>NC_030812.1:41979092-42604092 GCF_001704415.2 Capra hircus | reverse complement strand
AGAAATACAGAATTTAGAGTATAAACTTCAAAGTCTCAAAGAAGCAATCAGACCTCAAAGACAGATGTTTTAAGTTAGGCAGCTCAGTGCTCAGTAATTTCAAAACAAATTGCAAGGCTTTAGGAATGTCACTTTTTTTTTTTTCAAGATTAAGCCATTAATATAAAAGAAAGGTGTAGAGCAGTAGTAGTGATTTAGAAATTATATGGTAGTTTAACATTTAGAAGGTGTTATAATTGGTGAAACATTGCGATTAGTTTAAGATTGTGGCTCAGGCACTAATAAATTATATATACATATTCCACTAAGTAGCTAATACCTAATCAAGACTTCAAGAAGATAGAATTTACTATACAAAGAATGCTTCACAGTTTCCAGGTAATTTTGTAGAATTTGGCTGAAAAAGTAAATTTGGATCATTAGGACATAGATTATTAGGACATAGGTTGCCCACTCCAGTGTTCTTGCTTGGAGAATCCCAGGGATGGGGGAGCCTGGTGGGTTGCCGTCTATGGGGTCGCACAGAGTCGGACACGACTGAAGTGACTTAGCAGTAGCAGTAGCAGTAGCAGTAGCAGCAGCAGGACATAGATTTCTAAATCACTTGGAAAGAGTGGTAATGGCTTATATGTAATCCTAAGATTTGATCTGTTTTTGTTGCAAATAAGCAGTTTCCTTCCTGTGCCAATTTGGATCCTGGCAATGATTACTTTGAAGAAATATCTGAACAAAATAAGATTTTTTTAAAGTAAAGCATTAAAGAAATGACAGAACTGGAGAAAGATACATTAATGTTACAGAAAATGATCCCACTCGATTTAGTCAAGTTTTCCTCAGCCAAAGCAGTATATATCTCTTTATCCAAATTATGATTGCATTGGACCATTTATAGAACATTAGACATGTTCTTTTGGAGTCACCTTTCCACTTTTGAGCAATGAAATGCTCAATTTGGAAATTCTGGTAAGCAATTAGTGATGGAAAAATTCAGTGTAACCAAAATATTGTGCCAGAGCCCATCACATGAGCAGAATGTTTCCACCGTGCCCTTGCAGTTAAGCAGTACCCACCACCAAGGGCTGTTGCATCTTGGCTACCCAGGACTTACCTCTTTATTGAAGGTCTGGGTTCCCCATCCATTCTCTTTGCAGAATGTCTAGATTCCCTACAATGTATTAGATCCTGATCACCTCCAACCTTCTCTGCTTTATGACCCACTGCAGCAAGAAGCCATTTGGGAGATCTCTTCTTAGAAAAAGAGAACAAGGGCTTCCTCCTCTCCCACAAGTTTACTACATTAGTTATAGTAAAAAGCAGGGAAGGGGAAAGAATAATGCAAATATATAACTTCTTATGCTGCAGACTACTAAAGAGATAGTGTGAATAAATTTGACCTTTGCCTAATAATTTCTTTAAAATATCTTTAAGTCCTATTCAACTTATGTTTTGAAACGTGTCCTTGTTTCCAAAGCAGAAACTATATCCAGTCATGTAATGTAGTTCAGTTCAGTTGTTCAGTTGTATCTGACTCTTTGCAACCCCATGGACTGCAGCATGCCAGGCTTTCCTGTCCAAGCTTACTCAAACTCATGTCCATCGTGTCCATGATCCATCCAACCATCTCATCCTCTGTCATACCCTTCTCCTCCCGCCTTCAATCTTCCCCAGCATCAGGGTCTTTTCCAGTGAGTCAGTTCTTCACATCAGGTGGCCAAAGTTTTGGAGTTTCAGTTTCAGCATCAGTCTTTCCAATGAATATTCAGAACTGATTTCCTTTAGGATGGACTGGTTGGATCTCCTTGCAGTCCAAGGGGCTCTCAAGAGTCTTCTCCAACACCACAGTTCAAAAGCAGCAATTCTTTGGCGTTCAGCTTTCTTTATAGTCCAACTCTCACATCCATATATGACCACTGGAAAAACCGTACTTTGACTAGACAGACCTTTGTTGGCAAAGTAATGTCTCTGCTTTTTAATATGCTGTCTGGGTTGGTCATAGTTTTTCTTCCAAGGAGCAAGTGTCTTTTAATTTCATGGCTGCAGTCACCATCTGCAGTGATTTCGGAGCCCAATAAAATAAAGTTTTTCACTGTTTCCATTGTTTCCCCATCTATTTGCCATGAAGTAATGGTACCGGATGCCATGATGTTAATTTTCTGAATGTTCAATTTTAAGCCAACCTTTTCACTGTCCTCTTTCACTTTCATCAAGAGGCTCTTTAGTTCTTCTTTGCTTTCTGCCATAAGGGTGGTGTCATCTGCATATCTGATGTTATAGATATTTCTCCCAGCAATCTTGATTCCAGCTTGTGCTTCATCCAGCCCAGCATTTCACATGATGTACTCTGCGTATAAGTTAAATAAGCAAGGTGGCAATATACAGCCTTAACGTACTCCTTTCCCGGTTTGGAACCAGTCTATTGTTCCATGTCCAGTTCTAACTATTGCTTCTTGACCTGCATACAGATTTCTCAGGAGGCAGGTCAGGTGGTCTGGTGTTCCCATCTCTTGAAGAATTTTCCAGTTTGTTGTGATCCACACAGTCAAAGGCTTTGGTGTAGTCAATAAAGCAGAAGTAGATGTTTTTCTGGAACTCTCTTGCTTTTTCGATGATCCAACGGATGTAGGCAGTTTGATCTCTGGTTCCTTCAAGTAATGTAGTACTTCATGTAATGTAGTACTCAAGTCAGTTATCCTAATTATCAAGTCAAGTCCTAATTATCCACGGGGCAGTGAACTGCTCTTTGAGTTGACCACTGCAAAAAAAAAATCTAAATTTGGGGTCAGCTTCCTCTGACTACGGTTCTTATCACTGAATTATCTCTTTGTGACTAGCTGTTGTGTATGCTAAGGGTTTTGGTTCTCAACCATGACAATCCATTAGAATCACTGGGGGAACTTTATTTTATTTTTTCAGCAGAAGGGAACACTTTATTGACTTTATTTTTTGCTAACTACACGTCAATTTTTAAAAGGTGCAAAAAGTCGTATGTACTTTTTCAAAATTGTTTTTTGAGGTATGTTAGCAAAAATGTTGGATATCACTGTTCTAGGCTCTTTACAAAAATAATTGTTTCTCTGAACCACACAACATAAAGTAATCTACTTTATACATTGATAGCTTTGATATATTTCTAATAGCCACCTTGGATTTTGATGCCCAAGAACATTCCCTACCAGAAAAGAAAGTAAGAAATTAAATTAAATAAAAATGAATGTATTTCTGTCTGTACTGCTCCCTCCCAGATCCTCATCTTTGAAGACAGAATGATTAACTTCTCTTTTAATGTTAATAGTTTCCAAATTGATAATCTAGTTCTAAAGAACTCACTCTCAAATTCTATAAGTTTAGAGGTAAAAATGTCCTAGAACATAAAAGTTCACATGAATAAATGAAAGTATGAAATGGGTCACCCTGCGTAGAGATACTCAATACTGATATTTGGATACATGACCAGCTCTGTTAATATCTGTCTGTAATTCACTGATTCAGCTATGCTACAAAAACCTTAATAACCAAGTGAATCTCTTTCTTGCAAATAGGACAAGAAGCCCCAGCCTTCTTTAGTCTTCTGGCACAATGGAAACAAGTGACAAGATGGCCTGTCCTCCCGTGAATAATGTTCCTGTTTCGTGGTCTTTCTCACACAGACTACATGGCTTCAAAAGATTCTTGCAATCCTCCATGTTTCCTGTATCTTTTCTCTGTTCAAAAAGGTTGTCTGATTGTTCTACCATGCTTGATATGGTCTCTTGGCTTTCAGAACTATGAGCCAAATCCAAGAATTCCACCTAGTTGCAAGAATCAAAACGTTTCGAGCTTTCTTCCTTTATGTATGTATCTTTAGGTCTAACAGCTGGAGCTGATACAGTTCTTCTGCAGTCAGGGACATCAGTTCCTTCCCTTTCTTGCTTTTCAGGTATGGCGGTGATATCAGATGTGGAGAGAGACTGGGTTAACTTACAACAATCTGAATACCAATCCTTCCTCAAGGCCCAGCAACGAAAACAGTACTTCTTGCTTGGAGAGTTAAATTTCTTGTACTCAGTACACTGCCACTCACCCTCAGAGGTAACTTCTATATCAGTATCGTCATTTATGGATTTAGGGTCCTCAAGGTCATCATTTTTTCCCACTTCAATCACCTGTTTGTCTCTCACTTTCCCTACTTCTTCACTTGTTTGTTCAGGATCAGCAGCTTCAACTTTTATTCCAACACCAAATTGCTCTGACACTGACTCATTCAAAAACCACAAGTCATCTGTGGTGTCTGAAACAATGGCAGTACCTATATCCTGTTTTGTCTGTAAATCAGTTGGGCCATTACTTGTAGGTGTATAGTTATTTCTCAGGTTTCCTAAAAACCACCAAGGCAAACCAGCTACATCCCACTCCTCAAACCTGAGGTCCAGTCTTGACGTCTCTTCTTGAGTTAAATTTGCTACCAAGTCTTCATCTTCTCTAGAATTTCTGCATTTATACTGTGAGGTAGGCAGCGTGGGAATATTGCCTTCTTCAGTTCTTTTCCTGGAATTGGAACTTTCCTCTATACTTTGCTTCAGTTGGTCTTGACTTGGAATATCCATACTGTGCTCTTGTGCGATAGCGAGAGTCTGAGCAGCATCTGTAGCAGCAGTAGCTAATGTGACAAGATTCTTTCTTAGCATATCGTAGAGGGGGCTCTTTAACAGTGAACATTTTAGCTTGTGCACCTGCTGCTTGCAAAATCTTCAAAAGAGGCAGTTTTGGTCGTACCCAATTGGTTTGTTCTAGAGATCCTGCCAGCACTGTCAGATGCTGAACACTGGGCAGAGGTGGAAAATGATGTCATTTTGGCAGTTAAGTGACGTGAAGTCTGCTCACGGCCGTTCCATGAGTCGCTTTCCACCAAGCCTGGCGGGTATGGGGGTGTCAATCAACTGTCCCTAAGGTCTTAGCAGCAGTTTGAAACGGCGAGTAGTCTGGGGGAACTTTAAAAAGAAGTTCAGATGCCTGTGTCCAGCCTTTAGAGATTCACACTCGGTCTTTGGTGTGTCCTGGGTATTGGTAATTTTTAAAAAGTTCTACAAGTAATTCTAGTCTGTAGACGGAGTGAAAATAAACACTGGCTTAGAAAATGTCTTCATCTGTTGTTCAAGAAAAGCAAAATAAGAACCCAAAGGATTCATCATGATTAATATTTGTGTGTTTAGGTTAAAAGATGGTACTGATGCTACTGAATATAGAGAGTTGGTATGAAAGGAAGGACTCAAATTCTGAAGGAAAAGAAGAGAATCCTTTAAAATTAGTTTAAATGAAATGAACTTATGGAGTTCCAAACATTTGCCTTTGCCTCATTGTAGATATTGGATGGCCAAGAAAAGATGGATTATGAAAACTGGCCTCTTGAAAGATCAGAGAAAGTAGGTGATTAGAGGCTGTATGTTTTATTTTTGAGTTTTCTTTCTCTGATAAGAAAAACCTAAAAAGAGAGGACAAATGTCTATTTCTAAGAAATCAGTACTACTAAAAACCTAAGAGAAATGCGTTGAAAAGAAGAAAAACTTAGAACAGAACTGGAAGAGGCTTCAGGCTCTAAGAATATCCCCTGAAATTGGATGTAATTAACTATAGGCCTTTGTGGCTTAGTCACCTTCTTGGTACCCTTCTCATCCATTCTAGTGTGCCCCTTCCCCCAACACACACACTCCCTGGATAGACAGTAAGGCCCGCTGGGGTTAATTTCTGAGCTCCATTCTTGAGTCAGATGTTCAACGTGATATACTTTGTGCTCTAGGGAGTCCATCATGTCAAAATTAATAAAAGACTAATCTGAATTGTGACAACTTATCTGTAGCCTTTATTTCTCCATGAAAAAGTGACTTACTGTGGTGGTTTTTCCTCTGGTGATAATATGAAGTAATATTGGGGATGTACATCAAATTTAAGTCCGCAAATACTTCTCCAGCATCTATTATGATCAAAGAACTGGGCAAGAAATGAGAGGATGTACAAAGATGAGTTCATTTAACAAATATTTATTAAATGCCTGCTTAGGTTCTAGGTGTGTTTCTAGGTTTTAGGACTGGAATAGAGCTCAAAAGAAGATTTCTGGGGCTTACATTTTGGTGGAGTGACTGACAAGAAATCAGTTCATAATGTAATGAATTGATAATGATAGATGTAATGATAGATGGGCAAAGAAAATTTAAGCCGCATAAAGGTACAGAAAGTTATGGAAGGAATGAGAGCTGTTCTTCTACATAGGATGGCCAGGGAAGGTGGCTCTGAGGAAGTGATATTTCCACAGAGACCCAAAGGACATGAGAGGATTATCAGTGGCCTAAGGGACACAGAGGAAAGAATCACGTGGCTCTCCAGAGAAAGGCTGTTCCACAAGCTGCAGGAACAGCAAGTACAGTGGCGCTGAGGCAAGCGTGAGGAATAGTGAGGACGACGGTGAGTGAACAGAGAACAGTGCGGGGTGAGACGAGGGTCTCAGAAACCTTTGTAAGGACTTTGGATTCTAGTCTACGTGTGATGGTGAGTTATTTGACACTAGGCCGGACCAAGATATAATCAGACTTAGACTTTTAAACAATTTGAACGATCCATCTGGATGCTGAGATGAGGATAGAATTTGTATGGGGGGAGAAGTGTTTGTGTACACACTCATGCTCACTTGTGCAAGGTGAGAGCATCAGAGGCAAGATTGGAAACAAGGAGTCTAGTAGGACCAACAAAAGGTGGTGGTGACTTAGATCAGGGAGTAGCATTGATAAGGCCCACTGATGGACCGGATGTGAGGAATGAGGGAGAAAAAATGAAGATGGCTCCAAGGTCTGTGGCAATCACAACTGAAAAAGAGAGGTGGTTTTATCATTATAAATAGAAAAACTGAAGGAGGAGTAATTTTGGAGGTCGGACACAACTGAGAACACACACACAAACACACTGCATGAAAAGCAGGTGTTCAGTTTTAGATACGCCTAGTGGAGAAGGCACTGGCAACCCACTCCAGTACTCTTGCCTGGAAAATCCCATGGACTGGTAGGTTGCAGTCCATGGGGTCGCTAAGAATCAGACACGACTGAGCAACTTCACTTTCACTTTTCACTTCCTGCATTGGAAAAGGAAATGGCAACCCACTCCAGTGTTCTTGCCTGGAGAATTCCAGGGATGGTGGAGCCTGGTGGGCTGCCGTCTATGGGGTCGCACAGAGTCGGACACGACTGAAGAGACTTAGCAGCAGTGGCAGCAGCTGACTTATATCGGAGAAGGAAATGGCACCCCACTCCAGAATTCTTGCCTGGAGAATCCCAGGGACGGGGGAGCCTGGTGGGCTGCCGTCTCTTGGGTCGCGCAGAGTCAAACACAACTGAAGAGACTCAGCAGCAGCAGCTGACTTATGGGCTTCTCCGGTGGTGCAGAGTTTCCTACCAGTGCAGGAGACTCGGGAGATACAGGTTCAATTGCTGAGTCAGGAAGATCCCCTGGAGTAAGAAATGACAACCCACTGCAATATTCTTGCCTGGAAAATTCCATGGACAGAGGATCCTGGTAGACTACACTCCATGGTGTTACAGAGTCGGAAACGACTTAACACCCTTGGAGGCAACTGATGTACACATGAGGATGAATTCTTGAGTTTCTGCCCTCAAAGAGATCATTACCTAGCAGACGAGATAAGAACACAATAACTATCAAACAAAGCAAAACATCATGTTCTACTGGGAGGTGCAAAGAATATGATAAACATCTAAAGGGGAATGACTAGAGGGAATGCTTCCTGGAGAAGGAAGCATTTGCCATAAAATTTTGAGAATGAATAGAATTTTTATCTTGGGAGGAAAGTTGAGGAAAAATGAAGAGAGCATCAAGGAAGAGAAGAATGCCAGGAGCAAGGCTCTGGAGCTGTGGAGTATGAGGTGTGTTGGGGAACCAGCAGGTAGACTGGTGTGGCTGGAACCTAGGGGCCAAAGAGCAGAGGTCTGGGGAAAAGATGTGCATGCATGCTAAGTCGCTTCAGTCATGTCTTTGCAACCCTATGGACCATATCCTGCCAGGCTCCTCTGTCCATGGGATTCTCCAGGCAAGAGTACTGGAGTGGGTAGCCATGCCCTCCTCCTGGGGATCTTCCCAACCCAGGGATCGAACCCATGTCTCTTAGTCTCCTGCATTGGCAGACAGGTTCTTAACCACTAGTGCCACCTGGGATAAGGCAGGAGAGTAAATTGGGGCCAGTAATGTAGAGGTCCTTGACAGACAGGGTGGGTTTAGTGAACACTGGGAACCCATGGTAGGAAGAATCTATGCCTATCTATCAAAGATGGTCACATACTAATCCCTAGAATCCGTGAAAATCTTATGTTATACAGCAAAGGGGAGTCAAGGTTGCAGACGCAGTTAAATTTGCTAATCAGCTGACCTTAAAATAGGGAGATGTGCTGGTGGGCTTTAGAATCACAAGCACCCTTAAATGTGGAAGAGGAGGTCGGAGTGATGCAATGTGAAGACCACTCAACTGACTGTTGGCAGCTTTGAATACAGAAAAGGGACATGAGCCAAAGAATGCAGGCGGGAAAAGGCAAGAAAATGGATTCTTTCTTAGAGGCTTCAGAAAGGAGTATAGCCCAGCTGGTGTCTTGATTTTAGCTCAGTGAGACCCATTTTGGAATTCTGTCCTCCAGAATTGCAAGTTAATACATTTGTTTTGAGCCACTAAGTTTCTGCTATAGCAGCAATAGGAAACTAACACAGAAGCCAAGTAAGGCTTTTGAGTAGGTGACTAATATGATTAGATATTTGAAAGCTTGGTCAGATTATGTGCACCTATTACAGCTCTTTGCAAACAATCTACTCTGCAGACTGCTAGGATCTTCCTGTCTGAGAGTACTTAACCATGAGCCACCTCTGGCATCCATTTGTGGATGCTGTTTATGAAGGTCTTAATTATTTGTAAGAACTCTCAAATTATGTATCTTAAACTCTAATCAGAAACTTTTTACTTTTACATGAGAGGTTTGTAATATTACAATATATTTCAGTTTACGTTTTGGGGAAAGTGCCTATATTTTCCATTATTACAGACTTACCTCAGAATTATAAAGCTTTTTATAAGTTGTCAGTTTTGTTTATCTGAACTGTTCTTTAATACTCATTTATGAGTGAAGATGTCACTCATTTTATTTACCTTGGGTTTAAATTTTTTTTCTCTGTCTTAAGCAGAATTTCGTATTAACGATTGAGTTCCTAGATAAACAGTACATTTATATTACAATTACCACAAATACTCACAGTATAATACTGAGCAGAATGGTTTTCAATATTACATATGTTTCTCAATGTTCCTCATGCTGTGCTTTTGGTATTCTCTAAGACACATAAACTAATGTGTAAAAATTTGTAATTTGAGTTGTGGTAATATCCTCTTTTCTTTTAAAATAATTGGTTATAAAATTGAAAACCATATGTTTATTAAATTATTTAAATCTGTGACCATTTTGGTAAATAAACTAATCAAACGTTTATTTCATGTATTTGCTTGCTTGGTTAGCAGAATCCAGCAGATTGGGTCACTGAGAGTTCTCTGTACCTCGAAGCACATGTGAAGAAATATCCATTCATCTAACTGATGCAATTGACTAAATGGACTTTGAAACCTTATCTGATGTCCAATATACCAGTTATAATTTAACAACATTGTAGAAGCACTTGATGTTGTATCTCATTAGTGGAAATTATCAATCAGTTCAGTTCAGTTCAGTCACTCAGTCATGTCTGACTCTTTGTGACCCCATGCACTGCAGCACGCCAGGCTTCCCTGTCCATCACCAACTCCCAGTGTTTACTCAAACTCATGTCCATTGTGTTGGTGATGCCATCCAACCATCTCATCAATATATCCTGTAAAATTAAATTCTAATCTTGGAAGTTTAATACTTTTTTCCTGTGTAATAAACACATTTATGTAATTGTCCTTATCGACACAACTTTATTTTAAGATAATTCTCAAGAATTAAAAACCAGAAAATAATACTGCTTACTGAGACTAAAATCTTCCATTCTGATTATAATTGTCTTCTATTTCCTTTATTACAAGGATAAAAATGGCAAAAGAATATCATGTTTATCTCTCTAAAACCAGCTTCTGTTCTAGAATCTTTTGTTTCCAGCAATGGTATCATTATTCTCTGGTATTAATACTTTGTCTGATTTTTACTGCCACTGTCCTGGTCAGTTTTTGTTCCAATCCCAGAGAAAGGCAACGTCAAAGAATGTTCAAACTACCGCACGATTGCGCTCATCTCACACACTAGCGAAGTAATGCTCAAAATTCTCCAAGACAGCCTTCAACAGTACGTGAACCATGAACTTCCAGATGTTCAAGCTGGATTTAGAAAAGGCAGAGGAACCTGAAATTGAATTGCCAACATCTGCTGGATCATTGAAAAAGCAAGAGAATACCAGAAAAACATCTACTTCTGCTTTATTGATTATGCCAAAGCCTTTGACTGTGTGGATCACAACAAACTGTGGAAAATTCTTCAAGAGATGGGAACACCAGACCACCTGACCGAGAAATCTGTATGCAGGTCAAGAAGCAACAGTTAGAACTGGACATGGAAAAACAGACTGGTTCCAAACCGAGAAAGGAGTACGTTAAGGCTATATATTGTCACCCTGCTTATTTAACTTATATGCAGAGTACATCATGAGAAACGCTGGGCTGGAAGAAGCACAAGCTGGAATCAAGATTGCTGGGAGAAATATCAATAACCTTAGATATGCAGATGATACCACTCTTATGGCAGAAAGCAAAGAGCCTCTTGATGAAAGTGAAAGAGGAGAGTGAAAAAGTTGGCTTAAAACTCAACTTTCAAAAAACGAAGATCATGACATCTGGTCCCATCACTTCATAGCAAATAGATGGGGAAACAGTGGAAACAGTAAGAGACTTTATTTTGGGTGGTCCAAAGTCGCTGCAGATGATGATTGCAGCCATGAAATTAAAAGACGCTTACTCCTTGGAAGAAAACCTATGACCAACCCAGACAGCGTATGAAAAAGCAAAGACATTACTTTGCCAACAAAGGTCTGTCTAGTCAAAGATATGGTTTTTCTAGTGGTCATGTACGGATGTGAGAGTTGGACTATAAAGAAAGCTGAACACCAAAGAACTGCTACTTTTGAACTGTGGTGTTGGAGAAGACTCTTGAGAGCCCCTTGGACTGCAAGGAGATCCAACAAGTCCATCCTAAATGAAATCAGTTCTGAATATTCATTAGAAGGACTGATGCTGAAGCTCAAACTCCAATACTTTGGCCATCTGATACTTTGCCACCTTTTCATTGGAAAAGACCCTGATGCTGGGAAATATTGAAGGCAGGAGGAGAAGGGTATGACAGAGGATGAGATGGTTGGATGGTATCACTGACGTGATGGACATGAGTTTGAGTAAGCTCTGGAGGTTTTTGATGGACAGGAAGGCCTGGCGTGCTGCAGTCCATGGGGTCACAAAGAGTCGGACACGACTGAGCTACTGAAGTGCACTGAACTGTTCTGGTCAAAGATATTACAGTTTGCTTTGGTTATTAAGGTATATTTTCACTAATCCCCTTTTTCTAGTTAATTTCCTCCTTCAAATCAGTGATTCTCAAAGTGCAATCAGTGGACAAGAAACATCAGCATTATTTGTGAGCTTGTTAATAATGCATATTCTCAATACCCATCCTAAACCCACTGAATCAGAGATTCCACCCTAGTTTCTGATTTAGTAGTTCTGTGTTGGAATCCAAGAATTTGTATAGCAGAAAATAATTACCAAGCTAATAGGTGGGGAAAATGAACTAATGTAAAACAGTAAGTTTAGAAGAATGCAATAAAAGAGAGTAAAAAGACTAGACAGGTAGAATAAATTTTAAAAAGTAATAATCTACTCAATGTTATTTGGCAGCCTGCACAGGAGGGGAGATGGAAGAGAATGGATACATATATATGTATTGCTGAGTTCCTTTGCTGTCCACTTGAAGCACCAAAGAATTAATGCTTTTGAACTATGGTGTTGGAGAAGACTCTTGAGAGTCCCTTGGACTGCAAGGAGATCCAACCAGTCCATTCTGAAGGAGATCAGCCCTGGGATTTCTTTGGAGGGAATGATGCTAAAGCTGAAACTCCAGTATTTTGGCCACCTCATGCGAAGAGCTGACTCATTGGAAAAGACTCTGATGCTAGGAGGGATTGGGGGCAGGAGGAGAAGGGGACGACAGAGGATGAGATGGCTGGATGGCATCACTGACTCGATGGACGTGAGTCTGAATGAACTCCGGGAGTTGGTGATGGACAGGGAGGCCTGGCGTGCTACGATCCATGGGGTCGCAAAGAGTCGGACACGACTGAGCGACTGAACTGCACTGAACTGAACTGAAGCTATTATAATATCATTAATCGTCTATACTCCAGTAAAAAATTAAAAAATAAGATAGAGTTAAACCCAAATTTATAATTATATTCAATAGAAATGGACTCACTCTTCCAATTTAAAGGTAGAGATCACAGACGAAAACACACTATACAAACATCAATACTTCCATCAAAAAAATGAAGAAAGAAAAACTGGAGTACTTGTATAATATGAAACACAGGAGACTTTGAAACAAAAATGTGTCACTAGAGCTAAAAAGAGACATAGTTATAAAAGTTAATAAAATATAACAATTCTGTACTAGGATGTACCTAAAATACTAACTCAAAATACATAAAAACAGAAAAGTAAAGCAGAAATATATAGAAATATCTTGAGGGAGAAATATACATGTCTATCACGATGAGAGATTTTAGGACCTTTCTGTTTCTAACTGATAAATCTCAGACAACAGTAATATTAAGACACCTCCAACAGATTTGAGTAACATGTTTAACAATGGACCCAAGTGATATTTATAAATTAATATATCCAGTAGCAGCACAGTGCACATGGTTTCAAGTGCCCACATAATATTTCCCAAAATGGATCACATTTGGGCCATAAAGCAAGCCTTAACAAATTTCAAAGGAGTGAAATAATGAACATTATATCCTCAGTGAAATTAAGGTAGAAATGATTAAATTTTACTGAGAGACATAGATAGTATAGGAAGTTCATCAGTAAAAGTGTGAGATTATGAATACATGATACCTGAGCAATTTTTAAGGAATCTCCACACTGTTCTCCCTAGTGGCTGTACTAGTTTGCATTCCCACCAACAGTGTAAGAGGGTTCCCTTTTCTCCACACCCTCTCCAGCATTTATTGCTTGTAGACTTTTAAATCGCAGCCATTCTGACTGGTGTGAAATGGTACCTCATTGTGGTTTTGATTTGCATTTCTCTGATAATGAGTGATGTTGAGCATCTTTTCATGTGTTTGTTAGCCATCTGTATGTCCTCTTTGGAGAAATGTCTATTTAGTTCTTTGGCCCATTGCAGAACTGTTTGTAGTAGTGAAAAAATAGGAACAATCTAACTGAATTAATTAGGATATTGGATGGGATGCTTTAACAAGAACCTAACAAAAGTAACCTAAACAAACTAACAAGAAAAACCCTAAGGAAGTACCACATCCTAGGTTGTTCCAGTCGTGTCAGACTCTGACACTCCCTGGGCTGTAGCCCACCAGGCTCCTCAATCCGTGGGATTTCCCAGGCAAGAAGCTGGAGTGGGTTGCCATTTCCTCCTCCAGGGGATCTTCCCCACCCAGGGATCGAACCCATGTCTCCTCCATCTAAGGAAGTACTAGGTTTTTTCTTTTGTAAATGTCTGAGCTTGTAAGCAGCCTATGGGGCTAAACCATTCTAATCTGGAAGGTCATTCAAACACCCAGTTTCGTACTGTCTTATTGCTCTTAACATGTCCCTTAACGTGCTTTTCCTAACTTGTATCACATCTGCCTTGTGGGCAGAAAGAAGACTGAAAGAGGAAAAATAAAGGAAAGACAGCTTCCTGTAAAAAAGATATATTTCAAATATTGTAATGTTTGCCCTTTTAATGTGTACAGTTTTTTGGTATGTTCACAAAGTTGTGCAAGCATCATTGCTAATTTCAGAATATTTCCGTTGCTCCCAAAGGAAATCTCATGCATATTATTTCTCACTCCCAATTCCCCCAAGTTGGTTGTGATATATAATTCTTTTTATATATTCCAAAACTTGGTTTACTAGCATTTTGTTGAAGATTTTTGCCTCTATATTCATAAAGTATATTGGTCTGTAGTTTTCTTATGATATCTTTGTCTGCTTTTTGGCATCATAGTAACAGAATGAATTGGGATGTATTCTCTCCTTTTTCTTTTTTGTTTTGAGAAGAGTTTATGATATTGCACCATGGTCAAGTGGGATTTATTTTAGGAATGCAAGCTTGGTTAAACATAATAAAATCAATACAGCATGTTAATAGAATAAATGACAGAAATCACATGCATATATATATGCAGAAAAAAATTGACAAAATCCTTTCATGACTTAAAACATCAACAGACTAGGAATTGAAGGGAACTTTGTCAGCCTGATAAAGGGGAACTATGAAAAACCCACAACTAGTATCATACTTAATGATGAAAGACTGAAAATTTCCCTCTGAGATCAGAAACAAGATGAAGATGTCCATTCTTCCTTCTCCTGTTCGACATAGTACTGGGGGGTTTTGGTCAGGACAATTAGGTAAGAAAATGAAACAGAAGACATCCAGATTGGAAAGGAAGAAATAAAACTCTCTCTATTCACAAATCACATGGTCTTGTATATAGAAACTCCTGAAAACTCCAGCAAAAAAAAAAAGCTACTGGGCCAAATAAATTTAGCAAGACTGCAGGATATAAGGTCAATGTGCAAAAATCAATTGTATTTTTGTTTTTTTAAAGCTTTGATTTGTAATAGCTTTATTGAGATCTTCATAAAGATACATCCATTTTAAGTGTACAATGTCAGTATTTTTAGTACAAGTATAATTGTATTTTATACAGTAACAATTAACAATACAAAAGTGAAATTAAGAATATAATTCTACTTACAGTAGCATCAAAATAATAAAACAATTAGAAATATATTTGACAAATTTAACAAAACAGTGTAAGACTTGTACCCTGAAAACTACAAAACACTTGAAAGAAAGAACTAAATAAAGATAACTTTTGTTCATAAATTGGGAAACTTAGTATTGTAATGATGGCAATACTTTCCGAATTGATCTATAGATTCATCACAATTCCTATGAAAAAAAACTCGGTAGGATTTTCTTTTACAGAAATTGACAAGCTGATCCTAAAATTCAGATACAAGTGCAGAGGAGCCAGGATAGTCAAAACAATGTTGAAAAACAAGAACAAAGTTGGAAGGCTCACACTTTCCAATTTCAAAATTTACTTGAAAGCTACAGTAATCAAGACTGTATGGCACTGGCATAAAGAATAGATTCCAAATCTATGGAATAGAGTTGAGAGCCCAGAAATAAATGCACATGTTTATAAGTAATTGATTTTGACAAGGGTGTCAAGAGTATTCAATAGAAAAAAAACAAAGTCTTTTCAACCAGTATGCTAGAACAATTGTATATGCACATGCGAAGGAGTGAAGTTGGACTTCTACTTCACATCATAATACAAAAATTAATTCAAATCGATGAGAGACCTGAGTATAAGAGCAGAACTATAAAGCTATTGGAAGAAAACACAGT
The DNA here is from genome assembly GCF_001704415.2 of Capra hircus. NCBI lineage: Eukaryota > Metazoa > Chordata > Mammalia > Artiodactyla > Bovidae > Capra > Capra hircus. The sequence goes on along the minus strand of NC_030812.1, from coordinate 42,588,409 downwards.
TGTAAATCTTTGTGACTTTAAATTAGGCACAGTTTCTTAATAGGATGCAAAAAGCACAAGCAACCGAAGGAAAAATAGATAATTGGACATAATAAAAATTTTTTAAATATTTGTGGTTTTGTGCTTTGAAAGATACTATCAAGAAAGTGAAAAGATAACCACAAAATGAGAGGAAATATTTTCAAATTATGTATCTAGTAAGGATTAAATATCCAGGATATATAAAGAACCTATACAACTCAATAACAGCAGTAACACAAAAACAACCCAATTTATAAATAGACAAAAGTTAGAAGCGGATATTTTTCCAAAGAAGTATACAAATGAGCAACAGGCACATGAGAAGATGCTCAGTATCATTAGTCATAGCATGCATGTGTGCTAAGTCACTATGTCACGTCCAAAGTGTGCACAGTTGTGTCCAACTCTTCACAACTTTATGGACTGTAGCAACTAGCCTCCTCTCTCCGTAGGATTCTCCAGGCAAGAATACTAGAGTGGGTTGGCGTGTTGTCCTGTAGGGAATTTTCCTGACCCAGGGATCAAACCCTAGTCTTATGTCTCCTGCACTGACAAGAGGATACTTTCCCACTAGTGCCACCTGGGAAACCCTCATTAGTCATTGGTGGTGGTGTAGTTGCTGAGTTGTGTCCGACTTTTGCAACCCAAGGCCTGTAGCCTGCCAGGCTCCTCTGTCCATGAAATTCTCCAGGCAAAAATACTGGAGTGGTTTGCCATTTCCTTCTGCAGGGGATCTTCCCAACCCAGGGATTGAACCCAGGTCTCCTGCATTGCAGACAGATTCTTTACCAACTGAGCTACAACGGAACCCCCGCCCCCCCCTCCTTAGTCATTCAGTTCAGTTCAGTTCAATTCAGTTCAGTTCAGTTCAGTTCAGTTCAGTTCAGTTCAGTTCAGTTCAGTCGCTCAGTCGTGTCCGACTCTTTGCGACCCCATGAATCGCAGCACACCAGGCCTCCCTGTCCATCACCAACTCCTGGAGTTCACTCAGACTCATGTTCATCGAGTCAGTGATGCCATCCAGCCATCTCATCCTCTGTCGTCCCCTTCTCCTCCTGCCCCCAATCCCTCCTAGCATCAGAGTCTTTTCCAATGAGTCAACTCTTCGCATGAGGTAGCCAAAGTACTGGAGTTTCAGCTTTAGCATCATTCCCTCCGAAGAAATCCCAGGGTTGATCTCCTTCAGAATGGACTGGTTGGATCTCCCTTCAGTTCAAGGGACTCTCAAGAGTCTTCTCCAACACCACAGTTCAAAAGCATCAATTCTTCAGCACTCAGCCTTCTTCACAGTCCAACTCTCACATCCATACATGACTACTGGAAAAATCATAGCCTTGACTAGACGGACATTTGTTGGTGAAGAGTAATGTCTCTGCTTTTGAATATGCTATCTAGGTTGGTCATAACTTTTCTTCAAAATCACTGCAGATGGTGACTGCAGCCATGAAATTAAAAGACACTTACTCCTTAGTTATTAGGGGAATGCAAATCAAAACTGCAGTAAGATACTACTTTTAGCCCACCAAGTGGCCATTAAAAATTAAAAGACAATAACTTGTGGAGAAAGACAGTAAGGGTGTGGAGAAATTAGAATCCTCATACATTGTTGATAAGAATGTAAAAGATTTGTAGCTGCTTTGGAAAACAGTTGACAGTTCCTCGAAAAGTTGAACAGAATCACCATTGGACCCAGCAACTCCATTCCTAGGTATATACCCAAGAGAAATGAAAACACATGTCCACACAAAAACTTGTACATGACTATTCATAGTAGCATTATTCTTAATAGCCAAAAAGTGTAAATAAATCATATGGCCATCAACTGATGAATGGACAAATAAAATGTGCTATATTCATGCAAGGAATTTTATTTGGCTATAAGAAGGACAGTAAAGAATATGCCTGCAATGCAGGAGATCCAGGTTCAATCCCTGGATGGGGAAGATCCCCTGGAGAGGGGAATGGCTACCCATGCCAGTATTCTTGCCTGGAGAATCCCCCGGACAAAGGAGATGGCACGCTACAGTCCATAGGGTCACATAGGGTCGGACAAGACTGAAGCAACTAAGCATGCATGTGCAATGTTTATCTGTTAATCCCAAATTCCTAATTTATCCCTCCCCCCTCCCCCTGAGGTAGGATTTCTACTCCTAAGAATCAATGCCACACTTGTTAGCAAAATTTAATGAGCATTGTATATAGTGATTAAAAAAAATGGGAGATGATGTCTGTTGATTAAAGAAGGTGAAATAGATGAAGATGCAGCCAAGAAGCACTGCCATCAAAAAGGATAATGCAGGGTATACGTATACTCACTAATAGTGAATGAGGGAAGCAAATGCAAAATACGGTTTTTACTTTTATTTAATTTGTGGGAAACTGTTGGGGAGGGGAGCAAGGGAGAAAGTCCAATGGTAGGAGTTCTGGGTGGTAGGAGTCCGGGAGATTTTTTGTTGTTTTTTTTAATTAATTTTTATCGAAGTGTAGTTGCTTTAGAGGGCTTCAGCAATAAAGAATCTGCCTGCGATGCAGCAGATGCAGATTTGATCCCTGGGTCGGGACGATCCCCTGGAGGAAGGCATGGCAACTCACTCCAGTATTCTTGCCTGGAGAATCCATGGATAGAGAAGCCTGGAGGGCGACATACAGTCCACAGGGTCGAAAAGGACTGGGCAACACTGAAGCGCCTGAGCACACGCACATGCAGTTACTTTACAGTGTCGTGTTAGTTTCTGCTGTACAGAATCCGCTGTATGCATACAAATGCCCCCTCTTGTCTTAGATTTCCTTCCTGCTCAGTTCACCAGAGCATTGAGTCGCATTCCCCATGCCGTGTGGTAGGTTCTCATTAGTTATCCATTTTACGCATAGTGGTGTGTACATGTCAATCCCAGTCTCCCAATTCATCCTACCTCGCCTTTGCCCTTTGATATCCATATGTTTGTTCTCTCTGTCTGTATCTTTATTTCTGCTTTGCAAATTAAGTTCATCTGTGTCCGTTTTTCTAGATTCTACACATATAGGTGATATTATACAATATTTGTTTTTCTCTTTCGGACTTACTTCACTCAGTATGACAGTCTCTCAATCTGTCCACACCTCTGCAAATGGCACAGTCTCATTGTTTCTAATGACCGAGTAATACAATTCCATTGTGTCTATGTACCGCATCATCTTTATCCACTCCTCTGTTGATGAACATTTAGGTTGCTTTCACATCCTGGCTATCATAAATAGTGCCGCAGTGAACTTTGAAGTACATGCATCTTTTTGACTTACGGATTTTCCTCTAGGTTTATGTCCAGAAGTGGGTTTTCTAGGTCATCTGGTAGTTCTGTTTTCCCTGGAGCTCCTGTAGGCAGTGCCCTGCCACCCGTAGGCACACACAGAAAGAAGCTCCTGTGGCAGACCCCCCTGTCTCCATGCACACCCTCCAACAATGGCCCCTTGCCTCTCTAGTGGGAGGCTTCTTCCCGGACTCCCTCATTTGTGGTGCTCTACAACCTAGCCCCTTCAATCCATCTTCACACAGTGAACCCCAGTCCTCCCCCTGGCATCTGACCTTCGAAGCTGAGCCTCAGTAGTCAGCCCCCACCCGCTCCACTGGGCGAGCGGACAAGCTTCTCAGGCTGGGAAGTGTGGGTCGGCACCCACGCTCTATGCAGGTCTCTCTCTGCTTTGCTCTCAGCACGCTTGCTGCTGCGCTCTCCTCCAAGACTCCAAAGCTCCCTCTCTGTCCCTACCAGTGAGGGGACTTCCCAGTGTGTGGAAACCTTTCCTCCTTCACATCTCCCTCCCAAAGGTGCAGATCCCATCCCAATTTCTTCCTCTGTCTTTTTCTTTTTTTTCTTTTGTCTTACCCAGTTACTTGGAGATTTTCTCTTTTGAGAGCCTGAGGACTTCTGCCAGTGTTCAGCAGATGTTCTGTGAGAGTCGTTACACACGTAGATATATTTTGATGTATCTGTAGGGGAGAAGGTGAGCTCCATATCATACACCTCTGCTATTTTGATCTGATCTCTGAATGTTATGTATTTTTAAATAGTAATTTTCCAAATAAAGTTTATTGGCAAAATACTCAAAATTATTCTGAAAATATTTAATTAAAAATTATAATTTTGATGGGATGAACTTTTAATTTACAAAAACTGTGAAAGTCCTAAAAATATAGGTAAATATTTACATAATTTTGTCACTGGACAAAGCCTTTTAAAGCAAGAGCAAATATGAAATAATACACTTTTTTAATGACACAGTAAGAAAAAAGTTAACATATTTTTCAAAAATATTAAAATTGAAAAAAAATACCAATTTGGGAGAATATTTGCACTATGGTAGAGCAGTGATTCAAAACTCATTACGTGAAGAGCTTTGGGCAATAAATGGCTTTCTCTTCAGTGGGAGACTTATAGATGTGATGGTTAATTTCCTGTGTCAACTTAACTGGGCTAAAGGATGTCCAGATATTTGTAAACCATTATTTCTGTAATGAGAGACATCCCAGAAATATTGCTGTAAAATGAATTCTCTGAGGACTTCACTGGTGTCCATTGGTTAGGATTCCGGGCTTCCACTGCTAGAGGCGCGGGTTTGATCCCTGGTGGGTGAACTGAGATCCTGTATGCTGGACAGTGTGGTTAAGAAACAAAACCAAAGCAAGTAGCCTGTTATTCTACACTGATTCCTGAACACTTGGATGAAATACTATGCGAGCAGATTTGAAACCATAGGATGATATGGTGATTCTCTAGGATAATACAAACTTCCAAACTAAAACAATCTAGTAATGATTTCTTCTTTTTCAAAGTAGACCAGTTACTAGGGAGGAAATAGAAAAAGATCTCAATAGAACTACAAGAGGACTCCTCTGTCCCAATCCCTTTTGGCGTCCAGAGACAACTATACTTCACTTTTCTCTTTTTCCATTGTTTAAATCCATGTTCAAACAATAGTCTCTCCAGTGTATATATTTTAGACAATCACCTGCCAATGGTTGGATCTGAGCATTTAACTTTCTTACACCATCCCAGTCCATCTCATTTTTCAGCCGTTCATCCCTCAGATATCATAGTTTTGGGCCAAATTAACATAGAGTACTTAACATTATTTTAACTACATAATGTTCATTTTTATTGCTACTTTTTCTTTATGCTAATAACCATGCTCTTAATATTTTCTTACTTCCTTATGTACCTTTCTCTTACTTTTACAAAATTCTCCCACAGAATTGTAAGACTCCTTTGTATACTGTTTTTCACGCATGTGCTATGCTAAGTCACTTCAGTCATGTCTGACTCTTTGCAATCCTGTGGACTGTAGCCCACGAAGCTCCTCTGTCCACGGGATTCTCCAGGCAAGAATAGTGGAGTGGGTTGCCATGCCCTTCTCCAGGGAATCTGCCCCACCCAGGGATAGAACCCTCGTCTCTTATGTCTCCTGCACTGGGAGGTGGGTTCTAGTGCCGATACCTGGAGAGCCCATATACTTATTCATAATGTGTAACTGTTTCATACTACTTTTTTCTCTTTTAAAAAACTTTCCTTTCTGGACTCCTTCAGCCTACTGCCCCAAACTGTGCTGGCTGCACCATGGGCCTGCTTTGTCTCTCCTCTATTAGGTATTCTGTTTCCTTGACCCTATGCCATTGTCTATATACCTTTGCTTTGGTGAGACACATCTTCAGGTAGCTTCCTGAGAAAGGGTGCATGGGAAATACAACTTTTGAATCTTATGTATTGATCAGAGTTCTTTTTCTGAGGCTGTATGATACTCTAGTCAGTTTAGTCAAAATGCAATTTATTATTTATCTATTGCCCATAAATCAATATAGGCCTGTATGTCCAACATCATTCCTTTAAAGAGAAATAAACGATTAGAAGTTCTGCTCAAAGTTATGCTAAACTGAGGTCGAATGTTTTCTTCGACCAGAACTGGTCACAGGCTTTAAACACTCTCAAGCACACTGCAGTGTACTCCTAGAGGGATGAAAATCTTGTTGTTGTTCAGTCACCTAGTCATGTCCACCTCTTTGCAACCCCATGTTCTGCAGTATGCCAGACCTCCCTGAATATCTTAGTCTGAGCAAAATAAGCCTAGATTAACAACTGCACATTATGATAAGTTGAGAAGGCCATAGGACAAAAGTGAAGAGGTGTCAGGAATGCAAAGCATTTTCTTATGAATCTTGTTTGCCTGCAGGAGCTGCGTTAGCCCTGAAAACCCCACCTCTATGTCTAGGTGGGTCGAATAGCCCAATATACAATGAATGACATGGTGATTGGACATTCCATGCTTAGGCATCAGTAACAAACCAAGAGTTTCTTGAAAGGAGAATAGCAATTTGTCAAAGAAAGCGTGGGTTTGATTTACACTATCAGAACTCCACAGGCTCCGTCTATCCCTCCCATCCGGCACTCCTTGGATACCATTTGAGGTCCTGGGCCACAGAAGTCAATGAAAAGAGCAGGTTCTCCTGCTCTGGCTGCCACTGAAAGGGGGCAGGTTTGTGGATTGCTCAGTAAGGGATCAGAGGTACAGTCCCAAATATGGGTAAGTGTTTCCTCCAAAATGTCAAGGGTCCATCAAGCACTGTTCCTCTTAGTTTTAACGAGTGAAAGGGACAGCAATCTGTTTCACTTTGGAGGAGACATCCAGAAATTCCCTGTGCCATTATACCCCCAGAGGCATCACTGAGATAACAGACCACTGCATTGCCCACCCTCTGGCACACCTGTACTTTACTGAGGAATCTAGGGCACTTTGTACTCCCCAGTTTCTGATCTCAGCAGTGGGTATCGTCAGCATGATATCATCCGCCTGCAGTGCAGGAGACACAGGAGACCTGGGTTCGATTCCTGCATGGGGACAATCCCCTGGAGGGGGAAGATGGCAAACCACTCCAGTATTTTTCTTGGAAAAGCCCATGGACAGAGGAACCTGGCGGGCTACAGTCCAGTCACAAAGAGTCGAACACAGCTGAGCAACTACGCAGGAGTGTGTATCGTTTTTATTATGATCACAAATTTTGTGGATCATAAATATAGACAGGGCGTAATGGGACAGTTTATCTCTGCCCTGTGATGTCTGAGGTTCTAGTGAAATACGTGAAGCCTGGAGGCAAGAACCATCTGAAGGCTCATTCACTCACGTATCAGAGAGTTGATGTTGGCTGTTGAGTGGGGGGCCTTGGTTCCTCTCCACACAGGCCTCTCCATGGTCTCTCTGCATGGACTACTCTGGGCCTTCTCACAGCATAGTGTCAGAACTCCAAGGGCAAGCATTCCCAAGAGAAAGATGCAGGCAGAAGCTATGCCCTCTTTTTCTGATTTAGCCTTGGAAGTCACACAGCATCACTTCCTCTGTAATCACAGACTCATCCATATTCTAGGGAAGGAAACCCACAACACTGAGTAGAGGAGGGTCAATGTCACATTGTAAGAGCATGTAAAATAGGATAGATATTGGTGGAGCCATCTATGGAAAAATACATGCTGCCACAAATAGGAAGCATCAATTTTTCATCACCACTATTTATCAATTCTGGTTCTAGGGGACTTACTACAGACAGGACTTGTTGTTTTCATTCATGCAGAAATGATGGTTGTTAACATTTTATTTTATACACACACACACACACACACACACACATATACAGTGAATCCCAGGTGGCTCAGTAGTAAAGTATCCACCTGCCAGTGTAGGAGATGCAGATGTGTGGGTTTGATCCCTGGCTTGGTAAGTTCCCCTGGAGGAGCAAATGGCAACTCATTCCAGTATTCTTGCCTGGAGATTCCCATGGACAGAGGAGCCTGGCGGGTGGCAGTCTGTGGGGTCACAGAGAGTTGGACATGACTGAGTGACCAAACACAGACACATATACACACATTATGAGGCATTTCTGAAGGCATGCAAGAGCATTTAACACATTTCATTTCAGTGTTCTATATGGTCATAAGAGGACTGGCCATCTCAAGGATTTTAAATTATCATCATAAGCCATTGAACACATCCTTACATATACTGCCATGCTTATTATAAATAATTATTGTTGAGCATCTTCCAGATTAAAACTTCTTGTTTGGGTCTGACTTCTATTGAGATTCAACCTCTATTTTTTGGCAAAGACACTGCATTTTTATTTCCTGACTTTCCAGCTGAATGAACTATTTTCTCTTGAAAGTGGAATGTTGTTCCAAACTTTTTTCAGTTTTCATAATGTCACCAACTTTAGCAGTCTATTTGAATCCAGAAGTTAAATAAACAATGTCAAATTACAAAAATGCAGATGTAGTCTCAACACGTAATAATACAGTCCAACTAAAGGAGAGTTGGGGGCAGGTGGGAATACTCTGTGGTGGGTAGTGAGTTGTTTTTTACAGAAACTGGTAAGGTTACGAGAACAATTCTTAATGAGTAGTGAGCGGTTCAGATAATTGGGGCATTTTCCAATGTCTTCTTCCATGCCCCTCACCTTCAAGCACATTAGATGATTCAGTCTTTCTGGAACATCCATAACATTCCATTTCTGCTTCTTGGAATGTCCCCTTCCCAACCTATTCTCTGAGAAACAAACTCCCATTCAACCTTAAAGACACAATCATGTTGTCTCTTTTGTGAAGCCTTCTATTTCCCCTCAAAGCCAAAATTTTCACTTCCTCTTTCGTAACTATAAAGCACTATTACTGCACTACATGTTCCTGGGAAGGGAGGAAGAAGAGGGCTAGGGAGTAACATCTAAGCTTTGTATCCTGTCCTGAGCAATCAAGAATGGTTTAGTGCATAAATGATCAATTCCCCAAACCTGTCATTCCAAGGAAGAAAGAAAGCTGTTAAAAATGCAGGTTCCTAGTGCCTCTGAATGAAATTCTCACAAGGGTGGATCTTTTGACAGTCTAGGGGTCTGTGGGACCATTCTTGGATGAACCCTATTCTAGGCTGGGCACCGCTCTGTACCTGTCCAGCCTGCTCTCTCTGAAGAGCTCATTTTAGCGCCCCTTTGTTCTTAGCCCTACTTTTCACATTTTCTAAGCCATTTATTTGGCCTTTGGATTCTTCCATAAGATTATTTCCATTTAGCTTTCAGATGTGTGTGCGCATACTGGAACCAACTGCCCTAGAATTTAGCTTCAGTTCAGTTCAGTCGCTCAGTCGTATCGGACTCTTTGCAGCCCCATGAATCACAGCACACCAGGCCACCCTGTCCATCACCAACTCCCGGAGTTCACTCAGACTCATGTCCATCGAGTCAGTGATGCCATCTATTCATCCCATCCTCTGTCGTCCCCTTCTCCTCCTGCCCCCAATCCCTCCCAGCATCAGAGTCTTTTCCAATGAGCCAACTCTTTGCATGAGGTGGCCAAAGTACTGGAGTTTCAGCTTTAGCATCATTCCTTCCAAAGAAATCCCAGGACTGATCTCCTTCAGAGTGGACTGGTTGGATCTCCTTGCAATTCAAGGGACTCTCAAGAGTCTTCTCCAACACCACAGTTCAAAAGCATCAATTCTTCGGCACTCAGCCTTCTTCACAGTCCAACTGTCTCATCCATACATGACCACTGGAAGAACCATAGCCTTGACTAGACAGACCTTTGTTGGCAAAGTAATGTCTCTGCTTTTAAATATGCTGTCTAGGTTGGTCATAACTTTTCTTCCAAGGAGTAAGCGTCTTGTAATTTCATGGCTGCAATCACTATCTGCAGTGATTTTGGAGCCCCCCAAAAATAAAGTCTGACACTGTTTCCACTAGCTGACACATAATTCTGTATGTGTTTGTTCAGTTAACCTACATTCATAAGGAATTTGTGTTTGCATGCAGTGCACACGTTTGCAAGCAATTAATGAAGTCATGAGGCATGTGAAATATTGTAGGGTTTATAAATGACTCATTTAAACTTTTTATTCTACAGAGCTTTTTTTTTTTTTTCTTTTTGGCTGTTCAGTTCAGTTCAGTTCAGTTCAGTTGCTCAGTCATGTCTGACTCTTTGTGATCCCATGAATCGCAGCACGCCAGGCCTCCCTGTCCATCACCAACTCCCAGAGTTCACTCAGACTCACATCCATCGAGTCAGGGATGCCATCCAGCCATCTCATCCTCTGTCATCCCCTTCTCCTCTTGCCCCCAATCCCTCCCAGCATCAGAGTCTTTTCCAATGAGTCAACTCTTCGCATGAGGTGGCCAAAGTACTGGAGTTTCAGCTTTAGCATCAGTCCTTCCAAAGAGATCCCAGGGCTGACCTCCTTCAGAATGGACTGGTTGGATCTCCTTGCAGTCCAAGGGACTCTCAAGAGTCTTCTCCAACACCACAGTTCAAAAGCATCAATTCTTCAGCGCTCAGCTTTCTTCACAGTCCAACTCTCACATCCATACATGACTACTGGAAAAACCAAAGCCTTGACTAGATGGACCTTAGTTGGCAAAGTAATGTCTCTGCTTTTGAATATGCTATCTAGGTTGGTCATAACTTTTCTCCCAAGGAGTAAGCATCTTTTAATTTCATGGCTGCAATTACCATCTGCAGTGATTTTGGAGCCCCCCCAAAACAAATCTGACACTCATTTCCCTGACCAGGAACTGAACCTGGGCCATGACAGTGAAAGCAATGAATTCTAACCACTAGACCCCAAGGAATTCCCCCCCTTTGTTTTAAGTGCTTTTCTGATTGTATGTTTATATTTTCAGAAATGTCATTAAAACTATACACCAGAGCTGACACAGAGAGGTCTTACGGGATTTCAGAAAATAGGAAAGTATGGTATTAAATATAATTAAATCTATGTTCCAGTAGATAATGTTTTAAGAATTCATTTTCTAACCAAATTTACTTTGGAAATTATTTAATCTACTAAACCCATTCCAATATTATGTCTTTCAATAATTACCTCCCTAACCAAGTCAAGTCAAGAAAGAAACTGAAACCAAAAAAATGTCTTCATTTCTCTTTCTTAGGTAATGCCTAACATAGAACCCAGCCCCCAGTGTTTAGTTAAGTAGATGGTGTGTTTTGTGCAGTGGTTTTTTTAAAGTGACTCAGTAAAGGAAGAAAGTGAATTTTGCCTACTCTGCCCACAGGATTGAAACGCAATCCTCAAGACACATCACAAAGAACCCACTCAAGAAGTGTTCTATTAAAATACAAATTCATTGTGGTAGGCTGAAAAAGAATGCTGTTATGAATCTTGATAAGCCCTAAAATAAGATAATGTAAAATAAGTGATAATGCATACATAATCAGATATTTCACTTCAAGTGATGATAGTTTCTTCCTTTTATAAACTCCCTGAAAGTTTTTACATTAATACACTCAGAATAGCCCATTCAGTTCCATCAATTTCCTTCATGAATGCAAAAGTCACATTTCCTTTCTAAAAGATAGGCATTAAACAAATATATTTTATCATGTACCTCTTTTTCTCCTGACTTTTTAAAGAGAGTGATTTCATGCAATTTTAGGCAGCAAATGACACAGCCTCTAGTGAAGGTTATTTGGGCAATAATGGTATTAGAAGTTGGGAAATGCAGCCTTTGCAAATGAAAAACAAGGAAAGGTCATAACAGCACGAAGAAGTTTCTCCAAGGGAATGCTCAGTGTCCTCCATGACCGAAGACGTTGTGTCTATAAATTCACCTAAGTGAAATTACATCTGTGGCACCAAAAACCAACCCTGAAGCCAAATTGAGACAGGAGGGAACAAGCAAAGACTTACAATACATTTCTCTGAGAATGTACGGGAAACCAAAGGGCTGGAACCTCAGCCCGCCAGTCCACAGGAGGACTTCACAAAGCCCATTCCCAAGAAAACATTACACTAGTTCCCCAAGAGAGGGGTGTGGAAGTTGGGCCATCTCCCTGACCACTAAATCAGGGGGCTCCAAAAAGGGAAAACTGGGAAGCCCTAAAGTGAGGCACTGTGGTGCAGTGGTTGAGAATTCTCTGCAGGGAATTCCTCAGCAGTCCAGTGGTTAAGACTCTGCACTCTCACTGCCGAGGGTCCCGGTTCAATCCTTGGTCAGAGAACTAAGACCCCACAGGCAGCAAAAGAAAAAAAAAATTAAATTAAATTAAAAATAATAAAATGACTCAAGAAGCTCAGGAAAAAAAGAATTCTCTGCGATTTGAATCCCAGCTGTTCCATTTACCATTGTAATCTAAGAAAAGATTTTTTTTTTTTAATTTTTAATTTTTTTTTTTGGCTGTGCTGGGTCTTTGTTGCTGCTCAGGCTTTTCCCTAGTTGTGACAAGTGGGTGTTATTCTTTAGTTGCAGTGAGCAGGTTTCTCATTTCGGCGGCTTCTCTTGCTGTGGAGCACAGGCTCTAGGTGCAGGAGCCCAGTAGTTGCTGCTCCTGGGCTCTAGAGCACAGCCTCAGAAGTTGCGGCACGCGGGTTTAGCTGCTCCATGGCATGCTGGGCCAGGGATCGAATGCGTGTCTCCTGCATTGGCAAGCGGATTCTTCACCGCTGAGCTACCAGGGAAGCCCTTAGGAAGGTTTTCTGAAACCCCTCTGTCCCTTAGTTTCCTCATCTGTAAATTGAGGGTGATTATAATATTTGCTCATTTGAATTGAATGAGATTTGGATTAATTAAATGTTTGACATATAGTCAATAAATGTTAACCATGCTGGTGATAGTGATGATAATGGTGATAACACACACATTGTGCCCCTCCTCCAAAGGAGAGAGATTTATGAGGACGCTATTTGGTACCAGGAAAACCTTGAACAATTTGAACAACCCAGAAAAGAAAATCTCTATGACTGATTTTTGAATTCTTTTTTCTGGAACACTGTTTTGAATTTTCACTTATACCTTATTTTAAAATTCTAACAATCTACACTGATCCACCAAATTGAGAAAGAATCTAGAGCAAATCTGAGTTAGGCTTCATAGAAATTTTAAAGACCAATTAAATGGACAATCAAGGTATAACAAAAGAGATAATAATGATTTTTAAGAGCCTTAAAGTTTAGCCTTTTAACAATTTTCCCAATTTTCCTTTCAAGGAGATGTGCACTTTAGAAGTTATTGGAGTATTGTAAACTCATTATTTAATCTATGATACTCTTTGGAAAGAATGCAGTCCTTGGAAAAAATACTTAAATTTTGATCACAGCTTATTTTCCCCAATGTGAGAGAGTACTTTGCTTCCAAAAATCCATCTACACTAGCTCAAAGTCTCCTAGAGGCAATAAACGTTCCTTTTATCCCACGTAAAATCACAACATACCTAATATAAAACTTTACGCCCTCAGTGAAAGTTTTAGTCTGACTTTTTCAGAAATGTGTAGCTGTAATTCTCCTGGTCAGACTACAGAGCTGTCATTCAGTAGAGACATTTCTTTTAAATCCACTTCTTTCCACCTCCTCCCAAAAGTGAATAGTAAAGTTTTCAAACTGAGATAATTACAGAATTTAAAAATCTGCTTTAATTACACTTGGTTGTTGGTTGTTATTCCCCAAAATGTTTAGCTTACCTCTTGTTTTGAGTATCAGTCCGACTCTTGCAACCCCATGGACTGTAGCCTACCAGGTTCCTCTGTCCGTGGGATTTCCCAGGTAAGATTACTGGAGTGGGTTTCCATTTCCTTCTCCAGGGGCTCTTTCCAACCCAGGGATCGAAACTGCATCTCCTGCATTGGCACGTGGATACTTTATTGCCGAGCCGCTAGGGAAGCCCTGTGTTGAGCGTGCCTGTTGCAAAAAGAGCTCTGATGAGTTTTTCAAGCTTCACACCTCATGGTTTCTACCTCCAGATCTAGAAACTTCTGCCCCTACAAAGAGCATAGTCATTTGACGCAGCTACTCTCACTTCATAAACTAGTTGACCATGATACAGAAAATGAATTTTTAATAGAAGGAAAGGAAACATCTGTCACATTATAGGAAATAAGAAGCCCTTTATAAACATTTTCCTAATGTAAAATACATGTCTCCAAGTAAAGACTAACCACACTTGTCCTCCTTGCTGGCTGGAATGGTGGTTTCATCAGGCTTCCTGACCATCTCCCCAGTGGGCAGGATCTCTTCTGGAGAAAATATGCAACAGTGTTTGCAGTCCTGCCTTCTTGCTGTATCTCCAAGAAGAGAATCATAGAGATATAGAGCTAGAATTTATTTTGGAGACTTAGCAGATTAGGAAAAATGAAATTCAGAAAAAAAGTAATTTACTTCAAGCCCAAACATGTAACAACTAATAAGACTGAAACCCTATCTAACGGTCTCCATTGCTTCTAAGCCCAACTGCTGCTTTGAAGAGCTCAGGATTCATAATTTCACAGAATTTTTTAGCTATATATTATTGTTATTAGTAGAAGTGAAACTATATATGCAGAGGGTAAATATGCATTGAGACAATATTTGTATAACGTGAATTTTGTTACATATAATAGAAGAATATTTTAAATTTAAATAAATAAAACTTTAAATTTTATTCTAAGAAATTTTAAAATATTTTAAAAATTAATTTAAAATTTAGTTTTTAAAATTAAAAATTTAGTTTTAAAAATTTTAAATAAAAATATTTAAAATTTAAATGAAATAAAATTTAAAACGTGTTTATATATACTTTAAAATGTTTAACTGCTATAAAAAAATATCTTCCTCTTCTTGAATAAAGATGTATCCACATGTGTTATTATTAATTAATTTTACCAACATTTCTGAAACTTCCATGTTAACCAGGTATAGTCCTAGGTTTAAAGATACAGAAGAGAAAATAATAGCCCTTGTCCCAGCTTGCCAACAAATTGGAGAGACTGACATAAAACAGACAAGCATGATACTGTGGATTCCACATGGCAGATTTGGGAGCAAGAGCTTCTGTATGACTGCATCCCAGGCTTGAGTGAGAATGAGGGCCAGGCAGGGACCAGATCATGGAGAGCTTTGTACATCATACTAAAATGTTTGTATTTTACCCCAGAATGGCTAGGAGACATTGAGAAAGTAGATGCTCTAAAATCATGTGACTCAAATTTTTCTATAGAGCTAGTGGATTTTTTCTGCTCCTTAATGCTGAGCACCCTGACACAACATCCGAGAGTGGGATATGATGAGTCACCAGACTCTAGCTGCAGCTGTGGAACTGACGGAAATCTCAGTTTCCTCATCTGTAAGGTGGGGGTCATTATAGGGCTGTTGTAAGAAGTAGCGGAAAGGCTACTAAACATTTATTACCATGTCTGGCATAGTAAGGACTTGCCTTGTGGCTCAGCTGATGAAGAATCCGCCTGCAATGCGGGAGACCTGGGTTTGATTCCTGGGTTGGGAAGATGCCCTGGAAAAGGGAAAGGCCACCCACTCCAGTATTCTGGCCTGGAGCATTCCACGGACTATATAGAGTTGGACATGACTGAGGGACTTCCACTTCACTTAAACATTCAATAGCTGTAAACTGGCATCGTCTTCGCCATGATCATCATCATAAAAGACTGAAATGGAAAAAATGGATTAGAATGCTAAGGGTTAATTGTAACATCTAGGGTTAAGAGCAGTCTTCTAACTCTGCTGAGTATATTGCTTCAAGTAATAAAGTCCCTTCACAGAGAACTACTTTGTCAGAGGCATGGCTAGAAAGGGCAACAGTTAGCAAAATGCGTTGATTATGTAATTGAGATGAACTTTCCCTTTGATTTTGCTGTTCAAGAACATGTAAGAAAAGAAAACGAGTTTCATCGGCTGAGATCAGTATCAGAGGAGAGCTGTGTGCTTGCTTTGTTAGTTAAAAGTAGAAGAGGAAAATGTCAAAGTCCGCTGGAGACTGGGGATAAAAATCAACTTTTGTGTTTCCTCCCTTTATTGATCAGCAGGCCCATATTATGCTTTCAACCCACTAGTAGATTGTAACTAATTGTTTATAAAGTATCTTTATAGTGTAATGGCTGAAAGTTATTTTTGGCTGTATCTTTATTATTGGAATACTTCCTGTAATTGCGCCAAATTCAAAATTTGAAATATAGTTTAGCAATTCCAATTTGGTTAAGTTGAAAATTAAGTAGGTCAAATTAGATTTACCATAAGCATAATGCCATCTATCTAATAAAAACAGCCTATATTTCAATATTCTATAGAATAATAGGTTTACTTTCTGTGTTCTGTTTTGTTAGTGCTCCTATATTCCTCCCTGTAAGAGAGAAAATCAGAAGAACTTGGAAAGTGTCATGAATTGGCAACAGTACTGGAAAGATGAGATTGGTTCCCAGCCATTTACTTGCTATTTTAATCAATTTCAAAGGTAAGCGAATATTTACATGTGCATATTAAAGTTGTTTGTAGCCTCAGTAGCTAATTATATTAGTAAATCATAGGTTGTGCTCACTTGACAAAACATACAACATGGAGACAGATAGTCTCGGCTCTTCCTAGCATGTAGTTAGGGTAGCCCTTTCTTACTCTATAGGATAGGGGCATGTAAAGAACCTGCCAGCTAAAAAAGATGAGAACTTGTATCATGCGTCATAGAGTTTACCCTCTGGAGACACTAAGGAAGTGCCTTTAGGTAGGAGGACTGTATACGAGGAGTGTTCTCCCAAATCATTTGTGATTAATGATCACAAACTGAACAACATTCAGATTTATCATCATTTTGGGCTGCATCAAATCTTATCTTTCTTTTTCCTTTCTATTCTGACCAGATATCTTCAAATGTTTCCATCATTAAAACTTTACTTGACCTAGAGAGAACTCAAGTTATAGCATACAGCAACAGTTCCTTGAATTAGAATACTCCAGTATCCACCCAGATTAATCATAGTAATTTGTTCATCAAATGTTGAGTATTCTCAGCTCTTTGCTGTCCCTCTCCATTTGGGTGTTCCACACTTAGGTCAGACTTTCTCTCTTCTTCCCATAATCCCTCTTAGTGAATGGCACTATAGTCTACTCATTTACTGAGTCTAGAAACTTTGAGTAATTCTTAACTCACTTTTCTCCTTTATGCTCTATAACCTATATTTATCATCCTGTTGATTTTATCCGGTATTAACTCTTCTGTGTCTTCCCTCTGCCACTGTTTTGGTTCAGGTTCATGTTATTTCTCATGAATCTGAGAGCACAATAGTCTTCTAACTGTTAACACAACAACAGTCTTCTAACTAGCCCTTCTACTTCCACCCTTTGCCCCACTCCAAGACATTCTCCACGTTGCTGCCAAGACTGTCTTTCTTAAACTTGGAAGCAAGAACAGGCAGGTAGTATCTACATCTGAGGCATGGATATGGCAGAGTCCCCTAATTCATGTAGAGGAAGGAGGTACGTAAAAGGGGCAATCTGTAGAACATCCAGAAGTGCCAGCTACAAGATATACCTCTCTGTGCTGTCTAGAGCTCTTCCTCAATCCTCACTGTCCTAACTATACCAAAAGAACTTAAAAAAAAAATGCATCACAGATGAATTAACTTAGAATATTTGGTGGTTGAACCCAGGTATTAGCATTGAAAAAATCAATTCTAAGGATTCTAATATACGGTCAGGATTGAGAACCATTGCTCTATCCTCTCACCCATAACCCTCTACTGGAATTGTTTGTATGCCCATCTTTCCAACCAGGTTGCCTACTGGTTAATGGTATGGACCGTATCTTCTTTGGCTTTGTATCCCTAGTACTTAACACAGTGGCTGGTTCTCAGTTAAGAAATGTTTGGTGAAGGAACGAATCAATGAACACAATGTGCCAGAATAATAAGGAGGGTTCTTTGCTTCCAAGGAATTAGACTTTCTTGGGGGAAACAGAGCTTATGCAATGTAAAGGCACAATAAAGGACAGAAATGGTTTAACTATCAGAAGCAGAAGATATTAAGAAGAGATGGCAAGAATTTCATGCAAAGTATGATTTCATCAGTTGGAAATGAAAGGGAGGAAGACCTTGAAGATGGGGTGGCTGTGATAAAAAAAACAAGTTTGACAATATAAGTTACATGCAGTGCAGAGGTTATATATAGCAAGGAGTGGTGAATTTGTAAGCTGGAAACGTAGCTTAGGGTTAGATTTCCAAAGGGTCGTAAATGCCATGTTAAGGAGAATGATCTTTGTCATTTGGGCAATTAAAATTTGTGAAAAGATTTTCTTTTTTTGAACCAAAGGCTCACTTGAGTAGATCTCTGATATAGAAAGTAAGGGGTGTGAGAGTTGAATGTGTATTGGAGAGGAAAGATGGCTGAAAGCAAGGAGCTCCAGCTCAGAGATGGGGGCGAAGTAAGAAGAGTACTGAGTGAAAAACATAGCATTTCTGAGTGGCTACCTGTGCCAATCATTGTGAAAAACATTTTGGTTAGATCACTAAATTTCTTATAATAGTTCTAAATACTGGCCCCACTTGACAGGTGGGAAAACTGAGTCTTAAAGACTCCAGCTGAAGTCTTGAAGTGAAAAAAACAGAATGCAGCTTGAAACCAGCTCATCTGATTCCCTGAGCTCCTCCTGTTAGCCTTCTTCTTATCCCAGTAAAGCAGTTTGAGAGAGCGGTAGTGGCAGTAGCCCATGGAGGGATATATCAGAAAAGACATTTAGAATCACAGTCAACAGAACTTAGCAGCCATGTGAGTGATGCGGAAAAGGGAGGTATCACATTTGACTGAGTGTGAGAAAAGGATAGTCTAGCTCTGACTATGCTGAATTTGAGAGTCTCAAAATATCCAAAAGAAAGAGGTAGAAGTACAGACTTTCAGTTCAAGAGCAAGAAGTCAGGGTCAGTGTTATACGGATCTGGGAATCGTTGGCACCCAAGCCACAGTTGAAGCAAAGAGAAAGAATGCACACTGGGAAAGAATGCGCGCTGGAGTGAGGAGAGGAATGTGGGCAGAATCTTGGGATCCTCTGTGTTGACGGTATGAGGGGGAGGAGATGGAGAGAGAGTGGCCAGATGCTGAGAGGAAAGTGAACAGATTTGGAAGGGCGAGTGTTTTAAGGGGAAAAGAATAATCAGGATCCACTGCCGAGAAGTCGTCAACTGTGGCAGCTCCGAGTGTGTAAGTGATCTTTGTGAACACGGTTTAGGTACTGCCTTAAAGCAAAGGGTTTGCAATCACTTTGTCTTAGGCTGAGATGAGCCTGTGAAGGCTTTACCAAGTGCAGACTACTTTTTCAAGAAGCTTGCCGTGACTGGAAAAAGAATTGGAGGGAGGAGATGAGTAATTGAGAGGGAAATAGGAATGGATACAGAGAAATGAGATGGAGTATGGACTAAAACTGCTGAGGAAGAAGGAAATATTGACTACACATAGGAAATAAGGAAAAAAGGGAACACTCCCTGAGGAAACCAGGGGAGGAATGAAATACAAAGGTGATGTGGGGATATGTTTTCCGGTGAGACGGGGAGCCCAGCCACAGGAAATAGGCACTAACAGTCAAGACAGTTTGATACTGAACCCACCACAGTCTGCACCAGGTGATCCTTTAGGCTCCCAACCCCTGGACCCGCAGCTGGTTTCTGAATGTGCATGACCTTGAGCTTGCAGGAGGAAGCCGAGAGGCACCCCCTCCCACGGGCTGTGCTACCCAGCTGCTGGTCATCTTGGTAACTTGCCCTCACTCCACACTCAGGTACCAAGTTTTCTAAAGGCTGCCTCCTCCAAATAGGGCTGCCTTCTGCTAGGGCATGAACTCTGAACATCCTCAGTACGAAATCAAACAGGACCATTCCCTGGCATGCTGAGAATTATCTGTAAAGAACTCACCCTGCATTATGCTGGGTTGGCCAAAAAGTTTTGGGGGTTTTTCTGTAACATCTAATGGAAAAACCTGAATGAACTTTTTGGCCAACACAGTATATCAATTATAGTATATCAACTTTAGTAGTGGTATATTTAAATTCATCATTCCTTCTTTGGAACAGATACCCACTCCCCATCCATCATCTCACTGCCCAATTTTCAAACTGTTGGGGTATAGACAGAAGTAGGGGTGGTCTCCCACAACTCAGAAGCACTCCAGACATGATTTTAAGTGACTTCGAGAAAACAGAAGTTTGAAGTTTGGCTCTTTTATCATGACATTTGCAAGAGGAAACAAGAGTGCCGGTTGGAGGTGTGAAAAATGGCAGCTCCTTGGTGCCATCCACTCTTAGTACTCTTTTTACTACTGCAAAATATGCAATAAAAATAGACTCACTGTAAAGACTCCCAGATGCTCTTGATAAGGTGAACTTTATATTTAAAGTAACCTTTAGATTTCACTCAAATGCAGGATTGGGGAGAAAATTTATCAAGAAGTTTCCGTTTTCAAGAAAAGGATGTTATTTTAAAAATCTAAGACAAAGATGATTGGAGTCTTAGGTTTCCATTGTTGAAGGCTTATTTAGGTGAGTTACACTCAGGAATAGAACCTGCAGTGGCCAGAGCAGCCGTCAGTAGCCATGCCTGCCCTGGAAGGATGGTCCCCATGAAATCACCCCTTCCTTCTGTGCCACCCAAAAAGCACAACATGGTGTGGTGACTTCATGCCCAGGGCTCGTGGAACCAGGCCCTGGCTGCCTCTATTCATGATCTTCCCATACAGCCTTTTGGCTCTATGACTCCTTCAACCTTGAAGCATCGCATCTCCATACAATGGGTAGGTTTTTATTTTACCCCCTTTACTATAGGCAAGGTCACAGTTACTTTCCCTGTATATTTTTGTCTCTTGTTAGCCTTTCCTTGGCTTATCTTTTCTCAGCCAAACCCTAGCAGTGCCCACTTCTCTCTCTCTCTCAAAGCCTCTCAGTAATGTCCGGCTCTTTGCCACCCCATGGACTGTAGCCCACATGGCTCCATGCCCCCTTCCCACAGGTTTTTTCTTTTCTGGCTGTGCTGGGTCTTCGTTGCTGCGTGGAGTTTTCTCTAGTTGCGGCGACTGAGGGCTACTCTTCAGTGGCAGTGTGCAGGCTTCTCGTTGCAGTGGCGTCTCCTGTTGCGGAGCACGGGCTCTAAGAGCTCAGGCTTCAGTAGGTGTGGCTCCCGGGCTCTGGAGCACAGGCTCAGTAGTTGTGGCACACAGGCTTAGTTGCTCCGAGGTGTGTGGGGTCTTCCCAGACCAGGAATGGAACCCGTGTCTCCTGCATGGCCAGGTGGATTCTTTACCACTGAGCCACCAGGGAAGCCCACCAAGTTTGTTTTGAAATCTCCATTCAGTTGCTCGAAAACATCTCTGAGTCTTACTTAGTCTTTCCATACAATTTTCCTCCCTCATCTTTGCCTTCCCCAGCTTCCCCTTGACGAGGACATGTTCCTGGAAAATGGGTACTCATTCCTTAATTCCCTTTGGATATAGAGACAAGGAAGAGTGATCCGTCCTTAGTTTTTGAACTTTTCCTCTTAAGGAAAGCATTGTGTTGTTCTATACAGGTTTACTTTTTAATACTTTTTTTTTTTTGTCCTAAGTGGATTATAGTTCACAGAGGGCACAGAGCAGGCTTACACATGCACACGTGTGCACCCCCCCCCCCCACACACACACACAATTGTCAAATGAACAGATCCAGCCACTTCACCCGTGAAGCCTTGAATTCATTCTCAGTTGAGGCCCTCACTGTTTTCCATCTAGATTGTTGAAGTGCCCCTCAACTGGTCTTTTATGCCTGGCCTTTCTTTCATCAATCATCTACACGACACTAAGTTTTGTTGTACTTCATTTAAGTCTTGCTTGATTTTGTCACAGTCCTTGATTAAATTTTTCTGCCTTCTTATTGTTCATTGGATGAAGACTATGCCCTTCCAATTCCAGGTTCAACTTCTGCTGTTTACTCACATGTCCATAAGCTGGAAAAAGAAAAACAGACGTGATCCATGCCTTCATGGAGCTTATAGCCTATCGTCACATTAGATAGATAATTGCAAAGTGGAGTAAACACCATGAAGGAAAAGCCAGGGATGCTGCGATGAGATCTTATAACAAGGTGGGGAATTTCAAAGGCCTGTATGCATAAATCATAGTTAGGTGGAGACCAGAAGATGGTCAAGAGTTAGGTGGGCAAAAAACAAGGGAAACAGTATTTCAGAATGAGACACCACTGTGTGCAGAAGTTCTGAGGCAAGAAGGTTTGGTGAGTTTTAGGACCCAAAAGGCCCCCATGACAGAGGAGCTGTTAGGGAGACGGACGTGGTGAGTGTTGATTCTGGAGAGAATAGGCAGGGTTTACATTTCTCTTAAACTCAGTGAGTAGCCAGTGACGGGGCGTGGTGACTTGACCTGATTTAAAGGTTTGCGCATTCATTCCACCTAGGCCAGCCACCTCAGAGGGCGCCCTGTTTCACACACACATTCATGCCTTTGCCCTGTCTCTCTCTCCTTCCTTCGGCTTTTCCCTTTTGTAGGAATTAGCACGCTACAGTGGTAGGGAGGCTGAAACTAGCCGCTTGCTAGCATGTGGTATGTTACTCTGTCCTGTGTGTGCCCCATTCCCTTTGTAGAGGGAGAAATAATAAGGTTATTGTGAGGTTATCAATGAGATGGCACATGCCTAACCCTGAGTAATTCCTATGGAAGTGTTTGCCGTTTTTATTTTTGTTACTATTAAGACTTGCCTCAAAGGCCACTGTGTAAACTTCTCTCACCTTTTCAGGTATAATCAGTCCCTCTCTCTTCTGAGTTCCTACAGGGCTATGATTGCTTTTATCTCTCTGTTAGAGAGTTGGCTGAATATGTCTCTTTCTCCTTGGATAGGTTATGACTTCCTTAATGCAGCAACCATGTGGCCTTAGGTGTCTGGTTTACATTTCTTCTTTACCACTTAATAACTATGTGACCTAGGGTAAATTGTGGAACTTCTTGCTCTTGATTTTGTTATCTGTAAAATGAGACAACATGGTCTGTCTTAAGGATTTTACTTTTTATTTGTTTATTTTGGTAATGATCATATCTGCACAAGAATGAGTACTTGGTATATGTATATGCTTTTCTTTCCTTGCCCTGTAAATTTCTAACATCAATGGTGGAAACAACTAGTCAGAGCATAGCCTAATTATTCACTGATTAGATGCGGAGTGAGATCTTGAATGAATACATAATAGAAATTTGATTAATGAGTAAAGTGATGTAACACACAAAAATAACTCCAAGGAAAGAATTCTATTGTGAAATAAAATAAATATGTTGTACTTCTGATCCTGAACAAATATATCCTAATTTTTAAGTTCACCCAGAGTATGTTTGTCCTGTGATATATATTTTCCAAATTAAATTTGTCCTTAGCATTTTAGACAAAGATGAACATAGTGGTCTGAGCTAAAGTTGAATAGAAAGCTCTTTAGAGTACAGTTTGAAAGTCATAGAAAAGGAATGCTCACTTACTTAGGGCTTAGTTTTCTTACCTACAAAATTTCATAGATTAAATGATCTCTAAGAGTCCTCTAAGTTCTCAAGTTTTATGATTTTGTAATTCCCTGATTCTGAAGGTATGTACAATACAATAGCTTAAAATGATGGATCAAATCCTAATGGTGAAAGAGAAAGAAAATTAACAAAGAACCAAATGGTTAGCAGTCAGGAGCCATTAAGTGTAGGAGCAAAGTGTCCTACCTCAACAGTAATTGAGTTTCATAATGATGACACTGAGTCATCAAAAAAGTTAAATTTGGTTCAATATACTCTCTTTAATAGGTAAGGAAATGTGTAATGGCACTTTTAGAAAGATGTTACCAATTATATTTTAATATTTTTATTGGTTTTTATTCAACTTAAAAGGTTAAACTTCAATTATTTGGAAGAATCACTTATGTGAATACCTACCTCCTTCCCTTGAAATAAACAATATTGTTTTAGGGAGTCCAAAACCTTCCTGCCACAAAATAGCTAATCACTCTTCTATCATGGTATTACCCTTCCCAGCATCCTCAATTTCATCCATTGAATTACCATCATTTTAGTCTATTACTCTTTAAAAAAAAATTTTTTTTATTGGCAGATAATTGGTTTACAATATTGTATTGGTTTCTGCCATAGATGACAAACAAACATGTGAAAAGATGCTCAACATTGCTCATTACTAGAGGAATGCAAATCAAAATTACAATGAGGTATCACCTCACTCCGGTCAGAATGGCAATCATTTAAAAATCTATAAGCAATAAATATTGGAGAGTATGTGGAGAAACAGAAACCCTCTTGCACTGTTGATGGGAATGTAAATTGATACAGCCACTATGGAGAACAGTATGAAGATTCCTTAAAAAACTAGGAATTAGAACTACCCCCATGGCTCAGTGGTAAAGAATCTGCCTGCCAGTGTAGGAAACTTGCAGGAGACAAGGGTTCTATCCCTGGGTCAGGAAGATCCCCTGGAGAAGGAAATGGCAACCCACTCCAATATTCTTGCCTGGAAAATTCCATGGACTGAGGAATTCAGTGGGCTACAGTCCATGGGATTGCAAAGAGTTGGACAGGACTGAGCACCTGAGCACACATACCCTATTACTCTTTTATTCAAGTATTTATTAATGACTAGCCTTACACCAGGTGATGGTAATCAGATATAATAAGACTTAGTTTCTGTCTTCAGGGAACTCACTGAGTACTATGAAAGACCAACATGTAAACCAACACTTGAAAGGTAATTTATTCAGTGGTAAGCACCATAATTACACACACACACACACACACACACACACACACACAGAGAGTATAGTGCTTAGACCTACTTGAACGGAGAAAAGGAGTGGAGAGAGAAAAACCTTCATAGAAGAAAGTCTGAATTGTGTTTTCTTAAAAAATGAGTATTTTCTGAATTGTATCTTCTTAAAAAATGAGTAGGAATTTTCCAGATAAATGGGTAGGAATTTTCCAGATAAATGAAGGCTGAGGAAATTGGTCCTGAATATTCCTAAAGGAAATCAGTCCTGAATACTCATTGGAAGGACTGATGCTGAAGCAGAAACTCTAACACTTTGGCCACCTGATGTGAAGAACTGACTCATTTGAAAAGATCCTGATGCTGGGAAAGATTGAAGGTGGGAGGAGAAGGGGGATGATAGAGGATGAGATGACTGGATGGCATCACCGACTCGATGGACATGAGTTTGAGTCAGCTCCGGAAGTTGGTGTTGGACAGAGAGGCCTGGCGTGCTGCAGTCCCTGGGGTCACAAAGAGTTAGACAAGACCGAGTGACTGAACTGAACTGAAGGAAAGAGATTTCGGGTAAAATAAAGAATGTTCAGAGGCATGAAGATTTGAAATGTCATAGACAACTGAATGAAATGTAAGGCTCTACATATTCTTGGAGAGTACATTTAGGGGAAAAGTGATAGATGAACTTGAAGAGGGTGAATCAGATAGTGCTCTGCTTTTGTGGCATGCTGAGGTTTTAGACTTTACCCTGTATGCAGTGGAGGAGCAACACTCACGTTTGTGATTTAGGGAGACCAGTCTTGTGGCTGCATGGAAGACAGACAGGATATAAGGTTAAACAATTTGGAAATTATTGAGTCAGTCTTAACAAGGGATGAAAAGAGCTTGGGCAAAGGCAGGATTAGTGGAGAAGTGAAGGAGGGGTTGGGTATAAGACTGTATGGAAGTGGAGCTCACAGACTTAGAGATACACCTGTGCATGACTGGGAGTCAGATTCAGAGGAGGATGGATTGCACGACTCTGGTTTGCTGTCCTGGGTATTGGAGGCAATATCAATTAGGGGTCTCTGGGAAGACTTTTGCTTTCCTAATAGAAGCACCATCCCCTCGTGTTTCTACTGCTTTTGTCCTGGCAGAGAATTGGTAGAAGTGGCTTGATGGCAGAAGTGCAGAAGCCATATTCCAACTTTGAGGTGATATGAGTCAAGGTGGGCATGCATATGTTATAAAAGGTAGAGCAAAAAAGATAGAAAAAGTCAGCTTTCCCACACCATCATTGAGTAGCTACCCCTGCCCTGGCCCACCTACCTCTGGATTTCTTATTATGTGAGATTAATAATACATGCTTATATATATATATATGTCTCTGAATGCATTTATAACCAATATGGTGAAAAATGATTGGTCAGTTATAGTTGATTTTGGCTACGTCTTTGCATCTGTTTTTGACTTATGAAGCTCTAAAACCAGATTTCTTTTTTTGGCAATGCCTCTCGTCTTGCAGGATCTAGTTTCCCAATCGAGGATTGAATTTTGGCCCCCAGAGTGAACGAACTAAGTCCTAACCACTGAACTGGCAGAGAATCTGCCAGATTTCTTTTTAATATATTTATGGTTGAATTTAATTGTCCCAATGGCTTCTAAGCTTTCCTTTCATTCTTTTTATAAGACATATTAATAAAGAAATAAACTTATTTTTACTGGTAGACCCCTTAGGATACAAATGGGGAGAAATGTGCATATAAATGTGGAAAAGGATATTTTGAATAAATTTTTTTTCTTTTTTTTTTTTTTAGTTTTTTATTTTTTAAATTTTAAAATCTTTAATCCTTACATGCGTTCCCAAACATGAACCCCCCACCCACCTCCCTCCCCACAACATCTCTCTGGGTCATCCCCATGCACCAGCCCCAAGCATGCTGCACCCTGTGTCAGACATAGACTGGCGATTCAATTCTTACATGATAGTATACATGTTAGAATGCCATTCTCCCAAATCATCCCACCCTCTCCCTCTCCCTCTGAGTCCAAAAGTCCGTTATACACATCTGTGTCTTTTTTCCTGTCTTGCATACAGGGTCGTCATAGGAAATTTTATTGACTTTTGGATGAATTATTACATACTAGACTTATTTAACAAAAATTTAATTTTTAATAGAGCTTTTTACTTTGGTTTTCCATTTACTCTGAAAAATATTTCTTATAATCTTTCATTAAATAAGAGACTGATTTGAAAGTTTTTTTTTTTTTAAGGAGTATGGCTTTCTTTTTAGACATTAAGTCCAATGATATATTTTTGAGTCTTAAAAACTAAAGCAATGAATCTGTATTCTTTTCTGTGTACATTTGTATCTGGTTCCAATTGAAAGCTCTGTTTGGTCACAAAACCTGTACTTTTTTAAAAACAAGCAATGATTTCTGTGGCTTCTCCAGCATGCTATAGAATATGTATGGAATTCATTTCAGTGTTCATCTTTCTGATGGTTATTCAAAGTGTTCTTAATGCTTGCAAATTCATCTCCTAACAGTTTTTATCATCATGGCAGTAAAGTCAAGAATTTGATGTTATTAAATCACTTTTCATTTAAGATAGTTTATGCAGCTATTAAACAAAGTCCTGAGGGTATTTGGGAGGAAAACTACAGGAACCAAAGGACAAGTAGGTCACAGAGAGCAGTGCCGTCAGAGGGTGGAATGCAGGGCAGGGCTGTGCGTCAGGAGACTTGAGTTCTATCCATAGCTCTCTTCGTGACTCGAAGGATGACCTTGGGCTACTTACTGAAGAGCTCTTGCCTCAGTTTCATCTTGGACAAAATGGGAGCAGAATAAGCCTCTCACTAACAGAAGCAGAAGATCTTAAGAAGAGGTGGCAAGAATACACAGAAGAACTATACAAAAAAGATCTTTATGACCCAGATAACTATGATGGTGTGATCACTCACCTAGAGCAAGACATTCTGGAATGCGAAGTCAAGTGGGCCTTAGAAAGCATCACTACAAAGCTTGTGGTAGAGGTGATGGAATTCCAGTTGAGCTATTTCAAATCCTAAAAGATGATGCTGTGAAAGTGCTACACTCAGCATGCCTGCAAATCTGGAAGACTCAGCAGTGGCCACAGGGCTGGAAAAGGTCAGTTTTCATTCCAATCCCAAAGAAAGGCAATGCCAAAGAATGCTCAAACTACCACATAGTTGCACTCATCTCACTCACATGCCAGCAAAGTAATGCTCAAAATTCTCCAAGCCAGGCTTCAACAGTACGTGAACTGTGAACTTCCAGATGTTCAAACTGGATTTAGAAAAGGCAGAGGAACCAGAGATCAAATTGCCAACATCCACTGGGTCTTCGAAAAAGCAAGAGAGTTTCAGAAAAACATCTACTTCTGCTTTATTGATTATGCCAGAACCTTTGATTGTGTGGATCACAACAAATGGTGGAAAATTCTTCAAGAGATGGGAATACCAGACCACCTGACCTGCCTCTTGATAAATCTGTATGCAGGTCAAGAAGCAACAGTTAGAACTGGACATGGAACAATAGACTAGTTCCAAATTGGGAAAGGAGTATGTCAAGGCTGTATATTGTCACCCTGCTTATTTAATATATATGCTGAAATGCTGGGCTGGATGAAGCACAAGCTGAAATCAAGATTGTTAGGAAAAATATCCATAACCTCAGATATGCAGATGACATCACCCTTAGAGCAGAAAGCGAAGAGGAACTGAAGACCCTCTTGATGGAAGTAAAAGAGGAGAGTGAAAAAGTTGGCTTAAAACTCAGCATTCAGAAAACAAAGATCATGGCATCCAGTCCCATCACTTCATGACAAATAGATGGGGAAATAGCAGAAACAGTGAGAGACCTTATTTTGGGGGGCTCCAAAATCAGTGCAGATGGTGCCTGCAGCCATGAAATTAAAAGGCACTTTCTCCTTGAAAGAAAAGCTATGACCAACCTAGACAGCATATTAAAAGCAAAGACATTACTTTGCCAATAAAGGTCCATCTTGTCAAAGCTATGCTTTTTTCCATTAGTCATGTATGGATGTGAAAGTTGGACTATAAAGAAAGCTGAGCACAGAAGAATTGATGCTTTTGAACTGTGGTGTTGAAGAGTCTTGAGTCCCTTGGATTGCAAGGAGATCCAACCAGTCAGTCCTAAAGGAAATCAGTCCTGAATTGGAAGGACTGATGCTGAAGCTGAAACTCCAATACTCTGGCCACCTGATATGAAGAACTGACTCATTGGAAAAGACCCTGATGCTGGGAAAGATTGAAGGTGGGAGGAGAAGGGGATGACAGAGGATGAGATGGTTGGATGGCATCACCAACTCAATGGACATGAGTTTGAGTAAGCTCTGGGAATTGGTGATGGACAGGAAAGCCTGGCGTGCTGCAGTCCATGGGCTTCCAAAGAATCGGACATGACTGAGCATCTGAACTGAACTGAACATGTAGAGGGTATCAAATCTAGGCGACATCTTCTAGCCATTTACTACAACCCAGAGTGACTCTCTGGCCATTTTTTTGAAGGTATTAATATTTTCCATTCTCTAACAACTTGGTGATAGTATATGTCACCTTCCCTGAAGCAACCCACTCCATTTCCCAATGTCTTTAGTTGTCCATAATTCATTTAAGGAAAATACCTAGAATAGGAACATAAGTAGAGATGGATAGGTTAGAGTTTATTAAGGACTTGGGGGAAGAGGAAAAGGGGAGTCATTGCTTAATGGTTACAGAGCTTCTGTTTGGAAATAGATAATGGTGATGATTGTACAGCATTGTCAATTTAATTAATGCCACTAAATTTTATACTTCAAATGGCAAATTTTATCATGTGTGTATATATGTGCTTAGTCACTCAGTAGTGTCAGACTCTTTGCGACCCCATGGACTGCAGCCCACCAGGCTCCTCCTGCCATGAGGATTCTTCAGGCAAGAGTAGTGGAGTGGGTTGCCATGCCCTCTTCCAGGGGATCTCCCTAATCCAGGGATTGAACCCAGGTCTTCCGTGTTGCAGGCAGATTGTGTGTGCATATATATATATTTTGTGTGTGTATATATATATAACATATATATATGTGTGTGTGTATATAAAGTAAAGTGTTAGTCACTCAGTCATGTCCAACTGTTTGCAACCCTATGGACTGTAGCCCACCAGGCTCCTCTGTCCACGGGATTCTCCAGGCAAGAATGCTTGAGTGGGTTACCATGTGCTCCTCCAGGGAATCTTCCTGACCCAGGTATTGAACCCATATCTCTTTATGTCTTCTCCATTGACAGGCAGGTTCATTACCACTAATGCCACCTGGGAAGCCCCCATATATATATGTACGTATGTATGTATATGTATGTTTTAACCACACACACAAAAAAACTTCATCCTGGTTAGCACTATGGTCTTGGAAGGAAGGTAGACCATATTATCTGATGAAGAAACAGCCTTTAAGGTCATACTACCTGGGAGGAGCAGAGTAAGGATCTGAACCCGAGTCCTTGAGCCTCAGACCGAAGGCGTCCTCTGTTCCGCATGCCATTGCTGTGGAGATTAGACTTGTTCTCACTGCTTGTGATGCTATTCTTACTATTGCTTTGAGCTGGCCTGTACAGAGGAAGGCAAAACACTTCTGCCCCCATTGTTCAACCTAGAGACTCAAACTCAGTTAATGAGGCCTGACTTGGCATTATTATTATTTTGGAAGCAACAACACACTGTTGATTCATACAGAGCTTATGATTAATCAAACTTACTTGACCCACATCTATTTTATACATGCTACTCTTGAAGTCTCTCCCTATCCTCATTTCTAACATTTCTTTGTAAGAATGA
Source organism: Capra hircus (assembly GCF_001704415.2). NCBI lineage: Eukaryota > Metazoa > Chordata > Mammalia > Artiodactyla > Bovidae > Capra > Capra hircus. The sequence continues at coordinate 42,558,025 of NC_030812.1, read as the reverse complement.
TGTTCTGAATTTCAGTGCAAGAATTTGATATCTATATAAATACATACCATTGCTGTTTTCCTGTTTGTTCCATTCTTTTATGATTATTTTGAATCTTGATTCTGGAACACAGTTGTTATTTCTTCCATTGAAAAATGTTATTCTAACTGTAAACCTAAATGACTTCAATTTTCTTATGCAAGTTATTGATAAAAATGCTGGAAAATACTGAGTCACAGACAGAGATGTGACTATTTCCCTGATAATCTGGCCCTCTGTCCTTACCCAATAGTAGCCAACGCCTTCATATAGTGCTTACTCTGTTCCAGAAACAGTTTAGGTGCTTTACACATTGAATCTCATTAAATCTGCACAGCATCCATATAAAGCATTGTTGTCATAGTTTTCATATTCTGCATAAAGGAATGAAACACAGAGAGGTAAGGCAATTTGCACAGATCACACAGCTAGCAAGTAGCAGAACCAGGATTCAAACCTATGCAGTCTACCTCTGTGGCCCAGGCTCTTACGCACTCTGCTATATAGCTGCTGACATCAGCCAGGATTCTAGCCCATACTGAGGTCGGATAACATCAGGGACTCCATGGAATCTTATCAGTGACATTGCAATTATAACATTCTTTAATTGTACCATTGGTGGCAAAATAACCTGAAATGGCAGACAAGGGAACATGTGCCTTTGCATGTGCTGGGTCCTCTGCCAAGAAACTTGTGCTCCATACTCCTCTTCTTCTTTTGTGTTTGCTCAAATAATACTTCTCTTTCCCCAGACACGTGGAAGTTCTTCCCTTTTATCGCCTCTGCATTTGCACAAATGCATTTTGAAATATATCTCAACAGTAAACAAACAACAGACATTTACAGAGCACCTGGAGTATGTGCCTGGCATTGGTCGATGAGAATACAGGAGCAGACAGTGTTCTGCCCACAGGCTTACCGCTAACTCATAAGAACCGATACACAGGCACCGCCCTGGAGCTGGCCACGCTGTGGCTGCTGCAAGTATTGTTGAATGGCTGAATGGAAGGGAACAGAGTACTGGGAAATTCATTTAAGATACTCAGATGTGCGCCTGCAAACTGTGTTTGAGATTAAGAGAAGGCTAGTTGACTTGGTGAAATTTTAGGATCCCCAACCTGTACCTGTGTGATTCAGTTAGCTGAGGCTAAATTGCACTGGGATAGCAACCTGAAAATCTTAGTAGCTTATAACAATGAGAGTTTATCTTCTGCTTACAGTGCCTGTCTGTCTGGGGCCCCATGCAGCTTCAACCCCTGCCTTTATCACTGCAGCATCCCAGCTGAAGGGGTGTCCCCCTCTCTGGGACGTTAATATTAGTCTTGTGACAAAAGGAAAGAACACATGTTTCCTTAGGAATACTCATGCTGAAAATTTTTAGTGATTTTCAAACTCTTTATCATGTTCAGTCCAACAATCTGATGGCTGTGTATGTGTACTTTCTTGAATCTTGAAAATCACCTGCTACCAAGGTAACGTTAAGTTACTGGCACATCCAAGAGAGACTCTATGATTGCCTGATAGGGTCTTTTTAATTTCTCAAGTTTAAAAACTTCTACAATTGTACTGTAAGTCATCACTTTCATTGTTATACACACTTCTTTATAAAACTTTTGTCCTCCAAACATATATATATATAATAAGCAATTTACTAGTTAGGAAAAGAGCTTGACAATTAATTTAGCTAATTTTACTGGGCTGAAGTATTACAATATCTCTTCAGTGCACTTCTACCAAGAAAAATAACTGCATTACAGACTGCCACAAAACAGAACGTAAAGCTATTATTCATGTACTCTTGGCTGTATAATTTAGGGGTTAGGTTGAAGGATTCATTGCTAGCCTTGATAGAAATGCTAGCCTGTTTCTGTTTTCCTACATGCAGCAGCAAAGTATAGATCCTCTGTGAATTAGTCAATTAAAAAAATAACTGTTTAGTGCACAATACATTTTAATGAAATGGGTTTTAACAATTGGGAAACTTCTAGAATGACAATATTATAATAGGCAGTAACCCTGTTTCCTTCAGCTTTTGTAATAATCAAAAAGACTTGCAGTTCACTCTTCCCCGACCCAGGATGTATTTGTTAGATCTTCTCTTCAAAACTGCCAAAATAATGAAGCGAGGCTGATGGGAGAGAGGTGGAAAGGAAAAGAAAGTGTGGTGACTGGCTGGTTTTTCTTCATTGAGGATCTAATTGCAGGGAATTGGACCTCACCTGCCGCTGCTGCTAATTCACTTCAGTCATGTCCAACTCTGTGTGACCCCATAGATGGCAGCCCACCAGGCTCCCCCCAATCAGACATTAATCGTGATTTCCTGAGAGTAAGTTGTGAAATGAGTTACAGGATCCTTTTCTGAGGTTTGGAAAAAGTAGAGTGTCTGTTCATCTGCTTGGGCTCATCTGGTATTGGCTTTATTAGGTCCTGGCAGCATTTCCAAGCATGCTAGTCCTGAAGCAGCGTCATAGGAACAGCAGCGCTGGTAGGCTTCTCGGGAAGGGTAATGCGGCCAAGCAGGGCTGGAGCAGATGAGTCGAAGGAACGGGAACCACTAGTGACAGTAGGTACATGCGCATGTGTTGGTTGGACAGGCTAGAGATAGATTTTTAAATAACCGAGCATGAAGAGAAGAAAAGAAATTTTGTGATGACAAAAAGCGTAGTGTACACGATCACTCTTGGAAATTATCTGGAAATAGTTGGCACAGTTGGTAAAAACACAAGCAAATACACTTGACTGTTTATGCAACTACATCGATGGTATTTATAATTCCAAACAAATATACATGGCCTTTGAAAGAATTCCCATGAAGTCTAGGATCCTGCCCTCCCATCCCCCCATCCCATTTCCCCATCCCCCAGATTTGCTTAACTGAAACTCTGTGTTGCTGGATTTTCACTCCCTTCTTATTCCATTGACATTTACCGAGCTTTCATTTTGAGCTTAGCTCAGTGTCACGCTCTTCTAGGTGTGGGAACCACTGGAAGAAAATCCAGGCTTTGTTGAGTTGGGCAGACGTCCTGAGATCACGCTTTGTGGGGGCGTTTGCATTCAAGCTGAAGGTGGGTGAGTGAGCCCTCGTTGCTTGCCTCTGCTTCAGTTTTGCTAGTTAAGGAACCCCTGCCATCTTGATTGTATGTCAGAAATCATGGGGGCAATGTTTTCTCTACCGCCCTTTAAATGCCACTGTTCAAACTGTAAACAATATGCCCAGCATACTGTAGATGGGAAGAAGACACGTTGACATTTGGGGAGATTCCTTACCTGCCTCATTTCCTTGAGACCAAATTCTGAGTCTCTTGCCAGCCTTACAAATACCCGATGGGATCCCTGCTTATATGCATATCTGGGGTGCATCAGAATGTTTGTCATCTTCTCCCTGGAAACGGTTTCTCACACCCACGTTGCAAGTGTGTGATCTGAGATTCTGTCTCCTGCTACTTTTCATGTCCTCTTTGCCTGGAGGGAGGGCTGCGAATATGATTCAGCTTAGGGAAATGATACAAAGTATGGCTGTTAAAGTGATCTGTCAAAAGAGTCCTTTTCTATGTGTGCAGTTACTATGCTGGGTGCAGCCAAGTCTTCCTTTACCTGAAACAGCGGAGTAACTTTGAATATGAGAATCTCAGAATCACAAAATCAGATGGCCTGGAGGACACTAGCTCAACTGTAGGCCTTTGGATATCATTTTATTTCATTTCAAAGGGGAGCCTCTACCCTGTTTTTGAAGATTTTGAAAAAAAAAAAGGCACTTAATAAAATCTGTGATTTTTTTTTTTAATATAGTGTTTTCAGCCTTTTCTATAAAGAGAGCTTGCTTCTCTTTCTACTTTGGTATTGGCTTCACAAAGTGACTAAAGAGTCCTGTTACCTGTCAGCAGGAGGAATATTGAGATATCCTGGTTAATCAGTACAGTTGTTTTTAGTCCCTCCCAGTCCCTGGCTTGCTAGGAAGTCTTGTTTGTATCACTGAATGCTCAGGCATGCTAGATCACAACAAGCATCTTTTGATGTTTAAGAGTTAGTTAGTCTAGGCATTTCCCTGGCAGTCCAGTGATTAAGACTTCAGCTTCCAGTGCAAGGGGTGTGGGTTTGATCCCTCATCAAGGAACTAAGATCCCACATGCCGCACACCAAAAAACCAAAACATAAAACAATCTATATTGTAACAAATTCAATAAAGATTTTTAAAATAATCCACATCAAAAAATTATTTTAAAAAGTATTAGTCACTCTAAATAAGAAATTGAAAAGCCAAAGAGCATTTTGACCATTGGCATCATAAATCAACATTTCTAATTTCCAAGGATTTCTCTCCAGGAGTAGGCATTGCTGAAATGGAAAACAGGTTCTGAGAGACTTCCTTTGGAAACAGAAAGGCCCACTCTTCAACTTCCCCATTTCTGATTAAAATCTGTTTAATATGAGATTAAATCATTAAATATGAGAAAAATAATTGTATGGAAGAATGCATGCTTTTAGGAATGTGTTGGATAGAAATTATGAAACTGTTTTTATAAACTAGAGATAAAAGGACCAGAAATCAACAATATTAACATGACATGATCAAACTTATGCACTTATTATCTCTGAATTTCTCTGGAAATTCTACCTCAGTTTTAAAATTCAGAGCTTTGAAAAGATTTGAAGGAAAGATAATGGAGAAAAAGTTCAAGAGGGTCAAATTTATAATGTGGTATGGCATTGTAGTTAAAATTAATACAGAGAATTACTCATGACATTGTTTCATGAAAGACTGAGTAAAGAAGAATCAAGAATCTTTGGACACATTTGATAAAGTGTAAAGTTGAAAGGAAAACAGAAAAGATGTATTATTTTATTATTATTAATGTATTAGTTGATGTGGTATTATATTAATGTATTATTAAGATGAAATAAAGTTTATAAAAAATAAGGAGGCAGTTCCTTAGGGAGGATTAAAGTGGAGGATTGAAATTTTTGGAGCTCTGTTAATGATTAGGAACAGCAGGTATTGGGGGATGTGCTGGAACTGCAGGAAATCAGTGCAGGAAAATGGTGCGGGTGCAGGAAAGAGAGGTGTTTTGTAATATCTTTCATCATGTGTGTTTTGTGTGTAAATGCTTTTGTCATAAAAGAGCAAATGTTGAAAAAAATGAAAAAAGTAGATTTTTTTTTAATAATTCAAGTTGGGATATTAGAAAAGAATTTATTCTTTAGTTTTTTTGTCTTGTTTTTAACTTTTGTTTTTTGACTGTGTCACATGGCACCTGGGATCCTACTTCCCCGACCAGGAATCGAACCCACGCTCCCTGCATTGAATTCTTAACCACTGAATCTCCGGGGAAGTACTTCCTTGCCTTTTTAAAAAGTTCCTTCTGTTGATGATTTAATTCTGAATGGCTAATTGGGGAAAGGAATAGATAATTTATGTTATTGTCTAAATAATGGCCCCTAAAGATATCCACAGCGCTTCCCAGGTGGCACTAGTGGTAAAGAACCCGCCTGCCCATGCAGGAGACATAAGAGATGTGGGTTCCATCCCTGGATCAGGAAGATCCTCTGGAGGAGGACATAGGAACCCATTCCAGTATTCCTGCCTGGAGAATGCCATGGACAGAGGGGTCTAACGGGTTACAGTCCATGGGGTCACAGAGAGTTGGACACGATTGAAGTGACTTAGCACACATACATGTGAAGATGTCCACATCCTAGTCTCCGTGGATTTATGGTACGTTACCTTGTTGCCTTATGTTACCTGGTATAGTTAAAGGGACTTCACAGATGCAGTTAAGTAAAGGGTCCCGAGATGAAAGGTTTATTTGCGTTATCTGGGCAGATCTGAATTGACAGGGTCTTTATAAGAGAGTGGTGAAGATCCAAGGAGTGGCATAAGATGAAACAGTGGAAGCAGGAGACTGGAGTGATGCTGAGGAGGGGCCAGGAGCTGAGGGATGCAGGGAACCTCTAGGAACTGGGAAAGGCAAAGAAACAGATTCTCCCCAGAGCCTTCAGAAGGAACAGCTCTGCTAACACCTCCGTTTCAGCACAGTGAATCAGAGTTCAAACTTCTAATCTGCAGAACTAGAAGAGAATGAATTTGCATTGTTTGAAGTGAAGTGAAGTGAAGTCACTCAGTCATGTCTGACTCTTTGCGACCCCCATGGACTCTAGCCTACCGGGCTCCTCCGTCCATGGGACTTTCCAGGCAAGAGTGCTGGAGTGGGTTGCTATGTCCTTCTCCAGGGGATCTTCCCAACCCAGGGATCGAACCTGGGTCTCCTGCATCGTAGGCAGATGCGTGAAGTCGCTCAGTCGAGTCCGACTCTTTGCGACCCTGTGGACTGTAGCCCACCAGGCTCCTTAAAGCTGCTAAATTTGTTAGAGCATCAGTAGGAAACATACTGGTAGTAATCTGTAGATAGTATTAAGTGTAATTATCTTTTACAATGAATGGCTATGAGCCTCTCTTCAATTCTAAAGCTTTTAAATTGCCCCAAGTTTCTAAAGATTTTGAATCTGTGTTGTGTTCTGTGGATTGACGAATTCATTTCTGCAAGTTAGGAAACTTGGGTATGGCCTTGGTTTGAAGCTTTAATAGAAAATCTCGGTTCAGTCTCCTTCCTGTGTGTCTCCTTTATTCTTCATACAAAAATTTCACTTCTGACCACTAAATGTATGTGGGTTTTTCCCCACATCAAGCAATTTCCCACCATACCAGCTGGTGTCCTACAGTTTATTAATAACTCAGTTCTGACATTATATACTTGGAGACAGAATCAGAGCCCAAAGGTTAAGGGCTCAATTGCACCAGATGGCTTCTAGGCCGCTTCAGATACCAATTATTAGTAGGTCTTACTTTTTCACTCTCTTCTTTCACTTTCATCAAGAGGCTCTTTAGTTCTTCATTTTCTGCCATAAGGGTGGTGTCATCTGCATATCAAGGTTATTGATATTTCTCCCAGCAATCTTGATTTCAGCTTGTGCTTCTTCCAGCCCAGTGTTTCTCATGATGTACTCTGCATAGAAGTTAAATAAGCAGGGTGACAATATACAGCCTTGATGTGCTCCTTTTCCTATTTGGAACCAGTCTGTTGTTCCATGTCCAGTTCTAACTGTTGCTTCCTGACCTGCATACAGGTTCTCAAGAGGCAGGTCAGGTGGTCTGGTATTCCCATCTCTTTCAGAATTTTCCACAATTTATTGTGATCCACACAATCAAAGGCTTTGGCATAGTCAATAAAGCAGAAATAGATGTTTTTCTGGAACTCTTGCTTTTTCGATGATCCATTGGATGTTGGCAATTTGATCTCTGGTTCCTCTGCTTTTTCTAAAACCACCTTGAACATCTGGAAGTTCACGGCTCACATATTGCTGAAGCCTGGCTTGGAGAATTTTGAGTATTACTTTACTAGCGTGTGAGATGAGTGCAATTGTGTGGTAGTTTGAGCATTCTTTGACATTGCCTTTCTTTGGGATTGGAAGGAAAACTGACCTTTTCCAGTCCGATGAGATGGTTAGATGGCATCACTGACTCAATGGACATGAGTCTGGGTAAACTCTGGGAGTTGGTGATGGACAGGGAGGCCTGGCTTGTTGTGGTTCTTAGGGTTGCAAAGAGTCAGACACAACTGAGCGACTGAACTGAACTGAACTAGGTTACCCACAGTTTCTGTGTGTGCATGCCAAGTTGCTTTAGTCGTGTCCAACTCTTTGCAACTCTATGGACCGTAGCCTGCCAACTCCTCTGTTCATGGGATTCTCCAAGCAAAAATACTGGAGTAGGTTGCTATGCCTTCTTCCAGGGGACCTTCTGAACCCAAGGATCAAGCCCACATTTCTTAAGCCTCCTGTGTTGACAGGCAGGTTCTTTGCCACCAGCACTAGCTGGGTTCTGTTGTTGTTGTTCCGTCTCTAAGTCCACCCCATGAACTGCAGCACTCCAGGCTTCCCTGTCCTTCACTATCTCCTGGAGTTTGCTCAAACTCATGCCCATTGAGTCAGTGATGCCATCCAACCATCTGTCACCCTCTTCTCCTCTTGCCCTCAATCTTTCCCAGCATCAGGGTCTTTTCCAGTGAGTCAGCTCTTTGCATCAGGTGGCCAAAGTATTGGAGCTTCAGCTTCAGTTCTTCCAATGAATATTCAGGATTGATTTCCTTTGGGATTGACTGGTTTGATCTCCTTGCTGTCCAAGGGACTTTCCAGCTCCACAATTTCAGCCTTCTTTATGCTCCAACTCTCACATCCATACATGCTGCTGCTGCTAAGTTGCTTCAGTCGTGTCCGACTCTGTGCGACCCCATAGACGGCAGCCCACCAGGCTCCTCTGCCCCTGGGACTCTCCAGGCACAAATACTGGAGTGGGTTGCCATTTCCTTCTCCAATGCATGAAAGTAAAAAGTGAAAGTGAAGTTGCTCAGTCGTGCCTGACTCTTAGCGACCCCATGGACTGCAGCCCACCAAGCTCCTCCATCCATGGGATTTTCCAGGCAAGAGTCCTGGAGTGGGGTGCCATTGCCTTCTCCCATCCATACATCACTACTGGAAAAATCATAGCTTTAACTATACTTGGAGTCTGACTTGGCTACAAATCAGGTTTCTATGACCTCCACATCAGGCTTGATTTGCTAGAGCGGCTCACAGAACTCAGGGAAACACTTATTTAGATTTACCAAGATGACATCTCATTGTGGTTTTAGTTTGCATTTCCCTGATGATTAATGATGTCAAGCGTCTTTTCATGTGCCTATTGGCCATGTTTTCTTTGGAAAAGTGTCTGTTCAAGTCCTCTGCCCATTTTTTAATCAGGGTTTCTGTTTGTTTGTTTTTGATGTTGAGTTGTAGGAGTTCTTTGTGTACTTTGGATATTAACCCCTTGTCAGATATATCACTAGCAAATATCTTCTCCCATTCAGTAGGCTTTTGTTTTTGTGTGTGTGTGTGTGCAAAAGCTTTTTAGTTTGGTGTAGTCCCATTTGTTAGTTTTTCTTTTGTTTCCCTTGCCTGAGAAGCCTTATCCAAAAGAAGTGTTGTTAAGATCCGTGTCAGAGAGCATACTCCCTGTGATTTCTTCTAGGAGTTCTAAGGTTTCAGGTCTTACATTTTAAGTTTATGGTGTGAGAAAGTTGTCTTTTAGCCATTTTAATCACAGTGTCTCTCAGCGCGAACTTCTTTGGATTCCTCTTGTTGGGACTTTGTGATTCTTGTACTTAGATGTCTCTTTCCTTTTATAGTTAAGGATGTTTTTAGCTAATATTTCTTCAAATAAGTTTGCCCCATTTCTTTCTTTCTTCTCCTTCTAAGACTCCAAAAATGCAAATGTTAGTTTGCTTGATGTTGTCCCAGAAGTCCCTTAAAATATCCTAATTTTCGAAAAACATTATTATTTTCTTTTTCTGTTCAGTTTGGGTGATTTTCACTACTCTGCCTTCCAGGTCACTCACTGATCTGTTCCTCTGTATCATTCTGTTGTTGTTTAGTCACTAAGTCATTTCCAACTCTTTGCAACTGCATGCATTGTAGCCCCTGCCCTCCAGGCTCCTCTGTCCGTGGGATTTTCCAGGCAAGAATACTGGAGTGGGTTGCCATTTCCTTCTCCAGGGGATCTTTCCAAATCAGGGATCAAACCTCTGTCTCCTGCACTCAGGTGTATTCTTCACTGCTAAACCACCAGGGAAGCCTTCTGTACCATCTACTCTCCTGTGGACTCCTCCTAGTGTATCTTTTCTTTCAGCTCTTGTATCTTCAGCTCTGTGTGGTTCTTCATGTTTTCTAATCCTTTGTTAAAATTCTCACTTGGTTCATCCATCCTTCTCTTGAGTTTGTTGATCTCATGATCATTACCTTTAAATATTTGTAGCTTGCTTTTGCCACTTTTAAAAGTTCTCTTTCTAAGGTTATATCTTATTCCTGCTTTTGGAGCGTATTCCTCTGTTGCCTCATTTTACCTCATTCTCTGTGTTGATTTGTATGTATTAGGTAGGTGGGTTGTTTCCTGATTGTGGCTCAGCTGGTAAAGAACCCACCTGCAATGCGGGAGACCTGGGTTGGGAAGATCCCTTGGAGAAGGGAAAGGCTGCCCACCCCATGGCCTGGAGAATTCCATGGACTGTGTAGCCCATGGGCTTGCAAAGAGTCGGAGCGACTGAGCAACTTTCACTTTCAGGTAGGTGGGTTGTTTCCTGATTTGGAAAAATGGCAGTATGTAAGACATCTCATGAGGTTCGATCCTCTGATCCTATGAAATTCTATCCTGTGGAAGAGAGGTCTTAGGAGGTCCTGTGAGGTCCGTGAGGTTTGATGAGGCACACCCCTATCTAGCCACCAGAGCTATACTCTGGGCTACATACATCCATCTGCTGTGATAGGGCCGACTACTGTGGATGCAGTGGTAAGTGGGGCTAGCCCCACCCCAACTGACTGTCAGACCCTGCCTTATAAGACAGCCATCCTGCCATGGAGGACTCGGGGCTTGCCCTGGCCTGCTGGTGGGGACATACTCCCCTAGCAGTAATAGGCTAGGGAAGACTCCAGAATGGCACTCACCAGCACCAGTGTCCTCATGGGAGAATGAGCTCCCCCAGATGGCTCCTACCAGTGTTGGTGTCCCCAGGGGTAGTTCCAGTTGCTTTCTTCTTCTCCAGGAGGCTCTCCAGGACCAGCAAGTGGGTTTTTCTAGGTTCCTTTCAAAGCACTGCCTCTGTGCTGGCACTCATGGCACGATATCTTTTGTGCATCTTTAAGCACAGAGTCTATGTTTCCTATAGTGCTGCAGCTCTCCTGTGGTCAGGTCCCACTGTCTTCACTGCCAGATGTTCTGGAAGCTTGTCTTCTCAGTGCAGGACCCCCAGGCTGGGGAACTCAGTGTGGTGCTCAGACCTCTCACTCTTTGGGAAGAGTCTTTGCGACTGTGATGATCTTTCTGTTTGTGAGTTGTCTACCCGAGCTTGTTGGAGAAGGAAATGGCAACCCACTCAAGTACTCTTGCCTGGAAAATCCCATGGATGGAGGAGCCTGGTAGGCTGCAGTCCATGGGGTCGTAAGAGTCGGACACGACTGCGCGACTTCACTTTCACTTTTCACTTTCATGCATTAGAGAAGGAAATGGGCACCCACTCCAGTGTTCTTGCCTGGAGAATCCCAGAGGGACCTGGTGGACTGCCATCTATGGGGTTGCACAGAGCTGGACATGACTGAAGCGAATTAGCAGCAGCAGCAGCATCCGAGCTTGTGGATTTTGACTATGTGTCAGCTCCATTCCTCCCACCCATCTTGTGTGGTTCCTTCTTTATATCTTTAGCCATGGAAAATCGTTTCTACTTGTCTTCACATTGTTCTCATGGATGGTTGCTCTGTAAATAGTTGTTATTTTGGATGCTTTTGGGAGAAGGTGAGCTCAGGGTCTTCCTACTCCACCATCTTGGCCAATGACACTACCCTGTTCTTTTATTAAAGAATTGAGTATCTTTTTCATATGAAAAGAAATTTATTTTTATTAGCTAGTTGTTTTTATTTTACCTATGGGTGTTCGTGGAGTTTTTTGGCTATTAAAAAATGTATACATTTCTATAATTGGATCATTCATATTTTCTCAGTAATTTCTATATTTCATGTCTTAGAAATTAGGGTTGCTAAATTTAGTGAACTGAAATAAAAGAAACCCAGTTAAATTTTAATTTCTGATAAACAATTAGTAACTTCTTAGTATAAGTAAGTCCAGTAGAATACTTGGGACATATTTGTATTAAAAAAACTCCATTACAAAGACTTTTTGTGTTTCTCATTCCAGTGTTATTTTTAAACATTCAGTTGTTCTTCTAGAGCATTCATGGTTTTCAGTCCAACTGGAATTTTTCTTTTCTTTTTTGGTTAAGAATAAGATGGAGATCCAATGCCTTTTCCCCAAATGATCAGTATTGTCCCAATACAATTTATTGAATAACCCATCTTTCCCATGGTGATTTCTTTTTAATGGCATAGATTTTCACTTTAAAATTGGAACTACCAAGTAGGGTACACAGGTAAGAACTATTATGGGAACAGTTTGTCTTAAATAGAATGTAGATGTCTTCCTTTCTCTAGTTTATTTCTGTTTAAATCTTAAATTTAAGCACTCTGGCCAGAAAACACAGCTCTGTGTGAAATAAATAGCTTACCTGGTAATTCAGAGGCCCACAAGCCAAATTACCCCAAAGAACAGCTTTTCTTAGGAAAAGCTCAGAGGAAGTACTGGGCCGAAACCGTCATCCACTTTACAGACTCGTCCTCTTTGATGCTGTCAGGGAGCTGAAAGTCATGCTCTCCAGCAGTCACAGTTGCGGATACAGGTGACTCTTCCTGAACAATTCACAGAGGTGGGTGGAAAAGGAAAGGATTTCATGCAAATGTAATGCAGTCTTAGGTTTCTGCCTTAGAAACTATCTAGAGAGTTTAAATTATTTTTCCATTTTTTAAATGGAACAACACAAAGGATCTAAACAAAGACTTCCTGCATAGCACATGGAACTCTGCTCAAGGTTATATGGCATTCTGGATGGGAGGGGAATTGGGGGAGAATAGATACATGTATATGTATGGCTGAGTCATACTTCGCTGTTCACGTGAAACTGTCACAATATTGTTAATTGGCTATACCCCAAAACAAAACAAAAAGTTTTTTTAAGGAACAAAACGAACAACAAAAACAGAGGATTTATAATTATGCCAAGCTGAATGTAGCATAAAATCAGCTCCTTGATTTGCCCTTTTTAAAGGCAAAAAGTAATAAGCATCCTCTTGGTTTGCAAGTCTTGACAGTAATTCCTCTATTTTTCTTGAAAATGCAGGAGAGATTTTCTCAGGCAAGGATTATCCCTAATGACTTCAGGGTTCTTAGACTCAGGCTGCAAAAATAGACAGATGTACAAAAAATAATTACTACCTAGTGTGAATAAAAACTTAAAAGAAGTTTTTTACTCTGGGAGCACAAGATTGCCATGGTTTTCCTAGGCCTCTGCTTTAGAAGAGCTGGATTGAGACAGTTACTTGTCTGGGCTGCATCTGTAGGGACAATCATTCTAATGAGTAGGAAAATGTTTGCTAAATAAGCCCAACTATTATAATAATTTAATGTTGCTAAATGATGGCTTGGGATAAATTTAGGGGATAATTTCTATTTGTGTTCCTAATCAAGCAACTAGTGTTACTGATTTTTTTTCCCCTTGCATATCTCTATTCAAGATACGTATACCAGAATGGAAAGTATAGTTGACCCTGAACAACACAGGTCTGAACTGCAAAGGTCCACTTATACATGGATTTTATTTCAATAAATACTGTGGTACCATATTATCTGCAGTTGGCTGAATCCATGGATGAGCAACTTGGGATAGAATGGCTAACTGTAAAATTATATAGGGATTTTTGACTATGTGGATATTAGTACCCCTAAGCCCTGAGCTTTTCAGGGGCAATTGTAACAATTAGCTTGTTAAATGAATTCTCTTTCTTGTCTTTCTTTTCTTAAAAATTGTTTTGGCCTCATTGTATGGCATGCAGGATTTTAGTTCCCCCACCAGAGACTGAAACCGGGCCCCCTGCAGTGGAATCACATAGTCTTAACCACTGGACCTCCCAGGAAGTCTTCCTCTATCCTCTTTCTTCACACTGCTACCTTTAAGCCTGTCTGTATAGGACTGGAATGATGATTACAAGGGGCAAAAAAGCCTGAGGGAAATGAGGTTATCTATACCAAAAGGAGGAAAAGGCAATGGCAACCCACTCCAGTACTGTTGCCTGCAAAACCGCATTGACAGAGGAGCCTGGTAGGCTGCAGTCCATGGGGTCGCTAAGAGTCGGACACGACTGAGCGACTTCACTTTCATTTTTCACTTTCATGCATTGGAGAAGGAAATGGCAACCCACTCCAGTGTTCTTGCCTGGAGAATCCCAGGGACGGGGGAGCCTGGTGGGCTGCCGTCTATGGGGTCGCACTGAATCGGACATGACTGAAGTGACTTAGCAGCAGCAGCAGCAGCAGCGAAGACCGATGATCCCTCACGGCACATCTAAGACCCCGTGCAGTCAAATAAATAAATATTAAAAAAAAAAAACATTACTACTCCAGACAACCTAGAAGGATGGGATGGGGTGGGAGGGAGGATCAAGAGCGAGGGGACATATGTATACCTATGGCTGATTCATGTTGATGTATGGCAGAAACTAACACAACATTGTAAAGCAGTTATCCACCAATTAAAAATAAAGAAAACATTTACTTCTCTAAGTTCATCTAATTGGAGAAAACAGCTAAGAAAATATAAGGATGTTTACCCACTCCAGTGTACTTGCCTGGAGAATCCCAGGGACGGGGGAGGCTGGTGGGCTGCCGTCTATGGGGTCGCACAGAGTCGGACACAACTGAAGCGACTTAGCAGCAGCAGCAGCGGCATAACACTGATAGACCTATAATGAACCTTTCACCCTAATAGATGCCATCTCTGGAGTAAAGCTGTGATGTCAATAGAATACCTCTCAAGCTTTTAAAAGCCCCTATTACAGGACTTCCCTGGTAGTACAATGGATGAGAATCCGCCTGCCAGTACAGGGGACATGGGGTTGATCCCTGGTCTGGAAAGTCTCCACATGCCATGAAGCAATGAAGCCCGTGCACCTCAACTGTTGAGCTTGTGCTCTAGAGCCTGGGCCTTGTAAGTACTGAAGCCCGTGCTCCGCAGCAGGAGAAGCCACGACAATGAGAAACCTGGGCACCACAGCTAGAGAGTGTTCCCTACTCGCTGTGGCTAGAGAAAGCCCACATTCTGGAAGGAAGATACAGAGCAACCAAAAAAAAAAAAAAAAGCCCATATCACAATATCATAGCTGAAAGCAAGTGGACAAAGATGGGCTCACCATATAGCAAATCACCCTAAAGAATACTACAAAGGGTCTGTATTCTGGTCCCCGTTTCCTACTGTAATTTATAGCAATAACTTGATACAGCTTCTGGATCAGCTGTTCAGGTGCCTTCCTGTGATTGTATAAGAAGATATACAATCCTTTATAAGAGAGGACAATTAACATGCTTTGTCCTCTCTTGCCAAGTTCTTATGTTTGCTTCAGACAGTAACTAAATAAACACATTGGTTAATTACTCTTAGTAAGGACAGCTCAATTATGCCAAAACCAAATTCAGTGTTTTTACTGGCTAATCTTCAACATCTATAGGTAGCAAGCAATTTTTTAAAAAATCACAAATCAGTGGATCAAGTCAGTTTCTTCATGGGGTACATTTTAATTTGGTCTTCTAGATGGCACCCCACTCCAGTACTCTTGCCTGGAAAATCCCATGGACGGAGGAGCCTAGTGGGCTGCGGTCCGTGGGATCGTAAAGATTCGGACACGACTGAGTGACTTCACTTTCACTTTTCACTTTTCACTTTCATACATTGGAGAAGGAAATGGCAAACCCACTCCAGTGTTCTTGTCTGGAGAATCCCAGGGACGGGGGAGCCTGGTGGGCTGCCGTCTATGGGGTCGCACAGAGTGGGACACAACTGAAGCGATTTAGCAGCAGCAGCAGCAGCAGCGAGCACAGGTTATAGAGCCATGTGCTCTGAAACTTGAAACATTTGAGTTTCAATGTTGCTGAAAACAGAAACATTTAAGAATACCCACATTAAAGTTTTCCAGATTAGGTATCAATGATTAAATAAGAGTTCCTACCTGAAAATCTTGTGTGTCATAGCCACCTCGCATCTGTGGCAATTCAATTGAATATTTGTTTTTATTTTATTCATTTATTTATTTTTGGCCATGCTGCACAGCTTGTGGGATCTTAATTCCCCAACCAGGAATCAAACCCAGGGCCCACGACAGTGAGAGCACCAAGTCTTAACCACTGAACTGCCAGGGATTTATATCAACTGAATATTTGTCTATACATTAGAGACTTTTATAGAAAACTTTCAAACACTGAAGCCCAACTCCATGCAAAGTTCTCTGGGAATGAATACATGTCAGGTTCTTCAGTATTAGATATAAAATGTGTTGTCACTTCAATGTCAGGAATCTAACCTGACAGAAGACTCTCCTTTCAACCCATAACCGAGACTGCTTTTCAGTGATTTCAGTCTTGAATGACTTGCTCTTGTTATTGTGGAAAACCAGACTGATACATTTGATATTTAAAAAGCATTGTTGGTAGGAGGTGTGGGTATGAGTGACTGCTGCTGCTGCTAAATCACTTCAGTCGTGTCTGACTCTGTGCGACCCCATAGACGGCAGCCCACCAGGCTCCTCCATCCCTGGGATTCTCCAGGCAATAACACTGGAGTGGGTTGCCATTTCCTTCTCCAATGCATGAAAGTGAAAAGTGAAAGTGAAGTCGCTCAGCCGTGTCCGACTCTTATGACCCCATGGACTGCAGCCCACCAGGCTCCTCTGTCCATGGGATTTTCCAGGCAAGAGTACTGGAGTGGGGTACCATTGTCTTCTCCGGGGTATGAGTGACAGGGAGGGCTTATCGGAGAGTACAAAGAAACTTTGGCAGCAAGGGATACATCTACCAGCTTGATTTTGGTGATGGTTTCACAGGTGTATACTGTGAAACTCATTAGACTGTGTACTTTAGGTGTGTGCGGTTTAGTAAAACTGGGAGTAAAATAATGTTTAGGTCATGTATTACCAAATGTGAGTAATCATCAACCTCGCCTGAAAACTTATTTAAAACCTCAGGAGAACTGAGACCTTGAAATCAGTGTTTGAAAACCCCTAACATGGTTTCATTAACCAGCTTTGTAAACCTGCTGTTAAGGGACTTTAAATGTGTTATACAGATTGCTTCATGTGAAAATGCACACAACCTAATTTATGGAGGTTAGCATTAGCAAAAAGTTCAATCTGGTGAACTGACACATTTCTTTTTTTTTATATAATGACAATGTGTAACTCATCTCTGTTCTTTTTTCCTTGGGCACTGGGATGCTCGAGAGGTAAGTTCCACTTATGCTTTAAGGCAGGAGCTTTTCTTAGCCTGGGATTTCTGTTTTATCTCTATCCTAATTACATTGTACTTGTTCTTTACTGTCAATTTAAAGATTTTATTGTATTTAAGTTTTTTTGTTTTTATTTTTATCTGTTTCAGATTTTTTTTTTTAAAGTAGGTCATGTTACCAATAATAAATAAGATTTAGAGCAGGAATAGATAGAATCTCTTCAAAAGGTTCAAAAGATGAAATCATGACCTTTTTTATGTCATTTGGCTATGCTGCTATACCAGAGGCCTGGCATATATGAACTGACATTATGCCTGCAGAATTATTCTGTGATTGTGATAATGATGAGGCATTTGTAGACTCTGAAATGAGATTTCATCAAAATACTTAAGTGCAATTTTCAGTAGTGAGGTAGCCTATTCTTCTTCATAAAAATATGGGTAAAGCTTGGCAACTAAAATAATTTCCAATGTTTATTGTATACCTGATGTGTAAATGTATATAATTGATACACGCCTATTCTAAGAAAGGTTCAATGAGTGCTCTAAAGATTCACAGAATTTTGCAAGATAAATTAGAAAGGTCTGAAAAAAATAAGACAAAGCATGAAAGGTCTGATTGGCACCAAAAAAGTCAACATAGTCTTGCTGGAGATGGGAAAATTTTAATGTTCTGGTGGCCCGTATGAAAAGGAAGTTTCTGTGCTCAGATAAGAAGTATGTGTGATCGTAAATCTAGAAAGATCTCTGTTTCCTATAAGATCTTCATGGAGAAAGCACTTTGAAGGAGATCGTCTTGTCTTTCAGTGGGGACTGTTACCATCATGTGATGCTGCTGCTGCTGCTAAGTCGCTTCAGTCGTGTCCGACTCTGTGCGACCCCATAGATGGCAGCCCACCAGGCTCCCCAGTCCCTGGGATTCTCCAGGCAAGAACACTGGAGTGGGTTGCCATTTCCTTCTCCAGTGCATGAAAGTGAAAAGTGAAAGTGAAGTCGCTCAGTCGTGTCCGACCCTTAGCGACCCCATGGACTGCAGCCTACCAGGCTCCTCTGTCCATGGGATTTTCCAGGCAAGAGGACTGGAGTGGGGTGCCATTGCAGTTCAGATTTTTATGTGAACTGGTTAAGATAAGTTTAAGAAATTTTCCACTCCATTAAAAAAAGAGATTATCAACATTTTTTCTCCCTGTTAGCCAAAAGAACAAGCATTGTGGGGTGGAAATCTCCTTTGGTGAGACAAAATCAAAGGGAATCAGTTTTTTATATTGAGGATGATAGACACCAAATCTTTGTCTTCCTGTCTGGTATCACTAGGTCAGTTGCTAGGCTATAGGGTGCTTTTTTACCAATTACAACAAAGGACCACCCCCCTAACCCTAGGCAAATCTAGCATTCAGATCTAGATTTCCACCCCATCTCTCCTCCCATTGCCAGCCCTCCTGCTCCCCACTCCTGTCTTATCTCAGGGCACCTTTATTGTATTTAAAAAAAAACTTTTTTTAATGTGACCACTTTTAAAGTCTTTATTGAATTTGTTACAGTATTGCTTCTGTTTTGTGTTTGGTTTTTTGGTGGCAAGGCATCTGGGATCTTAGCTCCCTGACCAGGAATCGCACCTGCAACCCCTGCGTTGGAAGGCAAAGTCTTAACCTCTGGACGACCAGGGAAGTCCCCCAGGGCACATTTTGTGCAGTGCACATGCGCAAAAGTATGAGGCAGTCATGAAAATGGACTGAAGGATCAATTAGGTAGTTTCAGAAATAGCCAGCTAAACAACCTCATGTTTCACCCTCATTTTTTTTAACTAATAGAATTTTTCACAGTGCTTATTAAACTTTATTAGGTATTAGAATCACATAGGAGCTTCTTAAAAATGCATATTTCTGGATACCACAACCTCCAATTCTGATATAGTGAACCAGGGATTGAAACCCAGGAAGATACATTTCAACAAAAAGCAAGGTGATTCCAGTTTGAGAAAAGCTGGCCAAGGAGTAAGTAGTACAGGTTTAAAAATCATACTGATAGAGTTTCAAATCATTGTATCATTGTAAGTTGTGTAAACTTGGGAAAACTAACCTTTCTTTCTTTATTTTTATTTTAATATTTATTTATTTGCCTGTACCAGGTCTTAGTTGCAGCATGTGAACTCTTAGTTGCGGCATGTAAGATCTAGTTCCCTGATCAGGGATCGAATTTGAGCCCCCTGTATCGGGAGTGTGGAGTCTTAGCCACTGGGCCACCAGGGAAGTCTGGGAAACCAATTTTTCCTTGCCTCAGTTTCTTTGATTGTAAAGTGTCAATTAAAAATTCTTCCAGCACAGGGTTATTTTAAGGATGAAGTCAGATTAAATATTCTACCAGAGTACCTGGAGGGTAGTAATCACATAATAAATGCTGGCTACTGTTTTCACAATATACTTTCAAAGCTCTATTCAGGGTAAGTCCAACCCTTAGGAAAGTATTTTTAAGGGAACGCACAGACAGCACTTACTCTCATTTTACGGTATTTGTCTGCACCCTCCTCGGGGCACAGAAGTGCTTTCCATTAGCATCTCTATACAACCCCAAAGAAATCTCTTGCTTACTTCTTTGAAGTCGTCAGATACAAAGTAGTCATCCTTTTTTGATTTTTTTAATTTTTTACTTATTGCCTATATCCTCATCAACATGCTGATTTTAATACATAATATTCAGATCTCATCAAGCCATTTATCTAGTTTGCAAATGCTGAAAATAATGATTCTTTTTTTTCCCCAATGTTTCCCTTTAGTCTCACTATTATGGAATTATGGAAAGCTGAATTCTAAGTCCAAATCCCCTGGGGAATAATTTTTGATAACTCATTTGAAGTCTGCCTCATAAAATTGCAGATAGCTGGGGCAGAGTTGGGGGTTCCCTTCCATTAAGGCACTAACTGCCCAATTTGAAAGAGCCAGACTTTATATCGTGAAGACCATTTAGAGATAATCTCAGTAAAACCTAAAACTGAATGTGGACTTAAGCATTACTCTGCAGAGAAATAAGTTTTTCCTATAGTGGAGGAAAAACTGTTTTTCCTTATACCCATCTTAGGTTCCTTTCTTGTGTTTATGTGCATGTTCAGACTCTGACTCTTTGAGACACCATAAACTCTAGCTCACCAGGCTCCTCTGTCCATGGAGTTTTCTAGGCAAGAATACTGGAGTGGGTTGCCATTTCCTACTCCAGGGGTTCATTGTCTGAGGCCCTGTAAATTAACCTGAAAAAAGACTGATTAAACAGAGAAGTCTAGTAACATGCGCACCATGTGTATGCAAGGGAGCACTCAGTGGTGAGATTCAAAGAGATGGTTAGAACTTGAGCTTATGGCATCTTTAAAAAAAAAAGGAAAAGAAAGCGATAAATGATTAGAGAAGTGGCAAGATGAAGGAGAAGGACCTTGAGTTTCTAGGGCAGCATATTGTAGGGAGGTAAATATTTGAGGAGCTAATAGAAGATAAGTGCTGAGTTAATAAAGTTCATTTTATAGATTCCATTGGTGCCATCCCTGGGCTATTAGGGTCTAGAGTTGTCTCCAGTGATTAACTTCTGTCCTTCCAGGAAGAGAAAGGAGGGGGATACCTCTACAAATTTATGTCCTGCTTTCAGGCAAACAGGGAAAGTGTGGAGAGCTTTCCTTGAATATGATTCTTCTCAGTTGTCTTCATTTCAAAATAATCCTTATGCTAAAGTAGGATGTTCTGTACCCTTCATTCCCATTGAAGGAGACCGTGGAGCATTTTAGGACCATGTGAAACGGAAACAGATACTAGTTATTTTTAAAGACACCAGGTACATTTTTATATAATATTTCTACCTCAAAGAAGGCTTTTGAAGCATTTACAAATTCAACATGGCTAACTCAAGTGAATGATGTTGTTTTGTCATTTGAAATATTAAAAACAAATTTTCCCCCAAGGGCTTTAGTAGGTGTGGAATGCTAAACAGTTTTTTTAAATAAAGCAAATATCTGGGTCCAGCAATTTCCAGTTATTGTTTCTTTCCTCCTTTTATTCATTCTTTTCCTCAAAACTATGTTTCAGAAATATGTTTAATGCTTCCAACCACCTTTCATCTGTGACTGTTTTCCTGGCTGAGTTGTACAGTACAGTGGTGCCCCTTACCTGCAGGTGGGGGCTATGTTCCAAACCCCTAGTGGGGGAGTACTTGAAACTGAACCCTATATGTACTATGTTCTTTCCTATACATAATACCTATGGCAATTGTAAATCAGGCACAGTAAGAGAGTATCTGAATTGCCAGTGTCACTACTCTTGTGCTTTGCGGTTAATATTAAGTAAAATAAGAGGGACTCAAACACAAGCACTGCAATATCGTGACAGTAGATCTGATAACCGTGACAGCTACTAAGTGACTATCAGGTAGGATATTCTGGACAGAGGAATGATTCACATCATGGGTCGGACAGAGCAGGATGACAAGCGATTCTGCCATGACACTCAGCACAGCACACAATTTAAGGCTTATGGATTGTTTACTTCTGGGACTTTCCATTTAATATTTTCAGATCTCAGTTGATTCAAGGTAACTGAAACTATGGAAAGCAAAACTACAGGTAAGGGGAGCGGACGCCTGTGCTGTGGTAAAGGATTCAACCTCAAGCATAATGTCTAGAAAAAGCATAGAAGAGATACTGGATTAGTTTACTAGAAAATTAGCTGCGAAACACATTAATTATGGAAGTCACATGCAAATTAATTAAACAGCATTAAAAATCCAAGTCCCCTTCCACCAACCTCCCCCTTTTTTAACTATTTCAGCCATGTATGATTACATAGTCTATGGTGTTAAGTACATTCACATTACTATACACTCACCTTTTGATGAAAACTCTAGATCATCTTTGTACAAATCTGCATGAGTAGAACAAACCAAGAAAGAAGGGGAGGGAAGTAGAGGGGAAAGGAAAGTAAGGAGGCAGGTAGGTAGGAGTAAAGGTAAGAAGGAAGGAAAGGGACTTCTCTGGTGGTCCAGCGGTTAAGAATCTTCCTGCCAGTGCAGAGGACCGGATGGGTTCAATCCCTTGTCTGGGAAGATCCCACATGCTGCAGAGCGATTAAGCCCATGCACCACAGCTGTTGAAGCCTGCCTGCTCTGAAGCCCATGTGCCACAACTGCTGGGTCCATGTGCTGCAGTTACTGAAGCCTGTGTGCCTAGAGCTTGTGCTCGACAGCAGGCGAAGCCACCACAATGAGAAGCCCGCACACTGCAACTAGAGAGCAGCCCCAATTCGCCACACCATGCAGCGATCGAGACCCATGCAGCCATAAATAAATCAGAAAGAAGGAAGGGAAGAAGGAGGGTTATCCCAAGGTAGCTTTAGCTTTCACTTGCCTTACGCACTTAGATGGAGAGTTTGACAGCTGTGAGCCCTCATAGCTGAAAAAAGAACCATGGCAGTGCTATAGGTGGGATTTCAAAGACTGTAAAATATGACTCGAACTGTGTTGCACCCTATTTTGGGGCCTAGGTCTCTACTTTTTTACATTGAAGGCTTGAAGTTTGTTGAAATTTTGCATGGATAACAAGACTGCAATTGGGATGGTTTTCCCCTGATCAGTGGGAAGCTGTAACTAAGCACCTTCTATGTTCAGAATAACAGACAATGACACAGTCAAGGGTCTTACAGGAGCAAAGGATATGCACATTAATATAAATTACAAGTCAGTGGTAGCAGAAGTCTGTTTTAAAAAAAACTTTTTATTTTATGTTGGAGTATAGCAGATTAACAATGTCCTGATAGTTTCAGGTGGAGAGCAAAGGAACTCAGCCACACCTATACATGTATTCATTCTCTCCCAAACTCCTCTCCTATCCATGCTGCCACGTAATACTGAGCCGACTTCTCTGAATGGTAGCACAAGTCCTGAAGACAATGTTTTGGTACAAGAATTCAGAAAAAGCAGTAACTTCTGCAAGCTGGAATGATTTTTGCTTAATTGTTACAATGACTCTGCATTCACTTAGTTCAAATTCTAATTGAAATCAAATGTCAATAAAAATCTCACTTTGTTTATAGAATTTGAAACACTGTGCACAAAAAAGGGCAAGAATTATGTAATTTCAAAGCCAATCTGCCAAACCAGTGTTATTAATGCTACATGATGACTGCACTGTAGAAAGAAGAGACATACCCAGCATTCTTTGTCAGTCTTCTGGGAAAATAGGTCTTGAATTATGAGAGCTGTGATTAGTGAGAGCGCCTCAGGAATGCCTTCTTCTGTTAAATGCACTGCTTTTGTACTCTAAAGACTCCGATGCTCTTGAGGGCAATTAGACTGATTTTACTGGATTATTTTATTTTCTAGTGGAAGCATTGCTACTCCAGTATAATGGAACAAACTTTTCCGTGGACAAAATAGAAATATTGGGTTGGCCAAAAAGTTCCCTCAGGCATTTCTGTACCATTTTATGGAAAAATATGAACAGACTTTTTGGTCAACCCAACACCTTGAAAATGTAAACCTCTTGTATGAAGGCAAAATTCCCAGTATCTCTTTCTAAGTGGCCAAAGATGACATATCATGGTTTGTGGAAGATATTGTTACTTCATGTGAATGAGACCAATGTTGGAATTGCAAAAAGAACCCCCACATTTTAAGCTATGTTGTTAAGACTTTGCAAAATTTATCAAGAAAGTGGTCAGTGGTTTCAAATGGGAAAATGCATTAAATCCAACTATTCACTGTTTGTTCGTGGTGAAGTTGACCCAAAGACTACACCGTAGGTCTTCATGACTAAATTCAGATAGTGACTTTAGTTGACTTTTTTAAAATCTATGTGAAGGTTTTGTTAGAGGGTATGAGTGTTGATGCATAATTATTGCTTCTAATCTTTGATTCTAGCACACTTATGCAAGTGTTTCTTTTTTAAAATTAATTTATTTATTTTAATTGAAGGATAATTACTTTACAATATTGGGACGGTTTTTGCCATTCATCAGTATGAATCAGCCATGGGTGCACCTGTGTACCCCCATCCTGAACCCCCCTCCCACCTCCCTCCCTACCCTATTCCTCTGGGTTGTCCCAGAGCACTGGCTTTGGGTGTTCTGCTTCATGCATCGAACTTGCGCTGGTCATCTGTTTTACATATGGTAATATACATGTCTCAGTGCTATTCTCTCTAATCATCCCACCCTCGCCTTCTCCCACAGAGTCCAAAAGTCTGTCCTTTACTTCTGTGTCTCTTTTGCTGCCCTGCATATAAGATCGTCGTAACTGTCTTTCTAAATTCCATATATATATACGTTTATATACAGTATTTCTCTGGAGGAGGGTACAGCAACCCACTCCAGTATTCTTGTCTGGAAAACCCCATGGACAAAGGGTTCAGTCCATCGACTGCAAAGAGTCGGACACGACTGAAGTAACTGAGCACATACAGTATTTGTCTTTCTCTTTCTGACTTACTTCACTCTATATAACAGGATCCAGTTTCATCCACCTCATTAGAACTGACTCAAATGTGTTCCTTTTTATTAGCTGACTCTTTGTGTAAATTAAGATCATTTGGCAGGTACATGAAAAGATGCTCAACATCACTCATCATCAGGGAAATGCAAATCAAAAGCACAATGAAATATCACCTCATACCTGTCAGAATAAATCAAAGAGACAAAAATAATAAGTATTGGTAAAGATGTGGAGAAGGGAAAGGTTCACATACTGCTGAAGCCTTTCTTGGAGAATTTTGAACATTACTTTGCTAGTGTGTGAGATGAGTGCAGTTGTGCAGTAGTTTGAACACTCTTTGGCATTGCCCTTCTTTGGGATTGGAACAAAAACTGTTTGGGTACTGTTGAGGGGAGTGTAAATTAGTGCAACCGCTATGGAAACAGTATGAAGTATGGAAAACAGTATGGAAATAGTATGGAAATATTTCCTCAAAAAATAAAAATTAGAACTATCATGGATTGCAGCCATTTTGACTGGTGTGAAATGGTACCTCATTGTGGTTTTGATTTTCTCTGATAATGAGTGATGTTGAGCATCTTTTCATGTGTTTGTTATCCATCTGTATGTCTTCTTTGGAGAAATGTCTATTTAGTTTTTTGGCCCATTTTTTGATTGGGTTGTTTATTTTTCTGGAATATTGTAAAGTAAAAAAAAATAATAATCATTTTTAAAAAAAGGAAAAAAAAAGAATTATCATATGATCCAACAGTTTCATTCCTGGGTATTTATCTGATGAAATTGAAGACACTAATTTGAAAAGATGTATGTACCTGGCATGTTTAATACAGCATTACTTACAATAGCCAAGACATGGCAGCAGCCTGTGTCCAACAATTGGAGGAGCTAAAGAAAATGTGATTTTATATATATATATAGTACATATAGTGGAATACTATTCAACCATAAAAAAACACAAAATCTTGCCTGTTTAGACAACATGAATGGACCTTGAGGGTATTATGCTAAGTGAAATAAGTCAAAGAAAACCAAATGTCTTTATATGTGTCATACGATTTTACTTACATGTGGAATTATATCTAAATATGTCAACACGTATAAATAACAAAAACAACAAACAACCAAGTTTATAGATTTAGAGATTAGATTGGTGGTTGCCAGAGGTGGAGCGTTGGGGAGGTGGGCAAAATGCGTGAAAGGGTGAAAAGCCAAACATCCTTTGGGTCTGGTTTTGTTTGACAGCGCCAGCTCATAAGTAATTTTTAGACTGAGTCAGCAGATGTTAAAGGATGAGTGAGAAAATGGAATATGTTAAGCAACTAAGAATGGGGGAAAATAATAGAAAAAGAGATCGCTGCACTTTTGACATTTCACATGTAAATTGCATTATAAATAATATGCATCAGTTACTTGATTCAGGACCTCAGACCTTTCTGTAATGGATTTGAAGCACAAAATACAGTATTTATAGCCAGCGTGGAGTCTTCATTTTCCAGGATGGTGATACCCTTGGGGCTAGAAAGCAAGCTGAGCCCCGCTTGTGAAGAGTCCTGCCATGCCCAGGCAGTTGACTGCTCTTTCTTTCCTCTTCTCTACTGTCTTGCAGACCAGACGACGTGCTCCTGCATCGCACGCATGACGAGATAGTCCTCCTGCACTGCTTCCTGTGGCCCCTGGTGACGTTCGTGGTGGGGGTTCTCATTGTGGTCCTGACCATCTGTGCCAAGAGCCTAGCAGTCAAGGCAGAAGCGATGAAGAAGCGCAAGTTCTCTTAAGGGGAGTCGGCTCGTGGGAAGTGAAGCCCAGCAGCTGCTCTCGTCTGCACACATCTACCTGCAGAGCCTGCTTCCCGGCCCAGGAGATGGAAGGGGCTGTGAGAGGTCTCCGAGAGGCTTCCCCTCAATGACAGCAGAAGCAGGCACAACTGGAAGACCTGGAACCTCGTCGATTGTTTTCCACGTGTCGTAGCAATAGCTGCAGGGTCAAGCTCTGAGCTGTATGGAGTATCAGTTTCAGAAGATCCTATAGAAGTTAATTTTCTTCGGGGAAGTAACAGTATATAATTGTACAGTGTAGAATACAAACTATTATGATTTATGCTACCTAAAAATATTAAAGTAGAGTGGTCTGTGTTCTTTTCTAGTTCCTTTTTTATGCTTTGAACACCAGGGTTTTAAAAAAGGATCTTATGGGTTTCATTTGATTTTGCTAGGTGAAACTTTTACTTGGACACAGGGATTCCTGCACAAATCTTGACCTCACAATGTAACCCCCAGTCTCTAGTATGAAAGAGTACCTTTAGACTCCTATTTGAAAAGGGAAAACTGCATTGTTGACTCAGTGTCCAGTCACTTCTGTGACTCTCCAACAAGGAACCCTCAAAGAGGAAAACATTCTCCCTACACTCCATTGTTTCTCACCAGATTATTTCTTAAGTTACGGAGGTGATTCTGAACAAGGCCTGTCCCAGCTCTAAGAGCACTGTGCCTCGTTATTCATCTGTTCAGGTTATTTTTGATGGATTTTTGTCTCTCTGCAGTAGAATGTACATGATGTGAAGGACACATTTCAGCTTAGTTAAATGCTGTTTTCATTTTTCTTTTAGGTCAGGAAAAAAAAATGATCAAAATCAGTTAATTTTATTTCTTTGTCCTTGCCTTGATGTTTTCAGTTTTAAAATGAGAATATTGCTGCAGTTGTTAATGTTTGCCTAGACAAGCCTGGAGATGCAAGCCAGCTCACATCACTCTGCTGCTGAGCTCTCTGTGCCTTTATCAAAAGTTCATGGAGGAGACAATACTTCTTTGCATCTGTTCATAAACTCAGATTCCAAATATCAGTCACATCTAAGTGACTAAGCTCCTCTCTTTATTTACCATGTAGAATCAAACCTTTGCTTACAAGAGATGTACAAATTTTTGGTTGAGGAAAAACTGACAACATACACTCTATTTGCTTTCTTCTTATATTCTTCAGACGTGTTTCTGTTAGAATAAAGCCAAATTGGAATGTAAGGACAAGCTTCCCTCAATTATTTTGCTCAGCATTCTAAGAAAGATACTAGTGGCTTGATGATTTCCTGACTTTGGGTCCACATAGCAATGTTTTCTTAAATTTAAAACTCGACTAACTGAAAGAACCATTGTCATCTGTGGAAGACTAGGGTGTTGGATGAGTAAGATATTTTTCTTCCATTTCAAGTGTTACAGATTTCACTGTGAAAAAAGCCTTGAACACACTATTTATGACATCCTTTGAGGCAGCTACAGTGCCTTGACTTCAATCCCACTTTTCTGTTGCAGCATCCCTGTTGTCTCAGCAACAAAGTGAACCATTCTGAAGCACAGAGTAACATGAAACTGGGCCTCAGAGAAAGTCAACGTCATTGCATTACATTGTGGGAGATGTATTGTGTAGATGAAGTCTCTTTATCCATTTTATCTAAATCCAATAATCTGTAATTAATTGATTACAGGGAGTTGATAAAAACAGTGCGTGAACATACGTGTTGGTAAGGGAAGTTGATATATATTAATGTGAGTTTTTATTTACCAGTTTTTTACTCATCCATTTATATTAAATAAATGCTCTATTTAGGCTCAAAGAGTATACCTGGTTATATTCTGTAGGTTGATTTTTGGAAAAAGGGAGAAGCACGCTGAATTACTGAGGTCACATATACTTTTAAAGTCTTCCTTGCTTGTAGCCAGTTAAATTTGAAGTACTTTATTTATACTTATCATTAAAGATAAAATTCAATGGAACAACATTTTTAAGATCACAGAAGACAAAGAAGCTTAACTTCTTAATATTTCAACTCTCTTTTTTGTAAATATAAATGAGGAAATGGTATAAGCTGCTGGAGCAGAAACCCCCAAATATGATGACTCAAGTAAGACAGAAATTTCTTTCTTTCTCATATGGCAATCCAGACGAGAGAAGTCATCCAGGTCAGGGAGGGCAGGTCTGTTTCTTAAGGTAATGCAGGAACCCAAGTTTGTCTACTTTGTCCTCTCATTACCAAAGGTGTTATTCATCCCGTGGTCAAAGCTGGCTCAAAGATACTCACCCATTCTGCAGACCGTGAAAAGAGAGCAATTTGGGAGCTAGCTATTGGGCTGACCAAAAGTTCATTCTGGTTTTTTCATAAGGTATTAACCTTTTGGAGAAATCTGTACAAGTGTTTTCGGCCAACCCAAAGCTTCCTTTTTAGGAAGTTCCAGCCATCACTTTGCTCATCCGTGAATACTGATTACATAAGTATACCTTGCTTCAAGGAAGACTGGGCCGCGTTGTCTCCAGCTAGAGGGACATATGTCCTATTAAAGCTCCAGGTAAAAAGGAAACGGGGAGAATGATACTAGAGTTAAAGACAGGAATGATGGGCAGCTGTCAGTGGCCCATGCTACGATGAAAATCTGGGCAGGGATGACAAAGATCTGCTGCCCTGGCAGATGTACAGCCCTTGGTTAGACCTTTCTCTCTGGGAAAAACTCCTTTGTCCACGGTCCTCTACTTGGACTTCTAGGGGATTCTTGCTCATCAGACTCCATAGCCACATCTGAAGTCTTTGGGAGGCATCACAGCTATTGCAGGCCTTCACCTGCTGGTGCAGATTTGTGGAGTAGACCTAGATTTCTTTAGAGACTGAACCGATGCAGATTTTTCAAGTCTATAGGGTTGGTGTTTAATTGACTGCAGTAAGGAGTCTGACTCTGTTTTTGATGTTGGGATGCTAACACCTTTCCCTTTCTGCTCCCCTTTTCCTTCCCCCTTCTGCTCCATATCTGGGCAAGCTGATTAGTGAGCCTGGGTACCCCCTCCTTTGACCTCGGTGGGAAGTTCAAATCATACAAGCCCTGGCCTGCTCGCAGGAGCCCTCTCCCTGCCCCACACCCTAAGAATAATAAAGCCAACCCAGTCAAGTCACTTTTGGATCTGCTTGGGAACTGCTCCACTCTCCTAGAAAGTCTCATTCATTATGTGAATAATAAACCTTTTCATTCCCTCTTGATGTGTGTATGGTTATTAGTCTCAACATTCAAACCAAATTTTGGGTAATGGGTTTTCATGTGGCCTCTGAAGGGGTGCTTACAACATTGATGATGAAATTTCATCAAAACATGGTTTTTGGTATTTTTGCTTTTAGTTTTGTTAGTTCACACAAAAATATTCATAGCCAAAGAGCTACTCTTGTTATAGTTCTTAAGGCAGCAGCATCTTATTTACTAGTTTCTGTGCTTGGCCCATGTCTCCATCCCTCAATTGAGTGGCAGCCACTTTGAAGCCGTCTGGAAAACCGGGTTTACGTGAGAATGCAGCACCCTTTAGCTGGTCTTTTCTGCTCAGCTGACTTCCGTTGTCTGGCCAATAATATTGGGATACTCAGTGGAGACTTTTAGAGAGACTGCATAATAATTTGCTTTTTGGTGCATAGAAACGGTTGGGCTGCAGGGTATGGTCTTAGTTCATAAAACAAGGCTGAATTACCTACTTGTAAGTCGTTTTTCTTGTTTCACTATTTTTCGTAACTCCTTGCCAAAAAACAGCAATAAAGCAGCCAATGCACATCATCACTCTTTTTTTTAAATTAACTTTGTTGTTGCTTTAAATATTTATTGATTGATTTATTTCTGGCTATACTGGATCTTTGTTGCTGCATGCAGGGTTTCTCTAGTTGCGGAGAGCAGGGGCTACCCTAGTGGTGATGTGAGGGCTTCAGTAGTTATGGCTTGAGGGCTCCAGAGCATAGGCTCAGTAGTTCTGGTACCCAGGCTTACTTGCCCTGCGGCATGTGGGATCTTCCCTGACCAGGGATCAAACCCTTGTCCCCTGCATTGCAAGGTGGATTTTCAACCTCTGGATCCCAGGGAAGTTCCACTTTGCTTTTTTCTAACTACTTGCCCCAAAGCTATAGGTTTGCCTTTTAAGTCATCACAAGCGCCAGTTTTATCTAATGGTTAGCCAAAACACAACAAGGGTCTCTAATTTTCCATCCTGTAATATCTGTTTCCTTGCTGCCTGGCAACAATACATAGCCGCATATTTTGTTAAGACAGGGATATAATTTACGTTGCCTTTCTCTCTTTTTTTATGGAGTATCGTTGCTTTACATTGTTGTGCTAGTTTCTGCTGCACAACAAAGTGAATCAGCTATTATGCATGTACCCCTTCTCCCTTGAGCCTCCTTTCCCTCCCGCCCCCACCCCCTCCAGGTCATCACAGAGCACTGAGCTGAGCTCCTTGTGCTACACAGCAGCCCCCACTAGCTCGCTATTTTCCGCATGATAGTCTATATATGCCGAGCCTAATCTCCCAATTCATTTCACCCTCCCCTTCCCTCACTGTGTCTACACATCTGTTCTCTCCTAGAGTCTGTCATACAGAGCGAAGTAAGTCAGAAAGAGAAAAAACAAGTACCGTATATTAACGCATGTATGTGGAATCCAGAAAAACGGTGCAGTTGAACCTAGTTCCAAGACAAGAACAGACATGCAGACATACAGTGCCTTTTTCTGAATGGTCTCATCTGATGATCTCAGCTGGTGATTCCCACATCTATTCTCTCCTGCCCTTTCCTGTTTGGAGCCCTGAAGGTATTTGCAGTGGCTCCAATGCATTCTTTATTAAGCATTGTGATGGGTAGACAATGCAATGATGACAAATAATGCTGGTGGCTCAGATGGTGAAGAATCTGCCTGCAATGCAGGAGACCCGGATTTTATGCCTGGGTCGAGAAGACCCCCTGGAGAAGGAAATGGCAACACATTCCAGTATTCTTACCTGGCAAATCCCATGGACAGAGGAGCCTGGTGGGCTACAGTAAATGGGGTCGCAAGGAGTCCGACACAACTGAGCAACTAACATTTTCAATGCGACGAAATATTACCAAACAATATGGATAAGGAACCATTTCCCGGCTCAGATAATTTGTCCAGAAAATTTACTGAAATAACCAATCCATTGTAACAACATTTTCCTAACATCTCAATGTTCCTGGCACATGCTCTACAGCTCAGATGTACCGGTCCTGTCCCACGGCTTAGACCTTGCTTTTCACCATGTTTGTAAATCTGTTTTTCACTCATCAGATCTGAGCTTAAATACTGATTTTTTCCTAGAAGCCTTCCCTAAATCCTGTTTAAGTAGATTTCTCCTGTCATCCTCTTCCTCTCCATCCTTCTTTCTTCCTTTGTAGTACCTATTACTGCTCATACTTACCTCTTTACTTATCTAGTATTTCTCTCTTCCATTAGATGATAAGATCCATAAGAACAGTGTTGGTGGAATAATTCTGCCCATGACTGGCATAGTGCCTGACACATTAAAATGCTAAATAAATGAATAAGTGCTCCCCAGATCCATTATGTCCTTTGTACATACTGTTTCCACGTCCTTTCCAACAAGAAACTTATTGATCTTTCTATCCATAACAACAATGATAATAATGCCCAATTAACTCTTATTAAGTGGTTTCCATGTGGGTCTAAATGCCTTATCTAACATCTTTCTAAGTTCTTCATCAAAGCTGCGTAGAGTAAGACACTTAGCATAGTACCCAGGGCATAATTAACCCTGGAAAAAATTAAAATTAATGAATAAACAAATAACTGTTGCAGTTTTAGCCTTTAAATGAAAAGTTATAAAACAGATACAATAATGTTTTTGTATATAAATATAATATGTGACCCACTAAACAAATGAAAAGAAGAATAATCACTCCATTCATTATCAAATTATCCTAAAACTGAAGAAGCTTATTACAACAAGTATTTATTATCTCATATCATTCCTGAAAGTTAGGAATCAGGAAGTAGCTTAACTGTAATTCTAATTTATTCCTGGTGAAATCTCATCACTTAGGAATATAAGTGCATGGGTTAGGATTATAGTGGAATAAACTCAGAAGCAGGGGTCCAGCAGAATGATAGTGGGGAGCTTCTGATAAGAACACAATTGTTCATTAGACAGGCACCTTAGAACAAAAAGTGAGCAAATTTCAATCATCTCTGTTTTTTGATTAACATGAAGAAGCTTCCAAAGAAGTCATTGGAATAGATTTTAAAATTTTATTATTATTGAAAAAATTTTGGCCTCACTCTGCAGCATGTAGGACCTTATTTCCAAGACCAGGGATCAAACTGGCACCCTCTGTGTTGGAAGGTGGAGTTTTAACCACTGGACCACCAGGGAGGGGCTTCCTGGTGGCTCAGTGGTAAAGAATCCACCTGCAATGGAGGAGATGCAGGTTCAATCCCTTCGTTTGGAAGATTCCTGGGGAGATGGCAACCCACTCCAGTATTCTTGCCTGGAGAATCCCTTGGACAGAGGAGCTTAGTGGGCTGCAGTCCATGGGATCACAAAGAGCTGGACATGACTGAAGTGACTTAGCACACACCACCACCAAGTCCCAGGAATAAACTTTTTGATAGTGCTCAGTTCAGTTCAGTTCAGTCACTGATGCGATCCCATGAACTGCAGCACACCAGGCCTCCCTTTCCATCACCAACTCCCGGAGTTCACTCAAACTCCATTGTCCCAACTCCATTGTCCATTAAGTCAGTGATACCATCTAACCATCTCATCCTCTGTCGTCCCCTTCTCCTCCTGCCTTCAATCTTTCCCAACATCAGGGTTTTTTCAAATGAGTCAGCTCTTCACATCAAGTGGCCAAAATATTGGAGTTTCAGCTTCAACATCAGTCCTTCCAATGAACACCCAGGACTGATTTCCTTTAGGATGGACTGGTTGGATTTCCTTGCAGTCCAAGGGACTCTCAAGAGTCTTCTCCAACACCACAGTTCAAAAGCATCAATTCTTCGGGACTTAGCTTTCTTTATAGTCCAACTCTCACATCCATACATGACTACTGGAAAAACCATAGCCTTGACTAGACAGACCTTTGTTGACAAAGTAATGTCTCTTCTTTTGAATATGCTGTCTAGGTTGGTCATAACTTTTCTTCCAAGGAGTGTCTTTTTTTTTTTTTCCAACAATAATTAAATTTATTTAAAGTAATACATTTACAGCCCAAATAGTTCTACATTGTACGTTTCAGGTTTAACCAACTTCATAAAAATACTTGAGAACAGCTAAATTATTTCTTTGCCCATTCTTCTCTCTCTTTTCTTTCCCGAATAACCTCTTTCAGATACGGTTCAAGGTAGAATTTATCCTCCTCATATTTTGTCCACTGCTCTTTAGGCAGGATCTGCTGCCTCATGCTGAGGTCCAGCGCTCTCTTAATGCGAAACACTCTGTCATTATACAGGTTCTCAGGAAGCCTTCTTATGGCTTCTTTTACATCTTCATTCTCATGTATTGTATCATCTCGCATTAAGCCCAGTTTATTGAACCCGGCAGCGTTGTAATACCATTTTCGAATACCCTCCAGCCACTTGCTTGACGCTGAAACAGCTGGCCGGCCCGCCATGTTGACCTGACACAAGTGTCTTTTAATTTCATGGCTGCAATCACCATCTGCAGTGATTTTGGAGCCCCCCAAAATAAAGTCTGACACTGTTTCCACTGTTTCCCCATCTATTTGCCATGAAGTGACGGGACCGGATGCCATGATCTTAGTTTTCTGAATGTTGAACTTTAAGCCAACTTTTTCACTCTCCTCTTTCACTTTCATCAAGAGGCTCTTTAGTTCTTCACTTTCTGCCAGAAGGGTGGTGTCATCTGCATATCTGAGGTCATTGATATTTCTCCCAGCAATCTTGATTCCAGCTTGTGCTTCATCCAGTCCAGCGTTTCTCTTGATGTACTCTGCATATAAGCTAAAAAAGCAGGGTAACAATATACAGCCTTGACATGCTCCTTTTCCTGTTCGGAACCAGTCTGTTGTTCCATGTCCAGTTCTAACTTTTGTTTCCTGACCTGCATACAGATTTCTCAGGAGGTAATAAAAATGCTCTGAGTGTGTTAGTCACTCAGTCATGTTTGATTCTTTGTGACCCCGTGGACTGTAGCCCACCAGGCTCCTCTGCCCATGGAATTCTCCAGGCAAGAAGACTGGAGTGGGTAGCCATTCCCTTCTCCAGGGGATCTTCCCAACCCAGGGATGGAACCCTGGTCTCCTGCATTGCAGGCAGATTCTTTACCATCTGAGGTACCAGGAAAGCCCAAAAGTACTCTGAAGGGGGAACCAAGTACACACTTAGCCCTCTACTCTTAAATACACAGGTTGAAATTTCTTTAACTATTGAATGACAGTTTTGCAAAGAAATTTTTGATAATGGACTGTGGGAGAAGAAAGTTTTTCTCAACACTATTAGGGTCCTTGGTTGGGTCTGAAAATTAAACTGACAAGACAGATTAACACATTTTATCAAATTTTTACATGGACCTGAGAGCCTTCACAAAGGAATGAAGGCCTGAGAGGTGACTAGTGCAGGAAGCTTTTATAGCTTTTAGACAAAGAAACAATTCATTTGTGAAGAGTTGACAAGACAAGGGGATTTGGGTTAAATGTAGTAAATGATGAATGATAACTAGGAAGATAAGGGTTAGCTTAACAAAGTTTGTTGGCGTAGATTTCTTTCCCCCAAATGTTTTCCTTCTTCCTGGTACAGAGAGGGTACCTTTTATAAGGGAAATTTATATCTTGCTTTTAGGGGAGAAGGACAAGTGAAGGGGAGGTCAGAGTGACCTTCTTGCTTCTGCTGTTTTCTCAGACTCTTTCAGCTCAAGACACTTAATGTGCCAAGGTGCCATAGCACATTCTGAATACCAGCTGGATGCCACAATAGCAGCCTGAAATTCGATGGGTGAGAATATAGACATGCTTAGGACCTTGGAGTCATACGTAAAATAGCCTTTCCTTACTTCCCTGTGATACTCAACCCAAGTGCTATTTTATCGTGGGTTTACATATTTTAGACTTGTAAATCTGTGTTATGAGTATAAATCTGCTTTCTTTAGTAGTTCCTTAGTTTAGGTTGAAATATTTAATCCTACTCATCCTTTCCTGGAAAACTCAGCAATATGTCTTGACAGTTATGCTTCAGTGATTTAATGAAGTGCCCTCCTGATTTTCTTTTTTTCATAAGACCCTGCCTAGGACATTTTGGATCTTAACTTTCCTTGCAATTCTATTACTCAATACGTGGATGACCTCTTATTAGATTCTGAAGATGAGTTGAGCCCTCTTAATTAACTTCATTAATCTTCTTAAGAGTTTTAACTCAGAAAGGGCTTTAAGTTAGAAGGAATGTCACAATTTTGTCAAAACAAAATATATCACCCATGACAAGATCTATCCTAAATGCGGATTTACTGAGTTACCCTCATTTTGGACAGACTAAAAACCATTCAAAAAATTTCCAGGCCAATTATTCAGACTTAATTCAGAGTAAATTAAGAGGATTTCTGAGGTGTGATAGCTATTGCAGGCAGTTAGTTACCAGCTGTTCTAAAATCACCAGATCTCTTTGTGATTTAATCAAGTTATCGGAAATAAAATCTCTGCCTTGGAACCTAAATGTGAGCTGGCATTTTGTGATTTTAAAATTAGCTCTTCAGATGCAAACTATTATATATAGGATGGGTAAACAAGGTCCTACTGAATCGTATGGGGAACTGTATTCAATATCCTGTGGTAAACCATGATGGAAAAGCAGAAGGAAAAAGAATATATGTGTGTGTATATACATATATATATATACACACACGCACACACATATGTATACAACTCAAGTGCTTTGCAGAAATTAACACAGCATTCTAAATCAAGTATCAGTTCAGTTCAGTTCAGTCGCTCAGTCGTGTCCGACTCTTTGTGACCCCATGAATCGCAGCACGCCAGGCCTCCCTGTCCATCACCATCTCTTGGAGTTCACTGAGACTCATGTCCATCGAGTCCATGATGCCATCCAGCCATCTCATCCTCGGTCGTCCCCTTCTCCTCCTGCCCCTTATGACCAACCTAGATAGCATATTCAAAAGCAGAGATATTAATTTGCCGACGAAGGTCCGTCTAGTCAAGGCTATGGTTTTTCCTGTGGTCATGAATGGATGTGAAAGTTGGACTGTGAAGAAGGCTGAGCACCGAAGAATTGATGCTTTTGAACTGTGGTGTTGGAGAAGATTCTTGAGAGTCCCTTGGACTGCAAGGAGATCCAACCAGTCCATTCTGAAGGAGATTGACCCTGGGATTTCTTTGGAAGGAATGATGCTAAAGCTGAAGCTCCAGTACTTTGGCCACCTCATGCGAAGAGTTGATTCATTGGAAAAGACTCTGATGCTGGTATACTTCAATAAAATAAATTTTAGAAAAACAAAGTGATTAGTTTTTTGGCATCTTCTTACCCTGGGTCAGCTTACTATCTTAAGTCTTTCTACATAACCACGCATAAACAATTCGGACAAACCCTTATCATTTTGACTCAGTTTCATGTTATTTTTCAGAGAGAAGTTTGCTATAGTTTTTCTCTTGACCCTGTGTTAAAAGTTCAACTTCCTGGTTGTAGGTTAATAGTCACTGCAGGTAAATTGGTAGAAAAGTGAAGTCACTCAGTTGTATCCGACTCTTTGCAACCCCATGTACTGTAGCCTACCAGGCTTCTGCATCCATGGGATTTCCCAGGCAAGAGTACTGGAGTGGGTTGCCATTTCCTTCTCCAAGGGATCTTCCCAACCCAAGGATTGAACCCAGGTCTCCCACACTGTAGGCAGATGCTTTTACCATCTGAGCTACCAGGAAAGAAATTAGTAAAGGCTACTGCTAACTAAGTCCTCCTTCCTTCTCATGATATACAATCATTGTTGCCTACTAAAAAGACACTTTATTTCTTAGCAGGTAGGCTTACCTCACATGAAATTCTATTATTTTCTTCCTCACTCATTTTCTTCCTTGATAGTAATACTTGAAATCCTGCTAGTTTCCTTCTTTTGTCAGAAGGAATAATTCATGACTATCTAACCTCTGTCCAAGACCAGTCCATCCCCTGAACAAATAGATTAGAAACTCATCTAGAAAAGTCAGAGTTAACCTTGTTTGTTGACAAGTCATACCTTCCAAAAGAAAAGAAAAGAAAATTATTAAGCTGGATATGCCAAAACAGATCCCAACTCAAAAATAATGACCCTTTGTGATCAATCTCAATCAACTCTTTTCAGCCCCATGGACTGCAGCCGGCCAGGCTTCTCTGTCCATGAAATTTTCCAGGCAAGAATCCTGGAGTGGGGCGCCATTTCCTTTTCCAGGGGATTTTCCCAACCCAGGGATCAAAGCCACTTCTCCTAGGTCTCCTGCACTGGCGGGTGGATTCCTTACCACTAGCGCCACCTGGGAAGCCCAATGATCCTTTTTCCCAAGGACCTTTCACTGGAACCAAAGTCAACGAGAAGGTGGAATTCATTGTACTCACCAGGACTTGTCAACTGAGCAGAAAAAGGAGTGTTAAGTTAATAGCAATGGCAGGAAGTATAGAATGTTTTAGAAATAACAAAACAAAATGGTGGGAAAAGCAAACAAAAATGGTTAAAAGACTAAGAAATTCTAAAATGCTCTAATGTTTCTTAAGGAGGTAGAATGCCATATAAAAAGGATTAACTTGAAGGTTAATAGAAATGCACTACCAGGTTATTATGAGAGACAGACATCTAAGACTCCTGTTTCCATAATGCACTAGAGGGCCAAATCTTTGGAGAAGTTTTATTAGCAAAACAAACAAACAAACAAAACCCCCCCAAAACAAATCTATTACAAAATACCAGGGATTGGCTCCAAAATCGGGAAAAAAGCTCCCTTATTAAGAACAATAATCAAGATTTATCTCACGACCTTCACCTTCAGTTCAGTTTAGGTGCTCAGTCATGTGTGACTATTTTCCACCCCATAGACTGCAGCACACCAGGCCTCCCTGTCCATGACCAATTCCCAGAACTTACTCAAACTCATGTTCATTGAATCAGTGAAGTCATCCAACCATCTCATCCTCTGTCGTCCCCTTCTCCCACCTTCAACTTTTCCCAGCATCAGGGTCTTTTCAAATGAGTCAGTTCTTCGCATCAGGTGGCCAAGCATTGGAGTTTCAGCTCTTGCATCAGTCCTTCCAGTGAATATTCAGGAATGATTTCCTTTACGATGGATTGGTTGGAGAGTCCAAGGGATTCTCAAGAGTCTTCTCCAACACCACAGTTCAAAAGCATCAATTCTTCGGTGCTTAGCTTTCTTGATAGTCCAACTCTCACATCCATACACAGCTACTGGAAAACCCAGAGCTTTGACTACATGGACCTTTGTCGGCAAAGTAATGTCTCTGCTTTTTAATATGCTGTCTAGGTTGGTCATAACTTTCCTTTCAAGGAGCAAGCATCTTTTAATTTCATGGCTGCAGTCACCATCTGCAATGATTTTGGAGCCCAAAAAAGTAAAGTCTGTCACTGTTTCCATTGCTTTCCCATCTATTTGCCATGAAGTGATGGGACCAGATGCCATGATCCTAGTTTTCCAAATGTTGAGTTTTAAGCCAACTTTTTCATTCTCCTCTTTCACTTTCATCAGGAGGCTCTTTAGTTCTTCTTTGCTTTCTGCCATAAGTGTGGTGTCATCTGCATATCTGAGGTTATTGATATTTTTCCTGGCAATCTTGATTCCAGCTTGTGCTTCATCCAGCCCAGTGTTTCTCATGACGTACTCTGCATATAAGTTATGTAATCAGGGTGACAATGTACAGCCTTGACGTACTCCTTTCCCGATTTGGAACCAGTCTAGTGTTCCATGTCCAGTTCTAATTGTTGCTTCCTGATCTGCATACAGATTTCTGAGGTGGCAGGTCAGGTGGTCTGGTATTCCCATCTTTTGAAGAAGTCAAGTGGGCCTTAGGAAGCATCACTACGAACAAAGCTAGTTGAGGTGATGGAATTCCAGTTGAACTGTTTCAAATCCTGAAAAATGATGCTGTGAAAGTGCTGCACTCAATATGCCAGCAAATATGGAAAACTCGGCAGTGGTCATGGGACTGGAAAAGGTCAGTTTTCATTCCAATCCCAAAGAAAGGCAATGGCAAAGAATGCTCAAACTACCACACAATTGCACTCATCTCACACACTAGCAAAGTAATGCTCAAAATTCTCCAAGCCAGGCTTCAACAGTACGTGAACTGTGAACTTCCAGATGTTCAAGCTGGATTTAGAAAATGCAGAGGAACCAGAGATCAAATTGCCACCATCTGTTGGATCATCAAAAAAGCAAGAGAGTTCCAGAAAAACATCTACTTCTGCTTTATTGACTATGCCAAAGCCTTTGACTGTGTGGATCACAACAAATGGTGGGAAATTCTTCAAGAGATGGGATTACCGGATCACCTGATCTGCCACCTCAGAAATCTGTATGCAGATCAAGAAGCAACAGTTAGAACTGGACATGGAACAACAGACTGGTTCCAAATCAGGAAAGGAGTACGTCAAGGCTGTACATTGTCACCCTGATTACATAACTTATATGTAGAGTACGTCATGAGAAACACTGGGCTGGATGAAGCACAAGCTGGAATCAAGATTGCCAGGAAAAATATCAATAACCTCAGATATGCAGATGACACCACACTTATGGCAGAAAGCAAAAAACTAAAGAGCCTCCTGATGAAAGTGAAAGAGGAGAATGAAAAAGTTGGCTTAAAACTCAACATTTGGAAAACTAGGATCATGGCATCTGGTCCCATCACTTCATGGCAAATAGATGGGAAAGCAATGGAAACAGTGACAGACTTTACTTTTTTGGGCTCCAAAATCATTGCAGATGGTGACTGCAGCCATGAAATTAAAAGATGCTTGCTCCTTGAAAGAAAAGTTATGACCAACCTAGACAGCATATTAAAAAGCAGAGACATTACTTTGCCGACAAAGGTCCATGTAGTCAAAGCTCTGGGTTTTCCAGTAGCTGTGTATGGATGTGAGAGTTGGACTATCAAGAAAGCTAAGCACCGAAGAATTGATGCTTTTGAACTGTGGTGTTGGAGAAGACTCTTGAGAATCCCTTGGACTCTCCAACCAATCCATCGTAAAGGAAATCATTCCTGAATATTCACTGGAAGGACTGATGCAAGAGCTGAAACTCCAATGCTTGGCCACCTGATGCGAAGAACTGACTCATTTGAAAAGACCCTGATGCTGGGAAAAGTTGAAGGTGGGAGAAGGGGACGACAGAGGATGAGATGGTTGGATGACTTCACTGATTCAATGAACATGAGTTTGAGTAAGTTCTGGGAATTGGTGATGGGCAGGGAGGCCTGGTGTGCTGCAATCCATGGGGTAGGAAATAGTCAGACATGACTGAGTGATTGAACTGAACTGCACTGAACTGAACTGTAGAAATAAAAGGTGATATAGAAAGGAGGATACTCAAGGAGGTTTCCATACTGTCCCATACATCACAGACCAAGAAACACCAACAACACTGTAGAATTCTCATTATTTCCTAGTATTCTCCTTTCTGAGATAGCATACCTTAAATGCTAACTCCATGTTATAAAATCCAAAGTTACTCTGAAATTTAAAGAGGAAACAGATGATGTATAAATGTGTGAATAAACCTTCCAAGCCAAAAAAAAAAATGTTTAAAGAAAAAAATCCTAGAGAGGTTTACTTTGCCCTTTATAATTATTGGATGAAATGATGTAGCTGATGTCTTCATGTCTTCACTAGGTGAGCGGGGTGCAGTGTTTTGTGTGGTGCAGCGTGGAAGGATGTACTGATGGAAAGTGATGTGCTGGTAAATGTTTGACACTCAGCCAGGGGTGAGATAGATGCCCTCATTCACAGGATTTACTGACATCTGTGGAATAAATCCACCCACCATGGCTGATTGTAAAGCCATCAATGTGACATTGCTGAACTCAGAATTTGAGAGAGCTATTCAGTGGCACACTGTTATAGTTTTTCAATCATATAGATCTAGCAACAGAAATAACCTGAAGAGGAGGGATAATAGTTAAAGGTGGTAAAATAATGAGGAAGAAATGAGCTTTGAGTGTTTCTTGCCTTTGTTTTTAATATGATTTATAGTTTAATAGATTTATATAAGTTGCAAACTTATATAATTTTTAATAATGGCTGTGTTTAACAGCTGGTTCAGAACTTTACATTTGGCTCCCATGGACTCAAGCTAAGTACCTCTATGGGAAATGAGTGTGTCCGTTTATCTATGCTTCCCCAGCCGTGAGGTATTTTCAGTTCTTATTGGCCCTGCTGGTTATTTCAGAGCTGAAGGCTCAATCTTCCTCCCACTTTTTCTTGTAGGATGGATCTTACAGAGGCAGGGAAGACTTTGTCTCTAATATAAACATGCGGTACTATTGAACCTCAGTTGCAGGCAAAATTTAATGTCTCCAGGTGGGGCAAAGTTTGGAGAAGGCAATGGCACCCCACTCCAGTACTCTTGCCTGGAAAATGCCATGGACAGAGGAGCCTGGTAGGCTGCAGTCCATGGGGTCGCTAAGAATCGGGCACAACTGAGCAACTTCACTTTCACTCTTTACTTTCATGCATTGGAGAAGGAAATGGCAACCCACTCCAGTATTCTTGCCTGGAGAATCCCAGGGACAGAGAAGCCTAGTGGGCTGCCGTCTATGGGGTCGCACAGAGTCGGACAGGACTGAAGCGACTTAGCAGCAGCAGTAACAGCAGGGCAAAGGTGGAGAGGTGGACTCTCAAATGCACTCTTCTAAAAGGGTGTTATTACCTCCAGCATCTGAGATTTCAGGTGGGAGGGCAAGAAGGAAGCCTGAACTATTACTACTCTAGTCAGGTGCTGGGACCATTAGGGGATGATCTGTGTAGGGACAGAGCAGTGGCATTTTCTCAGAGTCATGTGGACCCAGCTGCTCAAATAAATTAATGTTCCAATTCAAATGACTCATTTTTTAGGAACATTAAGTTCACAGCCAATTTGTCAATAAAAGAAAACTACCACCTCATTTTTCTAGCTCAAAGAGTAACGCTTAAATTTTATGAGTTATAAATGCCACTTTTCAAAGGACGAATTGAGACATACAAAGGTGGCGCTGCAGCCTCGTTGGCACCCTGTTCAGCTTGGCCGCCATGTTTTCTTTTTTTTTTCTTTTTTCTTTTTTAGTTTTTTATTTTTTAAATTTTAAAATCTTTAATTCTTACATGCGTTCCCAAACATGAACCCCCCTCCCACTTCCCTCCCCATAACATCTCTCTGGGTCATCCCCATGCACCAGCCCCAAGCATGCTGTATCCTGCATCAGACATAGACTGGCGATTCAATTCTTACATGATAGTATACATGTTAGAATGCCATTCTCCCAAATCATCCCACCCTCTCCCTCTCCCTCTCCCTCTGAGTCCAAAAGTCCGTTATACACATCTGTGTCTTTTTTCCTGTCTTGCATACAGGGTCGTCATTGCCATCTTCCTAAATTCCATATATATGTGCTAGTATACTGTATTGGTGTTTTTCTTTCTGGCTTACTTCACTCTGTATAATCGGCTCCAGTTTCATCCATCTCATCAGAACTGATTCAAATGAATTCTTTTTAACGGCTGAGTAATACTCCATTGTGTATATGTACCACAGCTTTCTTATCCATTCCTCTGCTGATGGACATCTAGGTTGCTTCCATGTCCTGGCTATTATAAACAGTGCTGCGATGAAAATTGGGGTACATGTGTCTCTTTCAATTCTGGTTTCCTCGGTGTGTACACCATGTTTTCCAGGAGGGTCACGGTACCTCCTACTGTCTCCTGAGGCTAACAGAAACTTTTGGTTTTCCTAGGGAAGACTAAGGGAAGACATGGTATCTACTTACAAATATTTGAAAAGCTATCATGTAAAAGAGATTAGAATTTGTTTTACAAATTATCAAAGTAGTAGAAATAGGGGCTCTGAATATAGAGGCTTGAGTTTCCGTTTTAGTTTCATCATTTACTGGTTGTATGACCTTGGACAAATTTTATAAACTCTCTCAATCTCAGATCCATTATCTTGATTTAGAGTACATTAGTTTCCCATCACTATTGTAACACATTTTCATGAGTTTGGTGGCTTTGTTGTTGTTCAGTCGCTCTACTGCTGCTGCTGCTGCTGCTGCCAAGTCGCTTCA
Organism: Capra hircus; assembly: GCF_001704415.2. NCBI lineage: Eukaryota > Metazoa > Chordata > Mammalia > Artiodactyla > Bovidae > Capra > Capra hircus. Next base: position 42,514,516 of record NC_030812.1, on the reverse strand, counting down.
GTCGTGTCCAACTCTGTGCAACCCCATGGACGGCAGCCCACCCGGCTCCCCCATCCCTGGGATTCTTCAGGCAAGAACACTGGAGTGGGTTGCCATTTCCTTCTCCAATGCATGAAAGTGAGAAGTGGAAGTGAAGTTGCTTAGTCATGTCTGACTCTTCACGACCCTATGGACTGCAGCCTACCAGGCTCCTCCGCCCATGGGATTTTCCAGGCAACAGTACTGGAGTGGGATGCCATTGCCTTCTCTCTCTGTTGCTCAGTCATGTCCAACTCTTTGCAACCCCATGGACAGCAGCATGCCAGGCTTCCCTGTCCTTCACTCTCTCCCAGAATTTGCTCAAACTCATGCCCATTGAGTTGATGATGCCAACCAACCATTTTATCTTCTATTGCTCCATTCTCCTGCTCTCAATTTTGCCCAGCATTGGGGTCTTTTCCAATGAGTTGGCTCTTTGCATCAGGTGGCCAAAGTACCGGAGCTTCAAATTCAGCATCAATGCTTCCAATGAATATTTAGGGTTGATTTCCTTTAGGATTGACAGGTTTGATTTCCTTGCAGTCCAAGGGACTCTCAAGAGTCTCCTCCAACACCACAGTTCGAAAACATCAACTCTTTGGCACTCAGCCTTCATGGTCTATCTCTCATATCCATACATGACTACTGGAAAACTGACTTAAAACAACCTAAATTTGTTATCTTACAGTTCTTGGGGTCAGACTCCACAGAATGGGCTTCATTGTGCTAAAATCAAAATGTCAGCATGGTTGCATTCCTTCTGGAAGCTCTAGGAAATAATCCATTTCTTTTCTCAGCTTCTGGAGCTCACCTGCATTCCTTGGCTCATGGCCCTTTTCTTTCATCTTCAACATCAGAAATATTAGACCAACTTCTCACACTGATGTCTCTGGTTCTCTTTATCTCGCCTCTGTCTTCAATTTATAAGAACTCTTGTAGTTGGGCCCACCCAAAGAATCCAAGACAGTCTCTCCATCTCAGGGTTAGCTGATTAGCAGCTTAATTCCATTGGCAACTTTGATTCCCCTTTGCCATGAAAATTAAATTGAAATAATGTGCTCAGTCACATCTGATGCTTTGCAGCCTCAAGGATGGTAGCCCACCAGGCTCCTCTGTCCATGGAATTTTCCAGGCAAGAATACTGGAATGCATTGCCATTTCTTCCTCCCTGGATCTTCCCAACCCAAGGATTGCACTCCTGTCTCTTGCATCTCCTGCACAGGCAGGCGGGTTCTTTACCACTAGTGCCACCTGGGAAGCCCCGCCTTTGCCATGTAACCTAACATACTCATATTCACAGGTTTCAGGGATTAGAAAGTGGCTATTTCAGTATCCATTATTCTTTCTACTAAATGAGGATAAAAATATCATGAGTGTGGATCTAAAATTGCATGCAGGTGAGAAATCATTCACATTTTGAAGCAAATCCAGACTAGAATCAAGTTCAAAACAAATCCAGACTTAGGTAAGGAGACACTATTCGAAAAAAAAATATTGCCAATGGTGAGTGGGGTGGGGGAGAGATGGTTGTAATGGGAGAAGTGGATCATTGCAAGAGGAGTTCCATCCATCAGATTTGCAAGCATCACAAGTGCCAGGCAGCAAAGGACTTTTCTTTTTACAGAGGAATAAACCAGGCTGGAAAGAACTGGGTGTGGGGAAGTGTGCTGAGCTGGTGATGGTGTGACTAGACAGTTGATCGGAGAATGTTCTGTCCTGAGCTCAGCCTGTTCTCAGGGCAGCCACTCTGGAGGGGTTGTTTGCTGGCTCAGCAACTTGAGTCAGTTATTTATTTCTCTAAACTCATTTCCTCATTGTGAAGTTGTACAAATGCAGAGCTTGTCAACAGGCTTTTGTTCTTGAACCCAATTGGTCTCAAAATTCTGTGCTCCCTTCCAGAGAAAAAGACCAATGACTACAAATGAAAACTCAATCTTTGCAAAGTCCTTTTTAAAGCTGAATTCTGTTAAAAAGCTACAAACTTATTTTCTGATCATTATCTAGTTAATGAGATGAAACCACCCTCAGAGAATTATATGAAATAGCTTTCAAATTTTTGCTTCACTATTTTTCATAACACCAGAACATAGTATGAATGCATTGATTTAGAAGCTCTGTTAATGGGGCCTAGTTAAACTGTGCTTTATTAATATTTCTCCAGGTGATTCTGGTGGTGGTTTAGTTGTTAAGTCATTTCCGATTCTTTTGTGACCCCATGAACTGAATCTCGTCAGGTTCCAAGGTCTGTGGGATTTCCCAGGCAAGAATGCTGGAGTAAGTTGCCATTTCCTTCTCCAGGGGATCTTCCTGACTCAGGGATCATACCCATATCTCTTGCTTGACAGGTGGATTCTTTACCAGTGAGCTACCACTCCAAAGCTTGAGAACTGCTGGTAGAATGGTTGACACTAACTTTGAAGCTGGATTGTCAGGGTTTGAATCCTGGTTCTGCTGTTAATTGGCTGTGTTATTAAGGCTTGATTTCTCATCTCACAGGGTTTTTGGGGAGGCCTGACTCAATTAAAATGTGTGAGAAAGCAATGAATGACGCCCAGCACTTTGTTGAAATGCATCTCTTTCTATTATATAATTATTCCATGCTCATGCTCAGTCATGTTCAACTATTTGCAACACCATGGACTGTAGCCTGCCAGACTCTTTTGTCCATGGGATTTTCCAGGCAAGAATACTGGAGTGGGGTGCCAGTTCCTCTTCAAGGGACCTTCCTGACCCAGGGAATGAACTTGCATCTCTTGCATTGTAGGTAGATTCTGTACCTGTTGAGCCATATTATGTTATTATCATTACTATTATAATAACATCTGAAGTCAATCTCATATTCATTCACCTGGTGCCTTGGAGAGCTTGTTCTGGAAACTATGAAGTCTCAGGGGGAAGACAGAACAAATTATTTTGACATAATATGCCATTGTGCATGAAAAATGGAAAATGTTTCTGTGGGTACAGAAGTAACCCTAAGTTGGAGCTGAGTTTCAGAAGACAAGTTTGGGAACTGGTCAACAGCCATCTTGGGGTCAAGAGAAGGTCACTGCTAGTTTTTGATACTTCTGGTATAATAAAAAAAATTTTAAGTTTAAAAAAATGTCTAAAGAGGTTTCTAGAAATTGTTTAAATCACAAAATAATGAAAGGATTTCTTTAAAAATATTTCTTTATAAAACACTCCCGGCAGATTGATCTAATAACAGGCCTGAGTTGAAAGTTATCTGAAGCTTGTCTTCATCTCTCACTTCTGTCTGCATCTCTGTGACTACATTTAACTTTATGTGTAGACAAGTCAGACTTCCCCAGTGGCTCAGAGGTAAAGAATCCACCTGCAACACAGGAGACATAAGAGATGCAAGTTTCATTCCTGGGTTAGGAAGATTCTGTGGAGGAGGGCATGGCAACCCACTCTAGTATTCTTGCCTGGAGAATCCCATGGACAGAGGAGCTTGGTGAGCTACAGCCCAGAGGGTAGCAAAGAGTCAGATATGACTGAAGCAACTTACACACACACAAACACAAGCACATAGATAGATCAAAGGGTTATGTTTGCTACCCTTTGTGAGGGTGAAGCCTGAGCTAATGACCTTCCTGCCCCCTGTGCTGGGTCCTGGGTTTCAGAGAAGAGGTAAGAACTATTTCAGGGAGGAGACAAAGGAATATATCAGAGCAAAAATGTATAGAACAGCAGCATGCGCCCTAGAAACCACAAGGGTTTGAATGATAAAATGTAAATTGCAGGGAGAAGAGGGGCTACATTTGCAGCTGGGGAAGAAGACATGGGCCAAGTCATCAAAGACTTTCTATGGCCACAATTATCTTGTGGATAATTGAGAGTCACTGGTCAATTTCAGGAGGACCATGGTTTGGGGCTTCCCTGGTGGCTCAGCTGGTAAAAAATTTGCCTGCAATATGGGATACCTGGGTTCGAACCCTGGGTTGGGAAGATCCCCTGGAGAAGGGAACGGCTACCTACTCCAGTGTCCTGGCCTGGAGGATTCCATGAACTAGACCATGGGGTCACAAAGAGTCGGACATGACTAAGCGACTTTCACATCACATCACATGGTCACTTTCATATTTTAGATCAGTCACTCAGATGGCAGTGTAGAAGGGGGACTGGAGTGCCAGACAGAGGCACAGGGACAACACAGAGGACTTCTGCATTTGCTGGGGTGGTGAGATATGAAGCCAGGCAGACAGTGATCAAGAGAAGGGTTAGCTATCTTGTATATAGAAGGTTAATAGAAACAGTAACACAGAGAAACTGCTGATGACTTCCTGTCCTGGAGGTGTGGATGGAGAAGACAAATGGTCCTTGAAGCTTAATAAAGTCACACAGCTTTTAAGTGGGTCTCAGTGTACTGCTCTACCCCCAAACCCTTGGCATGTTGTCCCACCAAGTGTGTGCACGGCCTTGAGTGCTGAGGCCCTGGGAAATTCCAGTGGAGCCAGGAAGACTGTCCACTTCTTGGGCATTGGTTCCTTTGTTGAGCTCTGCTCATACCCTTTTGAGTATGCCTTCCATTTCCTGCCAGACCTCTGTCTGTTGGACTGATGCTATCTTTACCCAAGTGAAGGTGATGAGTGAGCATTCAGTCCCACCTTCCTTGCTCATGGCTAGGGCTTGGGGGACGGAGTAGAAGTGGCACCTTTGAGGTCTTCGCTTCCCTGTCCTTCATTCCTTCTCACTCTTCACGTGCTTGCTTTTTCAGCCTTGCTTATTCTAAATAGTATCATAGGTGGTTCAGGGGTTAAGAATCTGCCTTCCAATGCAGGGGATGTGGGTTCAGTCCTGGACTGGGGAACTCAGATCCTACATGCCATGGGGGAACTAAGCCTCCATGAAGCAACTACAGAAGCCCAGCACAGACAAAAACTAAATAAATAATAAAATAAATAAATAAACAGTGTCATAGAGGCCTGTTCCTGTTCTCCTTTCTCTGCTGGTTCAGCAGTCATCTAGGGCTGAACTTTGTAGCCTCTGGTTGTTAGAATCTTTGAGAGTTTGCAGCTGCCTTTTAAGGCATCTTCCCATTTCTCTCACCTTATTTAGGGGTTCCTCCCTGTGGTGACTTCCTGTTCTTGGTGTCTCCCATTCTGTGTTGACCTGCCATTTCTACATGGGACAGCCAGTATCTATTTGCCCTAAGAATTTACTGCCATCTTGAGAACTGTTTACTAGCTTTTCCTGGGCCCCAGAGGGAACAGATAGGATGGCATTTAGGGTCCATGATGGTGCTATCACATTCAGTCTGCAAAACTGGGAGGGAAATAAATGTCAAGGCTATTGGACTCATGGTCCTTTGAGCAAGAGTTAGCAGGGTCAGGCTGGAGGAAAGTGATGTGCAGCACATAAATGAGTCTTTGATGCTGAAGTGAAAGCTGAAGGCTCAACATTGAATTTGAGCTGTGGGGGTTAATCAGCCTTTTCTCCAACCTGCGGTATAGGAGGAAGTGGTTATGAACACACTCTTCAAAATTGCACAGTTCCTGCTCAGTGTCAGGCTCTGACATTTGCCAGCTCTGTGACCTAGGTCCAGATATTTACTCTGAGTCTCTCACCTTCTGTGTGCCTCAGTTTCTATATCTGTAGAATGGGAATAATCGTAATCCCTGCCTTATCTACTTTTTCAAGAATTAAATGAGATACCGCAGGTAAGGCTGTACAGAGTGCTACCTGGGACACAATAGTAATAGTTGCTAACATTTATTAAGTGCTTTTTATGTGCTAAGGGTCAAAAACGTTACACATTATTATTCTTTGTCACACAGGGTTTGACAAAATTTCTTCTCAAAGAATTAGATTTGACTAAGAAGAAGCTGCAAAGCAAAGAGGCTCCACACAGAACAGCACATGTCCAATCACCTGGGAGGCTTGTCACACACACTATGCTGGGCTTCACCCCCAGAGTTTCAGATTCAATAGGATCACGGGGGCGTGAGTTTGAGAATTTGCATTTGTAACCAGCTGATATCAGTGCTGCTGGTCTGGGAACCAAACTTTGTAATACTCCGGTAGAGAGGTTTGTTGTTTAGTCCCCAAGTCATGTCCTGTTCTTTTTGACCCCATGGACTGTAGCCACCAGGCTCCTTTCCCAGGCAAGAATATTGGAGTGGGCTGCTGTTTCCTTCTTCAGGGGGTATTCCTGACCCAGGTATTGAACCCAGTCTCCTGCTTGGCAGACAAAGTTTTTACCACTGACCCATCAGAGCACAGAGGTTAAGTGGCCACATTTTGAAGTCAGAAAGATTCACATTGGAAACTAAGTAGGGGATAGTGTGGGGCCTTGGGCAAATTACTCTCTCTTTAAACTTCAGTTTCCTTATCTCCAATGTAAGTCTGATGACTAGGCTGTGTGTAAAGAGTTAAATTAGATGATGCTATAGTTAGTGCATTGTATGCATTAGCTATTGTTCCTATTCTTCCGCTAAGTTTTGGGCAATATCTTGGTCTTCTCTGTGCCTCTGCTTTCTAATCTATAAAGTGGAAACAATCATTGACTGATAGCATATGATGGGTGAAGGCACTCACTAAGATAATAGCCTGGAGTCAAACTTTAAGTAATAACCTAGAGATTAAACATGCAGTCCCTGGGACTTCCCTGATGGTCCAGTGATTAAGAATTCACCTTCTAACTCACGGAATGTGGGTTCCATCCCTGGTCCAACTCATTGGAAAAGACCCTGATGCTGGAAAAGACTGAGGGCAGGAGGAGAAGGGCATGGCAGAGGATGAGAGGGTTGGATGGCATCACTGACTCAAAGGACATGAGTTTGAGCAAGCTCTGGGAGATGGTGAAGGATTGGGAAACCTGGGGTGCTGCAGTCAATGGGACTGCAAAGAATCAGACATGACTGACCCACTGAGCAACAACAGGGAACTAAGATCCCCCATGCCCTGGAGCAACTTATCCCAGCACACCACAACAAAGACCTAGCACAGCAAAAAAAAAAGAACAAAAACAAAAGCGAAAAAAATGAAGTCCCCATCTATAGCACTTTAAACAGAACTTAGAACGTCTTCCTCTTAAATGAGAAAATCCTCTGTAACTGCAAGGGGTCTAAGACTCCCAATGTCACCTTCATAGCTCTCACCTTTCTCTTTACTTTTGCCTTCTTCCTCCCAGTTTTCCACCAGCGTGGGCTCATTCATGTTCTTCTGTCCTGTTTCATCTTTGTTTATTGCTGATGTGGTATTCTTCACAGGTAGACAGTTGTTGACCCCTCCCTCCCACCCCACCCGCCACCCCCCCTCCCACTCCCTGCCCTGTCATCTGTCATGAATGGGGAAGGAGTACCTACTTGGGTGAAGACTGGATCAGGGGTCATTGGAAAGTTCTTTAGGAATGAAATATGGCTTGAATCTTGAATTTATGACTCCTACAAATGGTATTTTCTGATGGAGGTTAGATTTAGGAATGCTCCCAAGCTTCTGAACGTTTCCTCTTTAAACACCCTTTGTTTCTGTAGCTGTCTTGTCAGCTTTTTGTTTTTACTTTTGTTGTTGTTTTCATTTACCTCCTTGGCAAACCTTAAGACACAGAAACTTCTTGGCCGCCAACAGCTAGCAGCAGGGTCACAGAGACAGGAAACATATTTCATTGTTAGTTCTTTCTTTTTTTTTTTTTTTAAATAATTTTTTATTTTTTTTAAATTTTAAAATCTTTAATTCTTACATGCGTTCCCAAACATGAACCCCCCTCCCACCTCCCTCCCCACAACATCTCTCTGGGTCATCCCCATGCACCAGCCCCAAGCAAGCTGCACCCTACGTCAGACATGGACTGGCGATTCAATTCTTACATGACAGTATACATGTTAGAATTCCCATTCTCCCAAATCATCCCACCCTCTCCCTCTCCCTCTGAGTCCAAAAGTCCGGTATACACATCTGTGTCTTTTTTCCTGTCTTGCATACAGGGTCGTCATTGCCATCTTCCTAAATTCCATATATATGTGTTAGTATACTGTATTGGTGTTTTTCTTTCTGGCTTACTTCACTCTGTATAATTGGCTCCAGTTTCATCCATCTCATCAGAACTGATTCAAATGAATTCTTTTTAACGGCTGAGTAATACTCCATTGTGTATATGTACCACAGCTTTCTTATCCATTCATCTGCTGATGGACATCTAGGTTGTTTCCATGTCCTGGCTATTATAAACAGTGCTGCGATGAACATTGGGGTACATGAAAAGACTGAAACAGATGCCAAGTTTCTTCCTGGGGTCAAGAGCTCCAAGAGCAAAATAATTTAATATTAAGATACTCTACACAAAGTTTCTTGTATCATTACAATAAACCCTAGGATAAAAAGGGCAAGCCTTATCTAGATCTACAGTTCTCTAAAATAATGATACAATGTTCTTTGGGAGATGCTGGGTTGGGGAGATATTTTAGTTAAGCCTGGCCTTTGGCAAGTGTTAACTCCTACACAGAACCATCCCTGCATGGTTTTCTCTATTACTCAAGCTTGAATTTTACCAGTTAATTTTTATCCTTGTATTATGAATGCTCCTTTTACTGGCAACATCAAAATCTTTGCCAATTCTTTCCAAATCTAGTGGTAGAAATTTTGGGGGTTTTAGGTGGTTTGATTTTATCAGCTTCAATAAAAAATGTTTTATAATACTATTATGTTTTTAAAAAAGCATGTTTTTCTCCTTTACTGTTCAATAGTACTTCAGCTTTAAGATGGTGATGACTTTTGCTAAGGTATGACTCTAAAATATAGTCTGAGATTTGTTTGGGTGTCTCCAAACATACAAAATTAAAGCAATAATCACATAAAATGTTGAAAGTTCCACTCAGAGTTCTGTCTCAGTGTGCAAGATGGCAATTACATGCCCTGGATCTGAGAATCATTCTTTTTCATTTTTTCTATATTTACATGTAGGCAGGTCCACCCCCACAAGTGATTGGAAGATAAGATTTAGTTCTAGCATTGTCCTATTTTGCTCTATAATCTTAAACTTGGTCTTGGTTTCCATCATTGTCCATCCTAAAGTGGCCCTTTCAGTTCTAACACTTCATGATTGTGGAGGATACTCCAGCAGAATTACTAAGTGATAATTTCATATGCTCATATTTCCTTTTCCTTTAGGAGTAAATGCCATCAAACAAACAGCTACTTTGGGAATAACAAGGTCAAGCCTCAGAGGTCAAATTATTTTTGCTAACACAATTTGAATCCAGAAACTGTTTCAAAATGAAGGATGGATTTGATTTCATGGTTTTACATGTAAATCTGTTATGGTACTTTTTTTTTTTTTAATGAAGATTTCTGTAAGTAAGTTGTAGAAAAATGAAACACTGGAGTTGTGAAGGACAGTGAGTTTTTTCAACTGAAATATGAAAAAGTGAAAAAAAAAAAAAGGCAAAATAATGATTCTGGAAATAGACACAGCAGCTCTTAACCAAATGTCACACCACCCGCTTATGTGTGAAGTGCTTCTAAAGGGCTCAGGGGATCCAGCTGGGGCAGCGCCTCTGAGAATACACAGACACTGTTGGTGATAGATGACATTTTGGTTACCAATGAATTAGAGAACTGAAACCAAGAATTTAGCTGGAGACAGTCAACCAGAGAGTCTATTATATGTTCGTGATACCCTAGGTAACCAACTAGGAATTCACAGGAGCAAAGGTTAAAACAACCAAGTTCTTCATGATAATGGCTTGCAAGATTTTTCTCATTTAGAAGCAGTCACTTCTGACCTTTCTCCTGAGCAGTCAGATGACAGAAATTGATAAATGAGATACAGGCAAATAGAAGACAGAACATTTTCCTTCAACAAATAGCAGTTTTATTCACTAGTGGGAAGGTGTTTATGACACTATATAGATTGTTTTTGGCCACAGTTACAGTATGAAAATATATTAAGCGAATACATAAATTAAATACAAAGACTATGGAAGTGCTTTCTTTAAACAGAGTTGGTTAGAAAATACAACAATGTGGAGAGGTACTATCATAAGAAAAAAACAGAACCATTGACTGCCATTTTAAATGACCAGATTTGCGGAGAAAGAAAACATAATATAAAAAACATAAAAAGTGCTCTATTAAAGAACATAACATATTCAATTGCTAGATGTATTTGCCTTGTTTATTTAAGCTTCACACAAATCAAGGAACAGCCAGATGAGCCTCCATGAACACTAGCATTATTAGATACTGACTACCTAAATACCCAAAGTACTGGGCCAGAAGCAATTTCCACTCACAAGGTATATGCTGAATGTCTATGAGCTGTGTACTAATTTCTATTAGGTGGGAGTATAAAAGAGATCAAAGACTTGGTTCTTATCCTTGCAGAACTGAGAAGCCTGATGGGTCCTACCCGGGAAACTAAAGATTAAGGACTCTTGAGGTCGGAACTTTGGTGCACCTTGTGTTCAGGGTGCTTGAAATCGGGAGATTTCACGAAGGCCACTGGAGACTCTCACTTCAGCTTGCAGGGGAAAGCCACCCAACTCTATGGCGCACTCCGAAAGCCACAACTGCACATGCTCCTTTCTGTGGGAAGGCTTACTTGCTCACTCACAAGATGTTATGAAAACACAACATCTCCAACATAACAGAAAGCTTACTCTTAGGATGAAGATAGTTTTTCTTAAAAGAAATTCCTTACTGCAGAAAACAGCCATAACTAAACTTTCTTGTGAATATTCTAGAAGAAACATACTACTTTCGTCTGACATCATTCACCATTTCAACAGCTTATTTTGATATCTTACATAAGATCATGTACACTGGCATATAGGTTACAAAAATCATTTTTGGTAGGTCTGTTAATAGAGCTTTTTATTTCCATTACATAAGCCTTTATTTTAGGAGCATTCACCAACCATTTTCTTATGTCATGAATGCATCTATATAGACAACCTTTTAAAAAAATAAAATGCCTTATTTTTGTGGCATATATTTATTCCTAGGGAGCCTCCCTACAAGTCAAGAGTAGTCTTTTAGTCAAAAATATTTCCATTGCTAGAAACATTTTTAGAACAGAACAGATTTTTGCTATTATCATGGCTGCATTAAATGTTACCCTGCATTTTGACTAAAATGGCCAAACATTTCAAAGGCACCATCCACTGAAAGAATCTAAGGTAGTGTGTTCAGAATTCCAAACTCAGTTTCGTCAAACACCTGGTCAATTCACAAAACTAAATGAATCAGTTCAATTGCTTAATCAGCTATATCATCTGGCTGACATAGTCCACGTGAATCCTTCAAAGGATAATGCATCTTAATAGAAGCATATGACATCCCCAAGAAACAGTCTGGACACAGAAGGAATGCTGTTTCTTCTTTCTGATGATGTCTGCTTAGATCCCCTCTTTTCAAATATTTTTCTTTCTTTGTATTATTTCACTCATTTTCTGCAGTCATAGTTTATAAATTTTCCCTTGAGTGAAATAATCTTTGAATACTTGATATGATTTGAAATCTCAGGTTAAAAATACTCTGAACCTTAACAGAACATTTGGGCTGATAACAGCCTTTTCCACTCCGTCTCATTGGAATGAGGTACCATTGAAGCCTTGCTCATAGCCACTTCCAGGAGGATCCTTTTTGCCACTCTCGTGAGTCATCAGTTGCTTCGATTTCCTCAATGAAATGGAATGTGGAGAATCCTTGAACTGCTACATCAAACAAGCAGCTTATTACCTTTTTTTTTTTTTTCCCTCCCAATCAGGTCAGATTTGGTGTGGCTCATTTGTGTGAACTAAAACTCTAGAGCACCCCAGAGCTGGTGCTTAGATTCTGCTACTTGCTGTTATTCAGATCTGGCAGGTTTATTAATTTAGGACTCCAGCCGTAGAGACCCGGAAGCCTAAGTGAATGAGAATTCAGTGCATAGTCAACAGTTTTCTTCCAAGAGGTAAGGAAAGTGTTTAAATACAAGGACCTGGATCCTGAGACACTAGAAGAAGCAGAGTGCGAAGTATAAGAGGTGAAGCCTATTTTTGTATTGCTGGACATCTGCTTAGTGGTTTCATATTATTTTCAAATGTCATTTGGGGCTTTATTCCAAGAGATAATAAAATTAATTAAAGACCCTACCAAATAAAATTGTCCCCAATATATTGTGTGCTGTGGCCATTTTAGTGTTCAAAAGTGAAATCATTGTCATCTCTTCTAAAATGTGGAGACAGAAAGACTATGACATACCAATGGGTATGAGGAGATGAGATGGACAGAAAATAAAATCACCTTCTACTGGGAAAGCAAACATATTCAAAAAGGAGAAGGGGAAGTGTAGTGAAAAAGAGGGGCTTGGAAGTGTTAAGTGCTGCTGAATTTCTTAGGACAAGTGCAGACCCAGAAAGGGAGAGGAGCCTTGGAAAAATCTGACTCAAGAGCTGAAAAATTGGCTGCTATCCAGAGAAGACAGAATAATACGAAATGGATTTAATGAGTAGAGATTAAAGGAGTTAATTATAAAGGACTTGGATAAATAATTATTAAGATGCAAGACAGGAACCTTCCAAGATTTGATAGCTCAAAAGCACTTTGAAGGCTTGATGATTAAAGTGTACTGCACAGGTGCACAGCCAGGATGCCCAGCGCGACAGGAAGTGGAGTGTTTACCAAGACGTAACACATGATGGGGTTTAATTAATTGAGCTGAATGTCAAGGAAACCTGTTTTTCCCTCCTCCTAAATTTAATAAATAGATCAACTAGATTATGTATTTAGTCTTTGATGGTGGTGGGAGGGAAGACAGTGAAATATTTGTTGCTAAGGAGATTTAAAATTAGCCAGGTGGAGGGTAGAAATAAATTTGTCCTGCATTAGACTAAAAGAACATACAGTTTTCCCTTGTCGTGTCCATTTCCATAACTCTGATTCCACCCCAGATATGCCAGGGTATGTACTGTGACAGCCGTGTAGGTTTGTTATGGTTTTAATTCTTGATTTGTGCAATTAATTGCTTTCTTTCTCTTTTTGGTTCAGAGATTTGCTAGAGAAGCAGAATCAGCGCTTGCCAGTTTGTGGCCCAAGGAAGGCTGCCACTGCCCTGCTTCTAGGTAATGTCACTGCCTTGCTGAGGCCCTCTTTCAGGTTTAATTGAAAATAGTAACAACAATCCCACCATTATCACTGTGATGTATTCTCTTTATTGAATAGAAATGTGTAGTTTCTAGGACAGTACCTAGCAAGTTGCAGGCATTTAAACTTTCCTAAATGAGTGAGAAGCCAAAAATGAATTTCTTTCCATGTAGTTGGATGTGCTTCGTACCCAGTGATGTTGGCTTAAAATTCTGGTTTTTAAGAATTTATTGCTTTTTCTTATTAATACAGGGAAAGTTATTTCTAATAGACATATCATCTCATATATCTCCGATCTTTATTTTCACTCCAGTGGTACCTCTGCCACACTTACATGTATGTTATTCCTTTTCATTTCTAGAAGAGCCATCTGGTTTCCTGAAACAGGATCAGACCCTAACACTGTCATTTCACAAGGCATTGAGCATGGTAACACTGTGAAGATTTGGAATCCTCTTCCCATTCATTCTTATAAAGGTTTTTCCTGTTTCCACAAACTTCAAGAAGCCCTGGAAATTTTTCCATTTTGGGTGTAGCCTTAATTTACTACAACTATATTAGGTATATTTAATGATTTTTCCACTTACTATGGCAATTACACCCATTATAGTACTTATGGGGCTCAACAGTTTGTAGCAAAAAATATACATTTTGAAAAGAAACATACTCTTCCTGCAAATGAAGCTATGAGACCAACAACCTGAATCTCTAAATCTCAAATTTATTACAGAGAAATCTGTAGTGAGAAAAAGGCAAACATTCCTGACTCATCTCTCAGGTAGCCATGATGATACCATACAGGTGTGTTTCAAATTTTCTCCAGGAAGACCCTTGGAACTGGAACTTGGAGAGGGCAATGCTCACTTTTTGACTCACTGAAATTTGTGATAGGCAAAACTGGTCAACTTGGCAGAGTATGAGTGCCTTTTATAGTAAATGCAACTGAAGGTGACTACTTGATATTTTGACCTCAATGATTTACTAAAAAAAAGGTGTCTGGGAAATTTTGTACTAGGCACCATTGAACTTTTCAGTATTTTTTAAATTAGTGATATATGATGTTTGTGGATATTTCTCTAGAGGTATTAACATTAGGCCCTTTGATCAGTAGCATAATATGCCACCACAATCTTCTTTTAATGGGAAATCCAAGTATGACCAGTGCGATTTTGACTTTTCCAGGAGTGCAGCCTCCTAGCAATGAGACAAAGATGAGTGTGTGTCCATTGGCCAAAACACACATCCCAGTGTGAGATGCATGCTCACACATAGCACACTGTGGATGCAGTGGAACAGTCTCCCATGGCTGCGGACGGTGCTTTGCATGTTGCCTGTGTTTCCAGTCAGGGCAGCAGGTGGCACGCCTCTGGATAAGAGGAATTCATCACTTCTGTTCTGGTCATCCTCTCTCAGAACCCTCAGCCCGGCAGCCTGGACTTGCCTTGCAAGTTACGTGGCCCCTAAGCTGACCACGTTGGCTTGGAGCTTTGGCAGGACAAAGGGGAGACACTAACCACATGAGGCACAAACACCTACTTCAGCTTTGGTGCTGCTTAATCTCATCTCTTCAACCCTTTCTTTTGATTGTGATATTATTACATTGTCACATATATTAATTGCTTTTGGATCATCTTTGGGTCCCAGCAATGCCCTCAAACCAGCTGTACTCTCTGCTCTTTCCAGCCCTGCCCTGTATCCTGCCCAGTAGGTATCAAAACTGGCCTAGGGGATCACCCCTGCAAACCACCTCCATACACTTTTTACCACTTGTCCTGTTATACAGGGTGAATTAGTTTAGGTAGAACAAGCCATGAACACTTTGGTGTGGAAAAATAGTATTATATAAAGCTTAATATTAAACATTATGAAAAATACATATTTACAGAAGAAACTACAAATTACAGCTATGTACAATAGTATCTGTTACCTTTAAATTACATAAAATCTTTAAAATTCTCCAGATTAATAAATTATACATAATATCAACAGAAATAGCTGGCACCTCTGTAGGGCATGAAGCAAGTTTTTCTTTTTTTTTAAATAAAATCACACAGTGAATAGTTTCGATCCAGGAGATCTTCGGGTGCATTCTCAATGCCTTGAATAGCCTGAATCTGAAAGGAAAGACACTGGAATTAGAGGCTGTAGTGGGGTATGTCATAATTGTTTGTTCTATTTATGAAAATGATGAATGTCAAATACTAGCAGAAATGATGGAAACTTAATATGGTTTAGGATGAGACCATCCCTGTGGGGACCAGGTCACTGCATTCAGGACTGTAGATTACTAGAACTGGAAAAGACTAGTGATTCCAGTCTAACCCTCTGGTTTTCCAGATGAGCCCATAGGCCCAGAGTGGTACAGAAATTCACTCAGGGTTACCCGGCTTGTGAATGCTAGCTAGTTCCAGAGCTAGGACCTGAATCCTAACTTTCAGATGCCTGAAGCTAACCATACCATAATTAGCTTCCTTTAAACGCACCCAAGATCACACTAATAAAAGACCCTTAAACAAGCCAAAACAAGACAAGGAAACTCCAAGATCCCCCAGAGCTTCCTCTATCCTGGGCTTCTTAAAGAATCTCACATGCAAAACCTATTAATTTACTCTCCTGATAAATTAGGGGGTAATTATTTACAAAACAAAAGGATTATCTGATTTACAAAGAACTCATTTAAATAGCAGCCCTCTCATGTATGTGTGCTTTACAGATTATTAACTGTTTAATATATTGGCTAGGTGGGTGGGTACAGAGGGTACAGAGAACTAGATAAAACTGAAGAGCATTTTGAAATGGAGATAAAAGAGCTCTGAAATAATGTTTGTCCAAAAGAAAAAAAAAGATCTATGGGTGGACATTGGTCCATGTGGCAAGAAATTGAAACTTATGCTAACAACCACAGAATGAACAATCTTTTTTTTTTTATTACTTTATTTATTTACTTATTTATTTTGGTTTTTTTTTTAATTTTTTTTAAATTTTTTAAATTTTAAAATCTTTAATTCTTACATACGTTCCCAAACATGAACCCCCCTCCCACCTCCCTCCCCACAACATCTCTCTGGGTCATCCCCATGCACCAGCCCCAAGCATGCTGCACCCTACGTCAGACATGGACTGGCAATTCAATTCTTACATGACAGTATACATGTTAGAATTCCCATTCTCCCCAATCATCCCACCCTCTCCCTCTCCCTCTGAGTCCAAAAGTCCGTTATACACATCTGTGTCTTTTTTCCTGTCTTGCATACAGGGTCGAGAATGAACAATCTTGAAGTGAACACTCCAGCCCCAGTCAAACCTTCAGATGACTGTAGCCCTGGCCAATGTCTTGACTTATGAGAGACCCAGGACCAGACCACTCAGCTAAGCCCCTTCCAAATTCCTGATCTACAGAAACTATGACATAATAAATGTACAAGTCAGCTAACAAATTTTGAGGTAATTTGTTAGCTGGAAATAAATTACAATGTAACTTCAAATTTGCAATTAGCCAGTGTGATAACATAGATTTTAATGATGGTCCTGAGTAGGAAAAAGCAGACCCTTCACATGTCAATTAATTATTGTCTGATCAAAGCAGTGCCTTACAAAGTTTATACATTTTCTTCTACTGAATTTTTCATTTAAAAATTACATGTTACACGCTTGTTCTATAAAATTTAGAAAAAACATAAAATGGAAGAAAAATGAAATGTTAGTTTACTGCTCAGAGAAATTTCATTTACTACTGTGATATATTTCTTTCTCTCTGGCTTCCCGGGTGGCTCAGTGGTAAACAATCTGTCTACCAATGCAGGAGACATAGGTTCGATCCCTGCATCGGGAAATCTCAAGGAGAAAATGGCAGCTCACTCCAGTATTTCTGCCTGAAAAATCCCATGGACAGAGGAGCCTGGTGGGCTGCAGTCCACAAGGTCACAAAGAGTCGGACACGACCGAGTGACTGAGCATGCATATTTCTCTCCAGTCTTTTGTTTGTTTGTTTTTGCCCCATGTGCTGTTCTTGTTTGTTTAACATTCTGCATTTCTTACTTATTTATGAGAAAATATATACTATTATAATATCCTTAAAGATATCACTCTTAATGACTGTATTGTGTTCTACTCAGTGAATGCACCACGGTATGCTTAGTCCTCCCCTGTTGAACATTTATGTTTTTTTCACTCAGACCTTTAACTATGAAAAGCTTCACACATAAAGCTTTTTCAGTACTTAGGGTGGTAGTAGAAATACTGGGTGACAAGAACATAATAAGGACCTTCATACATATGGCCAAGTTCTTCTCCAATGGGATTTTACAATTTGAACTCCCAGTTGCTATCTCAAAGCATCCTCTTTAGTAGTAAGCCTTATTCCTTAGATATATTAAGCCAAGTCCTGAACAGAGGGCACCCCAAGCCTAGGAGGAGATACCACGTGAAACCTGTGCTCCACCGTGGGGGTTCCCTCCCCACTCAGCCTCTCTTCCTTGTTGCCACTTTTTGAGGGCCTTTCCCTCAAACCTTTGGGGAGAAGAAATGATCAGTGTGTGTTAGGAAAGCTTGAGGTTTTTAATGGCTTCCAGATAGACTGTATTTTGCTAAATACACTTATAAAGTAGAGCAGTAAGCTCCTACCTCTGTGATACTCTGGATTCACATTTTCGTAGATTGGAAACAAAGGGTTTTCTTGTTCACTCCGTAGCTTCCTTGCTCTGAGAACATCTCTTACACACTGATGTAGGTACACATACTGACACTATGAAAAAGCAGAAGACATGTCAGAGGAAGGCAGATTCTCAAGCATAAGAAAGTTGAGGGACACTACTATATATAAAATGGATAACTAATAAGGACCTACTGTATTAAGCATAGGGAACTCTTCCCAATACTCTGTAATGGCCTAGATGAGAAGGAATCTAAAAAGCAGTGGATATGTGTATATGTATAACTGATTTACTTTGCTGTACACCTGAAATTAATACAACAAATGTAACTCCAATAAAATTGTTTAAAAAAATTTTTTTAATGACAAGATACTTATAAAAAAGAAAGAAAGACAAGGGACTCTCACCAAACCTCAACAGTAATGGGATTCTATAATGGTTAGCAAATTTCATGATAACCCTTCACTAATGGCTTCTAGTATGTAGAAGAGTGACTACTTTCTATTACCACAGAGAAGAGAATGATGAAAAAGGGCAGAAAGGCAGTGTTTATTCATCTTTTTTAGGTACATGCATATTTATAATATGTCCTATGAGGGCCAACAACTATGTCTGACCATAGTAGGTCCTCCACAAATAGTTATTAAATATACAAAATGAATGCCAAACACTGTGTTATGCATTTTCTATGAATTATTTAATTATTTTGACAACCTCATATAGTAGATATAATCATCCATATGAATAGAAACTAAGAGAAGATAAGTAACTTCTCCAAGGTCACACAGCTAAGAAATGAGATCCTAGGATTTAATCCGGGTATGTGAGCCCAAACTTCGTGCTTTTTTCATTACATCAATTTTCTTAGATGAAACCTAAAATCATTGCATTATTGAATGCGAAAATAATGTCACTGCATACTGTGCTGTTTCATTCTTTTTTGGTGGGGGTGGTATGGTGAGAAAAAAGAGGTTGTACAATAGATGTGCATATCTTGGTTCTCAGTATCTGAGTCTGACTCATGAAAGAATCTCAAAGATGTTGGCTTACTGCAGAAAATCATAGAGGCTTTGCTGTTGTTCAGTTGCTAAGTCATGTCCAACTCTTTGTGACCTTCTGAGCTGCAGCATGCCAGGCTTCCCTGTCCTTCACCATCTCCTGGAGTTTGCTCAGACTCATGTCCATTGAGTCAGTGATGCCATCCAACCATCTCACCTTTTGCTGCCCCCTTCTCTTCCTGCCCAAAGTCTTTCCCAGCCTCAGGATCTTTTCCAATGAGTCAGGTCTTAGCATCAAGTGACCAAAGTTTTGGAGCTTCAGGTTCAGTATCAGTCATTCCAATGAATATTCAGGGTTGATTTCCTTTAGGATTGACTGGTTTGATCTCCTTGGTGTCCAAGGGACTCTCAAAAGTCTTCTCCAGCACCACAATTGGAAAACATCATTTCTTCAGTGCTCAGCCTTCTTCATGGTCCAGCTCTCACATCCATACATGACTACTGGAAAAACCATAGCTTCGACTATGTGGACTTTTGGCAGCAAAATAATGTCTCTGTTTCTTAATACACTGTCTAGGTTTGTTATAGCTTTTCTTCCAAGGAGCAAGGGTCTTAATTTTGGGGTTGCAGTACCATTCACAGTGATTTTGGAGCCCAAGAAAATGAAATCTGTCACTGCTTCCACTTTTTCCCTATTTGCCATGAAATGATGGGACCAGATGCCATGATCTTTGTTTTCTGAATGTTGAGTTTTAAGCCAGCTTTTCACTTCCCTCTTTCAACTTCATTAAGAAGGCTTACACAGTGAGAACAGCCCCACCTGTTAGCTATCTGGGAACTACTTTTTTTTTTTTTGCTGTCCCTTTGGAGAAGTTGTGTTCTCCTTTGTGCAGTTTTTTTTTTTTTTTTAACATTTTAGATGTTGGAAATGCTTAAATTCTTTACAAATAGAGTGACATTTTGAAATATTTTTATTCACAGTCTGCTGATAATGGTTCTGTTTAAAAAGATAAGAATTCTTATAGTTCAAATTTCTAATCTGCTTTGACATGTTTCCTTGGGTCAGAATTTGAGCAAGAAGTTAACCAAATGTAACGTATAAAGTCAGTTATAAAGAACAAGACAAAATTAGATTTCAGCCAAATTTTAAGCCATGAAATTTGGTCATATATCAGATTATTTTCATAAAAAGAGTCATGGAGCAATTCAGCACATTGTCATTTCAACCTGTATGAAAGCAAGTAAAACGTATTGGGTTGGCCAACATGTTTGCTTGGGTTTTCCATAAAATGTTACGAAAAAACCCAAATGAACTTTTTGGCCAACCCAATGATTATGTTTGTGTGAGAAAGTGACAGATTTTGTATTACTCTGAAGCCTAATCAGACTCTTCTAGGTTGGAAAAGCAACTGGTCTCCTCTGGATGTCTGTTTGTGCCATTTACCAGGGCACAATGATGTGGGTTGGTTGTTACTGCCCTAAATCACCTTTTGGGTAAGGAGTATGGTGCATCTTGTCTGTGGTTTAGAAACTACCTTCGAAACAGAAACAAATATGGAAGAGTCAGTGTTTTCGTGACCAAAAGGACACTATAGAGACCTTCCCTGACCATAGAAGCTCAGCCACGGGCAGCTAATCGTGTGCACTGGGCTCCTTTCCTTACTACCAACCAAGCTGTGTGAGAAGGGAATGAATGTGTGATGTTAGCGCTCAGCCTTGGGCTCTCCTTCCTCAGACTAGGACTCTGGGCTTTCGGTCTGCCACCAGCTGGCCTAGATAGAGATCTCAGTTTCTGCATCTGTAAAACAAGGAGGCAAGGGTCTCTTCTACAGCTAACTTCTTTTGACCATTGAAGATTTGTATTAGATTTTGTGATGCTGTCAATTAGATGGATATCGAAAAACATTCCTAGACTCTATGTTTAAGGTGATCCATGTGGTCAGTTTTAGAGTATTTTCAAGGTTTGAGACACAAAGGGAGACTATAAATCTGTCTTCAGCAATGACCTTTAAAAGTGGACAGGTATTTATTTTTATGTGTTGGCACTAGGCACTGTCCCTGGGTGCATGGTCATCTACTCAAGGGAACCCATCATGTAGGTCTGGTATCATCATTAGATTAGAACATTTCAGAGAAACAAACCAATCATAAGTGACGTCTGTGCTAATATTAATAATGATCCTCTGCAATCCTGCTCACAAACTCAGCTTACTTGTTATGAGTATCTTATGATCTTGAAAATTCGAGAAGGGTACTCTCCTGAAAACGGTTGTTTGTACAGGCAGTCATTTTCCTCATCTTGAAAACTACCACATTAGAGACTGACACTTCCCTCATTCCTCCCATCCAAAGCATAAATCTCATTTTCAGTTCCAGTTGGATATTAAATGAGTTTGGGACCTTGGAGTTTGGCTGTGAATGAGTTCTCGTATGCTATGCCTTATTAATAAGTTCTTCAACAATGATCTACTCTGGGCTTTGAAACCAGTTAATATTCATTAATTTGCCTTGTCTTAAATATAAATTCTTCTTTTCCCAACAGAATACCCCTTTGAGAATGATTACTTCTAAAACCTTTCAGTTTGTTAATGTGCTCCCCACTTTATTCTTAATGAAAAGTAGACAAAGTCTAATGTATGAATTTCACATCATAAAAGCTCATTTTTTCTCTCTGTCTAGCAAGCTGGTGAAGCCTTAGTTCCATTCAATTTCACCAATATCTGTAGTATGAGATAATATTTATAGGATTGTACTTGGAGCCTTTCACGGTCTCTGAGTGCACAGTTTAGCAGAGGGGCAGGTATATGAACAAGTAAGGTGATAAATATAAGACAGAATTGTATATGAGGCTTCATACATGAGAAGAAGCCATCAGGTTCACTTTTGGAGAAGGAAAATATAGAGCTAGAGAGAAAAGGTGACATTTGTTAAGAATTTGAGCAAAGAAATAGGACATTCCAAATGATCTAAATTACACAAAAGGGTACATATATTCTGGAAACTGTGAGCAGTCTAGTGTAGTTAAAAGGTAGGGTGCATAAGTCATGGGAAACTCCCAGGAGAATCCCCCAAATGTGCACTGAGTCCCACAACATTCCACCGTTTCCTCCTCACAGGAAGCAGATGACATTCACAGATGGTGACTATCAGCTCTTTTTCTTTAACAAGAGCATTTGAGTGTCTCTCTCAGAAGCAGGCAGGAAACATGCCCCAAGTTAGGCTAAAAGGAGGAGGGTCACACTCACAAATCCCTTGTCTAATGTCTTTTATTTAGAGGCCTTTGCTCTTTAATATATTGATCAAAACTTGTGAAGCCCTACACACCTTTGTCTCCCAAATAAAGCAAAATAAAGTTGATGCTGATGTCTCTCTGTGGACCCAGAAAAGAAATACAAGGGATGTCAGAATGTCCTTTTTCTTTGGCTGGAATCATCACCCACAGGGGCTCAGCTGTGGCTTGCACCCCTCTGCCCTCACTCTCATATCCAAGTGAGCAGTATTGGGTCTGAGTGTCTGAGACTGTAGAAGGAGCCCACCTTCAGCAGAGCCTTAAAGCAAGACAGATAATGTCTGGATATTGTTTGGGATTTTGTTTGCTAGAGAAAAAAGGAAAGAGAAAATTTCTATCTTATTGAAATCTTTATTCAACATGATCAAAAGAATCACTGTTTCTGGACCAGAGAAGGAAAACTTCCTTAATTTTAATCTTAAAAGAGTGGGGGTGGGTGGCATTATGACATGAAACTGGGGAAGTAAGTTGGAGCCAGGTTCTAAAGAACTTGAAAATCATTTTAAAGCAATGAAGAGTTTTCCACAATTTTTATGCAGGGGGCTGACACAGTGACAGAGTGCTTTGTTGGTGGCAGTGGTGATAAAGAGCTGTTAGAGCAGAAGCTGGGGGCAGGAGACCCATGAGCAGGCTACTGTGAAGGCTCACTGGGAGGTGATAAAGGGCCAGGCAAGGGCAGAGAGTCTAGAACAAGGAGGAAGATGCTGAGTAGAATGGACAGGGCTTAACGATTGCTCGAATGTGTCTGTGGGAACAGTCAGATCCCCAGCCTGGGCAAACAAGTGAAGGTCAAGATGAATGGCAACACCATCACCTAAAACTAAAAGAAGAAACAGCAGAAGTGCTTCTCTTGTTTGTTTTTCAAAAAAATGACTATAAGACTTCCTGGTGGAACTGTCCATGAAGCAGGTACTTGGGTGAATGCTGGGGTAGGAGAATGAGATCTGGGAGATCTGAGCAGGTATGTGGTTCCCGAAGCCATGGAAATGGAAGAAAGATGAAGAATGAAGATGGGGAGAAACAAGAGTAGTGCCTTGAGTAGAGACTCTTGGGAACTTGAACACTGAAAAGGCAGGCTGAAGAATAAGAACCTCAGAATCCCCAGAGAGGTTAGGAGGAGGAAGGGGAAAGGATAGGTGAAAGCGGAGTTATGTCCAAGGAGGAAGAGGGAGAGCTTTGGCACATTATGTTGCCCCTGCCCTGGATGTCAGCTAGTGATATTTATAGTGGGGTGGGATTGCCTGTTCTTTGCCGAAATGCATCTCCAGAGTTTTGGGCAGGTGTACAGAAGTGATACATGGCCCAAGAAGCCTCTAAAAATAGCTATGGAGCCTGAGTCCCCTCCCCCAACACCTCTTAAGATTATTTATAATATGATGATCTCCTCCTCTCCAAATCACAATTAAGTATGGCTTGAGTTTGTGAAAATGAAAACAAATTTGTAATGGAACATTGATGCCTTGACTTTTTAGCAACATGATTGTAGGATATTTGTTCATTTAATAGATTTTAAAAGAATATTGAGGCTAGAGCAAAGGAAACAAGTTCCTACCCTCTAGGAACTTGTAGTTATATACAGAAAGTTGAAGGAAAACAATTATTATATAATGAGATGTAATTCTACAACACTTAATGAAAGAACAGAACTAGACAGTGGTCATCAGTGGCTGCCCAAACCATTAAGACAAAGGCTGATTGGAAATGTTACAGTGGATGGTCATTGTCAGTTTCATCAGTACAGGGAAGAGACACAAACAGGAAGTGCCTCCTGATGTGATGAACAGGAAGTACGCAGGACCACCCATGAAGCATGTGATGGTAAAAAGGATCTGAGACTTAATTAAGCCTCTAGATCCAATGAACAGCTGACAAAAATTATGAAAAATAGAGGGTTATATCACCTTACATTATGAAAAATAGAATACATTATGAAAAAGCAGTCAGCCACATTTAGAATGTAGGAAAATCTATGGAACAAATGAACTGATTTCTTTAACAAATAAATGGCACAGGAAACAAATCAGAGGGAAGGTTATTATAGATTAAAAGAAATTTAGAAGAGGCTTCAACTAAGTGCAATGTATGGACTTTGTATTCTAATGCAAACCAAGTATAAAAAGCAATTTTTGAGATAAATTGGGATATTTAAACATTGACTAGATATTGGATGATATTAAGGGATTATGATTAAGACTGTCAGGCATGATAATGGTATTGTGGTCATGATTTTTGAATAAGTCCTTAACTTAAAAAATATATATAACTGTAAAACATATATGGAGTAAAATACACATTATTAATAATATATAATATTAAATATGTATGTTTTAAGATACACAGTATTTAAGGAAGAAATGATGTGATAAGTAGGATTTCCTCTAAAACAGTGCAGTAAGTCATGGGGTAGGGGAACAGTGTGTGTGGGCTATGAATGGAAAAAGAACAAAGAATGCTGATGACTGCAGAAACTGGGGTTTGGGTATGGAAATTCATTATACTATTTTCCTTACTTTCATGTATTTTTTTTAAAAAAACATAATAAAATATTTAAAATGTAGTGCAATAATTGTTATAATGAAAGGACAGCAGGGATAGAAGATCCTGGGTGTGGGCACTGTCCATAGGAGGCAATGATGACAGTGTTCTCCCAAATGTGTTACATAATATGAGGGTCTGCAGGATATGAATATGTTCTGCACAAGAAGAGGATGTGGGGGTCAAAGTGGTTTTAGGAACAGTGGGCTCAACAAAGCTCAAGGGGAACCTTTGCTATGGGACATCTCCACTCCGTGGAGCGGGGCCACCTGCAGTTTTCATGCGTCCCATGACTCTGCCAGGGCAGAGAAGCACACAGAACTTTTCACCTTTTTGAGCACAGGCATTTTTTTTAAAAATAGAAGATTTTGCACAGTTACTTGGGAAACAGGAGGGCAGGAGAACTTGGACCTGGTAAGGCAATGATGCAGGGAGGGAGGTTTGTTCTGCGCGGGGACACAGATTTGACTCTCAGGCTGCAGGCCAGGGCACTTGGGAATTAGGACTTGGGACTTGGGATTCTCTAGAACAAGCTTTAAGTCCCTGCTCAGCTACTTCATAGCTGTGCAAAGTCCTTTAGCCTCTGAACTTATTCTCTATTCTGGAAATGGAAAATAATTCTCTTATCTATGTTTTTGTGCGTGTGTGTGTGAAAATCTAATGAGATGACATGTTTAGAAATACCTTGTAAATGTCAAAGGACTATATAAATGGAAGCATTTATCCTCTACAATTAATGTCAAAGGACTATATAAATACAAGCATTTATCCTCCACAATTAATGTATACTCTTTAGTGTCTCCAGAGATACGGGTGCAGCTGGGGTGGGCTGGAGGAGAGAAGAGATTAGAATCTGCTTCCTTTTTACTAATTGAAGTTCTTGGGCTCAACCACCAGCCTATCTTAAAATGATCTTCAAGATGAACTAGCTGGTTTTCCCCCATGTTCATATATTGATTTTTTTTTAATTCATCTTTCTTCCTACCCACCTAAAGAAGATGGACAACTAGTTCAGTAAAGATTAGAATACACATCATCCTCAAGGTCACTGAAACTTCTTTTAAAATAGAAAGTCTTAGAAAACATTGATATTCAATTCTCTTTCTCCTCTTGATGAGTCATAGTTCTTTCCCTTTATCAGATTAAAGCCCTGAACATTTGGGGGCGGAGGGAGACAGACAGGGTGATCTGTGTCCTTCAGATGAACTCTTACCTCGGTCTGGACCATGTGAACCCTGTGAAGTCTTAGGTCATGCACAGCTCCATAAATGTCCACAGAATCTTTGGAGTCTAATTGCTGGAGGATTCGATCCAATGCAATAAAGGTTCCAGTCCTACCCACACCAGCACTAGAAAAGAGAGTGAAGAAAGACCACCTTTTTCATTAAACTGGACTTTCTGGACTGCATCCAGAGACTCTAGCACAATCTTTCCTTTCCCTTCCCTTCCAAGTTAGAGAATATAGGATACTTCTTTCTCTCAATGTGCTCTCTCAAAGAAATAAAACCCAGGGTTCTGAACTTCCATCCTTTCCTCCCTTCTTCCTCCACCTCTCCATTCCAGCCAGGGTAAGGATTTGCTGTGTATCATTTTCAAGCATGCTTCCATACTCTTCCTACATTCATGTAAATCTATACACAATATACTCATTTAATGTGTTTCCAAAATTTACTAAAATGGTACTAAGCAAGTTTTATGTATTCTCATGTCAACTTTTCTACTCAATATTGTTTTTGAGATTTGTCTACATTTGTTTCATGTAGACATAATTTCTTTTACAGAGGTCATAAACCACCATTCCCTACTGATAGACAATGAGATTGTTTTTAGTTTTTCTCTATTACAAATTGTATTGCAGTGAGCATCGTTGTGCACACGTGTGGGATTTCTCAAGGGTTGATATCTAGAAGCAGAACTGCTGGGTTATAGTGTATGAACACCTTCAGCTTCACCAGGAATTGTCAAATTGTTCCCTAAAGTGATGGCATAACCTGGGGGGTTTTGATGCATGTATCTATAAGATAAAGAAAAACAGGTTTTCGGTGTTACTGGGTGAAAATGCCTGCCATTTTCAGAAGGCAGGAAACTCTTGAAAGTCTCACATTCCTATAAAAAGCATCATGGTTCCGATGACATATAAAAGCAGGGCTCCTAGGGTGCTGGGCAGATTGAGAGAAAACAACTGCGCATGACATTTCTCTTACTGTAGCAATTCCCTGCTCTTTGCTTATTAGTGCCGTTCAGTTCGGGCTGTCCAAGTGTTTCTGCAAACATTAATTAGCTAAACACTAGGCTCCCCAGGGAGAAAGAGAGTGAGACACTGCTTGTTAGGCTGATTTTATGGTTGTACAGGCTGAAGCAAAGAGAAGTCAAGAGAGTTGGGAACACATGTACACCCGTGGTGGATTCATGTCAATGTACGGCAAAACCAATACGTATTGTAAAGTAAAATAAAGTAAAAATAAAAATTAAAAAAAAAAAGAAGTCAAGAGAGAACAGAAATTTAAGAGTGAAATTGGGTTGCCACAGGTGCAGTGCTACTCCATGGGAAGGTGAGAGCCGTGATCTTAAAGGCTGGTTATGGTTTATACAGGTGGAGGAGAGAGCGGGGCCACTCCAACGAGAAAGAATGGCAGGAGGCAGGGAGGACCATGAGCAGTCTCCTCCCCAGCTAAAGGGGGAGATGAGTTTCTGGGAACTTGGATTGAGGGGGTGAGATGGGGCCCAGTGATGAGGGACCTGGAAGTCACGTAAGGACTTTGCATTGGATACAGTAGGAGAAAAAGCAAGAGGGAGAGAAGGATGGAGAGCCAGAGAGAAAAATGGGAGGTGAAGAGACGGCAAAGGAGTGAGGCTGGGGAGCAGTGGGTGGAAGAGGGCGTAAGAATACCTGCTGGGCCCAGGCAGCCTGGTTGGGCACACAGACCCTCCCCCCTCCCCCTTCCCCACGCCTAGACACCCGGCTGCCACACTGCTGGCTCCGGGTGGAAGAGTACCTGCAGTGCACCACTGTGGGCCCGGCCCCGGGGGTCCTGTCGACGTAGTCCCTGACAGTTCTCACAAACTGGATCAGGGACTGGGTGCTCTCCGGGACACCGTGGTCTGGCCATACTGTGTAGTGGAAGTGGCGGATGAGTCTGTGTGCATCCAACTGTTCCTCCTGGAAGAGCAGAGTGGTAAGAAGGGGAACGGCTCAGGGCAAACCTTCAAACCTGACAACCGTGCCCAGGCAGGGATTCCTAGGAGCCAAACTACAGGAGAGGAAACCAGCAGAAAGGGGATTCACAGGTCTTCTTCACCTTCCTATGCGGCGCTAGTGGTAAAGAACCCACCTGCCAGTGCAGGAGACAGAAGAGACGTGGGTTC
Source organism: Capra hircus (assembly GCF_001704415.2). Lineage (NCBI taxonomy): Eukaryota > Metazoa > Chordata > Mammalia > Artiodactyla > Bovidae > Capra > Capra hircus. Next base: position 42,486,590 of record NC_030812.1, on the reverse strand, counting down.
GATCCCTGGGACGGGAGAATCTCCTGGAAGAGGGCATGGCAACCCACTCCAGTGTTCTTGCCTGGAGAATACCCGTGGACAGAGGAGCCTGGAGGGCTACAGTCCATGGGGTCACAGAGTCGGACACGACTGAAGCGACTTTAGCACATACTTCATCTTCCCAGCTTTGTTAGTCAATGAAGTCAAACGAACAAACATACGCTGCATATCCGAAATTCCCGGATGGTCCACTCGGGCAGCACGGATTCCGACAGCATCTGCAGAATGAGGTCCCCATAGTAGAGGGAATCTTGGTCCGCTGGCCAATAATGGTCACACTTTACCTAGAGGAAGACAGGCAGAAAAAAAAAAAAAAGTGAATCTGGAAATGCGCTTCTACCATGAACCTGAACTTTCCCTCCTGGAAATGTCTTCCTGAGTTGGAATCCAGGGTCAGCTGCTAAAGCAATTTGACCATCTGCTTTGCCTTAACCTGCTCATGGGCAGGGCTGAAGCTGGGCTGCTGCTCCCAGTGAGGGAGAGACATCGTCAAGGGGCAAATCCCCCACCTTTAGATTCATTTCCCTTTCGGGTTCATGTTCTGGGGCTTCAGTTTTTGTGAATTTTCTCAGCCTTTCAATTTCATGGACACATAAACCATGTCTTACAATTTCTTGTGCTCTTTTATTGTTTGTTTTTGCTTTGTTTTGTTTTCTGAAGAAAGATCTAGCTGGGAAGATGAAGGCACTGTCTCCCTGACCCTTTTTTGTCCATGTTTTTCTGTTGTTCCAACCTGGATCCAATGCCATGGTTCAGGTGATCTTTGAAAAGTCAGAACATTTAGCTAAAATCACATTCACAGGTGAAGACAGGAGAAAGAGTATTGTGAACATATATAATTGTTAAGCACAGACACTGGGCAATTCATGTAATCTTTCTCTTTAACCATCAACATAACCATATAAATCATTTACTCAGATAACTATTTTACTTTGTGTCTGCAGACACAGCCTAAAATTCACTACTCCTTACTTCCTGAAATTAGGGGTAGAGCCAGTGACTCTGCCAACATACCTCTTCTCCCCATACAACAGAGGATGGTGCTGGCAAGAGGCCAGGTAATCCTTCTGCGTCCTGGACACTTCTGATAATCCCACTTGTTCAGTGGGAACACCTTTGACTGAAACTTCAGACCCAGCACCTGAATGCAGCATCACCTGAGTTTACTACAGAGCCTTTTAGAACTGAGTGGCTTTAATTCACTAACAGTGTTCTTGTATGATCCCTACTTGGTTTTCATGGGGTTTCTTTTAAGATTTTTTTTTTTTTTTGATGAGGACCATTTTCAAAGCCTTTAATGAATTTGTTACAATATTGCTTCTGTTGTATGTTTTGGGGTTTTGGCTGCTTGGTATGTGGGAATTTAGCTTCCTGACCCGAGATTTTCCTACATTGGAAGGCGTGGTCTTAACCACTGGACAGCCAGGAAAGTCCCTACGGGGTTTCATTTCTATGGGGCGGGGAGTCAAACTCCATCCAAGGGGTGGGAAGCAAGGTTAGTATGACAGGAAGACCGTGTACTCACTCGGCCCTTCTCCACACACTGGGTCACCATGACGATGTTGTGAACATTCTGTTCCCATGCCATTTTCCAGAAGTCATCCTTGGTGCCAGGAAGAGGTCCCTGAGTTGCGATGTATTCTCTCCTGAAGTTGTTGCCCTGCAATGAATTTACAATGTGGGGACTCACAAACAATGGGCCTCTTCAGAACTCTAAACAAAGGGGTTAGCTCTGTACATTAGGTGAGATGTAAGTCTTTGCCAGGTCCCTGATTTGAAAAAGAGATACTAACGTGTGGCAAGGCTTGGGAGCAGGAAGGACAAAGGCCCGAACACTGACCTATTGTGAAGAGCTAAGGTCTTTTTTTATTAGGTTGGGTTTGTTCTTAAAGGCAATGGAGGACTTGGGCCATCATTTAGAAAATACTTCACCCTCAGTTATGTGTGTGTATACACAATGTGGATTGTCTGAGGAATTGACGTTGATGAGGCTCTTGCCCAATTTAACAAAGAAGAGTTTTACTCATCTTGGATACTTGGCTTTGGGATGTTGGTAAGAGATAAAATGCAAAGGAAATTGAAGGGAAGAGAACCCACTGTTTATTGAGCATCTACCCTATCACAAGCTCTGGTGGTGGTTTAGTTGCTAAGTTGTGTCTGACTCTTTGTGATCCCATGGACTATAGCTTGCCAGGCTCCTCTATCCATGGGATTCCCCAGGCAAGAATACTAGAATGAATTGCCATTTCCTTCTCCAGAGAATCTTCCCAACACAGGAATCGAACCCAGGTCTCCTGCCTTGCAGGCAGATTCTTTACCAACTGAGCTACAAGGGAAACCCATGACAAGTTGTGGCTCAGGATTTTCACAGATCTTACTGAATCGTAACCATAGCTCTATGAGCTAGGATATTTTCGCCCACATATCCTGCATTCTAGCAACACTACGGTATTACTTGCAGATCCCAGCTGAAGCTCTTTCTCCTCTTGTCATTCCCCTGGGCCTCTGCTCTGTCACCTCTGCTACCCCCACCCCAGCCCCGCCGACCCAAACACAGCCTCTCTTAAGGCGAATCCTTATTTATCCTCCAAGTCTCAGCATGTTGCCTGCTCTACTGAACTTTCCTTTATCTTCATCTCTGCTGGAGGATGTTTTCCCAGAAGCTCCTGTGGCAACCTCTAGCCTCTTCTACTCAGAGAGGGATCCTCAGACCAGCAGCAGGGGATCATCAGGCAGCTTGTTAGAGATTCAGAATGCCAGGTTCCACCCCAGTCCTGCTGAATAAGAAGCTGCATTTTTTTTTTCTTCTGGCATGTGGGAACTTAGTTCCCCAATCAGAGATCAAACCCACTCCTCCTACCATGGAATGCAGAGTCTTAACCACCGGGCTGCCAGAGAAGCCCCAATCAGAAGCTGCATTTTAACAAGACCTGCAGATGATGTGGGTGTGCATTAATGTTGGTGAAGAACCGCTCTATCCCGTCAAAGGCATCACCTTGTCATTTTCTGATGTTCCAGCTCTGCTGAGAGTTCCCTGGGGTCAGGACTCCATCGGACCCTGTCTCTGTACACAGCACAATGTCCAACTTACAGTTAGCACTTCATTATATAGTGCTTAGGGCTTCCCTGGCGGCTCAGCAGTGAAGAATCCACCTGCAATGCAGGACTCACAAGAAGCCACGGCAACCCATTCCAGTGCTCTTGCCTGGAGAATCCCATGGACAGAGGAGCCTGATGAGCTACAGCGCATAGGGTCACAGAGAGTCTGACATGAGTGAAGCGACTTAGCATCCACACATATAGGGTTTATGGAGTGAATGGAGGATTATTTAAGGTAAATATTATTCTTATATTTTTTGGAAAAGGAAATGAAGGTCCAAAGGATTGACAAAACTCGCCCAAGATCCTAGAGTCAGCAAGGGGCAGAGATGGGATTCAAATGGTATCTACCTAACCTGAAGCTTTTTCCACTGGAGGTGCTGTAGGAAGCTGGTGAATTGCTAGCCAGAATCTGAGCCCAGAGGTGTGACACAGCCTTTGAGTTGTGTCTGTGGTTTTTAGAAATCCAAATAACTTTGAATTAGCTTCCCTAGCTAGGCCGCCTCAGCTGTGGAGCTTCAGCTTCCTTAGGGGAGCTCTAATCTTGACGAAGGGCTGCAGAGAGGAAATGACCTTTGAAAATGCCTCCTGGGCCCATTATAATCCTATATGACTATAGCCATTGGGAAAGCTGGGTCTTAGCAGCAATTGACTAGGACAGCCTGCGTTTTATGGCAATCAGACATGGCCATTTGTTTTTTTCTTCTAAAACATCCATGTTTCCAGACCTGAGAACAGTGGGAGTGTGTTGGAGGAGCGGTGTCTCCAGCATAACCGCCTGTCAAAGCCTCATCCCAGTTGCTATGGCCCCGGGTTCACTTACAGGGATGTAGCTGGCATTGATGTAGTCAGAGCACGGGTCATCATCCACGTTGGACAGCTTCACTCGAGAGGAATCATCTGGAAGGAAGTTTATTGAGAAAGATGTATCAGTGAGCCATGGGGTGATTTTTCTACCGTTTACAGATCGCTTTGCATTTGACGTGTGCTAGCTCTGACCCCCACCACAACCCCCCATGGGAGACAGTCTCAGCTCCATTTTGCAGGTGAAGCTCACACAGAGTTGCACAAATGGCCCAGAAACATACAAGCAAATGAGCCAAATGCTCTTCTAAGCCCATCTGTGCTTCCCTCTGTAACACTAACAACATTTGCTTGATGGAGTGGCCAGCTTTTTTTTTTTCCTTTTCATTGTTGTAACGAATACAATTCAGAAAAGCTACCTTTAATTGCTTCACCCAATTGGGTAAGGATAATAAGAATAATATATATCTTTCTATATGAAATAATTGCTAACTAGAGACTTTAAGTAAACCCAGATTGACCCTTACTGTTAACCCTGTTATAGCTCTTAACCCTCCAAGGAGAAGCATCAGGACCATGTGATGAAATGTCAACAGCGTAAGAGGTTTCTCTCTCACAGCCAGAATTTCAGCTGGCTGTTACCCTCTGGAGAGAAGTACAATAATGTCCAAGTCATTTGTTTTTAAAGACATTTAGAGCCTCAGATCTCCCATATCTAGCTATACCATGTTGCTTTAGCCCCATTTTTAATCACAGAAAAGGAAAGAAATGGCGAGAGGAAGGTGGTATTACAGATTTCAACACAAAACTTACAGGGCAATATATTGTTGTATCGATTTTTCCCTCTGTTCTCCGGCAAGAGTGCAATGTCACATGATTGGTTTCGACCCACGTCTTTTAAATCCTGTTAGGTCAAAAATAAGTTTGCATGTGGATAATGTAAAACAGAATATGGCAAACCGGACAGTCCTTGAGATACATAATAATATAACAATATGTTACACTAGCTGCATTTGTGGAATGTCTCCTATTCGACCAGGGGCATTGGCTGTCATCCCCACAACAGCCCCAGAGGAGGTGGTCTCATCTCCATTTCACAGAGGAGGCTGAGAAAGGATAATTCACTTGCCCCGGGTCACACAGATTGCAAAGCTGGGAACTGAATCCAAAGCCTGGGCACTTTTCACCCAACCACATTATCTCCTAAGCAAGCAAAAGGCCAGGTTAAATAACTGACAGCATCAGTTTGCATTTGAAGTCTGTTCATTCTTTCTTACCATCCGATCTGTGTAGCACTTTGCTGGTTATTCTGGAGATCAAACTGGCTTCTGAGACTGGGTGGTATATTGTGCAGGGAATGGATTCAGGCATAAAAGAACACTCAGTGAGACCCTAAGTGCCATTCTAACTCCTGAGCCCAATTGGGATGTGATTCCACAGTGAAGGCTGAAAGGACATTCTGCTAAGAACCAGGGATGCTAAAACATCATTGCATTTGAGTTGTACCTCGTATTCCTTGGATAGAAGATAGTTGGAGTCAGCCTGCAGCTTCATGAAGTGCCCTTCAAACTGATTTACTTTTATTGGGCTATGGTTAAAAACATAACAGAAAGAGAAGAAAATTACTGAAGAACAGGGAAAATGGCTTACCCAGCCCCAGTTCTATTTCAAAAGCAGACAATAAAGTAATTAATGAGCTCTTTCTTACCAAGAAGTCTTCCTGTTACTGTGAAGAGAAGCCAGAAGTAGAAAGATCTTGTTAGCAAATTTCATGTAAGGCAATCAACTCCTCTTTCAATAAATAAAGTGAAGGAAAATGTGCTCACCCTTTCTGGCCCAAGTTCAAGTGGACTGACAGTGGTCGATCCCGACGAATGCTCAGACGGGCAGAGGGCCTTTCTCGACCATGGCTGAAACACAAGGGAGAGGACTGACATTTTGATTATGAAATAATTTAAACAGATTTCTCCGTCTATGGTAAGGCTGGGTTTGCTTAGTCGCTTAGTTGTGTCCAACTCTTTGCAACCCCATGGACTGTAGCCTGCCAGGCTCCTCTGTCCATGGAATTTTTCAGGCGAGAATACTGGAGTGGATTGCCATTCCCTTCTCCAGGGGATCTTCCCAACCCAGGGATTGAACCCAAGTCTCCTGTGTCTCCTGCCTTGCAAGTGGATTCTTTACCCACTGAGCCATCAGGGGAGCCCAGATTTTTCCACTTACGGTAAGGGTGTGCATGTTTGTACAAATATGGGCTTTTCAGTACATGTATATTTTACACTCAGCCAACATCCCTTTGAGGGAGGGAACAGAGAGGAAGAACATAAAGAAACAGATTTTCCCCACTCAGAAACAGATCTTTGCAATAGCTGAAGATGTGTCTTCTGTTTTTGGCTACAGGTCATAATCACTTCCCACACTCTCAATAAAGCTTTCCTTTAAAAAAAAAAAAAAAGACACACACACACAGTAAACCTTAGATGCAAGACACGACTGCAAACGAGAGGACAATGTGCCAAAGAGAAGAAATTCCCTAAGGAAAGAGGGCATGGCATTGGGGCCACACATGTTCAGTTCTTTTTGCTCCCTTCTTAGCTTAGCATGGCGGATAGGAACCACAAAACTGAGATGGCACCCATACTTTTCAGAATAGTTCAGAAAAGCATTTGGAAACATTAATTCATAGACATCTCTGTCTTCACAAGGTAAACCACACACATACCCTTGCCCCCTCCCCGCCCCCCTCCACCCCGCCCCGCCCTTGCCAGAGGAGCTATTTCACATTCAAATGAGGATACAGATGGCCCCTCATTCCTTTGGTAAGGATAAGACTCAGCAATGGTATGCAAAACAGTGAGTCATGGTTCTAGGGTTTGACTCTTGTTTTTCTTAAGAAACAAAGTGACTTAACCTGGAGAAATTAAATGATTTCTCCCTTCTTTCTTTTCAGGCGAAAGAGCATTTTCAGTTGCATCTTTAAAATTCGGAACCCAATTACCAAGGGAACTTGGTACTCACCTGGCTTTCCGTCTGCAGATGAATAAGGCAACAACAGCGACAAGCATGCCAATTAAGAACAGACCAGCACTCACACCTTCAATAACTCCAAACAGAGGCTCTACAATGATCCAGAGGGCAACAAGAAACCCAGGTGGGAAAATTAGTGTTAAAAAAACAATAAAAGAGCTATGGGAACCCGTCTCCCTAGTGGTGTTATTGTAGAAGAATTCAAATGATGCCCACATTAAGGCATTTACGGTCATTTAGTCACTAAGCTGTGACCAGCTCCTTTTGTGATCCCGTGGACTGTAACCCATCAGGCTCCTCTGTCCATGAGACTTCCCAGGCAAGAATACTGTAGTGGGTTGTCTCCATGGTATCTTTCTGACCCAGGGATCAAACCCACGTCTCCTGCATTGTCAGACAGATTCTTTACCACTGAGCCACCAGGGAAGCCCAAGGCTTTTACTATCTAAAGCTTAGGAGTATACAGCTGAAAAGATGAAACATGAGCTACTACTATGTAATGGTGGGTTGGTCATTATACTTTTGAAATTAATGATGTTCAGCTTATAAATTAATTGGGACTTCATTTGTGCTTGTATGCACAGCTTGGGGCACTTGAGGTAAAGGCCAGGAGTTTGCCAACAAGGTTAAAATGCTATTTCATTTGTTACACAGCATCTGGGACATTAGCAAATCCAGTGAATTGCTCAATTATTTTAATGAAATTCCATGTTTATTAAATGATCTGATATTGTCACCAAGAGTTTATAAGAAGGTAGCCCATTTTAAAAACAGTTTTTTGAAATGTAATTCACATTGCATACTATTCACCAATTTAAATTGTACAATTCAATTATTTTACATTCAATTTTGTAACATTTTTATCACCCCCACTTTGCCAACAAAGGTCTGTCTAGTCAAAGCTATGGTTTTTCCAGTGGTCATGTATGGATGTGAGAGTTGGACTGTGATAAAAGCTGAGTGCCAGAGAATTCATGCTTTTGAACTGTGGTGTTGGAGAAGACTCTTGAGAGTGCCTTGGACTGCAAGGAGATACAACCAGTCCATTCTGAAGGAGATCAGCCCTGGGTTTTCTTCGGAGGGAATGATGCTAAAGTTGAAACTCCAGTACTTTGGCCACCTCATGCGAAGAGCTGACTCATTGGAAAAGACTCTGATGCTGGGAGGGATTGGGGGCAGGAGGAGAAGGGGACGACCGAGGATGAGATGGCTGGATGGCATCACTGACTCGATGGACGTGAGTCTGAGTGAACTCCGGGAGTTGGTGATGGACAGGGAGGCCTGGCGTGCTGCGATTCATGGGGTCGCAAAGAGTCGGACACGACTGAGCGACTGAACTGAACTGGACTGAAAAGAAGCCCCATGCCCCTTAGCAGTCATTCTCCATTCCCTCTCTCTAGACCCTGGCAACCACTAACCTACTTTGTCTTCATAGATTTGCCTTTTCTGGACATTTCGTATAAACTGAGCAATAAACATGCTTTTTTGTAACTGGCTTCTTTCACTTAGCGTGTTTTCAAGGTTCACCCATGTTGTGGCATGTGTCAGTATTTCATTCCTTTTTATGCTGAATGCTGCTGCTGCTGCTGCTAAGTCGCTTCAGTCGTGTCCAACTTTGTGCGACCCCATAGCCGGCAGCCCACCAGGTTCCTCTGTCCCTGGGATTCTCCAGGCAACAATACTGGAGTGGGTTGCCATTTCCTTCTCCAATGCATGAAAGTGAAAAGTGACAGTGAAGTCACCCAGTCGTGCCCGACTCTTAGCGACCCCATGGACTGTAGCCTACCAGGCTCCTCCGTCCATGGGATTTTCCAGGCAAGAGTACTGGAGTGGGTTGCCATTGCCTTCTCCATTTATGCTGAATAATATTCTATATTTTGTTTAGCTATTCAGCCATTGATGGACATTTGGGGTATTTCTATTTTTTTGGTTATTTTAAATAACGATGCTATGAATCTCCACATACAAGTTTTTGTTTTTGTTTTTCATGGGTATATACTAAAGAGTGGAATTGCTGAGCAAGGTGTAACATTATGAGAAACTACAAAATGTTTTCCATAGAAACTACACCATTTTACATTCTACAAACGATGTATAAGGGTTCAGATTTCTTCATATCCTTGCTAACACTTGTTATTATCTTTTTGATGATAGCCATTCTAGTGGGTGTGAAGTGGTATATTATTGCAGTTATGATTATGTCTAATGATGAGCATCTTTCCATGAGTTTATTGGACTTATGTGTATCTTTTTTGGCAAAATGTCTACTTGGACCCTTTGTCCATTTTTAAATTGTGTTGTTTGTCTTTTTATTATTGAGTGGTAAGTGTTCTATATATTCTGGATACTTGACCTTTATCAGATACAAGATTTGCTAATAGTTCCTCCCATTCTGTGGGTTATCTTGTTTCACTTTATGGTGTCCTTTGAAGCTCAAGAGTTTTTAATTTTAATTAGGTCCCATTTATCTGTTTTGTTGTTGTTGCTTATGCTTTTGGTGTCATAGCTAAGAAACCATTTCCTAACTCAAGGTCACAAAGACTTCCTCCTATGTTTTCTTTTAAAAGCGGGATCATTTTAGCTCTTACATTTAGGTCTATGGAGTAATTCATTTTTGAAGTGCATTTTAAGCACTTGGATTTGTTTATTCAATGTTGATTTTCAAGATTTAACAAATCAGCATAATCATCTTTCTTTTAAAGTGGTTAATATTCTTTTTTTTGGATATCTGTTTACTATCTTTCTTTACTGGACTACGTACAATTTTTGTTGTATAACAATAATTTAAATAGCGAAGAATAATGTTTACAAATCCCATAGTTAACATTAACTTGTAAGCAAACACATCTAAATCCTCTTAACTGTGTTCTGATTCCTTTTTGGTCTGAAAAGTGGGAGATTATCCTATATTTGGCATAAATAGATGGCAGTGTTTGTGAGGCTGAGTCATCTTTTGTCATGCAGCATGAGAGACTGTTTTAGCTCTAAAGAAGAACTTCCTGAGACCAAGCACTGTGAAAGGCTGGGTACAGGGAAAGGCTGGACAGATAATGGTACCAAAGAACAATGTGCTAAAAAATAAATCTATTCTCAGCATGTTGGAACTATTCCAAATCAGTGCAGTGCAGAAGTTAAGAGGTCAGGCAGAAAGTGCTAGAACCCAGCTCTGCTATCTTGGGCAAGTTACATAAACTCTTGCTATCGCAAATCCTCACCTTTAAAATGGGGGATGGTAATAATATCTACCACAAAAGGCCGTAGTGAGGATTAGATAAATTATTCTAAGCGCAATGCTTAAAACTGCAGCTCCACAGAGAGGACAAAGAGTCAATATTAGCTATTATTATATTCAGGGGCTTCCCTGGTGGCTACCCGGTAAAGAATCCACCTGCTAATGCAGGAGATACAGGTTCTGTTCCTGGGTCAGGAAGATCCCCTGGAGAAGGAAATGAGAACCCAATCCAGTATTCTTGTCTGGGAAATTCCATGGACAGATGAGCCTGGTGGGCTATTGTCCATGAGATCGCAAAAGAGTTGGATAAAACTTAGCAGCTAAAAAACAATGTTATTCAGGCTTTCCTTCTGATACAGTTTAGAAAAGTTTCTTTCAGAAATTTATGTAAAGCCAAGTTAACATTTTTTTTATCATGTAAAAGCAACATATAATAAACAAAAGGAAAGAAGTTCCTTCTAGTCTTTTTTTTCTATGCATTTCTATGTATATATTTCATATCCACATTCCCATCTACAACTTGAAAGCTTTTTATACCTACTTCTGTTTTGGCCTGTGTCAGCTCTTGATCTGAATGTTCTTCATCCACTATTTTTTAAAAAATTCATTTTTAATAGATAAAAAAAATCTGGTACCTCTTTCTACCTTCTTGACAAGATAAATCTCCTTTTAGTCCACTCTGCTACAGAAGTTGTACAATTTCTCTAATCTACATCAAATCATGATCATATACAGATTACATTCCAAGCAAAAATAAATGATCCTCCCAACAGCCAAGTCCCCCAATCTCTTCTGGGTTGGGAAGCAGGGAGTCTGAGGTCTAGCCTCTTACTAGAGGCTCTTGTAGGTGACGTGGTGGTTGGCAGACTATGTCAGATGGATGAAAAGGTTAGCCTTACCTGACTCAGTGGTGATGGGCAAAGAGAAAAATGTGTCTGAATAGAGTGGTTTTGTGAATTCCTTCAGGTCCTCATCAAATAGCTGGGTGAAAGCCCGAATGCTGATTCTGAAAAGAAAACCAATTTATTTAAGTACAAATTAGTGGCTGACCACAGTAGGGCTGACTGGAGAATGTTTTCAAGGAGAAACAGGGTGGTCATCTGGTCGACATGCATGTAGGAGAGGGTATGAATTATGAAATCAGAAGGCCCTGGCATCATGCATTCATGCATCATTCATCAAATATTTATTGAGCCTCTACTGTGTGCCAGTGCCTGTCCAGGAGCTAGATACACTGCAAAGAATAAGTCCCTATCATCTCAAGGTTTACATTCTTGAATACAGAACTGAGCTTAGTAGGCTGAAGTCATAGGGCAGCGTGGGAACAAAAAATCACTTTCTAACATCTAGAGTATGAGCTACAACATAGGTAGTGAGCTCCCAGTCACTGAGGGGGTTTAAGCAGAGACTGGAGAACCAACTCTCAGGGGATCTGTAGGATAGCAGCCTGGCAACTAAGTTAAAGATTGGCTTGGGCAACCTCTTGAGCCCATTCTAACCTGAAGTTTCCCAGACTGTAGGTTTACTGAGAGTAACAAGATTGGTTTATAGGGGGAAATTTTTTCTAGGGTTAATTTAAATCATATGAGAATGAATGAATGACTCTTTTTTTCCTTAAAAAAGAAATCTAGGTCTGCTTAACCCAGGAGTATCTGGGCACATCCTGTAATAATGCTGAAGCAGTACCAGCATTAGCCAGCTGGGATAAACTGTTCTGACCTTTTCCCCTCTCCTTCTAACTCATGCCCAGGTCTAAGTATAATCTCCTCAATATCATCAAGATTATATTGATCAACCACGTCTATAATTTCCACATCTAAAAGACACCTTCCAAGCCAAAAGTGGTACTTCCAGGGATAACAGACTATTGGTGGAGGTATTATGCAATGTCCCCAGAGAGTAACAAGCAGTCTACATGTACTACATGGAAGGGATGGAGCTGGTGTGTGTTGATAGTGTAACAATGCTTTGGATGTTGAAAAGAGTCTCTCCAATGAAAAGAGTTTCTTTTATTTGTATGGTGATTTGTTAAGTGTGAAGAACTTTTACAAACATGATTCTATCTGACCATCTCTAACCTTTCCGGTGGATTTGGAACCTGAAGCTTGGGGAGATTCCATTTCTCACTCAAGATTATAGAGAAAGCTGGTGAAAGATATCCAAACTCAGGATTTTCTGACTCCTAGTCCAGATCTCTTTCTCTTGGCTTAATTTTGGTTTAACAGCAGTGACTTCTGTTGGAGGGCTGTAAAAGGGCCTGGGCTGGGAAACAGGGAGTCTGAGGTCTAGTTCTCACTATCGCTGATTAGATGAATGGTTCCTAAAGTTCTTTATGATTCAGTTTTCTCATCTGTGAAAATAAAAGCACTGGGGGTGTAACAACCTTGACAGGTTCTGCTCTGGAATTCTAAGATTCAAAGGTGCAAATGCAAAACACAAAATGGGTCTAGATGAATCAGGGCCTTTAGGAACCCAGGAAGGAGATAACGCAAGAGCTCACTGCATTCACTACAGCTCTTGCAGTTGCTGTAGGCTTGGCTTAAAATTAGGCTATCAACAGGAACTCTGCCCTTAGAACCCTTCCAGTAATGGATGTCACAACCACATTCCCTAGCCCAGCACTTAGCACGCATCTGGAATCTTGCCCCATCCTATCTTCTCATTTTTGTCTTCCTTACTACCCCTCGATATGACCCTCACTTTGAAACTTGATTATTTGGGTTTGTTCTTCTCTAAACAATTTGTGTATTTCTGCCTCTGCACTATGACTGTTTCCTGAACCGTGAATCTACTTTTGCCCCTATATCCACATTTTCAAACCCTTCCCTACTTTTCAGTAGCCAACCAAAATGATACCTCCTTGAAGAAGACTTTTGGACCTTCAGAGCATTTATTTACCTACAGCCCTCTTAGGTCCTTCAACATTTCTGCTATATTTTATAGACAGGTCTTCTCTATATGCATATAAGATTATTTCAATGAACTGATATGTAATGGTAAGTTTTTCAACTTTAAATATGTCCAGAATCAGAGTTCTACAAAGCTATAGATCATGTGGTTCAATTTCCTTCGTTTGAGGAAAATGAGGTCAACAGAAGCAGATTATCTGATCGTGGTCACATTGCTATTCTATTTAGAATAGAAAACAAAGCCAGATCAGCACTTCCCCAACCTCTGTGCTGTTTCTTGCCCATCATGATGTACCCATTCTCTTCCCATATGGAACAACACTAATTATATACCCAGTAACAGGAACCCAACAATGAATGGGAAGACATTAAACATTTGTTGGTATAATAAACTTGCATATCAGCTAAACCTAGCATTTTCCATTTCTTGGCAATCCTGATTTTTCTTTTTCCGTGTTCCTTCCTGTCTACCTATTCTTTCTGGGAAAAAGATGCCTGATAGCACTGAGGGTCACTATGGTGATTATCATTGTGAGACAGGCATAATCCTGCCAGCACGGAGCCTGGGTTCAGCAGCTACCACACAGGTGGCTGCTCGGCATATGGTTCTCCATGCTCATATCAGGTATTATCTGCCTGGCATGCTTTTCACAGGAGTGAACTAAATACAGAGAGAGGAAAGCTGTATCCTGGAAAACACATTAATGCAGCAGGAGTTGATTAAGCTATAATCAGAATGTTTAACTTTTCATAGAACATCTTGGCTCATTCCCTTATTTGCTCATAAACATTTAATGGCGTCTCTTTTGGGCCAGGTACTTCCCATATCGTTTTGTAACCAATATCATGTCTGTCTCCACAATTTAGTCTGTGAGCTTTTGCAGTCTAGTGAAGAAGGTGAAAGTGAAAGTGTTACGCACACAGTAGTGTTCAACTCTTTGCGACCCCATGACTGTAACCTGTTAGGTTCCTCTGTCCATGGGATTCTCCAGACAAGACTACTGGAGTGGGTTGCCATTCTCTTCTCCAGTGGATCTTCCCAACCCAGGAATCGAACCTAGGAATTTCCTGCACTGCGGGTGATTTCTTTACCGTCTGAGCCATCTGCCATTGCAGGAGATGCAAGAGATATGCGTTCCATCCCTGGGTTGGGAATATTCCCTGGAGGATGGCATGGCAACCCACTCCAGTATTCTTGCTGGAGAAAATCCCAAGGACAGAGGAGCTTGGCGGGCTATAGCCCATGGGATTGCACAGAGTCGGACATGACTGAAGCGACTTAGAACACAGACAGAGACTGGGCGCACTGGAGGTGGAGCTGAGGGCCCCACTGCCCAGGTGTGGGTTATCAGGGGTAGCTCAGGGCTAGTTGTGGGTTGAGTGGCTTTTGAAGAGTATGAAGGAATTCATCAATCAGACAAGAGAGTGGAAAGCTTCCCAAACAGAGTAAAAAGAATGTGTAAAGCCTTAGAGGTATAAAAGAGACACTTCAGATTTCAGGGAACTCTGAGGAGGGAGGAGTAGTAAATGGGTGGAGGGTATCAATACTTGGAGCGAATGGTGGGGGACAAAGCTGGTGGGCAGGTGGGAGCGAGAAGGCTGGGGCTTTGTGTGCCCTACTCTGGGATCTTCACTTGCTCCTAGAAGTGAATGGGAACCACTGAAGGACCTTAATCTGGAAGGGACATGACCAGGTTTGACCTGTCATCTATATGACTCCTCAGGATAGTTCTGTGATGTTTTGCAGATGAGAAAAGTGAGGATCAGGGAACTGAAATGCTGTTTACAAAGTGACACAGCTAAACAGTGGCCACACTGGAAGCTGAATGCAGGGGCTCTTCCTCAGACCTGGGCTGCTGTGATGGACAGGAGAGAGTGTGCTGGGTAACGGGGCCCTGGTCCATGCGTGAACTCTCTCTAGCTTCTTATTCTCTTTCTTAAATGTGGTAATCACTCATCTTCTCTCCTCTCTCAAAAAGCAAACAAACAAAAACAGCTCAGCTTTCCAACTCACAAAGAGAAAAGAGCCTTTGGAAGAAATTTCCTCAAATTTTCCAGAGCCCAGTTGACCGAGGGGTTGAAGTTTCTTGATTGTAATAAGAACTAAAGTATCCTGGCTTTCTGATCTCTTTTATATTCCTCCTTTGCTCTGAGATCTCGTCTCCTTCAGGTAGGCTCATATAGCTTCTTCTTGAAGCAAACATCGCTAGTGAGTTTGTGTGTGTTCACTCTGGAGGTGCCAACCTTGGTTGGGGCACAGTAGCACTTTTGTGGTGAGTCCTGGGTGGAGGTATCTCTGCGGAATTTCTGTCCAAAGGGAGCCATCTGTTTTAGGGAAGATGTTGGCTTGACCGTGCTGATGCAAGGGAGGGGTGAAGAATGTTCTCAGGTATGATGCCATGTCACTGTCTCCTTTTAGAGCCGGCAGAAAGGTTTCTGCTGAATTCAGGGGTAATACTCAAAACGTGTAAGGGTTAATAAGACCTGGGCACTGACCAACCAGAATGGACACTGGCCCATAGAGAACCTGACTGGCTGCCATCTGGCTGGACATCAAGTCTGCCAACACCTAACGGAAGGCATATCGTCTGCAAAAGCACTAATCCTGGATTCCCGCAGCCTTGTTTCCAAGATGGCAGCCTACGTTCTCTATCTCTTGGGGACTCAGGTTTGGGATGCTGTGTATACTTATTCTGCTTTCCGGGAACACGGTGGACATGAAGGGTACGGCTAGTTCCTACAGCTGGAAGGGCCTGTTGGCTGTAGGAGTATTCCCTGAGGCCAAACCAATTAGCTGCTCCTTTTTATCTGCTATCTTACTGGGAGGAGAGGGTGCTTCCATTCATTAAGGGGCCTTTCCCTTCAGCAGTTCTGTCTGGACCAAAAAGAACATTCATCTTGTTATGCCTTAGCAGACAAATAAATAAGTGTAATTCCAGTCCTCACTAAAAGTGGGGAAAAAAAAATCTCATATTTCTTGAGTCTCCCTAAACTTAATCTTTATACATGCACATTTTCACAGGTGTTAACATGGTAAATAAATCACCTGATTCATCCTAGAGAAGTTTTAGGAGAAAGAACAACCTATTAAAAATCTTCAATTCTTCATATAATGAACTGGAGCTTTTGTACAAGGCCAAAGGCCCTCTTTACCCATTCCCTGTGAATGGAGGCAGGAATACAACCTTTATAAATTAGCCAGTAAAATGCAGAGCACTCTTGTAATGTAGGTCATTAATCTACAGGAACTCATGGGCATCAGACGCCCCGACAGCTGAGCGCCCAGTGATGGAGCACGTCCCTCCTGGTGAAATGATGGTAATACATCTAACCTGTAGGCCGTGCGCGGCTTCAGTGGCCCGTCACAAAATTTTTGCTGATTGGGATCACATTTTCCACCCAGGCTCTCCATCTCTGCTCCAAGCTTAATGTTGAAACTCTTAGAGTTGCTGTCAGGACTTTCGGCACATTTGCTGGCAAAGTAATCGGTCTGATACACCCGAATGGAGGCGTTGTGCCTGTATTCCAGGTAGGAGGGCAGGGGGTGCTGTGGCTCTGGCTTCAGCTCGTCATTGCCTGGAGGAAGAACACCCACAGTGAGGGACTGACTTTCTTGTGACTTCAGGGATTTCTAACTAGGTTTCTGAGGTTACCTTCCCCACCCACTATATCCCTAGTCATCTCTGGAGTGCAGACTTTGTGATAACGAAGGGTGCTGTGAAACTTTCCCAATGAAATTAATCTAATTCACTTTTTCTAAAATAAATAAAAAATTAAACATAAATAGTGTATATACGACATTTTATATATGCATATGCCAAACACAGGGGCTTCCTGGGTGGCTCAGTGGTGAAGAATACGACTGCAGTGCAGGAAACACAGGTTCAATTCCTGGGTCAGGAAGACCCCCTGAAGGAGGAAGTGGCAACCTACTCCACTATTCTTGCCTGGAGAATCCCATGGACAGAGGAGCCTGGCGGGCTACAGTCCATGGGGTCACAAAAGAGTCAGACACGACTGAGCAACTGAACAGCAGCAGCAGCGGGAGCTACACCAACACACACACACACACACACACACACACACACAATCATTTTTCTAGGAAATAAAATATGCATATATGAAAGGGTGGCTCATGCATCAGACGGTAACGTGCCACAACTCCAGAAAGTTGGGTACTCCCCATCGTGAAAGTCAACCCACTCAACAAGCTCTCTACTTGCCAATAACCATTGTAGCTGAGCGAATAAGGAAATCCCTGTGACCTGGGAAATGGGGAAAAGATAAGTGAAATCAGGTCTGAGGCCAGCGCAGTCGCCCTACATGCATGCTTCCTGCACCACGCCCAGTCTGATAACTACTCCTTGTCCTGCTCCGTGTCCTGCTCTGTTATCTTGAGTACAATTTAATCCTGGCTCAAATCTGGGCCCTTGTGCAGAACACTTCCCAGAACTCTTCTCCTGTCCACCCAGCTGCTGTGTGTTTTGGCAGGGCAAACTCGCTTTGATGTTGGCCAGAGGAAAGCATAATTAGGAAGAAAAATATTAATAGAGATTGGATCCCATGTACAGTGAACTTTAAGGAGTGATATGGTGGGGGTTCTTTGCGTCCGGGACTCTTGTTTGATAAAATTTGCTCAAGATGAGTGGCTCTTGGAAATATTATCTTGTTGGACATAGTTAAAAGGAAGGTTGCCTTGAGGGAGAGTATATATGCTATAAATGACATTTACGTGAGCCGGTTTGTTATCTTGGATCACCAGGGGAGCACAGCCCATCTCCACGGACATCAGTCGTTGAAACCCACCTGGCTGGAGAACACAAGGCTAAATTTTGGGGTGTTATTTTTTTTGGCTGCTGACATATTTAGGTAGCAAAACACTATCTTCATTGAAGCCTACTTAAATTTAAAATCTCTTCACAGTTCACCTATTTATCTCCAACTACTATGTGTGAGGAAATCTGGGATGCAACACTGACCCTTGAAATTATTGAATCAATTATGCATAACTGGCTTTAGTACAATTCAATAAAATATAAAAGTACATGTGTGCTGAATCACTTTAGTCATGTCTGACTCTCTGCAACCCTATGGACTGTAGCCCGCCCAGCTCCTCTGTTCATGGGATTCTCTAGACTGGAGTGGGTTGCCATGCCCTCCTCCAGGGGATCTTCCCAACCCAGGGATTGAACCCACGTCTCTTACATCTCCTGTATTGGCAGGTAAGTTCTTTACCACTAGTGCCAGCTGAGAAGCCCTAAAAGTACCTAGTGAGACAAAAATACCATTCAGCTCCAACATTTGTCATGGCAGGTTTAAACCTTCCCATTGCCCACCAATGAGTTAAGATAGTCAGGGATGCTCGAGAAACTCCAGTGCGGCATCTCAAACAATTATGAAAAATATATGACATGCAGGATATATTAATATCTTTCCAGACACAAACATCTGTTGTGGAGAAATAACACACAGGACCTCAGTGGCAAAAACAGATATGGACATGTGTGTCCCCAGATGCAAACAACTGAGGATGATCTGATAGATGCTGATGTCATAAGCACTAGAGCTCTTACTTGGTTGAATGGAATGTTATTATAAGAATCACCTAGAATTTGCCTGTTACATAAGAGTTAGGTAACACCGAATAATTTAGTAGACTAGATAATGAACCATATTGAAAATTCAGTAGAGAAAGGAGGGATGCTTTTCATGATCATTTTTTCCCTCTTTCAAGTGTTTGAGCATTTTTGTGAATTGGTGAGTGGTTTGGGAGTATATGATTGGTAGAGGTATTCGAGACAGGGAGTGGGGAAGACAGACAAAGCACGTTGCTGCTTAATGGCAGAATAATGGAGCTGAATGGGACTGAATGAGTAGTAAAGACTGACTGAGTCAGCAAACGCAATGCATTTCCAACAGTGCTGGCAACAGCAACAAGTAAATGATGGTTATTGTGATTATTGATATAGTTGCTATTATTACCCATTTAATAATTAAATCCTGCAAATAATAGGCTTCCAGTAGGATTTCTTTTTCTTGTTACATCTCACTGCAATCAGCAGAGATACAGTGAAATGATATAAAAATTAAGTTTTCTTCTTTTAAAAACTTGTCACAGAAGGAGCCCCCACAGCTGACTTTCAAGAAAGTAATCCTGTGTCTTGGAGTTAATTCATGATCACTTACCATCAGCCTCTCTCACCACCACTGTGAAGTATTTCACAGCTCCATTGGCGTCGCTGAACCAGCTGCAGTTGAAAGTAAAGTTGATGGAAGATTTGCTAATTAGCACATCCTTTTTATTCACACGAATATGTGGAGGTGGAGGAGGGGGGCCTGGAAGAAGGATGGGAAAGGAACCAAGAAGGGTCACAACTATGCTTTTGAATATAAAATATTAGTGAGATGAAGGTCTTCACTCACCTACATCAGGCTGCACGTGTGTGTGTGTGTGTGTGTGTGTGTGTGTGTCTCTAATGCTTGAAATCAAGGAAACCTCCTCCTCTCCTGAAGGGAAGCCGGCAGAGGAAGTGACTTGCCGGTGGCACATTAAACATAACGAAAGAGGCAGCTCCTCAGCAGGATTTCCTGGAGTTTTAGCATCAGATTGCTTAAAAGCTCTATTATGGCTCTTTCTACATCAGGCAAAGAGATGTATTTAAACACTAATTCATTCAGGTTCTTTAAGACCATTTAACTTGTTTGCTGCCAGGATGCTTTACACAGAGAAATGTTTATACTTTTCAGAGCCTTTTAGTCCTCTTCAAGTGACAAGAGGACTCGCTAATGTGGAAGTGAGCCACACACACGCGAACAAGGGTGACGGAAGCACAGAGGAAGGCACATCCAGGGACACTTACGGTCTATCATGGTGATGGTGCTGTCTTCAACCACCTCGCTGGTCATGCCGGCCGACTGCACCTTGATAGACACCAGGTACCTCTTATGAGGCACCAGCATCATGATGTTAAGCAGAGATTTTTCTTTCTCCAGCTTTCTGGAGAACTCAACCTCTTGAGTGTCCATTTTCCGGCACTCAATGCTGTACCCATCAAAGTCAGAATCGGGAGGGATCCAAGAACAGGCAATGGCTGTAGAGTTCTGAGGGCGGCAATGCAGGTTCTGTATCTTGTCTGGCTCTAAATAAAAGAGAGGGAGAGACACTTCACAACTCTGGGGGACACATTTTTAGTTCCTTTGACTCCAGCTAGCTCAGAGATCTAAATAAATAACTCTCGATCTTCATGTGAACAGCTTTTCATAGGTCTCCAAGGCAATTTCTGCCTACTAGGCCGCCTCACTTTGAGAAACAGTGAAAGTTAAAATGCTGTCCCTTTAGAAAAATCCACCAGGTGCCAATGTGATTGCAAACATAAATGTAAACAGGGACCCTGAAACCAAGTGTCAGATAGAAGGCAGGAGTCAGACAGAAGGTGGGGCCGAGTAGCCTAGAGGTTAACAGTGCAGCCTGATCTGTCTGAATTCAAATTCTCTTTATCGGCAATGCAATCCTGGGCAAGTGATTTAACATATCTGTGGCCCACCTGTAAAGTGGGGAAGTTAAGAATATCTACTTCTTGTGGTTGAGCTTCCCTCATGGCTCAGTGGTAAAGAATCTGCTTGCCAATGCAGGAGATGCGAGTTCAATGCCTGAGTCAGGAAGATCCTCTGGAGAAGGAAATGGCAACCCCTCCAGTATTCTTACTTGGGAAATCCCATGGATGGAGGAACCTGGTGAGCTACTGGCAGTAGGGTTGCAAAAGAGTCAGACGTGGCTTAGCAACTAAACAACAGACACTTCATGCGCTTGTTGGAATGACTCAATGAGTTGAAATGTGCACAGACACCTAGCACAGGGGCTTGCGTGGTAATTGCTCAATAAATTTCAGTTCTTTTTTAAAGGTTTATTCTATTTTGGGCTGCACTGGGTTTTCTTTGCTGTACACGGGCTTTCTCTACCTGAAGCAAGTGAGGGCTACTTTCTAGTTGTGCTGCACAGGCTTCTCTTTGTGGTGGCCTCTCTTGCACTGGGTCAGTAGTTACGGTGCACAGGCTTAGCTGCTCCACCTTGTGTGGGGTCTTCCCAGATCAGGGATCAAACCCATGTGCCCTGTGTTGGCAGGCGGACTTCCAACCACTGGACCACCAGGGAAGTCCAGAGGTTAGTTCTTCCAATAAGGACAGTAAGAAATGGCATTGCTGCCTTGCTACCTTCTGTGTCTGGCTTCTGTCCCTCTCTTCCATTTCTGCTTGCCCTTCCCCACTCACATGCCATACTCCAGGCACTGAAACCCCTGTGGTTCCCCGCATACACCAGACTCTTCCACGCCCCTGTTTCATGGCCCTGTGCGTACGGTCATTCACGTTCTTCTGCCTGACACAGTGCGTGACTCAGGGGGGACTTGAATTGCAGCTGATTTTATTTGTTCTTGTGAGGGACACACCCATAAAGAAAGATTCAGTCTGAAAGAAAACCAGTCATATGACTGTGCAGGTTAATAACCAAACTGTTATTAACAAAGGCTACCCCGTTATATAAGATCTTCTGGGAACTATGTGTAGACCTACTTGGCACTCCCACAGCCACACCCATTGCTCTGATTTGGAGGACAGCCCACCTTCTCCTGACCCCTAATTTGTTATAGAAGTTCTTGTCCTCAATAAACACACAGCATTGGTGTGCCACTGAATGAAGTCTTGTTTCATATCAGGGCCTATCTATTGATGCCTTTGAACTGTGGTGCTGGAGAAGACTCTTGAGAGACCCTCAGACAGCAAGGAGATCAACCAGTCAAACCTAAAGGAAATCAACTCTGCATATTCACTGATGCCGAAGCTCCAATACTTTGGCCACCTGATGCAAAGAGCTGACTCATTAGAAAAGACCCTGATGTCGGGAAATGTTGAGGGCAAGAGAAAGAGGCAGCAGAGGATGAGATGGTTAGACAGCATTACTGACTCAATGGATGTGAATCTGAGCAAACTCTGAGAGATAATGAAGGATAGAGGAGCTTAGCGTACTGCAGTCCACGGGATCACAAAGAGCTGGACACAGCTAAGCGACTGAGCAACAACAATCAGGGTCTACAGATGTGAGATGAGTCACCGCAGGTCAGATGAGGATGATTTAGGGGAAAAACAATCAAACCGAGAATTTTTCAGAATAGGGGAAGAATTGGCCTTTGAGGCAAACAATTTTGAACTCCCTTCAAACCAAGTCACAGCTGACATCTAAAGACATCTCTTTCAGCTTTGGAGAAAGTCTTTTAAAACATCCAGCCTAATCCATCATTCTGATAATTTACACAAAATATGGAAGTATATGGGAATTTGCTTCAATTTGATCTCTTCCTTCAGCTCCTTCTCTCTCCTTTTTACCTCTAAATCCTGCTTGTCTACCAAGACTCAGGTCAGGTCTCCATTTCACTAAGAAATGAGTATCTACTGCATACAAAGTGCCCTTCTAGGGTCTGTGAACAGTATAGAAATGAATAAGATATTAGCTGTAACCTCTCGGAAAGTGAGATGAATCCTAAACATAATACAAGGTAGAAACGAGATAGAGAAAAGGATGCTCTATGGAGTAAGAGACAACTTCCTGTTGCTGGCGTTAGTGCTGGGCAGGACTTAGCAAAGCCTTCCTGGTAGAGATGACACTTCACCAAGATACTGGGAAAGAGGCATTTTAGGCAGAGACAACCATGAACCCGGGCATCAAGGGTGGGTGGAGCCATACACAGTGTTTATCACGGCTGGAATGTTTTTGCAAGAAATAGGGCACTGGAAAGATTTTACATGAGAATTCTCAATGTCTGTTTTGTTTAATCCTCTGTTATCTTGGGTTTTCTGTTGCTGCTGCTGCTGCTGCTGCTAAGTCGCTTCAGTCGTGTCCGACTCTGTGTGACCCCAGAGATGGCAGCCCACCAGGCTCCCCCATTCCTGGGGTTCTCCAGGCAAGAATACTGGAGTGGGTTGCCATTTCCTTCTCCAATGCATGAAAGTGAAAAGTGAAAGTGAAGTCGCTCAGTCGTGTCTGAGCCCTAGCAACCCCATGGACTGCAGCCCACCAGGCTCCTCAGTCCATAGGATTTTCCAGGCAAGAGTACTGGAGTGGGGTGCCGTTGCCTTCTCCCCAGAGCCAAACCTAATCCTAACTAATGCAATCCTCAAAGTTCACTCTGCCATTCCCCATAAACCTCATTATCAAGTCCCTCTTGGTGTTGGTTGCTCTCCTCTTGAGGAAGCCCCATTTGGTAAATACCTCTCTTACATTCTAGCATCTAGGACCGGATATAACTCTCCAGATGTGATCTGACGAGCCCAGCCTCAACTGAGTTCTTAGACTGAACACCTGGGATTCAATTCCACAGCCTACAGTAAGTCACTGAAAACTCTTCCTGATCTTGCTATAAATGAAAAGTCTTAGTTCTTTTTCACATGTTTCTCTCAACACACAGGTATCTGATCCCAAACTACTTTTTGGATGAAATATAAAACACAAGTTAAAACTATTGTAGCATTAATGTTTGTTGAATTAACAAAATAGCTACTGGCTTAAATTTCTAATTTTCAGCTTTGTATTTTATCAATAACCAATAACTATCTGGCCTGATCTCTGAATCTACATTTACTGGGTATCATTGAGCAATAAATATTTGGATTGAGGTTCCTATACCAAAAACTTCTGTTTCTTTATTTGTGGTACTTATCTCAAAATGCCTTGGGGAAGAAACTGATATATATTTTATCACTGAGGTATTTTCATCCTTAGAATTTACAGCATTATGCTCTAACCAGTCCCTCTGCTTCTAGTTTGCCCCTTTCAATCCATTCTCTGTACCACCCCCACAGTGACTTTTATAAAATGCAAATCTATTATATCTCAGCCAAAAAGCCTTCAGTGGCTCCAATGGATTGAGGTTCAAAGTCATTACCATGGCTCACAAGACATTTCATGACCTGATTTTCCCAATCCTCACCTTTTATCTTCTGGTCAACTGAACTCCTTTCTATTTCTGTCTCCTGCCTGGTTTTAGAATCTTTTATTCTCTCTACCTGGAATATTCTTTACTTCTTTCCTCATCTCCACCTGCAAGTCTTACTCTTTCCTTAAGTTTTGATTTGGATGCTTCTCCTTCTAGGAAGTTCCCTTGTATTGGGTCAGATGTCTTTGCCGTGTGCTTTGCTAGGGCCAAATATTTCATCACACCCAAAATGTCTTTTTAATGATAGTACCTCCCACTGTGTTGTAAGCTCCATGAAGGCAGAGATGATTTCTTCTTGTTAAAGCTGAATAAATGAATAAGTCTATGTAGAACTTCTGTCTGAATTCAAATCTAACCAATTCCAGGTAAAAATGTGGATTTAAACCAATCCCCAATGCAATAAGATGTTGGAACACATACTTCCTCCCCATTTCATCTGAGAACCAAGAGTAGCAAAACATGTCATACTTGTCCTCACAGATCCAAAAATTGGTTTGCTGTAGGTTTTCCAGGAATCACCACTGACGGTCCGGACGCTAAATTGATAAGATCTCCCTGGACGAAGACCATGCACGATGCGTCCTTCTGATTTTCTGTTGCTGTAGGGGTTGAAGACTGTGACGGCATCTCTGGGGAACCACTGCAGCTCAAAGTCGTCATAGCCTGTCCAGTCTGGTGGGCCTTTCCAGGTGATGGCCAGTGATGTGTTTGTAACATCAGCAAATGACATAAGACTGGGAGGACTTGGGGCTATATGTGTGAGAAAGCGAAAAAATCATGCAATTATTTCTGCACCATACACAAATAAGATAGCTGAGTGACATCAGACATACTTTTAATGTACTTTGTAGGAAGAGGTAATATGATACCATAATAATAAAAGCTTCCATTTATAGTCTTTACTATGTGTAAGACATTGTCCTCAAATGTTTTATGTACATTTTGTTTAATTTTTATAATCAGTTTTTTTTTTTTTAACCAGGGTGCTATGGAGCATGAGTGTGCCCTGAATGGTTTATAAGTGTGAAAGTGAAGGCCAGAGTTAACAATTACATCCAATTGAGAGTTTTGATTCCAGGGTGGCACACAGATATCAATGCTATCTGTGTGTGCCCAAGAAATATTTAGAAAGCTCTGCTGGACTTCCCCGGTTATTAAGAATCCACCTGCCAATGCAGGTGGTTCAGTCCCTGGTCAGTAAAGATTCCACATGCTGAGAAGCAACTAAGCCCTGAAGCCGGTGGGTCCTAGAGTCAGTGCTCTGCAACAAGAGAAGCCCCCACAATGAGAAGCTGAGAAGTCTTCATACCACAACTAGAGAAAGCCTGAGTGCAGCAACAAAGACCTAGCACAGCCAAAAAAATAAACCATTGCTCATAGTAATTTGATGATGATATATATGACCATCCCCATTTTACAGATAAGAAAGCTGAGGCTTAGAGGTGCTCAGTGACCTGCCCAGGTTCACATAGCTAAGTTGGAGGAGCTATGTCAACTACCCAGCTGTTTTTTACCCAAAGTCTGTCTCCTTTATCCACTCTACCATAGACCCTTCCCAAGTTCGGGGCTGAGCACATAGCACATCGCTGATTTGATTTCTTATTAATAAGATCATAGTTAAAACATGCCTGTGGAAGCCACCTCCCGCCAGGGCTTGGCCACTGGTAACTGAGCTTCTTACCTGTTCTGCTCTCCCCCGTGGCCCTGTTGCTGAGATCTCCACTGTGAGTTATCACACACAGAGTATACTTCCTTCCGGGAACGAGGCCATGAAAACGCCACTCTGTCAGGTCCTTGTCTTTCCAGTTTTCCTTCTTTGTGCCATTGGGGTTATAGAGAATCAGTTCATAAAAGTCAAAGTCCCCAGGGGCTGGACTCCAGCTGAACCAGAGGCTGTCTGTCATGTTTTGATTGGATCCTCTGAGGTTACTCACAGTGGCTGGGACTTAAACAGAGGGAAAACCTTTACTGAAAACAAAACAGGCAGAAACAAAAGCATCTGGCCCCACAGATGAACATGTGAGCTATGCTGGGCGTATGGATGAGCAGCACCTATTGTAGAGTCAGATCTTGCTTCTGTTTCAGGTCACCTGAGTTTAAGAGCATGTGATCTAGAGACTTGGAACAAACTAAAATCAAATTAAAAAAAGCAAAATAGGAGATGACCTCTATTAATATATGCTTGTTACATGTCCTCTGATAAACATATAAAGTGAAATTTTTAGAAATGATTAATTAAGACAGGTCAAATAGGTTATAACTTAGCTTACCAAAACCCCTGAAAGTATTCATAAAAGGTTCCTGCCTCTTCCAGTCTGGCTCATCTTACTCACGGCCACCATCCCATAATACCCTTCTCTGGGCCACTTTACTTCCTCTCCATCCTCTTTTAGGCTTTCAGTTCTTTCTTCCCAAAAACCTATACTGACGGAACCTCAACTGGGAAAAGAAGTGTTGACAGTCATTTCTACCACAGTATAAGTTAGTCAGACTGGTACCTGTCCCATGGGTATGTAAGTTTCGTGATTCCTTGGAGAATGAAGACTGTTGTTCCTGTTTGGAGGAACTTTAAACATTAATGGGCAGATCAGGGACCATGTGCATAGGCAGATGGCCCTGAAAACAGTAACACCTAGGCAATTCTACTTATGGCTCATCTGCTGCTATTTAAAAAAAAATTCTTTCTTTATTTTCGGCTATGCTGGGTCTCTGTCGCTACACATGTACTTTCTCTGCAGTGCTTGAGCTTCTCATGGCGGCAACATCTCTTGTTGCAGGGCACCGGCTTGCGGGCTTCAGTAGCTGTGGTGCATGCGTTTAGTTGCCCCGTGGCATGTGGAATCTTCCCAAGCTAGGGACCGAACCTATGTCTTCTGCACGGGCAGGCTAACCACTGGACCACCAGGAAGTTCCTGCTGCTCTTTTCCATTCCCTCAGAAGACAGACTGAGAAATCCTGATGGGTGCCTAGAATGAGCTCTTCCCATGGTTCCTTCCACCTCGAGGTCTCAGCTGGAAGCCTTCTCTGTTTAAAGTGGTCTCTAAGTCTAGTCTTGCCAAGTCACTCTCCATCACAATGTACTGCATATTTCCTTCAGAGGATTGAAGGCATTCCAAAATCATCTTCCTTTAAAATCTGCCATCCTGCCCCTTCTCCCTCTTGGTAAGGAAGACCCCTATGAAGTCAGGGACTCATGTAAGTCTTGTCCGCTCTCCTAGTCCAGAAGTGAGCTCAGTGCCTGGCACACGAGTGCTCAAAAATGATTATCAATTGAGAATGAGAGTTGAACAGAAAAATGAGACAATAGACTCAAAAGAGGTGGCAAGAATACACAGAACTATATAAAAAAAGATCTTAATGACTCAGATAACCACAATGGTGTGATCACTCATCTAGAGCCAAACATCTTGGAATCATCACTATGAACAAAGCTGGTGGAAGTGATAGAATTCCAGCTGAGCTATTTCAAATCCTAAAAGATTTGCTGTGAAAGTGCTGCACTCAATATGTCAGCAAATTTGGAAGAAGCATCAGCGGCCACAGGACTGAAAAAGGTCAGTCTTCATTCCAATCCCCAAAAAGAGCAATGCCAAAGAATGTTCAATTGCACAATTGCACTCATTTCACATGCCAACAAAGTAATGCTCAAAATTCTCCAAGCTAGGCTTCAACAATATGTGAACCATGAACATCCAGATGTTCAAGCTGGATTTAGAAAAGGCAGAGGAACCAGAGATCAAATTGCCAACATCTACTGGATCATAGAAAAAGCAAGAGAATTCCAGAAAAACATCTACTTCTGCTTCATTGATTATGCTAAAGCCTTTGACTATGTGGATCATAACAAACTGTGTAAAATTCTTAAGGAGATGGGAATACCAGACAACCTTACCTGCCTCTGTGAAGCCCATATGCAGGTCAAGAAGCAATAGTTAGAACCAGACACGGGACAATGGACTGGTTACAAACTGGGAAAGGAGTATGTCAAGGCTGTATATTGTTACCTTGCTTATTTAACTTACATGCAGAGTACTTCATGTGAAATGCCAGGCTGGATGAAGCACAAGCTGGAATCAAGACTGCTGGGAGAAATATCAATAATCTCAGATATGCAGATGACACCACCCTTATGACAGAAAGTGAAGAGAAACTGAAGAGCCTCTTAATGAAGGTAAAAGAGGAGAGTGAAAAAGCTGGTTTAAAACTCTGCATTCAAAAAACTAAGATCTTGGCATCTAGTCCCATAACTTCATGGCAAATAGATGGGGAAACAGTGGAAACAGTGTCAGACTTTATTTTCTTGGGCTCCAAAACCACTGCAGATGATGACTGCCTCCATAAAATTAAAAGATGCTTGCTTCTTGGAATAAAAGCTGTGACAAACCTAGACAGCATATTAAAAAGACAAAGATCCATATAGTCAAAGCTATGGTTTTTCCAGTAGTCATATATGGATGTGAGTTGGACTATAAAGAAGGCTGAGCATGGAAGAATTGATGCTTTTGAACTGTGGTGTTAGAGAAGACACTTGAGAGTCCCTTGGACTGCAAGGAGATCAAACCGGTCAATCGTAAAAGAAATCAATCCTGAATATTTTTGGAAGGACTGATGCTGAAGCTGAAGCTCCAGTACTTTGACTACCTGATGCAAACAGCCAAGTCCTTAGAAAAGACTCTGATGCTGGGAAAGATTGAAGTAAGGAGGAGAAGGGGGATGACAGAGGATGAGATGGTTGGATGGCATCATCGACTCTATGGACATGAGTTTGAGCAAGCTATGGGAGATGGTGAAGGACAGGGAAGCCAGGTATGTTGCAGTTCATGGAGTTACAAAGAGTTGGACATGACTGAGCAACTGAACAACAACAATGGAGAAAGTAGATGCAGTTTCTTATGGGAAACCCAGAGATGCTTCTTTTGCATTTTCCTGGAACGCTTGTGTTCACTGCATCTAGTGCTGTGTTTCTGATTCACAGTGGTCATTGCTTTTTGTCCCATTTGTAGCTGCCCTCCTTCGCACTTGCTCTCCACTCCATCTATTTCTTGTACAAAGCTGAAAGGCACAGTTTGAATTGAACCCAATGTGTTATAACCCTCTTGTAGTGGTTTGCTGGCAAGTGGAGGAGCCAGATGCATTTTTCCAAAAACTCTAATGAGGTAAACACATGGTGGAAACAAAGCAGAAACAAATGCAGAAACTATTTTGACATATAAATCAAATGTCTGATTTAGGGTTAGAAATTTCATATAAATGTCACAAATTTCATATAAAGCTACACCCTGCGTAGAGTAGGAAACTAAAACCAAATCAAGGAAAAGCCAGTGAGCACTGTGACAATCTCCCTGCTGTTCATTACAGATTGAGTCCAGGTCTTACCTGTTCTCCCAAATATGAAAGACTCATTTGACAGCTCCCCACTGTGAGTTACAATCACCATTCTGTACATTCGACCTTGTAGCAAGTTCTGGAAGGAGAAGCTCTGGACTTGCGGGTCAACTTGAGCTCGATCCTTAAGAGTTCGATCTGGGTTGTACAGAAAGATGTTGTAGGAGTTGAGCTCCCCCTCTGAGGGGGTCCAGCTAAAGGACAGGTGTCGCGTGGAGTTCTCTGTGATCCTCAGATTGGTGACAGCTGCTGGGACTAGAAAAATCAGGAAGCAAAAGAGTGAGACTGAGTTTTGGCACATTTCTGACACAGCCCCAGATTGATGTCTGGATGGCCACACTCCAACAAGAAGCTCAAAACATGTGGTCCCTTCTTTTGAAAGTACCTGACTTCATGGAGACTCCAAAGCAAATAAATCTGAATATTGTGAATTATTGATGCTGGAACTGTTCATGTTAAAAAACAAAACTTCAAGAGAACAGAAAAAAAATACTGATGGAATACTATATTCAAAGACATTTTTAAATATTTGTATTTATATAAATATATATTTATAATATAATTATATAATATAATTTAAATATATTTAAAATATATTTATATATTTTATAACATTTAAATAAATGTTAGTCTGACTTGTGTAACTAAATGTTTTTCCAATACTAAGAGCTAGATCAGAGACAAAAAAAACTATCCCTGAGTGCCATCTGAGAGCTAAAAAGTGACCATTGGAGGGAAGAGCAGAGTGGAGGAGAGAGTGAGCAGGCAAGGAAAGGAAAATCAAGCAGGAAGAAAATTCTTTTAGGGATATAGGAAAGAGATAGTGGAGGACAGAGGAGCCTGGTGTGCTACAGTCCATGAGGTCACAAAGAGCTGGACTTGGCTGAACAACAACAATGGGAAAGAGAAGGAAGAGGAAAAGCCAAAACTATATACATGAAAAAAAGATTTACATCAGGATTTTGCAGTCCCTTTGCCCTTCCTGCTGGCAAGGTGGTCGAGTGCCACCAGAAGCAACCTGCTTCCAGACTGTTGGCGCGGATGCTGCCTGACACCCAAGAAGTCTTAAGATGCCAGTGGAAATGACAGGACACCTGTCTCAGTTTCTCTTGGGTCCTCCACTCCAAACACTTTCTCAGGCTCTTTTGCTTTTCCCCTCTCTTTATGCCAGATCCTTAAAAGTTGGTATTTCCCATGGTATCATCCTCTGTCCCCTTCAAAATCCATAATATTAGCTCAGCAATCAATCCCAGTCACTTTATAGATTGCTGTGGTCTGCAAGTTTGTGCTCCTCTCTCCCCCCCACCAAATTCATATGTTGAAACCTAGCGGGTGTAGCCAGTGGGAGATAATTAAGTCTTAAGGGTGGAGACTTTGTGAGTGGGATCAGTGCCTTATGAAGGAGACCACAGAGGGTGCTCTTGTCCTCCCTGCCACGTGAGGACACAGTGAGGAGGTGTCCTCTCTAAGCCAGAAAATGGGCCCTCACCAGACACCGAATCTGTTGGAGTCTTGACCTTGACCTTCCAGCCTCCAGAACTGTGAGCATTAATGTCTGTTGTTCAAACCATTTAGTTTATGGTATTCTCAGTACAGAATCCTGAACAGACTAAAACATGGAGAATTTACCTAGAATTTTTATCCCAGTCTTTGTCCCCAGCTCACTTTTCTGAGGTGGGTCCCTATTTTCAATGACCTATTGCTCACCTCTCTCTGCACATCATCCAGACATCTCAAACTAGTCTGGAACTGAGCCCTGTGTCTTTTTCCCTGACACTCTCTCTTTTAGCTTCTCTTATCTCAGTTAACAGAATCATCTTCCACCAGACACCCCTTGGAGAAACTCTAGAATCTTCTTCTCTTACACTCCACTCAGCCACTCGGTGCCATCTTATCTAACACAGGACTATTCCTTCATTGTATCTCCCACTCTTCATCAGGCCCCTGAGTTAGTTTAGCTTTGGACCCTTACTGTTTCCATGGCTGCCATCAGCTTAGGATCCCAGTCATCACTCTAACCCCTCCTCCCACTCTGCTGTCACTCACTGCGTCTGCCAACAGTGGCCTCATCACGGTTCCTCCAACTGGCCTCCACCCTCCCGCCTCAGGATCTTTGCCCACCTGTTTGCTATACTTGGGGATGGGCTAAGTAGCTCGGTCATGTCTAACTCTGTGTGACTCCATGAACTATAGCCTGCCAGGCTCCTTCGTCCATGGGATTCTCTAGGCAAGAATACTGGAGTGGATTGCCATGCCCTTTCTCCAGGTGGTGCTACTTGGGGATACTTTTCCCCAAATGTCTATACCATCCTCTTTCTCATTTTTTAAAAAATTTTTACTCAACTGTCACCCTCTCAACAAAACCTTTTAGGACTGTACTGTCTAAAATGTTAAGCTTCTAACACTTGCTAACCCACTTTCCTGCTTTAATTTTCTTCTCAGTGAAAAGTGAAAGTCGCTTAGTCATGTCCAGTTCTTTGTGACCCCATGGACTGGAGCCCACCAGGGTCCTCTGTCCATGGGATTCTCCAGGCAAGAATACTAGAGTGGGTAGCCGTTTCCTTCTCCAGGGGAATCTTTCCAACCCAGGGATTGAACCCAGCTCTCCTGCATTGCAGGCAGATTCTTTACCCTCTGAGCTACCAGGAAAGTCCTTTCAGACCTAGGTACTTAATAAATAATCATTAAACCAGTGGTGCTGCCTGAATAACGGCTCCCAAAGACATCCATGTCCTGATCTCCAGAACCTGTGAATATGTTACTTTCTGTGGCAAAACGGACTTTGCAAGTGTGACTGAGTCAAGGATCTTGAGGTGACAAGATTATTCAGGATTGTCCAAGTGGTGACCAATGGAATCACAAGAGTCCATAAAAGATGGAAGAAGGAGGCGGAAGAGCAGAGAACTTGGAGTGAAGTCACTCCTGGAGGAAATGTGAGTGACCTCTAGAATTGAAAAGGCAAGGAATAGATTCTTCCCATAAGGTCTCTAGAATAGAAACACAGCCCTTCTGTGACCTGACACCTTGAATTTAACGCCATGAAGCTTATTTTCCGATTTTGATCTACAGAACTGTAAGATGATATATTTGTGTTGTTTGAGCTACAAAGTTAGTGACAATATATTATAGCAACATTAAGAAATGAACAGAGCCAGTTTTGATGAAGAATCTTGAATTGGAGTGCGGTGAGCTGAAGGCTGTGTGAACAGGCCTTCAGCTGTACACAGGTGTGGAAGTGGCAGATCACCGTGAATGTTCCTGCTGTGTCAAGAAATAGACTTCATCTCCCAATGTTACTTCATCCCTTTGAGTCCGCGGTTCTTAAGGAATGGCAGACAAGGATGTATCTTGCACAAAACAGTAAGCTGTGTGAATTACCTGTTCGGCCTTCTGTTTGGGCTTCCTTGCTAAAGAGGCCTCCGCTGACGGTTAGGATCTGTATCTTGTACTTCTTTCCTGGTGTTAGGTCTTCAAACTTGTGCTGCTTCGTGGTGGCTGCCTCTGATGTGTTACTTAGGAGGATCCCATTTTCACTCAGAAGTAGAATGTCATATCTTTCTGCCATGCCAACAGCCTTTTGCCAACTCACTATTAAGGAATGACTACTGTATGCATTGTCTGCAGTTATTCCCTGGACAGATGCTGGGACTGCAAAAAAAAAAAAAAAAAATTAGAGAGAAGCAGGTTCCATCACTTAGGGCAAAGTAATCAATTGAGAAAAACTTCCCTAAATCAACTGCAGATGGAAGATAATGCCTCATGGTTGCACTGACACTCTTCATGTGCCCTTCGGAGAAAGTGTTGGTCTGGCCAAAAAGCTTGTTCAGACTTTTCTGTAACACCCTATGGAATGGACTTTTGGGGCCAACCCAGTATTTCTTGATCTGAATTATCCACATAACTGCTTGCTGCTGCTGCTGCTAAGTCGCTTCGGTCGTGTCTGACTCTGTGCGACCCCCTAGATGGCAGCCTACCATGCTCCTCCATCCCTGGGATTCTTCAGGCAAGAACACTGGAGTGGGTTGCCATTTCCTTCTCCAATGCATGACAGTTAAAAGTGAAAGTGAAGTCGCTCAGTCGTGTCCGACTCTTAGCGACCCCATGGACTGCAGCCCACCAGCCTCCTCCGTCCATGGGATTTTCCAGGCAAGAGTACTGGAGTGGGGTGCCATTGCCTTCTCCACCATATAACTGCGTAGATTCTCTATTTTACCTCCTTTGATTTAGAAAGGATCTTGAAGTCAAACAAGTAGAAAAATTAGTGAGAGTGACACTAAGAGATATGCAGAGTGATACGTATCTAAGTATTTACAAAGTGGAAGAATGCTGAGCAAACTTACATTAAGTGAATATAGTTTGGATGACTGAATTACGTTGTTTAGACTTTCCTTCCCAAGGTTAACTCAGGTCAAAGCTTCAAGCCTTGACCTAAGCACTAGCATATAAGTCTTTGTCCTACGTCTTCTGATGTGCAAGGCCAGATAGTATTGTTTATTAATAATATTTAGTGTTCTATGCTTATATTTTTTTCTCATTCTACCCCATCTCCTCAAGAGACCTCATCCACTCCCATGATTTGAACTGTCACCCATGTGGTGATGACTCCCAGATTTAAACTCAGTTCAGATCTCTCTTCTAGTTTTGCAAATGACATTCCTCTCTGGATGTTCCACGGACCCCCAGCTCTCAAGATGCCCAGATCGAACTCCTCATCTCCCTTCCACCACCTCCTTAGTGCTCTTTGTTTCTATCTCTTGGTCCAAGTCAGAAACTTGACTTGTCACCCTCACCCTTCGACATAATCAAGCATGAGTCCTGTCATTCCTGCATCTTAAACCTTACATCTCTTGGGTCTCCCCACTTCTCTCCTCCTCTACTACACTAGTGTAGGACACTGTCATTTCTCACTCACACCACTGCAAGTGTCTCTTGACCAGAGTTTCCTCATGTCCCACTGCTCCAAACTGCACTGTTTGGCAGATTCTCAGAGCACACAATGCTGATGGCCCTTCATGCCTCTCTATAATTCTATAACCTTAACAATGAGGCCCTTGGCAATTAGGTCCATCTACCTACTTGGCCTCATGGCTCACATCTTTATTCTAGAAATAATGGTGTGTAGCTCCTCAAATATGCCATGCATCCTCTTCCCTCCAGGCCTTTGCTTTTCTCCTTGAACCAGATCAACATATACTTCACCAGGATGATTTCCTAGTGTCTTTTTAAATGTTACTTTCTCCTGGAAGCCTTCCCTGACTCTTTCTTCCCCCCCAAAATATTTATTCATTTATTTGGCTGTGCCAGGTCTTAGTTGCAGTATGCAGGATCTTTAGCTGTGGCATGTAGGATCTAGTTCCCTGACCAGGAATTGAACCCAGGCCCCCTGTATGGGGAGCATGGAGTCTTAGCCATTGGACCACCAGACAAGTCCCCCTGACTCTTTTTGTTTGCTTGTATAATATCCCATTTTTACTTTACTTTTAACAAGTATGGTGTTGTACTGTAATTGCCTTTTCACTTCTCTGCTTCCTTCTCTAGACTGTAGACTTCTTTGGTCAAGGGCTCTATTGTGCTGTTAAGTTCCCATTTTCTAACATGGTGCTTGATGTATAGTTGGAGATACATATGAAATAGAGACAGGCAGGGCACAGTACAGAGGCCCAGGCCCCACAGCTAAATAAACGGTCATGAGGGTAGAAGATACCTAGCACATACTGTGTCGTGGTAGAGAGACCATAAGGTTTGGAGTCAGAGACGTGAATTATAGTTCTAGGTCTTATTACATGTATCCTTGATAATGTTTCATAAACTTTCTGAGCCTTACTTTCCTCACCTATAAAATGAAGATAATGACCTCTACTTTGTAATGTGGCTAAAGATCATTATTATTATTATTTTTAAGATTTTTTTTAATTGATGTGGACTGGACCATTTTAAAACTCTTTACTGAATTTGTTACAATATTGCTTCTGTTTTATGTTTTGGTTTTTTGGCTCTGAAGTATGTGGGATCTCAGCTCCCTGACCAGGGATCAGATCTGCACCCCTGCATTGGAAGGTGAAGTCTTAAACACTGGACTACCAGCAAAGTCCCTAAGGATCATTTTAGATGCCTGGCATTTACAGGGCGCTTCTAGCTTATTTTTGTTTTGAAAGGACTATCTGAATAGTGTTATTAATATAAATGCAGATGGTGACTGCAACCATGAAATTAAAAGATGCTTACTCCTTGGAAGAAAAGCTATGACAAACCTAGACAGCATATTAAAAAGCAGATACATTACTTTGCTGACAAAGTTCTGCCTGGTCAAAGCTATGGTTTTTCCAGTAGTCATGTACAGATGTGAGAATTGGACAATAAAGAGAGCCGAGTGCCAAAGAATTGATGCTTTTGAACTGCGGTGTTGGACAAGACTCTTGAGAGTCCCTTGGACTGCAAGGAGATCAAACCAATCATTCCTAAAGGAAATCGGTCCTGAATATTCATTGGAAGGACTGATGTTGAAGCTGAAACTCCAATACTTTGGCCCCCTGATGCGAAGAACTGACTCATTGGAAAAGACCCTGATGCTGGGAAAGACTGAAGGAAGGAGGAGAAGGGGATGACAGAGGATGAGATGGTTGAATTGCATCACTGACTTGATGGACATGAACTTGAGCAGGCTCCAGGAGTTGGTGATGACAGGGAGGCCTGGTGTGGTGCAGCCCATGGAGTCACAAAGAGTTGGACATGACCGAGAGACTGAACTGAACTGATTAATATATAAATAAATGGGCTTCCCAGGTGGTGCTAGTGGTAAAGAACTTGCCCGCCAAGGCAGGAGATGTACGAGATGTTCAATCCCTGGGTCAGGAAGATCCCCTGGAGGAGGACATGGCAACCCACCCCAGTATTCTTGCCTGAGAATCCCATGGACAGAAGAGCCTGGCAGGCTATGGTTCATAGGGTAGCAAAGAGTTGGACATGACTGAAGTGACTTAGCATGCATTAATATAAATAAACAATATTATTAATTTATCACAAATGAAATAGATGACATAAGCATATTTTTCTTTAAAGAATTTATAGAAAGGAGTAAACTTTAGAAAAATGCATAGGTTAGAAAATCAGCTATTTATACTCCTTGAGTGAGAAAAAAGTCTATTCATATGATTTGGTTTCTAATTACCTTTCATTTGCTTTGAACATCTCTATTGAAAAAGGAAAATGCAAAGAAAAAAATATGAGAAAAGCTCTTGAAACCACATTGAACAGTATAAATTTTGTGAATTTGGATATTGTCCATTTGTGAATGGCCCTGGAGAATTATCTGGCCCTTTTCCAGGTGGACACCTACTTGTCCGCCCAAGCGCATCGATCTGGTTCTTCTGGGACCCGCTGACAGAAGCGATCACAATCCGGTACTGCTCGCCAGCCTCCAGCCTCTGGAACGTGTGCTCAGAGACATGCTTGAGGACAGTCTGAGACTCGACCATTTGATTCTGTCTGAATGCTGACACCACATAGGAATCCACATCACCCCCACCAGGAGTCCAGTTCACTGTCAGGCTATCTGTTGCTCCACTGGGAGAAATGTGAATATTTTTGACCACACTAGGAACTAAGAAAAGACAGTAAATTAAAAAAAAAATCACTTAGAGAATGAGTTGTGGAAATTTTCAACTAAAATTTTCATGCTTCCTACCTTTGGCATCTACTGAAAGAATACATAGGAAAAAACTGCTATCTGTCTACCATTTTTCTCTGCCTTTTCTGCATGAACTGAAGTTGACAGGGGAAATTTAGAGAGACTTTAAGGCCAGTGAGTGGAAATGAAGAATGCAGTTAT
The DNA here is from genome assembly GCF_001704415.2 of Capra hircus. Classification (NCBI taxonomy): domain Eukaryota; kingdom Metazoa; phylum Chordata; class Mammalia; order Artiodactyla; family Bovidae; genus Capra; species Capra hircus. The sequence continues at coordinate 42,449,285 of NC_030812.1, read as the reverse complement.
ACAGAGGGTGCTAGTGAGACTGTCTTGGTCCAAGTCTTGGTTTCCTCATTTACTAGCTGTGGGACTATAGGCAAATGACTCAACGCCTGTAAGTTTTAATTTCCTCATCAGAAAAACAGCAGTGATAATAATAGTAACCAGTCCATGAAATTGTTAGGACTGAACAAAATTTACACATAAAGTTCTTTGCTGTGGGTCCAGTTCACAGTAAACTCTCAATAAATGTTAGGTGTTATAGCAACACTCCCAATAGAGTTCCAAAGGAGTACACAACCAACCAACAGACCGACCAACCAACCAACCCAGTTACTTCTACTTAATTTGTATGACTCACAGGCAACAGCTATTCACATCAACTCAATGCTTTGTTTTTTCAGAAACTTTTTCTTCTTCCCTACATCATACTTCAGTTTTGTTAAACCAGCTTGGACAACATCATTGTCACTATCGAGATAAACTTCTCCTTTCTTGCCACTCCTTCCTCACCGCTTAGCCCTTCAAATCCGCAACCAAAACGCTTGGCTACCCAACATGCTAAATACACAGCTCTATCTAGTCAGGTTCGAGAGCCAGATTTCCAATTACCTGTGAAGCCCTCAATGAAGGCTGACTGCTGGACATCTCCACTAATCGTCAAGACAAGAATTTTATACTTGCGCCCTGGTGTGAGGGAGGTGAATCGATACTCAGTCACAGTGCTGACAAGGTGGAAAGGAGGAAATACTTTCATATCGTTGAAGAGCAGCTGGATCTCGTACTGGTCGACATCCCCATCAGCTCGTGTCCATGTCACCCAAAGGTCCTCAGTGCTCCTGTTCTTCAGCGTGAGATCCTTAACAGCCTCTGGGACTACAAGAAGACATTTCGAGAAAGTGACTGATTAGAGTTTACTCCACAATAATTTATGAATCACATTCACAGAGCTGGCAAACATCTCTGTTCCCCAAATAAACCACGTCAGCAACTTCACGCATAATTAAACAAGAAAAATTGGAAGCCACTATTAAAATTGAAATTTTTTTCCTTACATAAATCTTATATGCTAAGTGTTGGTAGAATGTAATTATAAAATGAGTTATGATCTCAATCATAAGAGAAAACAAGAAGTCTAGAACTTTAAATGCATGATGCAGAAGGACAGGGAAGAAAAATGCGAAACTGGCCTTCCTGCTTGTCCACTATGCCTGCTTTTATCTGTCAATAAATGCTCTGTGATTACAAGGTCCTGGCTTGGCTGAACGATGTTAGTTCCAAGTGAGACTAACTGGGAATATAATTTACTGATCAGTAAGTAGATAAAATGCAAGGTTCAGATAAATTATATACTCAATGACCTTTAAAGTCCCAACCAGCCATCAAATTTTGCAGTCTTTCCACTTACTTGTTCTTCCATTCCCTTGTTCACTGGCTTCATATTGTCCACTTTTTGTACTAACAGTAACACTGTACAACCGTCCAGGGACTAGTTTAACAAATATACACTCATTTTCAGACTTGGGAACGCTTTTTGTTTGAATGAAGTTGTTTTTGTTTTTAATGGTGACTTCATAGTGATCAAAGTCTCCAGAGGCATGTACCCAGGATACCTTTAAATAGTCACTCCTGGCCGAGTTGCTGATACTGACTCCCTGGACCTTGTTAGGCACTGAAAAAAGAGAACAGAAAACAGCTAGATATAGAATGATTCTGAGGGAGCCACTGATCACAGATGACAATCTCAGATGATAAAGGAAAGGGAGTAGATTTTTACTGTGTGCATTTAAAAGAAAAAATCTTAGACCTTCAGATCACAAACTTCTGGAGAGGAAAGATGGTTACACTATTTTGAATGATTAAATGGATCTTTTTATACAGAACCTGATGAATGAATTCTAATCCGATTGTTAGCCTATACAAAGTGTCATGTACAAGTGGAACATTAAATGTAATAACTGATGATTAATATGAATGACAGTGAAAACATTAATAATTCCAGCATACCTTGGTAACTCAATATATGACAATAAGTTACCAACATGAGTATAAACAATCCAAAAGAAAATGGAAGAAGAGGAAGGACATGTGGTAGTTGATACATGAAAATATGTTCAGCATCACTGGTGATCAAGGAAATGCTAGTTAGGGCCATGGTAAAATACCGCTTTACATACATGTGGTTGACAAAATTTAAAAACCTGATAAAACCCAGTGTGAGAGAGGGTGCTCATTCACAGAAGACTGAATGAATGAACTAGTAAATAAACACAGTGAAACAGTATATGGAAGTCATAATTAATTTTTCTTAACTCAAAGCACAAAAATCTAGATTTCTTATCCTTAATAGCAAAACACAAAACATGGATGAATTTAATATTAAGTGAAAAAAATCTAAGTCCCAGAAGATTACATATTGCATGAAAATACCTATTTTATATCAAAACAACTGAAAATTTAAAAAATATATAATTTTAGGATTACATAAATAATAAAATTGCAACATGGAAGGCAAGAGAGAAAAATGAGAGTCAAGATGATGACTATTGTGGGATGGATAAGTGAGGAGGGAATCTCATGATTTGATGTAGATTATTAAGTCCCTAGCTTTTGTTCTGGGTAGTGCTTTCTGATGTACACATTAAATTATTAAAAATTATTAATTAAATGCCTAAAAAACAAAACTGGCAAAGTGGCAACTGACACATAGGACCCTGAGCCAAGAATTATGATTAATTCAATTTTGTGCAACTGATGTTCCCCATAACTATATAAATAAACAATACTATGAACCTATAGTTTTCCTCTTAATTGACCAATCAATCCATGAATGCTTGTTAACAGGAGCACTGTAAAATAAGCCAATTCTGTATTTAGAGCATGATATCATGGATATTCTATTTTTTTTATTTGGGGCTGTATTTTAATTCAAAAATAGGTCCCAGATGAATTACTATTTGGCATAATTGGATTTTATAAATATTAATGAGAAGGAGAATTGAGACGAGATATGAACTCAGTCGGATCCAGGGTACTAAGCTCTATCTCAATGCCACCAGGTCTCTGGATCTGGGCAATCTCTGTGTTTGGTGTATGTCAAGGGATTTCTGCTCTGATCACATGCTAAGCCTATGTCCAAGTTTTCTCTCCCATGCTTCTCCAAGCATGAAATGATCCAGAAATTTTAATATTTTGGTATCTAAGCTACATTTTTCATGATGCTTCTCACATCGACAAGTTGCACTACTATCCTTTGTTGGCTTATGTGTGCTGGGCTTTATATTGGAATACATCACACTCCAGATGTGGAGCAAGAGCAGGCATGCTTTCTTTCCACAAGATGTTTACCTGGACCCAATCAGCATGTTGCTAGAATTTAGTCGTCACAGACTTACAGAGAATACATTCCAGAGTGACGCTGTTTGTATGAGCTAAGAAAGGTTGATGATCCAGGCAATTTACTGAAGACAAAGCAACTCTTCCAGGGAAAAAACTAGGCTGAATACCACGCGAAGTCAATAAGGGGCTCTCCAGGTGGAACTGAGGGTAATTTGCGAGAGATGCCTTGATGCACAGTGAGATGATGTGGTATAGAATTAGAAATACTGACATTATGACCAGAAATGTAGAACAAGAGCATTAGAAAAGGAAAACGGCATTGAGACAATCAGCCAAAATCAACAAGGCAACAACTCAGACACGATACTCCAGTTAAACTGATTTGTCAGGGGCAATGGTCTGCCTTGATTAGTCATGCGCCAAATCCAAGTTCATGCTGGTAAAGAATCAAAAAGATGCTTTGAGTAAAGACTCACTTTCTTGCATTTAAGAACAGTCTGAGCACAAGACCTTGCAATATGGAAGTCATGGACAGGGAAGAGTCATGAACTGACACCAAGGGAAAGAAAAGGCTGAGTGACTGGATGACATATCCTTTAATTTCTGGCAATTTTTAGGCTCCAAGTTAACTCAACATAGAACTCTGACATGAGGCTGCTTTGTCAATAGAAATCTGCTTTTCAGATCTAAGACAGTGTTGTGCTTATCAGCATAATTAAACTTTGAATCATTTGAGGGTAAGGACTCTCTCTTTATATCCCTGACTAGCGCTTTCAGAGAGAACATGATGTAATGGAAACAACCCTTGAGTATGGTTGAGCTTGGGTACTGGTGAGCCATGTGACCTTTAGGAAGCCACAGTTTCTTTCTGGGGCTTTATCTCAAATGAGAAGGAATTAGACTACTCTTTGCTAGCAGCTAGCATGCTGCAACAATGTGAATTGGTGGTTCTTAACTTTTTGAGGTTACAGAAATTGTAAGACTCTGATAAAAAGCCATCCACTCTCTTTCCAAAGAAATGCACATACTTCTCCTGTCCCCAACAACTTCACAGAAAATTTTGGGGGTACTACTTCCCAAAAGTCTACCTAATAAAGCACTGGGTAAAAACCTCCAGTCTAAGTGATTTCAGATTACTCATTCATCAAACATTCACTGAGTGCCTGCTACTAGGCTCGAGATTTCGTGCTGGGGCATTAAATGATATTAGTTGTCCCAGATCCTCATGGAAAACTGACATTTTAAAATGTAAATATCAGCCCATAGCTCAGCAGGAAAGATCTGACAAAACATTAACAGCACCTTAAGCAGTAATCACAGATGTAAGCCCCAGGAGGTATAAGTAAATTGGGAAAATGGTATCTGTCTAAATTTAGTTCTTTATAGCACATTGAAGACCAGGCCTTCAATGCCTTTGCTAAGATTTTGCTTCTAGCCTCAGAACTATAAAGTTTCAAATTTTCACCTTATCTGAAAAAGGATTAACCAACAGACATTTCAGGAAGAATTTCAGGACAGAGAACATTATAGGCTCTTGGGTCATTCAGAACTGAGTTTAAAATCCAGGATGTGAAATGCCCTGGCTGTTTAACAAGTTAAATAACTGGGCAAGTTACCTTGGACTTTGGTTCAACACTTATCACAGCCTGTAAGATGGGAATAATAACAACTACCTCAATAAGGACTTTATAAGGATTAAATTAGTGAACATATATAAAGCCAGGGTCTAGGAACCAAAAAGCACTCTCTAAACAGAAATACTTGCTACTATATCTAAATATACTATGAACTCTAGCCACGAAATTTGTGTTCATCTTATTCTGAAGGTATCATGTGCTCACATAAAGAACTTGTTGGGTCAGAATATGAGGACTCTATAACACTGTTGTGATCTCAGCAGTCTTTAATCCCATCCTTACAGAATTGCTGCGGATCTGTATGTCCTGAGGAGCTTCCCAGGTGGCACTAGTGGCAAAGAACCCGCCTGCCAGTGTAGGAGACATAAGAGATGTGGGTTCAATCCCTGGGTCGGAAGATCCCCTGGAAGAGGGCATGGCAACCCACTCCAGTATTCTTGTCTGGAGAATCCCATGGACAGAGGAGCCTGGTGGGCTACAGTCAATGGACTCACAAAGAGCTGCACATGACTGAAGCGAGTTGGCACACACACATGCATGCCTGATGCCCTGAACCACTTAGGCGGCTGGTTCTTAGAGAGTCTATCTCATGAAAGCCTCACCTGTCCGTTCTTGGCTGAAGGAATGACTTTCATATTTGCCGCTCCTCGTAGTTATGGTCACGTTGTAGAGGCGGCCTGGGGTGAGGGAGCTGAAGGAACATTCACCGACAGACTTGGCAGTCACGAGGGACTGGACCACCCTGCCGCCGTGGGAGAGCGTCACCACATAGCTATCCACGTCTCCGGGAGCCGGCAGCCAGGATATGCTGAGGTAGTCACTGCGGCCAGAGTTGTTTACCGTTACTCCACTCACACTGGAAGGGACTGGGGTTTTAAAGAGGGGGAGAATATTTAAAAAGAAAAGCACAGTCAAATTGTGAATCATTTACTGCGGTCAGCACAAACAGCGTGGACTCAGATCTGATTACCTAGGAAGTGTCAAGGAAGTGTAAGGATTGCACGTTAGCTTTGGGAAGCTGAGAGTTCTTACCTCAGAAGGCTAACCCAAATGAAAATGCAAGAAGTCTTTTGGATGCCTCATCAATATAAGGATGCTGCTACTGAATTTTCATGGTGTGACTGTTTGCAGAGTATTTTAAGTGGAGGCATTTTTATGTGAGTGTGTCAGGACGTTCCCTTTGTAGGACAGGGAACAAACATTAACATCTTAAATGCAAGAGCTTGAATCCAAACCCATTGATAAAGAAAAGAAGTTTGAGGGGAAAGGTACTCAAGATACAATGGCTTTTCTAAAAGTCTTACTTAGACACTGGATAGCTTCGATCTTCTTGTGATTAAGTTATTTATTTCTGGGGTGTCTAATCATGAACACAGGTGAAGGGGTTATATTTCCCTTTGCAAAGCATTTCCTGCCCTCTAGTGGTGAGAAATAAACTTTAACATCTATTCTGTAAGCAACTAGTCTTGTGGGCACAAAGACCTGTCGTGGAGATAATGACTTTTCTGGTGTCCACCGTAATCGTACAAAAATAGAAAAGATGCCGATGCCTTCCAGGAGTTCCCCAGCTACTAGTACAGTCTGAACATTAATCATTGTGATGCTGAATAATAGTTATTCCCTGTATTAGAAGTAAGCGCACAAGAAATAGTACTGTCAGTAGTGAGTTTCAGAATAAAACATTATAGTATATATGAGCTCCACTGCAGTTTTCATCATTGGTTGACTGACTTCAGGTAAATATTTTCATATAGTTTCATAAAATCCATACATCACATATAATTGATGGGATTTGGCTAGATGACCTCTGAGAATCCTTCTTATCTAATATGCTCTGACTTTGTGATTTAAGCCCCAAAGTCTTTTTTACATCTATAAGCACTTATCTATCACCAAAGATATAAACAGCACTCTATTGAATAATTCTGCTGACACTGTTCCATGTATATGGACATTTCCTAGATATAACATTGAACTTTAAGCCGTATTATTTGTGTATTGATGACTTCCCTCCTTCTTCCCGTCCTTATTTTCTTTATTTTCTGTCCTTCCTACTAACTGCACATCACATCCCTTGGTAGCTCTCAAAATAACCATCCTTGTTTTCCAAAACTGCTGGAAATATTTGCAACTATTAACATTTTATTAGAAAAGATATAATTATCAAAAATATTACCAAAAATTCATGGTTTAAAAAGACAAATACAAAATTAAAAGACAGATATAAAATTTATTTTTCTTTAGAATTAGCATTTTTTCAGGTTATAACTAGATTTGTTAAATACATTTGATATTTTAAATTTTAAATATTTTGCCACCTTATCTAAGCTGGGAGGTTATATATATATTTAAAATCTGTAGAAGTAAAATGAATTATTTCAACCTTGACTAATACTTCAGCAGTTTGAATAGATGGTAATGATTATCAAGGCTTTAGCCACCGAATTATTTTTATAATCTACCATGTTCAAAATATGCTAACCAAAGCACCTTTCAAAATTCTCATTATTGTGTTTCTATAGTAATATCCCATTTTCTCCTTTTTCATTATAATGTCTGCGCTCAATGTGTTTGAATAAAATAACTGATGCATATATTTATTCATATCTTGCCCTCTCCTCAAAACTTTCCAATCATTTTTCAAATAATTTCTTGTCTACTTTCTGCATACTTCTATTGTATAATGTTGGCCAAATACTGATACCTCTGTTGCCATTAAAATATAGTATAAAATAATTACAAGTCCTATTTATCAAGTGATCTCAGACACCAAGCTATTTTATTATAGCACGATAAGCTGGGTAGCCCTTGGGGTATCTTAAGCTGGGAATTAACCTATGTAGCGGAGTCTGCCTACTTGCTCACCAAACCATTTCCTTTTCCTCTTGGACACACAGCTAGACTAGATTGCCCAGCCACTCCTGCAGTGCAGTGTAGTCATACAAATGTTCCCATTAAAGGAATGTGGGTGGAAGTGATGTGTTTACTTCCAGCTTTGGTAGTCTTTCTCCTCCCTACAACCTCTATCCTTTGGAGAAATGAAGAGACCTCCGAGGATCTACAGGAAGGAAGAACCACAGATGGGAGGACCCTGGGTCCCTAAATTACTGCTTGGAGAAGAACCAACCAAAAGAGTTGTCCAGTCAGGAACACCTACATGGTACAGTTGTATAAGCAGGAAATAAGTCAGCGTAACCCGACTAGTGCAACTGCAACTCAGTGGGAAATGGATGCAAGTTCCTTCTCAACTCTTCTCCTCAACTTATTTCTCCTTCCCCACTCTGATGCCTGGTGTTGGCATGAATTACTGGGGATGGAAGAGAAAATGAAGGATGGAGAGCTAGGGCCAGAATCTAGGCCTCTTGATCCCAAACTAAGCTTTTGGGTCCCCCAATCCAATTATGCTACACTGATGGATAGTGCCAAGAATCACTAAAGGAGAAGAAGGAAGATATTGGGAAGAACAGCATCAGTTGCCACAGAATGACAGAAAAGAGCAGACATCAGTGAATTTCTACCTAGACGAGAAATATCTTTTCAGTGACTTAGTTGATCTTTTGGGAGAGTTAGTGAAGTTAATGGTTCTTGGATTCAATAAGCAGATGAGATTCATGATTTTAGAAAAGGACATAACTGTGGATATAGGCTGCTGATGCGCAGAATCTGAGCATTGGAAATATAGACGGATGAGCCTGACATCCAACTTCTTATAATCATATGAAATTAAATAGGCAAAGTCACTGACCTGATTCTGAGGTCACTAATAATTATTAAAGCTTCTATTGGATTTATTTAACTGGTTTCCTTTCTAAGAAACTGGAACATACATTTTATATTGTATTTACATTCTTTCTTTGTGTTGTGTAGAAAACTATATTCCTTTCTTTGGTGCTGCACCTCTGTCTGACACATATTGCCATAAGATATGTATTTGCTTACTTAGCTCTCTGCCCTATTTGACTATGAGCTCTTTAAGGTCAAGGAACACTGTTTACTGTAGGTGGCATACAGTATTAAACACTGTTTAATGTTGCCCATGAAAATGTATGGGATTAGGGAATTTTATTAACTTTCAACCTCAGAAGTTGGAGACCATTGTTTTTTTCTGTCCTGAAACTAAGAATAAGAAAGAGAATGGAAGATACGTTTTTTTAAAAAAGTTTATGACTTGCTTACCTTAAGGTGACATGAAAATGTCAAAGAAAATCAGCTGGATGAAGGAATAAACTTAGGCAGCAAATGACTGTTGTGTCATCATTAAGGTTTTCTAGGAGTTCTGACACAAGTTTTGGAGATTTTAGAAAATTTAGCATTCATTCTCTCCTCTCTCACTCATCCTCCAATTTCCATTCCTGGGAGATCACCATGGACCGTCTAAACAGTATTGAAACTTGGCTTTTAGGAAGGTCTGAGTTGGGTCTGTCTTTAGGATGTTTTAAGACTTCTAGGATACACTCTGGAGGTTCCATGTGCTCAGATATCTGTAGGTCACACTCTTCTTACCTGTCCTTCCCTCCACCACCACTTGTCGGGAAGAGATCCCTCCGCTTACTGTTGTTACCACCACGGAGTAGAGGCTGCCTGATTTGAGCGAGTGGAAGCTGTATCTGCTAGTCTCACTGGAGACACTTTCATTTTTGATGACCACATTTTCATGGATCAGTAAGACTTGGTAGAACTCTATGTCTCCCAAGGCCTGGGTCCAGTTAGTAAATAGACTGTTTGTTGTCCCTTGGTTGGCCACATGCAAACCAGTCACTTGGGCAGGCACTAAAACAGAGCAGAGAGGGAAGAAAAAACAGATGACACTTCATTACCCTAAGGAAGTGTGACAAAAAGGAGTAAAAAATGGAGGCAGTTTTGAAAATGCTAATCTATATGCATATACTTTGATATAGACAGTCAGCTTTATTTCCTGTGACATATGGAGAACTAGTCCCCTACAGAGACTCTACCATTCTGAAAAAGCTGCTTATGTGGAAAATCAAAATTATTTCATATCCAAGGATAAGATGTATGCCTATTAAGTATTTTTTATTTTAAATTTTAAATAATAAAAGGGTGCTATTTTTGACAGTTGCTTACCTAATGGGATTTCACCTGTCCCTACTCAATGAGAACTGAAAGTCACATTATTTACGGGATGGCTGTTATGGGGTGGTATTGGGAAATCCCTTCAATCTGATGATTAGATTGTAGTCTAGGAAACTGGTAATTCTTTACTGGCACATTCTCAAGAGGCCCATTCTTATTATACATGTTTTGAGTGAGTGAAAGTCGCTCAGTCATGTCTGACTCTGCGACCCCACGGACTGTACAGTCCAGAATTCTCCAGGCCAGAATACTGGAGTAGGTAGCCTTTCCCTTCTCCAGCGGATCTTTGCAACCTAGGGATTGAACCCAGGTCTCCCGCATTACAGGTAGATTCTTTCCCAGCTGAGCCACAAGGGAAGCCCTATTATACATGAAAATGTTACAATAATATAAGTTATAGTATTAAATAATAATAATAATGATAAAAACTGAATCAATTATCAAAAAATGTAATTGGCCTATACAACAGTGCTAGGAAAGAGTCATTCTGGGGTCCAAGGCCTGATCTGTCTCACCTGTGAGCCTGTGCCCTTTACCTAATTAACAACCATTGTGATTTTTAACCAGCCCATTAACAAATCTTTTTACACAGATCTTGAAGTTGGCACTTGATAAACATTTCCTTTGTGCCTCTTCCCAGAATTATGATAGATAAGCAACGGGATTAGAACCTTGGCACAACCTTTCTCAGAAATCACTGACTTTTTGATTAAAATATAAACATATTCATTATAATATTTTACTGTACATGGGTTGAAAGATTCCATTCTAATTCTAAATTACCTGTGGAAAGCAAAGAAATTATATGCCAAAATAATTTTGAAAAACAAAAATAAAGTTGAAGGACTAACATCATCTGATTTCAAGACTTCTAGAAAGCTACAGTAATGACGACAGTGTGATGTTGGAAAAAAAAGTAGACAGACAGACTAACAGAAAAAAATTGAGGATCCAGAAATAGGCCATGTAGACTGATGTTTTTTTAAAGATGCAAGGGCAATTCAATAAAGAAAGGAGAATCTTTTTCAACAAAGAGGATTACAACTACTGGCTGTTCATGTGCAAAGAAAGAAACCTTGCTTCATATCTCACATATATACAAAAATTCAAAATTGATAATACACCTAAATTCATAACCTAAAACTATGAAACTTCTAAGAGAAAATTTTGATGACCTTGTATCAGACAAAGATTTCTTAGATATGACCCCAAAAGCATATTTATGAAATAAAAAATTGACAAATTGAACGTCAAAGTTAAAAACTCATGTTTTGCAAGACACACTAATAAATTAAGGAAAAGACAAGCCAGAGGAGGAGATCAAGATGGTGGAGCAAGAGGACAGAGAGCACAGTGAAAAAGCAGAGGACTACTCTCAACTGAAAAGAGAAAGTAAATCCCTGAAAAAATGAATGAAACAGAAATCAACAATTTACCAGGCAAAGAATTAAAAACATTGGTAATAAAAATGTTAACTGAATTAGGGAAAAAGTTTATCTAAACAGTGAACATTTTAACAAGGAACCAGAAGATATAAAATAGACCCAACCAGAAATGAATAACTCAACAGCTGAAATAAAAGGGGGGAAAAAAAAAACACTAAGAAGGAATGAGGAGCAGACTTAGAACACATAAGTCAGCTAGAAGACAGAATAATGTAAACTACTCAGTCAGAACAAAGAAAGAAAGAAAAACAAATTTTAAAAAATGAAAGCAATTTAAGAGATGTCTGGAATAACATTAAGTATTCCAATACTTGCATTATAGGGGTCCCAGAGGTGAAGAGAGAGAAAAGAGGATTGAAAATGTATTTGATGAAATTACATCTGAAGACTTCTCAAGCATGAAGAAAGAAACAGATATGCAGGTTCAGGAAGCACAGAGGGTCCCAAATAAGATGAACCCAAATAAAGCCACAAGACATAGCATAATTAAAATGGCAAAAGCGAAAGAGAAAATTCTAAAGGCAACAAGAGAAAAATAAAGACTCATACACAATGGAATCCTTATAAGGCTCTCAGCTGATTTTTGTACAGAAATATTCCAGGCCAGAAGGCAGTGGCATGATATATTCAAAGTGCTGAAAGGGAAAAACATCTAACCTAAGATTGGATGATTATCAGTTAAAATACCCAGCAAAATTATCAGTTAAAATAGAAGTAGAGATAAGCAAAAACTAAAGACAAGCAAACACTAAAAGTTCATCAATACTACACATACCCTAAAAGAAAAGTTGAGGGGTCTTCTCTAAATAGAAAACAAGTAAGAATCTATAGGAAATGAAAAACTCCCACTAGAAAAAGGCAAATATATAATAAGAATGAAGGATCAACCACTTAAAAAGCCAGTATGTACATTAAAAGACAAAAAAATTGTAAATGCGACTATAATAACAATATATAATTAAGGGATCAGCAAAAGATGTAAATTATGGTATCAAACCCACAAAATGTGGGATAGGAAAGTAAAAAACGTAGGTATTTCAGAATGCATGTGAACTTAAATGACTACCAGTCTAAACCAAGCAGATATAATTATAGGTCAGTACATATGTGAATCCCATGACAACCACAAATCAAAAAGGATAAAATATCAAAGAATAAACTTAATCAAGGAGGTGAAATATAGTCTGAAAACTATAAAAACATTGATGAAGGAAAACTGAAGATGATACAAAGAAATGGAAAGATATCCCATGCTCTTGGATTAGAAGAATTAATATTGTTTAAAATGGCCATACTACCCAAAGTAATCTATAGATTTCATGCAATTACTACCAAAATATCCATGACATTTTTTACAAAGCTAGAAAAAAAATCCTAAAATTCACATGGAATCACAAAAACCATGAATTATCAAAGCAATCTTGAAAAACCAGAACAAAGCTGGAGATATCAAGCTCCCAGAATTCAGATTATACTAACACATAGATCAATAGAACAGAACAGACAGCCCAGAACTAAATCCACACACTTATGGCTATTTAATCTATGGCAAAGGAGGCAAGAATATACAATGAAGAAAAGATATTCTTTTCAACAAGTGGTGCTGGGATAACTAGACAGCTACATGTACAAAAATGAAATTAGAATATTTCATCACACTATACACAAAAATAAACTCAAAATTGATTAAAGACCTAAATGTAAGATTGGAAATCATAAAACTTCTAGAACAGAACATAGGCAGAACACTGTTGACATAAATTGTAATAATATTTTTCTGGATTTGTCCCCTAAATGCAAGAGAAATAAAAGTAAAAACAAACGAGACGTGATTAAACTTAAAGGCTTTTGCACAACAAGGGAAATCACTACAAAAACACTTTCATTTCTGGCACAACCATGAAAATCCCCTCAATAAACACAACTGCACATGCTGGACAAAACATAAAAATGTAATTATATGAATGAGTTGTCAAAAATGTAATGAATTCTCAGAAACCTATAATAAAGTGAGAGAGGTAACTGGATAGCTGAAGCAGACTTTCACCATGAGGGCACCTTTCAAATATAAACCTAAGCTTTGATTTTATAGCTTTGCTGGAACTATGAATAGGACTTTCCCAGGGTGAGGAACCTCATAGGTGACTCTGCATAATACTGAATCCTGAAAGCTTACATTCTAAATGTAAGTGAAATAAATATTTTCTCCCTGTTCCCCATGTACTTCAGCCTCCTTAGTATTGGGAGAAAAAACTTCCACTGAGAATTCATCACATTTTCAGCGAGTCTGCAACCCAACTTCATAACCTCAAGCTGATAATTTCGATTAAATGTCTGAATTGCTAGAGATCCTGTGCACCTGAAAGAATCTCAAGAAAATTCTTTCTGAAACCTATCTCAAAGAATTCCCACAAAATAAAAATCCAAGATATAAGAGTTTAAAGTAAAGATCACAAATATTTGAGGAAGTAAAGCACCATGGGCAAAGGCAGACAACTCGATAAACAACAGGACTGAACTCCTGATGATTTCAGATATTGGACTAATCAGACATAGATTGAAAATAAAAGTCATTAATTTACTTAAAGTAATAGAAGGGGGAGAATGGAAAAGCAATGAATACAAAACAGATTTGAAAGACAACCAAAGAAAATATTTAAAAGTGAAGAACATAACAATTAAATTTTAAAACTCAATGGGTGGACTTTCAAATAGATCAGATAAAACTAAAAAAAGAATTAATAAACTAAAACTAAGACCTGAGGAAATTATCCAGACTATAGCCCAGAGAGCAAATATATGGAAAACATGAAACATGAATGTATAGATATATACAATGCCCAGTATGCCCAGTACTGAATAGGCTCTTAATGAACATTTATAAGATGAATGTTACATAATTCAGCAGACAGGATACTTTTAAAGTCTAAAATTTATTTTAAAATATTACCTGTTCTTCCTTTTGTTAAAGATGAATTTTTGAGGTCTCCACTAACACTGGTGACTGTAGCTATGTATTTTCGTCCAGGCACCAGGTCAGTGAAAGTGAATTCTTTGGCATCTCTGGGAAGCAACTTATGGATGAGTAAGAGGTCTCTGTCGATGAGTGAAATGATGTATTTTTCCCATTCTGCTGCAGGGGTCTGCCACATGATGGTCAGTGAGGTTTCATTGGCATGTTTGACACGAAGATGAAGGACAGCCAGGGGAACTGAGGAAAAAGCAGTAGACATTTGGGTCATTTGGGGGCTGGAGGAGACTCTTGAGAGTCCCTTAAACTGCAAGGAGGCCAAACCAGTCAATTCTAAAGGAAATCAATCCTGAATATTCACTGGAGGGACTCGTGCTGAAGCTCCAACAGTTTGGCCACCTGATATGAAGAACCGACTCATTAGAAAAGACCCTGATGCTGGGAAAGACTGAGGGCAGGAGGAGAAGGGGATGACAGAGGATGAGACGGTTAGATGGCATCATTGACTCAATGGCCACGAGTCTGAGCAAGCTCTGGGAGATGGTGAGGGACAGAGCATGGTGTGCATGGGGGTAGAAAAGAGTCAGACACGACTGAGCAACTGAACAAGAACAATGTCTGGGTTATTGATTTACTCGGATACATTTGAGTATTCTTTAGAGATCTGCTCCTTCCTACCCACAGGAGTGTTCTAGTCGAACATTTCTTTTCTGAATGCTTATAAGCATTTATCAAAAAAAAAATGCTAATCATAAAAAATGTTGTTTGTGTAACATAACCAGAAATAAGGATTCAAAAGAGTACTCTTGGAAATTACTGGGTCATTTATTTTTGATCATCATCCAGGAGATATTAACAGTTGGAAAATGAAGAGATGACTGGAAGACACAGTTGGCAAGCTAAAGACATGGTCCTTGGTCCTTTTCTTTGACATTCTTCTAAGAACACTGCATCGGTGTAGTTATTTCCTTATTATCACGCAAGACTAAGAGAGAATATATTTGAATTTCCCTCTAAGTGTGGCATATTCCACATCACAGGGATTTTCATAGAAACGTTGAGCTTAGAGGTCAACTCTCTTACTTGAAAATTGAGGAAATGGACTCAGAGAGGTTGTGACTTGCCCATGGAATTACAGTGTAATGGTGACAGCAAGAACACCGAAATCCATGTCTTAGAAACCTCACTCTCCTCTGCCCTAAAATCTGAATATATCCCTCATTGCTTTAACAACTCTTTTGTGGTACCTGAAACTCTCCCATTAGTCAGCAGTGGGTCAAGGCAGTGGTTCTCTAACACTAACTACCAAGAAATAGTTATCAAATATCTACTTTGTGGGGAGGATTCGCCCAGATTGTTTCCTTA
Organism: Capra hircus; assembly: GCF_001704415.2. Taxonomy (NCBI): domain Eukaryota; kingdom Metazoa; phylum Chordata; class Mammalia; order Artiodactyla; family Bovidae; genus Capra; species Capra hircus. The sequence goes on along the minus strand of NC_030812.1, from coordinate 42,433,461 downwards.
TTCTTTTGATGTTAAAAAAGGTCTTTCTTTTATACAATGGACTTACTAGCGGAAGTGATTTCTATTGTTCTAATTTGACAAAATTAAACATTACCAACCTATTTCAGTCTACCAGTTTAAAATGTCTCAAATCCAGGGAATGCTGGGGTAAAATATTGATGGTTACCTGAATTACTTGGATGAAGGTCCAAATTAAGGTTCTGTCAGTCATTAACACCATAATATTTGCTTACCTGTCCTGCCTTGGCAACGCGTAGAATTCTTCAGATTTCCGCTCTCAACAGTGACTTCTATCTCATACTGTCTTCCCGGTATAAGCCCCACGTCATCTATGACATAGTGTGTTTCCTCCTTTCCCACGGTGATGTTGAGCAGCACCGAAGAATCATTCCAGAGCAGGATACGATAGCGCTCCCAGTCTCCAGCAGGGGGCGACCAGCTTACCACCAGGGACTTCGTAGAACCATTGCTGTTTGCCTCCAGGTCCTCAACTTTCTGTGGAACTAAACAGTGAAATGATGTCACAAGGAGATACCAAAATCCAAAGGTAAGGATACTTGTTCACTTTTCATGGCCAACAGTAAATAAGAAACCTAATAGTAGCAATTCAAAACACTTCTATCTCCTCCTGATGTTTGTGAATTGCAAATGAGTAATTTGGAGCCATCTGACATGTGAGACATGTTTGCTAAAATCATTTTAGCAATATATCAGTAGTGTGATCTTCTGAAACACTATTAATAACCTGGTGATACGAACGCTATTTTTTTTTTTTAATTACACACCAGCCCTAGAGACGATTGATATTGCTTCTAATGACAGTGACATTGATGGATATGGTATCTTTCAGAAGATAGTGGTCACAAAACTTTTCTTTCTTTTCCAGTTGAAAAGATTAACCTTCTAGCAATATAACTCTGATCTTATTATTCCTTTGCTCAAAAACATTCAAGGTTTCTCCATTAACTACAGAATAAAACATCAAGTCTTTGTTGCGGAGTTTGTAGCTCTCCCAAATCAAAGCCCAGTTCCTGCCAGTCTTCACCCTGACGTCTCCCTGCAGGGCCCCTCCCTGATTCCCCACTAGTGAATGCTGGCCTCCAGTTTCTCATCCTTAGACCTTAGATCGCCTGGGCTCCTCTGCCACTGTGTCTTTATTATTCTCTATACCTCAAATGCCCTTCCCTCCTTTCCCTCTTAACTTGCCAAGAGCTTCATATTTTAAAAATCCCAGTTAAAGGCCATTGCCTCCCCAGAATCTTTACTGATCTTCTGAAAGAGAGCTTCTCATTTCTTTCTTACCATATTTATGGCTTTTATCTGGCATCTCCAACAACATAGACAATGGACCCTGGAATCAGACAGCCTGGTTTAAACTCCATCACTTACTGGTTGACGATGGACAAGTTATTTGACCTCTCTGAATTATCTATAAACTGGTGATAACAATAAGACATCTAGTGATTTTGGTGAAAACTGAATGAAATAATGCTGTATTCAGTCAGTGCCTGATCCATGGAAACATCAATATAATTACATCATTAAAATGTAATATTTTTAAAATTTGTGTGCATATTCTACCTTTGTGTGATTAAAATATAACTTCCTTAGAAACAAGGGTTAGCAAAGTAAATATTGATATTTCAGAATTTTCAGGCCATATATTTCTATTTTTCTTTTGTTTTCTTTCTTTCTTTTTAAAGCTGCTTTAAAATGTAAGAACCATTCAGTTTGGTGTTACACAAAAATAGGTCACAGACCATATTGAGCTGAAGGATCATCTTAATAACTCTGAAAGTGCATGATACTATAATTTATACAAGGAAGGCACTGCATAAATGTTTGGTGGCATAATAAAATAATTTATGGAAAACATGGTTAAGACTCTGATGCTGTGAAAGATTGAAGGCAGGAGGAGAAGGGGACGACAGAGGACAAGATGGCTGGATGGTACCACCAGCTCAATAGACATGAGTTTGAGCAAGCTCCAGGATATAGCAAAGGACAGGGAAGCCTGGTAAACATGGGGTCACAAAGAGTTGGACACAACTGAGTGACTGAACAACAAACAACAACAAAGCCCTCATTATAAGAGTTGATCAGAAATGTTTTATTGATTAGTATCAGTTCTAATTCATTTATGCTACTGAAGTAGTGTGACATGAAAGAGCACAGGGCAGAGCCAGTAATACAGATTGTTCAGAAATCAATCCATATCCATTTGCTTAAAAAACTCATAAAATGCAATCAACCCTCTGCTTGACTCTGCACAGGGGGTCCTCACTCATAGATACTCTCAGTCTCCATAGGAATTATGTAGACTATACTTCCCAAGGTGGGAAAAATTTTTTCCTTCTATCTTATTTTGAGAAATCCATATGCAGGTCAGGAAGCAACAGTTAGAACTGGGCATGGAACAACAGACTGGTTCCAAATAAGAAAGGAGTACGTCAAGGTTGTATATTGTCACCATGCTTGTTTAAATTATACGAAGAATACATCATGAGAAATGCTGGGCTGGATGAAGCACAAGCTGGAATCAAGATTGCTGGGAGAAATATCAATAACCTCAGATATGCAGATGATACCACCCTTATGGCAGAAAGTGAAGAAGAACTAAAGAGCCTCTTGATGAAAGTGAAAGAGGAGAGTGAAAAAGTTGGCTTAAAGCTCAACATTCAGAAAATGAAGATCATGGCATCCAGTCCCATTGCTTCATGGCAAACAGATGGGGGAACAGTGGAAACTTTATTTTTGGGGGCTCCAAAATCACTGCAGATGGTGACCACAGCCATGAAATTAAAAAATGCTTACTCCTTGGAAGGAAAGTTATGACCAACCTAGACAGCATATTGAAAAGCAGAGACATTACTTTGCCAACAAAGGTTCTTCTAGTCAAGGCTATGGTTTTTCCAGTGGTCAGGTATGGATGTGAGAGTTGGACTATAACGAAAGCTGAGTGCCGAAGAATTGGTGCTTTTGAACTGTGGTGTTGGAGAAGGCTCTTGAGAGTCCCTTGGACTGCAAGGAGATCCAACCAGTCCATCCTAAAGGAAATCAGTCCTGAATGTTCATTGGAAGGACTGATGTTGAAGCTGAAACTCCAATACTTTGGCCACCTGATGCGAAGAGCTGACTCATCTGAAAAGGCTCTAATGCTGGGAAAGATAGAAGGTGAGAGGAGAAGGGGACAACAGAGGATGAGATGGTTGTATGGCATCACCAACTCAATGGACGTGAGTTTGAGTAGACTCCGGGAGTTGGTGATGGACAGGGAGGCCTGGAGTGCTCATGACTGAGCGACTGAACTGAACTATTTTATCCCATTCTAAGATGGATCAGAGAGTGATTTGAGCAACTAAGGAATTTATGGAGCCTTAGACTCACCTGTTCTGCCCACTGCTGTCTTGTGAGCAGATAATTCACCAGACACACAGCTGATGGTGACTTGATAAAGTCGTCCAGGGGCCAAGTCTTTAAATTGACTTTCAGTAATCTGGGATGCTAATATTCTGGATTGTTTGATGGTCCCTTGGTAAGACAGGGTAATGTTGTAGAAATCCACATTTCCGGAAGGCTTTTGCCACTTGACTTTTAGAGAAGTCATAGTGCCTTCATTCGTCACCTTCAGATTTGAGACTTCCATGGGGGCTAATTAGGAAGAACAGGAGAGAGATTTTATTTCAGGATGTCATATCACTCTTATGGCCAAATTCTGACCTGTATTTTAATCTCTACAAGCCACAGTCTCTGCTCTGAAGAAAATGACTTCACGATGTTAAAAAAAATACTACAAAACCAAAGAAAGGTTGTCTGGTTAGTGGAGAGAACACAAACATGGCAGTCAGGAGCCTAGATTCTGGCTCAAATTTGGCCATAGGTTGGCTGGGCAACCCTGGACAGCTCTGTCTATCTCACTAAGCCTAGAGGCCTTTAGCTTAATGATGACTTGGGTCAAAAAAACTTAAAATGGTCTTTTCCAGTTCTGAAATCTTTAAGTGGACTCCTCAAAGAAGTCGGTCATCTGCTTAATTTCTACCCATCTTTTTTATGTATTTAATAACAGCAAGTACATAATAAATAGATTGGTTGATTGATTGGGTATCATAAATTTTTGTGCTAAAAGTACTTTCTTTTTTATATTAAATCATGATAAAGCTAAAGCTTAAGAGTTGTGCTATTATTTCATCAAAGGAAATGATTACAAAGAAGAGATACTTTGGTGAATATTTTTTCTAACTTTTGCCTATGCTATAATTTTTGGCTTCACTAATGGCATAATATAAATTAATAACGTTTCACTAAAATAACGGATATAGCACACTGTTTTTGCACAGGCAAATTAGAAATGTAATTGCTCTTGATATACATAAATAATAAGATATATGGTACTTTTTTTGCTAATATATATATATACACTTTTTTTTCAAGTGTGATATAAAAATATGTAAATATATAGGTGTCTTCAAATATCTTTCCTACCAACCTCCTATAGTTTCAGGAACTCTCCCCACTAGAATAATGTCTGCTGCTGCTGCTGCTAAGTCGCTTCAGTCGTGTCTGACTCTATGCGACCCCATAGACGGCAGCCCACCAGGCTACCCCGTCCCTGGGATTCTCCAGGCAAGAACACTGAAGTGGGTTGCCATTTCCTTCTCCAATGCATGAAAGTGAAAAGTGAAAGTGAAGTCACTCAGTCGTGTCTGACTCTTAGCGACCCCATGGACTGCAGCCCACCAGGCTCCTCCATCCGTGGGATTTTCCAGGCGAGAGTACTGGAGTGGGGTGCCATTGCCTTGGGCACTACATATTTTAGAGTTTCTCTTAAACGTACATAGCTTCCCAAAGGAGGGGATTTTTTTTAACACAGTAGGCTGACTAGAAGCATTAGAATCCACTTGAATGGAAGCTCCATGAAGGCAAAGACATTGTCTTTCTTGGACACTGTTGCATCTACAATGTCGACTATATCGTTTGCACCTTACAAATACTGATTAAAAGAACAAATGAATGAGTATGTGTGTATATACACGATTCATTAAAACTTAGCAGAGCACAGATGAGCTTTCTTGCTATGTCAGCCTATGCGAACAACTATAGAATTGGGTCTCAGTAGATGCTTCATAGAAGAGAAGGTTTGGGAAATGGCTGGTTCACAGGAGTAGGTGTTTGTATAGCACTGAGAGGAGTAATCCTGGTTCATTGTGAGTGATGTCACAAAGGCAGTGGATGCTGGTTTAAGAGAAGGAAGTAACAATCCTTAAATAAAAAGTGAAGCTGAGACTATATCCATGATTAATTTTGCTATTTCATAATGCTGCCAAGGGCTAGCCTAAACTTTAGAATAAAAGGGAATCCTAGAAATATGGATACATATTAAGGTCTTTTATAATTTATGGATTTTAATTTGTCCTATACTGCCACTATTCAAATAATAAACCTTATTTATTAAAGATTTCTTTGAATTGAGCTTATTACTGTACAGAAAAGCTAGGGAAACTTACTTGTCCTGGCTGATTTCCATCTGTAGTTTTGCAGCCCTGCAGCCTCACTAACAATGGTGACATTATAGAGGTGACCAGGCGTCAGTCCATGAAAAGTGTAGAAAGTAGTGTCCACAGCATTACTATGAACTAGAATCCCTTTATCCATTAACATCAGCTGGTATCGTTCCACGTTCCCAGAGCCACGTGACCAGGAAATCAGGAGCGAATTAGTTTTCGCCAAAACACCAATGTCTTTCACTGGGGATGGCACTAGTGGGATAAAATGCATTTCCAAAGTGTTATTCATAATTTCCTTATAAAATATATAAACACATTTTATTTGAAACCACACATTCATTTTTGCTTCTCTGTAATTTGTGTAATAACTAATGAAAATAGCACCCTTGACATTTTCCTGGGATCTGGATTAATGCTCTTTTCAAATCCCACAGCCTGAAGCTACATCATAGTGTACCTATCTCCCCCATTTAACAGGTATCAAGGTAGATTTTGCCAATGGAGTATGATGTGGCATAGCAGTAAAAGGAAAAGAGAAAAGAAAGAACTAGAGAAGATGAAAAATTGAAAGAGCAACAAAGCAGGAGAGAAAATCAGTGGCGAGTGAATGATAAGACAGTGTGTTATGGAAGGAACTGGTAACGTGCCACTGATACTGAGATGCATGGGGACAAGCAAAGACTTGTTAGGAAATATCTTCATTTTGGAGAAAGTTCCGGTCCCAGAGAAGTTCCATGACTTGTTCAAAATCACCTGGCAAGGTGGCAGCCCAATCCCACCTCCTTGTTTCCAGTCCAGTCTTTCCTCTATATCAAACAGTTTCGTTGTCTGTCTGTCTATATATCTATCGTTGATCTGATGGCATTCTTACTGCTTTTTCCTGAATCTAATATAATTTCAAAAGGAGTATAGACTATTAACTACTCAACTACATGTAAACAAATCTTACCTGTTGATCCATTGGCATACATTGTAGAGGAACGTTTATCCCCAGAAACAGCTGTGATGGCAATTTTATACTTATTACCAGCAGTGAGGTTGAAAAACGTGTATTCATTCCGTGAAGCTCTTTCTTGAATTTGGGCCATCTGTATCTTTTGGTTATCATCAAGTAACTGTACCTCATACCAGGTGACTTTTCCCGAGGAAGGAGTCCACCAAACATGCAAACTGGTAGAAGTTGTTTTCTCTTTACTGACTTCAAACCTAGCAGGAGGTAATGGATCTATGGGGCAAAAACCGAAAAGGAGAAGGTGGCTTGAGGACTTCTGCAGATGCACTCTTACCTTGCTACAATCCAGACTCAGTTTCCTTCAACACTTTCAGAACTCTGCTGCCCGTGATATGAATGGGCATTTTACACTACTTCCAAACCACTGTATTTAAGAATGGAATCTACCTTAGCTATTCGTCATATAAACTCCTTTTTTTCTAATAAAACTTTTTTGTTTCAACAGCTCTGAGCTTGGAGATACAAGCAAGGTTACATTTTCTTTGGCTTGCAGGTTTTGCATTTTTCAAACATTGACAAACATCCAGGCTCTTCCTGGATAAATACTGAAAATCTCAACAGAAAATATAGATACTAAGAAATAATTTTAAAATTTCTGCTAAATGTTCTCTTTTTTAGGTTGTGGGGCTTAGGGGCTTACATTTACAAAACTTTGGGTTGTTCTTAGATATCAGAAAATCACAAAAGATACAAACCTGGTAATGAAGCCAAGGTTAGGTATGTTCACCAAAATGAATACTCCCAACAACAGGGATTCCCTGGGACTTCCCTGGTAGTCCAGTGGTAAAGAATCTGCTTGTAATGCAGGGGGTGTGGGTTTAATCCCTGGTCGGGGAACTAAGATCCCACATGTCCTGGACCAACTAAGCCCATGCACCACAACTAGAGAGTCTGTGCACCACAAGGAAAGATCCCACATTGTGCAGTGAAGATCCTGTGTGCTATAATTAAGACCCAACTCAGCCAAATAAATATTTTTAGAAACTGGGATTCCTTATGTCCCTAGATTTTTTTAAACTTGAGTTCTGGGACATTTTGGAGCTGCCAGAACTCTTAGAGCAGACGGGAATGGGTTAGTCCTGGACCTGGCTGTGCACTTAATTTCAGTTCTCAAAGCCATGGGTCAATTTGAGGAGTCCTGTTTCCTGTGTACTGAATCTTCACTGTAGAACTTAAAATAGGATGACCGGGACATCTCCAGTTTAGGAACTAAGGGAATAAGATTTAGAGAGCAGATGATGCTGTGTGACCATCTGAGCAATGAGGCTCTCCTCACCCTAAATATGGGGAGAAGAAACTCTGACAGTGACATATACAACGTTTTCGGAAATCCTACCTGGCTTTTGTTTTAGGAAATGAGCTCAAGATACTGGAGACTAAATTTCAAGAGTCAGGTTAACTGTTTTAGTGGCATGGCAGAGTGATCTCAGTTCTTATCTACCACCTGGTAAATTATATTTTACTCACGAAATAAGAAATTCTAGCATCTTCCTAGAACAGTATATGTTTTAAGAAAGTCTTCACTTGTTATTAGCATAAATACAAACAGGAACAAGGTAATCTTACTCTATATTCAAAAGGCATTTATAGCCAAACAGCTCAGTAGACTATAGGTCACCCAGAGACGTCACACATAGGCTAAATACAGCCAAGTGAAGGCAGCAAACTTTGGGACTCCACAGCACAGGTGAGCTAGGAGGCCAAGGTTCTCTGGTTTATACCCCAGCAGCACAGGTTCACAGCTGCTAAACAGTGTAGACTCTAGAGTCTTGAATCGGGTCTCCCGCTTTGCAGCTGTATAGCAATTCCTTACCCTCCCTGTGCCTCAGCTGTGTCCTCCATGCAACGCTGATAACAATACTATCTTTTCAGTAGATCTGTTATGAAGATGAAATTGAGTATTTTATCTAGAGAACTTAAAAAAGTGTCTGGCACATGGTGTTCAATGTTTGCTGATATTTCTATTACTATTATTCCTCTTCTAGTTGGGACAATCTTGTCATAGAAGTAGTGGCAGAGAGAGCAGGCTTTGGAGTCAGAACTCCATTTCTCCCCCTGTCTGGGGAGCATAACAACAGTACCTATAATCTTTAAATGTTTGGAGGAGTAACAAGATATACCAGAGACTACACCTGGTATACGATGTATTCTGTCTATGAGATCATAAAAAAGAAATTTTCTCCAAATCACTGACAGAATGGAGGCAAAACTGGAATACCATATTTTTAAGAGACTAAACTGATAATAGCATTAATTGCTTTTCTTAAGAAAAAAAAAAACTTGGAAAAATCTTATCAATTTATTCCCATGAACTAACTTTCTAACCCTTAAGATAAAATTAAAAAAAAAATTCCCAAGATGATTCTCATTTATGGGTTCTTGAGGAAAAACAGCATGGGTTTGTGTCTGTGTGTATGTGTGGCAATATTATTTAAATTTTCTATCCTACATAACAATCTACAATTAAAGACGCCATAATAAAAGGAAAGAACACAATTTCCCCTCACAAAAAGCTTTCTTGTTATCATGAGATTCTCATAACCCGAGAAACTCAAGAGCAACCTTGTCATAGCCAACGGAGATGATGCGTTTTTGCTGAAGAGGCATTTTAAGGACGCGAACGAGAGAAAGAGATGCTTTCCAGTGATTGTTCAAATGGGATCAATACTGTCACCTACATGCACAGTGCAGCCAGGTAAAGGTTAAACAAAGTAATGTTATGATCCTTATGATCTAAACATATATAATTTGAAAAATAAAAGCTATAAAAAATGAATTTTAAGGTTGCGTGCCTAGAGGGTGAAGTTCAGAAATGCAGGCTTTATCTAATCTCTCTGAGCCAGAAAACAAAACAGTCAACCCTTTGTACATCCGCTAGAACAAAGGAACAATGAGATTGGGAAGTGCCTGGGCTGCAAGAACCTGCACTGGAAACAAATACTTAAAACCCCATTTATGCTGTGATAAAGGCCTTTGCTGGCAGAGGTCCACTATTGCCATGCATACAGCAGGAGTGCAATAGTTTTCAGACTTTTCAATCTAAGACCAAGGAAAACTCTGCTGTATTAAATTTTTTAAGTTTTCAATATTTTATTAGAAACAAATTAGATACTTCCATCAGGATGCTAGTTTCATCAATCTCTCTATCTATCTACCTATCCATCTATATATCATCTACCTATGTAGATAAGTATCTATCTAGATATCTAGATAGATATATGAAAGAGAGGTTTTTTTTTTAATTTTATTTTTTTACTTTACAATACTGTATTGGTTTTGCCATACATTGACATGAATCCACCACAGGTGTACATGAGTTCCCAATCCTGAACCCCCCTCCCACCACCCTCCCCATATCATCTCTCTGGGTCATCCCAGTGCACCAGCCCCAAGCATCCTGTATCCTGCATCAAGCCTGGACTGGTGATTCATTTCACATATGATATTATACATGTTTCAATGCCATTCTCCCAAATCATCCCACCCTCTCCCTTTCCCACAGAGTCCAAAAGTCTGTTCTTTACATCTGTGTCTCTTTTGCTGTCTCGCATACAGGGTTATCATTACCATCTGAAAGAGAGTTTTAATGCTTATTTGAAAATTTAGTCATATGTCTGTAATATTATCATATGAAGATCATATGTAATTAGAAAACCCTACTTGACTTATATAATTTATGCTGATGGCTAAAAGTTATCAATGTATACACGTGTGCATGTATAGTCTTTCTGGTTTTTCCATCCAGAGCTCTCATATATACAGTAACCAGTGAAGTGTTATTAAGCTATGAGAACTATTGGAAACCATAAATCAATAATTTAATCTCAATCAATGTATCAAAATTTATCATTAGCCATAAAATTAAGACATCTTTATTTGTATTTCTTGGTTCCAGACAGACCTGAAATGTGGAGTGCCAAACACAAAATTCTGCAGTATTCACCTGCTCAGTTTCAGTGAATTTCATTATCAGGAAGCCCTAGAATTTCATAAGTAGGTTTGCTCTCGATCTGCTTTTTCTGGTAAAGTTTAGTCAAATTCCTGAACCAAAACAGATTCTTCCTTTTTTTCTTTTCTTTTTTTTTTTTTTAAATTGACTTAAGGAGAGAGAAAAACCCATATGTATAAAATGGAAGTGATATTTAAAAAATTCTTTTGTATAGGCCATTAAAGCATTATTATCTATTGCTATAAGAATTTGAGGAGTGTTTAGAATTCAAAATGTTAGTACGTATTTTGGAAATAAATTTAGCCTTATAATAAGAGAGCAGACAATTCATAAGTTAGTGTCAAAAGCTTTTTTTGAAATCATATGGCACAGAGTATACATGCATAGGGTCTGGTCATTTACAATGTGCTTTGGAGAAGATGAGAGGCATTAAGTGACTCATTTACGTTACACAGGTAATTCAGCTGAGCTTCTAACATCTGGCTCCCAGTGAGTTCTTTTCTATCACACCTTAGTTGTTCCAGGGTGGAAAATGATGACCATGAGTCTCATGGTCAGTGTAACAAAAAAATCAAACCAGATGTCTAAGAAAAATGATAGACAAATGTACAGAAGCTTCATTTGATGAAGCTCTGATGATGGTTTGGATACTGTAATACAGAAAAATGAAGAACAACATAAATAAAAGCTAAATCTAATTCCACATCCAGGAACATTCTATCAATTTTTAAAAATTATTTCGCTTGTCTATTCCTTTTTCTCTCCTACTGCCTTAACCTGGTATTCCTTGTGTTGTGTCGGATTACTGCAAGTGTCTTGCTTATTTTCTGTCTTTCTCCTACTATTGCCAAATAATTGCTTTGTATATCTCTCCCATCTGCCATCCTGATTTCCTAGGAAGCACCAACAATTTTTCATGAGATGAAGTCTGAATTTCTCCACAGAAACTCAAGGTCTTCTCAAGCAGGATACTATCCTCCACCCACCTCTCCAACACACACCTTATGTTTCAGCACTAACTCCAGTCCAAGAGATATATGTGATTTTATGTGATTACAGAGTCAACTTCTGTACCTTTACAGGAATTATGATACTATTCTAGTTAAAAGCAGGGTAGCTGGGAGACCAGAAGCTGCATTTAGTAGCCCTCTACATAAAACGGTGTGAACATCAACTATTCATATAAACTAATTGGGAATTTTATCATGGAAACAGAGTAAGGGTGAGGCAAAGCCACAGAGCATTCCTCGGTACAGGTTTTTGAAAATAGGCAGAAGAAGAAAATGAGAAAGCAACTGCTCTCACAATCTGTAGTTGATTAAATACACTTAGAAAGAGGAAGAGCTTCCCAGGTTGCACTAGTGGTAAAGAACCCACCTTCCAATGCAGGAGACATAAGAGACTCAGGTTTGATCCCTGGGTCAGGAAGGTCCCCTGGAGGAGGGCATGGCAACCCACTCCAGTATTCTTGCCTGGAGAATCTCGTGGACAAAGGAGCCTCGCGGGCTACAGTCTGCAGGGTCTCAAACAGTGTGACACAGCGGAAGTGACTTAGCATGCATGCATAGAGAGGAAAATCTCTTTCAAAGGGCTTCCCTGGTAGCTTTGTGGTAAAGAATCTGCCTGCCAGTGCAGGGAACACGGGTTCGATCCCTGGATTGGGAAGATCCACTGGAGAAGGAAATGGAAACCCACTCCAGTGTTCTTCCCTGGGAAATCCCATGAACATGGGAGTCTGCTGGGCTACAGCACATGGGGTTGCAAGAGTCGGACAAGACTTAGTGTCTAAGCAACAGCAACGATTTTATTTTACTTTGTTGCAGTTTGACTATAGTCAGCTTTCTGACTTAGAAGATGATGTATACCATATTATGCTAATAAAACATTTCATTTTATCAACTTTATGCACTAGACAGAAAGTTCAGGTAGCAAAGAACTTTCAAAGTTTTAACAGCCTTAAAATTAAATCAGGTTAGAAAATCATTGCATCATGATTAACAACAGTGAGGAATACCATATTATTTGGCTTCTGAGAGTCTACAGTTTACTCAGGCATATAGGACATGTGAAAAAAAGGTAAACACAAAAGTGACCTATCAGGGAAGCTGACTTTGAGGTCACACTATACCCGTGTTCAAATCCCAACAATGTCACTTCAAACAGTGACTTTAGGCAAGCCACTTATCTGCACTGAGGCAGTTTACTCATCTGTAAAATGGGACACCTGCTTTACAGAGTTGCAGTGTTAAGAGGTAATGGAGGCAAAGTGTTTGGTACAGCCCAGGCATGTGGTGAGGCCTCAGAAAATGGCACTTGGTGTGAGTACTGCTACTGTTCTTGCTGTTCAGGGTAACAGGTCAGTGTCAATGCTGAAAATGCAAAAGGGGAATGACATTCGAGGATGAAGATCTCAGAGATGGGCTTCATGAAGGAAATGAACTTGAGCAAATTGGAAGGTCAAGCAGGACTTAGAAATCAGAGAGAGGACAGGCCATTGCAGAGTGAGAGGGCAGCTGAAGCTGCTGCTGCTGCTGCTGCTGCTAAGCTCCGTCAGTCATGTCCGACTCTGTGCGACCCCATAGACGGCAGCCCACCAGGCTCCGCCGTCTCTGGGATTCTCCAGGCAAAAACTACTGCGCTGAAAAGCTCACTTCCATTGAGTATTAGAGAACTGTGTCAACACCGAGGGGACCCTGACAGCTGATAGAAACTTTAATACCTTCAGGATATCCTTCAGCAGTCCCACTCTTCTCTTTGATATTAACAGGAGAGGTTTTCTTGAGAATTCCCTGCGGTCCAATGGTTAAGAGTCAGTATTTTCATTGCTGGGGCCCTGGGTTTGATCCCTGGTCGGGGAACTAAGATCCTGCATGCCACACAGTGTGGCTGAAAAGCAAAACCAGTTGAGATTTTCTCAATATTATATAAATGCAGTATAAAGGGAAGTCCTTTTGCTCCTCTTCCAGATTGCTGCCCAGAAGTCTCTCTTACATAGAAATTCATGCTCTGTTGCTTGATATGTGCTTCTGAACCTGGACATCCCAGTACCAAGGAATTACTGTTAATATTAGGTACGATATTGATACTGTGGTTATGTTAAAAATAATGCTTATTATTCAGAAATGCATACCGAAATATTTATAAATGAAATTAAACAATGACTTGGGCTGTGTTGATATGATACATGGTTAGGGAGTGAGTGGGGATGTAGATGAAACAAGATTGTCTGTCAGTTGGTAACTGTTAACAGTAGGTGATGTGTAAGTATATGGTTGTTCATAATACTATTCTGCTTACTTTTTATGTATTTGGGTTCTTCCATCCAGAAGAAGAAGAACAAAATCAAAACCCCCAACCCCTGGAAATCTGTATGTGTATCTACCATGTTAATTTCAGTTGCATAGATTCCTCTTTGTTTATATACATTCCTACATATAGAATGGCCTTGACTTCTCCTACAATTTTAAAAAGTAGTCGGTAGTCAGAATCCCCCCAGGGGGATTCCAGGGAATTGATGTCTGGGAATTGAAGACATAAGGAATTTTCTTCCATTTTGTCTGGGCAAGTTAGATTTTACTTTTTGGTAATGTGCAGAATGCCATGCCCACCTACAGAAGTCAGACTAATGGCAGAAGCTTCCACACACTCAAAAAGTCACATTCAGAGAACTAGGTTGGTCCATTTCATATATGGAACTCAACTTGGCCTTAAAATTCCTGAAATAAATGCATTGCAAATGGCTGATTCCTAATACTGAAGCCCATCACTAGAAGTACAACACAATCAAAATCAATATTATTTCATCACACTAACACACTTTTAATCATTATTCTACCCTTGAGTAGGCTAAGTATCTATAGATTTAAAGTATTTTGTAATATATTTTCTTCTCTTTAAAAGTTGATTTGAAAAGTAACAACAAACTATCACAGGTAATTTGAAAGAACAAAAGCCAACTTAAAAATTATATCCATTCTACAGAGGAATAGAAAGAACAGGAGTCAGAGTTGGGGCCAGTAAGTCAGGTTTCAGGGTCTATGTTTGTTAACAGTATGGGTTTATGATTAGTTAATTCTTATGAACATCAATCTCATCTCCAACCTCAAATAACAGGAAACATTTCACACTTAGTATGTGACAAAAACGGTTGTAGAATTTATGTCTGAAGCAAAACCTCAAAACAACCCTATGAAGTGAGCATTACTTTTATTATTGTCCCCATTTTAGAGATTAGAAAAAGTTAATAACTTGCCCAAGGCATCTTGGTTAGTAAGTAATGGAGGCAGCTGCTTTCAGAACTCATCTCTTGATCACTATGTAACCTGTGCCTCATGACACTCCCTCCACAGGATTGCCATGTGGATATAATTAAACAATATATGTTTAAATATATTAAATATATATATAAACAATATATTTAACATAAACAATTTTTATATATTATATATATAAACAATCAGTTAAATATATATATTTTATACTTTTACTTATGAAACAAGGTAGATGAAAGTATTTTAAATACTATAGGAGTACAGGACAAATATTAGAGTATTATTTTCTTCTTGGGAAAGACAATAAATATTTCTAAGCATTATAGAATTAACCAGGCATAAAAAGAAATGGTTACCAAAATCTTAACGCCAATGAATAATAGAAAAACTATATCATTATCTCTTGAACTTCAGTATGCAATGATTCACTTTGATGTTTTTTTAAAATCAGATACCCTAGGCTCTACTTTTAAATTCATTGCATATGAGGTAGAAGCCAACAATTTGCTTTTATAACAAACCCTGCAACAGATTTTGATGCCATAGGTTACAGACAGTGCTGAGAAATAATGACCTGTGTTTAAAGCCACATGAGTGTTACGAACTGAATTGCATCTCTCTAAAATTCATATGTTAATGCCCTAACTACCAATACTTCATAATGTGACTGTATTTGAAGATAAGATCTCTAAAGGTGTATCTGAGTTAAAATGGGGTCTTTAAGGTGCTTCCTACTCTAATATGACTGGTGTCCTTATAAGAAGAGGAGATTAGATCACAGACAACACAGATGAAGGGCCAAGTAAGGACACAGTGAGGTGGTCACCTGCAAGACAGAGGAGCCCTAGAAGAAACTTGCTGACAACTTGATCTGGGACTTCTAGGCTCTAGAACCATGAGAAAGCCACCCAGTCTGTGGTATTTTGTTATGGAAGCCCTGGTAAACTAATAAAACGTTGAGGTGGAAATAATAACTGACATAGTAATTTGGTAATTAAAGCTTTTTTAAAAGTTAAAAACACAGGAGCTAATTTTAAAGAGCTATTTTTTTTTTGCCTTTTTGATCTAGGCTGATTAGCAGGGTTTCCCAGGTGGCTTTAGTGGTAAAGAATCCACCTGCCAATGCAAGAGATATAAGAGACTCAGGTTTGATCCCTGGGTTGGGAAGATCCCCTGGAGGAGGGCATGGAAACCCACTCCAGTATTCTTGCCAGGAGAATCCCTTGACCCGAGGAGCCTGGTAGGCTATAGTCCATAGGGTTGCAAAGAGTTGGACAGGACTAAAGCACACTAGGCTGATTGATAGGAACCTGACAGTGACTAACAAGAAAGTATATGAGACAAAGATATTCTTCCTATAGGTAAAGTTCCCTACCATCAGATTACTTTCCTGGGCTCCATAACTTACCTATAACCCAAGGAAAATAGACCATATTTTTACATACATTCAGCTTTCCTGGTGGCTCAGACAGTAAAGCCTCTGCCTGTGATGTGGGAGACCTGGCTTCAATCCCTGGGTTGGGAAGATCCCCTGGAGAAGGAAATGGCAACCCACTCCAGTACCCTTGCCTGGAAAATCCCGTGGACAGAGGCGCCTGGTAGGCTATAGTCCATGGGGTCACAAAGAGTTGGACGCAACTGAGCAACTTCACTTTCACTTTCTTTATATACATTTCCCCCCTAAAGTATTAATTTCATTTTATAATATTGGTCTATCATCTATTTATTCATTCATAGGTCCACCCATTCATCTCTCCATTCATCAATCCATCTTTCCATCCAGTTAATCAATATTTACTGAACGCCTACCATGGGCTAGATGCCATGTTAGGTCCTGAAGAACTACTTATTCGTGGAAAGATAAATATTCCCCCAAATTTCTAAATGAAAACTCTACAGTTTCATGTAAGCAAACACTAATGTCCTTAGGATACTTTAAGGTAAGGAAATAAATAATCCCCAGTCCAGGGGATTCGGGGGAACTGGTATCTGAAAGGAGAAAAGCCACAATTCAGCTTTAGAGAGGTCTGGGCAGAATGATCAAGTTTTGCCAAATCTTCCAATATTTTAAGGTAATCAATATGTCTGGTATTTATATGAATTTTCAGCTCAATGCTGGCGAAATAATCTGAATTTTTCACAAACATTACATGAACCAAACAAAATCTATCGAAATAAATTATGCAGATAACAAATATTGAAAACCTCCACACTTTTGCGAACACTGGGTCCTCAGAGTCTAGATTAGAGGCTGTGCACTGGTGGCCCCCGGGGGTGTTAAGGAGCCTAAATAATAGATTTTGTTTGGCTCACATAATGTTTCGACACCCCAGGGGCTACCAGTTGGCAGCCTCTGATCTACATTCCGAGGACAGAGTATTAACAGAAGTCTTGAGGTTTTCAAATTTATAACCTGTTTCTAATGATTTACAACTAGATAATTTGGCTTTCAAATTATTACAGTTCTTGCACTGATCGTTTATGACCAAATACATCCAAGAGAAGCAGAGCAGGGTATTCAACAGGAAGAAGTGGTAAAGCTCTGTCACCACCCTTATCCTGAACTTCTCTCACCTCTACTGAAGACTACAAGCACAGAGACCATGCTTTGTCATCTTCATTAATCACTACCTGGCCTAATTCCCTACAGTATCAATGCCTGATAAATGTTTGTTGAACTGAATTTGAATCCACATTGGTTTTCCAATTCTAATTTTAAATTTGGAGTGAAAACTGACTGTTGCTGAAATAGTTCCTATTTAGTTAAATTTTATTTTAAGGTCATGTCTACATTACTAAAACAACTATTTTTAGATAATTTACCAGGAAAAATAACCAGACAAATCCCACTTGGAATGACACAGAGATAATCTAAGCAACTGCTCTATCTCCAGCCATATCATGCCTTGCCCTCACTCTATTTTACTCTATAATGATAAGACAGGCATTACGGATTAAGAAAAGGACAACGTATCTGAATGACTTTTTTGGTCTGAAGTTACATTTCAGACTCAATATTATGCGACTAGTTGATCTTGCTTTTATAACAATAAAATATGATTTGCGGCATTCATCTCTGCAGCTTACCAATTAATACTAGAGGGATACCAGTACTTTCTCTGAACTTAGAATCAAAACTCACATATGTCCTTAAAATATAGAAAGCACAAAAAGTGCTGACAAAAAATAAACAGCAATCAACCAAAAATATTCTCTCTGAAACATTCGTAAAAATATCTTAATTAAAAATATTTAAAGTAAATTATTTTTAAATATAGAGAATCATAAGTAAGGTTATACCATCATACAAATAACTATGAAAAACTTATCATTATACAAACATCACCATTGATCAAATTTCATTCTTCACATTTGGCACGGAGCTCATAAAATTTGTGGTGAAAAGTCTATTTGTAGTACTGTAAAAGGTAAATCCTTAAGGAAAATGATGGACACTAAATGCTAACAACTGTGAATGCTGATTGTCTTTTTTTTTTAATTCAACATTGTCAGTAAAATGCAAATATTTCTGACATTTCACAAATGTCTCTGGACTTGTAACACACGCACTAATTAACTCTAAACATATTCTAACTAGTGACACCACAGTGAGTTCATTTTTATCAATTTTGTTTTTCCAAAAAAGTAAATCCTCTGGGTTAAATCAATGTATTCTTGCTTAATGTCTTCATCTTTTCTCCCTTAAGCTTCTGAAGGCTCACCTGTTTCTAAAAATCATTCTGTTCCATTCAACACAGACACCTTATCAAATGTAAACAACACATCATAAATTCCACAGTATTAGCAATCTGAGTGTTCATGGAACTACCTTCATATACCAAGAAATTAAGAACTTTACAACTAAAAAACCCAGCCACTAAAACTTCTGTAAAATGTTCTTATTATGTCAATGATTTTGGACTGTCTTTGATTCTATATAAAAACACAACCGTGTTCTTAACAAGTGGTGTCTCTTTTCAATTCAAGTTCCTGCAAATCTCAGAAAATATCTTTCATCTGAAGTAACTGGGCAGTCTTAATAAGAGAATAATTAATTGGCTTATCATATGAATCTGTTTACATTTCCTGACTGTGCTGTAACAGCCCTGATAACTCACCATTCTCACACCTCTCAAAGGACTATAGCTGAAGAAGTGATCTTTGTTCAGGCTGAAAGTGAAAGACTAGCGAGGACAACACGTTTCTAAATTTAACTTCTGGAATTTTTCAGTTAAATTTGACTTTCTGGATGAAAGTCAGGCTTCTCTATGGCAACAAATAAAGATAATGTTAAGAGGAAGACTAATAAGGTCATAAAACATGGAAGTCATTAGCGGATTTACAGCATATCTGAGGGTGACTCTGGGGATTAATGAGGTAACATGCACAACAGCTCCCGCCTAAGTAAGCTGTTGGTTGGAACCTGGACCTCAATGACCAAGTCTAATACTCTCATTTTACAGATAAGAAAACTGAGGCAGGAAAGACACTCTTACCATGCATGGAAGGTTTTACCAAAAGCGAACAGAAAATGATTGATTTAAGTTGCAGAGTAACCAAAAGATGTTCTTTGATATTGTATGGTTTTAGTTACTCAAGTGATAAAAAAATTAAAATTTTCACATCTTAATTTCAAGGGACTTTTTCTAATTTCCCCCTAAGAATGATTCTATCCCTGATTATTTTTATGTTCTGTTTCCAAAAATAAAACTAAGTTGAGGAAAGTCATATCCCTAATCATTGCACTTCCGCTGTTTATTCTAAAAATATTGACTTAAAATTATTCCAGGGCTTGACACTTCAATGTGTTGGAAGCTCAAACCCCATCACTTTAACAAACTCCCTCCACAGCCCACTTATTCTCTCTGCTGCTCTCCCTGTTTAAGTGGCTAGTCCGCTGTTTTCAGCACTAAGGACATCTCTGAAAGTCAGCCAAGCTGTTTCTTGCCAGATCTGAGGAGACTAGAAATCTTTGTCAATAGTTCTTACAGATGTTTTTACCTTTAGTATCATTACTTTGTATGCCTGGAACTCAAAGGAAGCATTGGCTTGAAAAGGCAGGTCTCAGCCAGGAGTGGCCTGGACTTCCAGCTGCACCTGTCACTTTTTACCTGTTTGCAAGACCATAGTTTTCTTTTCTCCATCCAGAGACATAATAGTGAAATTATAGATGGTTCCTGCTTGTAAATCCTTGGAGTTACATCCATAGGTGGTGTTGTCTATCCGTACAGGGTGGCACCACGCGACCCCCGACGTGTCGCTGCTGTAGGTGAGGTTAAAGTTACAGGGGAACGCCGAAGTTCTCCACTGGAGAGACACGGACCGGCTGGAGACCCTGGACTCTGTCAAGGTGAAGTTGCATCTCACTGGCTCCCCCAGTCCAGTCTGCAAAGGAACCAGAACAACAGCTGAAGCCCACCATCTATCCCTGCCCAGGGACGAGTCCGTAGCAAGCTCCCCAAGCTGCCTCCACTCACCCCTGGCCCCAGCCTCAGCCCATGCATCCTTTCGCCCTCCAGTCAAGAGAAAAGAAGTGCGTGGCCACTTTCCCCCTAACTGCTTTTTCTCCCGAGCAGCTGGAGAGAGAAGGTGGCTCTTTGCCTTCTGTGGCACGAGTTGTTAGGCTGGCTGGGGACTCAGAAGAGGATCACCGTTCCCCAAGCAGAGGAAGAAATTCTTCCACCTCCCTCTCCAAAACGCAACCCAGGAGACCAGAGAGCGGAGTGAGAATCTGGTCCTCGGCGGGGAGGGGCGCGTCCGCCCGCGGGGACCTCTTCGCGGCCCCTCACCTGCAGCAGGCTCAGCGCGGTCCACAGGGCCAGCCCGGCTCCATGGCTCCGCATGGCGCTCGGCGGTTCCCCCAAACTCTATTGCCGGGCTGGGACGCGCCGCGCGGCCCGACGGCCGGCGGAGCCCGGACCACTTGTTGTGCGCACTTAGCGCGCCCCGCGGGCGCAGAGCGCGGGCCTCCGGGCTAGGGACGCGCGGGGGCCGCCGCAGCCGCTGCTGCTGCTGCCGCCCCGGGCGGGCTGCGGACGCGAGAGGCGGCTGGGGCCGGCAGCGCGCCGCCCTTCCCACGCTGCCATTCTGACCCGCGCTGCCTCGCCCCGGGCCCCGGCCGCGGACTTCCGCAATCAAAAGGCAATTTCCTCGTCTCCCGGCAAAGGAACAATGCGCTGGCGAGGGAGGGAGCCCCGCGGCGCAAAGGCTTGAGGCTGCCAAGGGGGCACGAGGTGGGCCAAGCTGCCCCCGCCGCCCCGCGCCGCCGCCTCCCCCTCCAGGGCTCCCGGCCGCGTCCGCGCAGGTCTGCTTCCTTCTGCCCCGACTTTAACTTTTTTCCCACTCTGTGGTCCTCAACCCCACCGTCTTCACCACAATCTGGACTCGCCCCTCTCACTTTCCAGCTCCCCACCCCGCCCTCTTCCTCCCCCCACACCCTGCGCCTCCCCCTCCCTGTCTTCCTTCCTATCTTCCTCATCTGCTTTCTCCAGGGTCTCTTTTCCCAGGATTAAACTTGACCACAGCAGATTTTCCGAGGTCGCCTCACTCTTTCCTAAAGCCTTTTATTAAAGTGCTATTGCCTTTCTCACCTCAAAGCATTCATTTGTCTCAACGCGCATCCCCGACACCACCAAGAGAAAGACCCTAAAATGGTGGTGTCCATTGTCAACTTGGCCTTCATTTTTTCCTGCCATTCACTTTCCCCTTTCTCTTGTGTAGAGGTCTGTGCCCTCCCCAAGTGTTATGCAAATAGTGCTAACCAAGAACATACATAATCACCACCATTTGTTCAGCCCACAAGCAAAGCAGTTTCATTACGGATGGTTCAGTAAAGTCGTTTTCATCTGTAATTGAATATAAGAAAGCAATATGAACTCTGGTTTGAGGGAAATACCTTTAATGGCCCAGCTCCCCATATATTACAAAAAAGCAAAATTCACTTAGTTTCAAGCACTAACTTTGTGCTAACTTTTAGCAGTTGCCTCAGTACCTGAGTGATCATGTATCTGAAAAATTTTAAAGTTTCCAATAAACGAAGAGCAAATGGCAGTCCACTCCAGTATTCTTGCCTGGGAAATCCCATGGACAGAGGAGCCTGGGGATTTATAGTCCATGGGGTCCCAAAGAGTCGGACAGAATTGAGAGACTAAACACAGATGATAGTAGCAAAGTATTGCAACAAGCTTCTAATGTTTGGTTACTTTTCTTTGGGTGCCATCTCTGACAATTGCTAAGAGGAGATTTTCAAAACAGAATGGTAGAGCTACATTAATGGGAAAGATGACATTCTTTTCTTTTTCAAATAGATTATACATAAATGTATATTATTGACCACTATATCAAATGTATCTACTTTGAGGAAAAAAAGGAAAAAAGTGAAATTTATTTCAGTTCTTTCAGAAATCATGTTTTCTTTTGTTTAATTAGTGAAAAAATGAAGTTTCTACTCCTTGGAAGATTCTATGGGTTGTTACTCTGCAGCTAGACTGCTGCTGCTGCTGCTGCTGCTAAGTCGCTTCAGTCATCTCCGACTCTGTGTGACCCCATAGACAGCAGCCTACCAGGCTCCTCAGTCCCTGGGATTCTCCAGGCAAGAACACTGGAGTGGGTTGCCGTTTCCTTCTCCAATGTATGAAAGTGAAAAGGGAAAGTGAAGTCGCTCAGTCGTGTCCAACTCTTGGAGACCCGATGGACTGTAACCTACCAGGCTCCTCTGTCCATGGGATTTTCCAGGCATTAGTACTGGAGTGGGGTGCCATTGCCTTCTCCAGCAGCTAGACTAGAGATCTCAAATCTCCTTTTCAAGTCACAAATACTCAAAGAAGGTCAAACCTAAAATATGTATGTATTTTTGGGAAAGTGGAATTTTTCTTATTTATTTGCCCAGGTCACTGGTCTTAATAAAGAACCTTTACCCTCCATATTTTACCCCTCAAGTTCAATGACTATTCACAGCCTAGCATGCCTTTCAGCATCATCAGAGACACTCCTCTCCTCTCTCCACATTAGATACTGTAAACCTACAAGCTGCCTTTGGCCTTTACAGGAGTCTTTTTGAGCTTTATTCCTTTTTAACATCACTATTTCCCTTTCTGGTGTATTCAGAAAGCAATGTGATTTCCTTGTCTGTAAAACTGGAATAATGCCTACTCTAAATACTTCCCAGAGATATTATGAAGAATAAGATTACATGTGTTAAAGCACCTTTGCAAACTTTAATGTGCTACCAGTTAACCTAGTAATAGACTGCATCCAAATCACACACTTCACTCTTTTTTAAGTTCATCCATCGCATAGGATCCACTTACCTAACTTCTGCTGCCCATCCTTCTTTGTCTTTTCCAGTGAGGTTTTTGCAGTTTTTTTCATAGATTGGCCCCTCAATTTGGAATCTTTCCACTCCAATTTACTAAATACTCCTCTTTCCTTTGCACAAAACTTCGCTAAATCTTATTTTTAAGTTCTCCACGCTTTCTCATTCTTTATTAAAAAAAAGATACTACGTTACCAACTTACTGTACCCTATCAGTTAACTTCAAAATTGTATTTTTAATACATAATATACTGTCTGAATATGATGCTATATACTGCCTTATAATAGAGGCAGCTATACAAAAAGAAATGAAAAGGACTAGTCAAACAAGGCAATAACAAAATATCCCCACCACACTCTTCAAATGCTTCTAAATTCTATAATTAATAGTGACCTGCTAATAATAACCCTGGGGATAAGAATTAGGAAAAGGAGGAGCATTTCTTTAAGTACAATGATTTTATTATTGATCTATCAAAGAGAGACATTGTACATTTAAGATTGTGTGTCTTTTATCTATTTTGATACCAATGTGTATGAAGAATTACAGCAATCTATGAAGGAAAGGACTAGGAGTCAGATTTTTTTTCCCAAAGATATATAATTACTTTTTTTTTTTTTTTGAGAATCTTAAGGCTCATGGCAAAGCCCCCAATTAATTAGTGCGTCCTAAATAACCCACAAGAATGAATATATTATGAAACAAGGAGAGAAAGTTTAAACTCAGGTTTTTACTGATTACATTTTAAAGGCTGATTTTCCTTTTAGAAACCCTTATATGAATATGAAAAATTAGAGAGATCTGTAGTAGATTCAAGGCAGTAAGGGACTGGGAAAATCTGCCAGATAACATCTTTTACAAAAGGAGTTTATTTGAAACTACTGTACAAAGTATAAATAAAAGAATTCATTTTCTTCTTTGTTCTCATCTTTGTTTGGAATTCCTCACCTTCTTTGAAGCTATTTATCCTGTTTAATTAGTGAAGAACAGAGCCTGGCACACTGCAATCCATAGGGTCACAAAGAATCAGACACAACTTAGCGACTAAACAGCAACAAATCCTGTTTAATGCCACTGCATTTGCTTTATACCTTACTGCATTCCAGAAATTCGGAGTCAGCCTCTGTAACTTTTCAGGGAGAACTTGTCTTTGCCACTATGAAATCTTTCCCAGACTGCATGGGAAGGGTGGGGCTGTTTTTTTTATTAGATATATGTTTAAAATCAAACTGTTGGTTAAACAGCTGCCTTTTAAACAAATAGTCATAACAATTAATGAATAATTTCTCTAAGTGGCATTCATTATGAATTCATAGATGATAGCATGATTCTTTTCACGTTATGAATATACGTGTTGAATGATACAACTGATCATCAGGGGTCCCGGGGCCATGTTTTGAGAATTGTTACTTTACATCCAAGTTTGAGCAGGGTGCAGAGAAGTTTGAGGGGATGCAGGGAGAGTGGATTGGTAAATCTGATTGGTTAATTCAAACTTCTCACTCATGACCTGAAAGGTCTTTCGTGACCTGGCCTCTGCTCACTCCATGCCTCTCACTTGCTTGCCTCCTATTCTCCAGCACCCTGAGTCTAATAATCCATTTACTCATTCATTTAGCAAATACTGACTGAGCACCTACTGTGTGCCAAGCCTTGTTATAAGTTATGGAGACACCCTAAGGAGCTGACTCTTTTCTGCCCCAGGGCCTTTGTGCTTGCAGCTTTCTCTTGGACCACTCCTGCCCACAGGCTCTGCTTAGCTATCTTCTCAGTCTTTAGATCTCTGCCTAAACACATCCCTGTGGGGCCAGACCCTTTCTGACCTCCTGGGGTTAAGTATGCCGTCATCAATTTTCATCTCAGCAACCCATTTATTTAATTCTGCACATTAATGACACTTGGTAATAATCTAATTATTTATACATCTTATACTGTCTGTCTTCCCTGGCCGTGCAGAGAATTCCTTGTGGGCAGAGTCTTTGTCTGTCTTGCTCCTCTGCATGGAACTTGGCAGTATGGTGGAGTTTCAACAAGTATTTTTTGAATGAGTAGATGAATGAATGAATGAGTGAGTCTTTGTAGCTGCTCAATAAATATTGTCATCTGAATAAATACTTTAAACAAGCCCTTCTAGACATGTTCCTGCTATATACCTCAAAGATCATCTTGAAAGGCAGGGAGTGTGAGAGAAGAGAGAAGAGAAGATCGATTTTGAAGAGAAAGAGGTGGGAAAAGATGAGTGGGAGAAAAAGAAGAAAGGGGAGGTAAGGAGTAATCTTTAGGACAGTGGTTCTCAAAGGCTAGAATCAGCATCATCTGAGGACTTGCTAGAAACACAAAATCTTATGGCTCTACCACAATCTGAAGAATCTGAAATATTCTGGTGGAGCTCAATAATGTGCGTGTGGTGTTTAACAGGCTTTCCTGCTTTAGTTGGTGAGAAAGAGCTATCCAAATTCCAATAAAAAGTCTTAGATTGTCAGTCCTGAACACTGAATCCTGAATCAGATCATTTTATATTAAAGAAAGTTAATGATACTTCATTCTTTTAAATTTCACTGAGCTCTCTGGTTACAAGAAATATATTGGCGATTTAAAAGGTCTTGAACAGTTTCAGAAGGTGTCAAGTAAAGTGGTGACATAATATATAATATAGCATATATTTTATATAGTATATTTACAATATGTATTAGATGCACATTTTGATATTTAACACTTCTCCATAAAGTACAGATGCTAAAGGGAAAATGATCAACATGCAGCGAACAGCAGATGACAGGCCAATTCTGATGCCTTTTTCATGCAGCTCTCATGTCTGTTTCCTCAGAGATTTTTAAAAAGAAGAAAGCCTAGCAATTAGGGAATGTATCAATTAAAAACAATTACAAGATGGCAAATCCTTTTCTCTGTTTAAATTTGAACTGGCTCTGTAAGTAAATGACAGCAGAAGTGAATACAATTTTAACCTGCCACAGGTGTCATGCATTTAAAAAGGGGTTTATTGAAATTTAGGTAAGATAATTTTGATAAACAGTTTTCTAAAAAGGACTGTGAATTTTGTGTTTAGAGATACTATTTTGGGATGCTTACATTTCAGGGAAGCTTTCTAGCTTCCTAGATCCTAACCTTACTAGGTCATAGGTCTCCAGGAAAATGGAAACAAATAGAAACATTTGGAAGTGGTTTAATGAGGAGGTGGACTAAATGAGAAGGTACATGTTGTATGAATAGCACTTCCCTGGCTAAAGGGCACAAGTGTTAGACAGTGTGAGTAGTAATACTAGTATATGAAAGCAATAAATCATGGATGCTGAGCACCCAGCAATGCTAGGGAATGACAAAGTCCACGAATGAGAATGTCCTTCTGAGCACATCCAAATAATAATAAACTACCCTCTGTCAATCCCATACCCAAGAGGATTTCTTCAGTAGATCGACACAAAAGACCTTCACTGGCTGCTCTGACTGTTGGCTGTGCCAAGAATTTTTTTAAATCCTGGAAGGGAGGGGTGGGAGTGCCGGATGTGTCTCTAGCAGCAGCCCCATCATCTCTCCCAGACACATCTCTAAGGTTTCCTGGTATTTTTTTTTCTACATAAATTTCTCACCCTCTTCCCTTCCCCCACTTTTTTTATTTTAATCTAGAGGAAATGGGCTTTGCATAGCTTTTGTCAGAGCTTTATAACTGTACACAGAATGACTTAAAACCAGATGTGACTGTAAACGAATCACTTTTCCAGTCTCAAGCGATTCTGTTGCATCTTCGTTCCCACGTTTCACGTGCTGTCACCACACCCGCGGAAATGAATTGGCTCACGTACGCACCAAATCAAGAGGTTAATGTGGCCAGTGGGGATGTCTATATGGGATTGACTGCTATACATTCCGCTGTCAGGAGCTAGGTCATGATCCTCAAAACATGGCTAACACTGGCTTTAAGGAAAAGGAGAACAAAAAGAAAAATCACACATCTCGTCTCCCTTAGAAAGAGATGATTGGAGGGTAAAAGGTTTTTTCCTGTGTATCATATTAGACTGTTGACTAAGATCATGTGTAGTATGGGGGCTTCCCAGGCGGCACAATGCTAAAAAATCTGCCTGCCAATACAGGGGATGCAAGAGATGCAGGTTTGACCCCTGGGTCGGGAATATCCCCTGGAGTAGGAAATGGCAACTTGCTCAGATATTCTTGCCTGAAAAACTACATGGACAGGGAAGCCTGGTGGGCTGCAGTCCTTGGGGTTGCAAAGAGTTGGACACAACTGAGCAGCTGAACACACATCATGTTAGAACATTATTTCTCAAGAATTCTCTGGAGGTTGTAAACAGAGGACTCTATTTGGTCAGCACATATTCCTTTTCTGGCTTTTATAGTGTGATCTTAATACTGTTTTTTAAAAATGGAATAAGCAGATAATTTTGAGAAAAATAGGAGATTTTTTCATGGTAAAAAGTCCACATTTTGACTTTTCATTTAAAACAATTAAAAAATGGAGGCTTGCTGGGCCCCCATCCTGCCCACCTCTTCCATATCGCTTTCCCATTCCACCCTTCTCTATTGGATGAGGCAGACACAGGGCATCTCAGAGTCCTCTGAATGTTGGAGCTGACAGTTACCATAGTGAAAAATCAAAGGGGCCTTACCATATTTTTCAAAAATACAATGATAAAACCATCAGCTACATTAGAAAACTCTTGAAGGAAGAAGTCTTGGCTCTTTGTTATCTCCCCATGCCCATGTTGTGGAGACTCAATAACTGTTCATTTATCTAACACAGTAAATATTCATATTTCACCACTCAACAAGGACACGGCTAAGTATTGGGGAATCTTAAAATAATTGTATTCTTCAGTTGTTCCATTGCAGATGTGGAACCCTCAGTTCAGTTCAGTTCAGTTCAGCTGCTCAGATGTGTCCGACTCTTTGTGACCCCATGGACTGCAGCATGCCAGGCCTCCCTGTCTATCACCAACTTCCAGAATTTACTGAAACTCATGTCCGTTGAGTCGGTGATGCCATCCAACCATCTCATCCTCTGTCATCCCCTTCTCCTCTAGCCTTCACTCTTTCCCTGCATCAGGGTCTTTTTAAAATGAGTCAGTTCTTCGCATCAGGTGGCCAAAGATTTGGAGTTTCAGCTTCAACATCAGTCCTTCCAGTGAATATTCAGGACTGATTTCCTTTAGGATGGACTGGTTTGATCTTCTTGCAGTCCAAGGGACTCTCAAGAGTCTTCTCCAACACCACAGTTCAAAAGCATCAATTCTTCGGCACTCAGCTTTCTTTATAGTCTAACTCTCACATCCATACATGACCACTGGAAAAACCATAGCCTTGATTAGACGGACCTTTGCTGACAAAGTAATGTCTCTGCTTTTCAATATGCTGTCTAGTTCGGTCATAACTTTCCTTCCAAGGAGTAAGCTTTTTTAAATTTCATGGCTGCAATCACCATCTGCAGCGATTTTGGAGCCCCAAAAAATAAAGTCTGACACTGTTTCCACTGTTTCCACTGTTTCCCCATCTATTTCCCATGAAGTGATGGGACCGGATGCCATGACATAGTTTTCTGAATGTTGAGCTTTAAGCCAACTTTTTCACTCTCCTCTTTCACTTTCATCAAGAGGCTCTTTAGTTCTTCTTCACTTTCTGCCATAAGGGTGATGTCATCTGCATATCTGAGGTTATTGATATTTCTCTGGGCAGTCTTGATTTCAGCTTGTGCTTCTTCCAGTCCAGCATTTCTCATGATGTACCCTGCGTATAAGTTAAATAAGCAGGGTGATAATATACAGCCTTGATGTACTCCTTTTCTTATTTGGAACCAGTTGTTCCATGTCCAGTTCTAACTGTTGATTCCTGTCCTGCATAGAGGTTTCTCAAGAGGCAGGTCAGGTGGTCTGGTATTCCCATCCCTTCCAGAATTTTCCACAGTTTATTGTGATCCACATAGTCAAAGGCTTTGGCATAGTCAAGAAAGCAGAAATAGATGTTTTTCTTGAACTCTCTTGGTTTTTTGATGATCCATTGGATATTGGCAATTTGATCTCTGGTTCCTCTGCCTTTTCGAAAACCAGCTTGAACATCTGGAAGTTCACAGTTCATGTATTGCTGAAGCCTGGCTTGAAGAATTTTGAGCATTACTTTACTAGCGTGTGAGATGAGTACAGTTGTGTGGTAGTTTGAAATAGCTCGACTAGAATTCCATCACCTCCACTAGTTTTTCATAGTGATGCTTCCTTAAGGTCCACTTGACTTCACATTCCAAGGTGTCTGGCTCTAGGTGAGTGATCACACCATCGGGATTATCTGGGTCATGAAGATCTTTTTTATATAGTTCTTCTGTGTATTCTTGCCACCTCTTCTTAATATCTTCTGCTTCTGTTAGCTCCATACCATTTCTGTCCTTTATTGTGCCCATCTTTGCAAGAAATGTTCCCTTGTTATCTCTAATTTTCTTGAAGAGATCTCTAGTCTTTCCTGTTCTATTGTTTTCCTCTATTTCTTTGCACTGATCACTGAGGAAGGCTTTCTTATCTCTCCTTGCTGTTCTTTGAAACTCTGCATTCAGATGGGTATATCTTTCTTTTCTCCTTTGCCTTTTGCTTCTCTTCTTTCCACAGCTATTTGTAAGGCCTCCTCAGACAACCATTTTGCCCTTTTGCATTTCTTTTTCTCGGGGATGATCTTGATCCCTGACTCCTGTATAATGTCACGAACCTCCGTAGTTCTTCAGGCACTCTGTCTATCAGATCTATTCCCTTGAATCTATTTCTCACTTCCACCGTATAATTGTGAGGAATTTGATTTAGGTCATACCTGAATGGTCTAGTGGTTTTCCCTACTTTCTTCAATTTAAGTCTGAATTTGGCAATAAGGAGTTCACGATCTGAGCCACATCAGCTCCTGGACTTGTTTTTGGTGACTGTATAGAGCTTATCCATCTTTGGCTGCAAATAATATAATCAATCTGATTTTGGTGTGGACCATCTGGTGATGTTCCTGTATAGAGTCTTCTCTTGTGTTGTTGGAAGAGTTGCTATGATCAGTGTGTTCTCCTGGAAAAACTTCATTAGCCTTTGTCCTGCTTCATTCTGTACCCCAAGGCCAAATTTGCCTGTTACTCCAGGTATTTCTTGACTTCCTACTTTTGCATTCCAGTCTCCTATAATGAAAAGGACATCTTTTTTGGGGTGTTAATTCTAGAAGTTCTTGCAGGTCTTCATAGAACTGTTCAACTTCACCTTCAAGGGGCATAGACTTGGATTACTGTGATAGTCAATGGTTTGCCTTGGAAATGAACAGAGATCTTTCTGTCATTGTTGAGATTGCATCGAAGTACTTCATTTCAGACTCTTTTGTTGAGGTTTTGTGGAACCCTCAGCATGACAGAATTCAAGAGCACCTAGTACCTAAGCCTTCAGATAAACTAGTGCCTAAGCCACCTCTGACTCCACGAAAGATCTAACCCTTCTGGAATTATCCAGAGGTCATTGGTTTCAGACCACCAAGATCAAAACTCTTAGCAAATCATCTATTGTGGCATTCTCTTGTCAACTCTGCTGTCCTGGGCTGGAATCACAGCCTTGTGCAAAGAGGCGCAAGAGTAAATGTTCGCAGAGACAGCTGAAGGGCAAGCACCTGATAAAGCTGCACTGGCAGTGTGTGCTCATTGACCCAGGTCTACTTGAGATCCAGATAAGAAGAGCTCTGACGAGAAAACAGGCACCTCCTGTGTACTTCCCAAACAGGCAGTACCCCAGTGGTGACCTCGTCTGGATTTAGCAGTGGTAGGATTCTGTTGCCAGCTCACCCAAAGAGCGAGAAGAATCAAAAAAATTTTCCCTTCAGAGACATTCCCTAGAATTCATGGAGTTTCCCCTTTCAGTGACTTTTCACTATATTTCATAATAACTGGTTTTCAAAGCTGTTATCCTGTGAGTGGGCTATGTGAGTAAAACCAGTATGTAACTGGGGTAAATTGAAGAGATTTAAAGAACTTAGCAGTCTTTCCCAGAGCATCTTTATCTTCATACTTATCAGCTGGCTCACCCACGAGTTCAGACCCCTGGATTTACTGTTCTTTCTTGCAAATTCATCATCATTTCTCATGATGTTTGCTATCCTCTCCCCCAACCCAGTCCTCTCTCCTCCTGGTCCTTGAAGAAGATGGACAGGTCTTCTTAGGTCTGAGCCACTGGTCTACCCCTAACTCAAGAGCATCCCTTGGATTCTGCCCTATACAAGCCCTTAAGCAAATCACTCCTTTTATTTTTTTTTAACTTTTTTTGTTTTGAAATAATTTCAAACTTATGGACAAGTTGTAAGAAGAGTGAGTGCTATGACATATCCTTACCAAGACCCATTCATCTTTTTCTAAGATTCTGCCACAATTTCAGAGCAGACTGCATATCTCCTGAATGAATTGTTTAATATCAGTAAAGACATCAAATTTAAGAAATGCAAAATTGATATAATGCTTTAATCCATAATCCATATTTCAATTTCACCAATTGACTCAAGCATTCTTTTTGGCATTTGTTGTTGCTGTTTTTTCTCTAAGAAGGATCCCACCCAGGATTCTGTGTTATATTTAGTTGTCAAGTCTCTTAATCTTCCATAATCTGGAACATTTCCTGTCTTTAAAACCATCCTTATGACATTGACCTTATTGAATAATATGTCAGTTATCTCTATGGTACGTATTTCCCTCCATTTGCAATTGTTTGATGTTTCCTTATGATTAGATTCAAGTTATAGGTACCTTGTCAACAGAACTGTTCCTCTTCTCTTGGGTTCAGTGTTTTTTCTCTAACAGATTAATTATTCAATTATTTCCCAATGGATCACAAATATAACTGCACATTAGAATCCATGAGAAGATCTTTACACTCTGATGCTGAGGTCCTATGTTGGTAAATTCTAATTCAATAGGTCTGAGGGAGAATTTGAGAATCTGTATTTTTAAAAAAGCTTCCTAGGTGATTCTGATGTGTGTAAGACCAGGACTGAGAGCCACAGACTTCCTATCTCAATTTGTACATCCTGGCTTCTCCTTCAATCTCATTTTCCTTCCTTTGCTACATTCTCTCCCCTCTGCATCAACCCTCACCTGGGCTCCTCCTCATCTGCCAAATGGAATCCATGTGCTAGACAAATACTGGGAGGTTAAAAAGCTCATGTCAATTCACATGCTCTGTTTTATGGGTTGCATTTTATGTGCACGTGACTCATATTGTGACAATATATGAACACAGCCTTTTGGTGCACCAAATGGAGAGTCAGGCAAATCCCCTATAATTAAAAGAAAATGAAAGGAAACAAAAATCCTAGAGATTTTAAAGCCAGAGAGGGTTGAGTGAATCAGAAGCCATATTATGCTATTGGCACATAATAGTCCACGTTAGCGGGGAATCTGAGAGAACTACAGCCCTTTGTCAGAATTAGATTTAAATGATGCCAATTATAAATTAGGGTTGTCAAGGACACATCCCTCCTGCAATATTGTACCCCCTTGCATGAGCTCCTGTACTATGACCAGTCTTAGCATCTGTTTATCTTTTCTCCTATTCACTCTAGAAAATCTAAGAATCTCTTGATTACAAGGAATCATTAGGGGATGGTTTGGAATGTTTCTTTTTACTGTATGTTTGAGCTTCTGCTTCTAGGTTTTTGTCTCAGTAAAGGGGAATGTTATCCCATTTTTAGTTGTGGCCACAGAGGAGTGGGGCAGTGGGGAGGTACCCCTCTGTTTACGTAACATGATAAAGGAGTTGACCCCAGCCTTGCTAGGGGTGGTTTTTTTCTTTCTTTTTTTGCATTTGTCTCCTCAATTATTTGGAGACTCATGTTGGGCGGTGATGTCTCTGAGGGCCAAATGAAAGGAAGCACAGAGCCATTAAACCTGCACCAGCACCACAATGGCTATTCATGAACTGAGGAAATGTGGTCCCTCTCGCAGGCCTGGCCAGGGCAGGATGGCGGTGGGGGGAAGAAGGGGGTGTGTCTCCAAACGAAACTGATGGGTGCTTAGTGGAACCAGCCAGTAACATTTTTAATGCATGTTCAATGCTTCATTCCTTTGAAAGCATTGTCACGTGATAATGCTAGCTCATCTGGTTCTTACAACAACCCTGTGACATAGGCAGGGTAGCAAAAATGAGACAAAAACAAGAAGCTAGTGTCAATTTCTAAATTAGTCAACATTACTGAATACTTACTGAGTATAGACAATGCACTAAGCCCTTTTCTTAATCCGATTGTAATCTTCATAGCTGTTTTATGTGGCAGAGAGAGTACCTTAATTATCCTTATTTTAAAGAGGAAGCAAGTATGACCTGAGTAACTACTAGTTGATACCACTTTGATTTAAACCAGGTTTCTCTGACACGAAAGCCCTGGCTCTTTACCACTTTATCAAACCATCTCCCCCAAGGTCACATGGCTGAGAGACGATCCAGATCAGTACTTTCTTGAGAACCCACGACTCAAATGATAAATGAACTCTGCTTAGAGTTTGAAGAGAAACACAGTTCCGTGGCCTGTCTTCTCTTCCTTTGAAGGCCATTTCTGCACATGTAATTTCCGCCTGCACCTCATGCTCAGGGCCCCAAAAGATTGACTTCCTGCTACCTCCACTCCTGCCTGTCTCTCCTTGCCCATAGGAAATGGCTAATACATGAAGCGTGAACCTCTGGCATCCACCTCTAGCCTGATCTACACCTGGGCTTGTGTACAAGGACAGAGTATATCTCTGTGGATATGGCACGCAGGGGTGCCTGGATGAAGGTAAGTGTAGGGGCTGAAATCCAGCCAATGTTCCAATATGGAGTCTCGTGCCTGCCTACTAGAACCATGTGCCTGGAAATGCCTTTTTTTCGAATGAACACAAAGAACCTGGAGTCCAGCAGCAGTTCAGTGTCTTCTCAGGTTCCACTTACCCACCCTGGGCCCCCTTTTTCAAGATTGTACACTTTGCTAAGTTACGGCAGAAGACTGAAATTAGATGCATTAATTCTGCTACTTGATTATTTAGCTTTTATGGCACCATACCCTCCCACCCACTGACTTCCCAGGTGGCTCAGATGGTTAGGAATCTGCCTGCAATTCAGGAGACCCAGGTTCAATCCCTGGGTTGGTTTCAGTCCCTGGGTTGGGTTTGATCCCTGGGTTGGGAAGAACCCCTGGAAAAGGGAATGGCTACCCACTCCAGTATTGTTGCCCAGAGAATCCTATAGATAGAGGAGCCTGGTGGGCTACAGTCCATAGGGTCGCAAAGGGTTGGACACACCTGATCGACTAATATTTACTTTCACTTTCCTCTCACCCCGTCATAACAATGCACAAAAGTGCCATCAATGTGGGAAACTAAGGCATTTAGTGAGTCCATGAGAGAGATATTGTGGATGAAGGATAAGATTTATCTAGATCAGTTGTTCTGGAATTTAAAAGTACATCCATGTGACTAGGAGGGTTTGTTAAAACAAAGATTGCTGGGCTGTACACTCAGAGACTCTGATTCAGTTGGCCTATGGTAGGGCCATAGTCTCTGCATGCCTAACAAGTTCTGGATCTGATCTCCATACTTTGAGTACCACTGAGCTAGACTGGACATGGAACAACAGACTGGTTCCAAATAGGAAAAGGAGTATGTCAAGGCTGTATATTGTCACCCTGCTTATTTAAATTATATGCAGGGTACATCATGAGAAATGCTGGGCTGGAAGAAGCACAAGCTGGAATCAAGATTGCCAGGAGAAATCTCAATAACCTCAGATATGCAGATGACATCACCCTTATGGCAGAAAGTGAAGAGGAACTAAAAAGCCTCTTGATGAAAGTGAAAGAGGAGAATGAAAAAGTTGGCTTAATGCTCAACATTCAGAAAATGAAGATCATGGCATCTGGTCCCATCACTTCATGGGAAATAGATGGGGAAACAGTGGAAACAGTGTCAGACTTTATTTTTCTGGGCTCCAAAATCACTGCAGATGGTGATTGCAGCCATGAAATTAAAAGACGCATAATCCTTGGAAGGAAAGTTATGACCAACTTAGATAGCATATTGAAAAGCAGAGACATTGCTTTGCCAACAAAGGTCCTTCTAGTCAAGGGTATAGTTTTTCCAGTGGTCATGTATGGATGTGAGAGTTGGACTGTGGAGAAAGTTGAGCACCAGAGAATTGATGCTTTTGAACTGCGGTTTGGAGAAGACTCTTGAGAGTCCCTTGGACTGCAAGGAGATCCAACCAGTCCATTCTAAAGGAGATCAACCCTAGGATTTCTTTGGAAGGAATGATGCTAAAGCTGAAACTCCTCTACTTTGGCCACCTCATGTTGACTCATTGGAAAAGACTGATGCTGAGAAGGATTGGGGGCAGGAGAAAAAAGGGACGACAGAGGATGAGATGGCTGGATGGC
Organism: Capra hircus; assembly: GCF_001704415.2. NCBI lineage: Eukaryota > Metazoa > Chordata > Mammalia > Artiodactyla > Bovidae > Capra > Capra hircus. The sequence goes on along the minus strand of NC_030812.1, from coordinate 42,397,990 downwards.
ATCACAGACTTGATGGATGTGAGTTTGAGTGAACTCCAGAAGTTGGTGATGGACAGGGAGGCCTGGCGTGCTGAGATTCATGGGGTTGCAAAGAGTTGGACACGACTGAGCCACTGAACTGAACTGAACAGAACTGAGCTAGATATTTCTTGACTCATACCATAGGCAAGCTTCTTATTCCATCAACTTTGTCCTTGTAAAGACACACACAAACACAGAGACACACAATCACATAATACTGTAATGGTAACAATAATAGCAATAGCTAATATTAATTGAGCTCTATTTTCCAGGCAATATTGTAGGCATGTAATACAGATTGGTTCCCTTAATTCATGTCCAGGATGTGAAAAAGAGAGTCTTGAAGCCAAGTACTGGCTCAGGTTTACAATCCTCCAAACTGACATAAAAGGATGTGAGGAAAGAGAAGGAAAAGGACAAAGGTAGGGAAAAATCTCTGAAAAGAGCCAATTTAGGACAGCTTTGCAGGAGCATCAGTGAGTGATGTTGGGTTCCAAATCATTTCTTTCTTGGCCTTCATCTTCATAAATAGGAGCTCTATGCAAGAGAATAAGGTGACTAGATGGGCAGGAGTGTGTATGTGTGTGTCTACTCTCCTCTTTGCTCTGCTACTGTTTAACCATGGTGAGTCCTTGGGTGAGTCCTTGCCTCTTTAAGCTGCTGCTGCTAAGTTGCTTCAGTCGTGTCCGACTCTGTGCCACCCCAGAGATGGCAGCCCACCATCCCTGGCATAGATGGCAGTCCCATCCCTGGGACTCTCCAGGCAAGAACACTGAAGTGGGTTGCCATTTCCTTCTCCAATGCATGAGAGTGAAAAGTGAAAGTGAAGTCACTCAGTCATGTCCGACTCTCTGCAATTCCATAGACCCTAGCCCACCAGGCTCCTCTGTCAGTAGAATTCTCTAGGAAAGAATATGAAATGGGTTGCCATTGCCTTCTCCAGGGGATCTTCCCAACCCGGGGATTGAACTCGGGTCTCCTGCTTTACAGGCAGATTCTTTACCATCTGAGCCACCAGGGAAGCACAATAAATACTATGGTAGATTGTTTAATGACCACAGATTCATCTCACCCGATATGTATGCCCCTTTTCAAGGAGACTTTGCAGCTCTTTCCCATGAAGAAGTGATTTCTACCTATCCACCTCCTCAGTCTGGCCTGGCTCAGGATTCCACTGACCGATTGAATGTGGCAGAAGTAATGTGTGGTCACAGACCCTAGGCCTCAGTAGGTTTGTAGCTTCCACCTTTCCTCTCTTGCAAAGCTTTCCAAAACCATCCGGTAAAAAAGCTGGTATCATCTAATGGAGGCTGAGAGGCCAGGTAGAGAACCAAGCATGCAGCTAGTTTAAATGCTAGCCATGGAAGAGGCTACTGTGAAGCTTCCAACACATCTCAGCCCCCATGCTGAAGGCAACTGCAAGAGTGAGCCTGGGTGAAACCAGCAAAGGATGCCTCCACCCCCACCATCCAGCTAGCAAAACCATCAGAAATAGTAAGCTCTCATTGTTTTAAACTACTAAGTTTTGGGCTTGTTTGTTACACAGTGATGGAAAATAGATACAAGTACCCACCTCCCTGAACATATGAAAGTACTTAGCATAGTTGCTGGCACACAAATTTTAGCTATTACTTGTTATCCCCTGGACTCTCTTCTTTGTAGATAGTGAAGCATCTCTTCATGTTTCCTTCCTCATTACTCAAAGGAACTCTTGATGGAAGAAAAAACACAAAAGCATCCCACTTTCTCATTTTAAGTTTTCTGTGACAGCCTACCCTCCATTCCCAGTCCTGTGTTCTAATCGCAACTCATCCTTTGCTTGTAGATCTAGAACATATGGTTACTTCATAAACGGGAGTTAGTAGTGACGTCATTGCCTTTCCAAGCAAAAAATCTTGCTATTTCAGTTCTTGTTCTTTGCTGGATCTCTTTCAGGTCAAGTGTGCTAACTGCTACCTAGTGGCTACATGTGTATGGGAACAAAAGGAATGACAGATAATCTAAGCACGTCACTAATTAAAATAACAAGTAGGAACCAGTGTCTGTTTCTGGATGAAGACTGCATTAAAAATGTGAGATGTTCATCAGTATATATGCAACTTCCACACATGTGAAAATTACTACAGAGCTCTTATACTGTCTCCAGTACTCTTGCCTGGAAAATTCCATGGATGGAGGAACCCAGTGGGCTGCAGTCCATGAGGTCGCTAATGGTCGGACACGACTGAGCGACTTCACTTTCACTTTCTTACACTGTCTAAGTCATTTATTCATTAGGGGGCAGCAGAGGATGAGATGGTTAGTTAACATCACCAAGTCAGGATGCACATGAGTCTGAGCAGCTCCAGCAGATAGTGAAGGGCAGGGAAGCCTGGTGTGCTACAGTCCATGGGGTCACAGAGTCACTTAGCAACTGAACAGCAACAGAGTACTGATCCTGTGCTCAGTGATTTTGACGACATCATGCTCTCTATGCGCCTCTGTAACACCACCTTTTGTTTCAGACGCCCCACAAAGTCTGGCAGATAGTAGGTGCTCAATGAATTAGCATGAAATCCGTGACTGGATTGAAGTGATAATAATTCCCAAGTTTCTTTAAAATACTAATCTTGGGTGAAAGTTGGAATCATGTCCAACTTTCCATCCTGTCCCATCTCAGCTCTTCCATGTCCATCCCTCCCTCCCTCCTCCCCACCTGTTATTGGGTTAATTCCTGTACTCTGTGAAGCTCAAATGAGATATTCTGTCCACCAGAAGACATTACTTAAAACCTCCACAAGGCCAGGAACCTCTCTTTTGTAATCCACCCAAACCCAAGTAATCTCTATCCCCCTCATCAACCGCAGCAGATGGTGAGTTTCTTCAGGGCAACAACCTGTCATTCACCTTTGAGTCCCAGTAAATACAGCAACCACAGCTATTACTTCTTAAGTGCTTACTAAGGATCAGGTACTGTGTTAAGCATTTTGTAGGCCTTGTCTCTCCCAGTCCTCACAATAGCCCTAAGAGGTAGAGGTTCATTTTAATAGATGAGGAAACTGAAGCTGGTCACTAGCTAGTAAGAGGAATTCAGGCCTTTGACTTCAAAGCCTGAGTTCTTAACCACTGTGTTTTGATACTAGTTAAGTTTTCAAGAAGTATTATTATTTGTTGAATGTATGAACATTTTCCAAAGTCACTGGACAGTCATTTTTTTTTTGGTGGGTGAGGGTGGAGAGTTGAAGAGTAATTAAGAGATGAAACAGGAGAAATTATGAAGGAAAAAAATGTGTATATAATTAGTCCCTGAATAAAATTCTCTCTCTCTCTCTCTCTCACTCTCTCTTTATATATCATAAAAGAAACATATTGAACGCTAGATACACATAAACTTCCAACACTTGGTGCTTCATCTGGGAGCTCATATAAACCTTAGCATGAATTTCCCTTAGAAAAAAATTAAAACTCCAGAGACAAAAAAACCCAACAGAGTGTTTATCACAATCCAAGGCTGCAAACCCAGCTCTGGGCTGGATCACATGAGCTCTGTAACACAGGACTGGGTTGCTCCTGGAACTCTAGAGCTCGCTGTCCTTGATTCATCCCAGTAAAGCTCAGCCACATCTAGGAGCTTCTTATATGTTTGTTTCACAATGGTAAAACTTGGGCAAAAATGAGGCAATATTCTTTTTTGCTAAAATACAGCCTTATAGTGTTCAGGCAGATATGTTTCTATTGATTATAGTTTTTATTTGGCATGTGTTTTATTTGATGCAGGTTTTTTTTTTTTTTTTTTGGTACTGATCTTTCTCTCTCTCTCTGTCTATATATATATATATATATATACATATACACATATGTATATATATGCTTGCTGTTGTTGTTGTCTTGCCACTAAGTTGTGTCTGACTCGTTTGTAACCCCATGAACTTAGCCCTCTAAGCTCCTCTGTCCATGAAATTCTCCAGGCAGGAATACCGGATTAGGTTGCCATTCCCTTCACCCGGGGTTCTTCCTGACCCAGGGATCTAACCTGTGTCTCCTGCACTGCAGGCAGATTTTTTAACATTTGAGCCACCTGCTGCTGCTGCTGCTAAGTCGTTTCAGTCATGTCCGGCTCTGTGCGACCCCATGGACTGCAGCCCACCAGGCTCCTCCATTCATGGGATTCTCCAGGCAAGAGTACTGGAGTGGGGTGCCATTGCCTTCTCTGTTGAGCCACCTGGGAAGCCTATAAGTTCTAAGTAAGTTCAGTCGCACAGTCATGTCTGACTCTTTGTGATCCCATGGACTGCAGCACGCCAGGCTTCCCTGTCCATCACCAACTCCCAGAGCTTGCTCAAACTCATGTCCATAGAGTCGGTGATGTCATTCAACCATCTCATCCTCTGTTGTCCCCTTCTCCTCCTGCCTTCAATCTTTCCCAGAATCAGGGTCTTTTCCAGTAAGCCAGTTCTTCACATCAGGTGGCCAAAGTATTGGAGTTTCAGCTTCAACATCAGTCCTTCCAATGAATATTCAGGACTGATTTTCTTTAGGATTGACTGGTTTGATCTCCTTGCAGTCCAAGGGACTCTCAAGAGTCTTCTCCAACACTACAGTTCAAAAGCATCAATTCTTCGACACAGCTTTCTTTATAGTCCAACTCTCACATCCATACATGGCTACTAGAAAAGGCTTATATATACGGATAAAAATAGTACATATATACCGATATCAACACACACACACACACACACACACACACACACAGCCTCTTGATGAGGATGAAAGAGGAGAGTGAAAAAGCTGGCTAAAACTCAACATTAAAAAAACTAAGATCATGGCATCTGGTCCCATCATTTCATGACATAGAAAGGGAAAAAAGTGGAAGCAGTGACAGATTTATTTTCTTGGACTCCAAAATCACTGTGGACAGTGACTGCAGCCATGAAATTGAAAGACACTGTACCTTGGAATGAAAGCTATGACAAACCTAGACAGTGTATTAAAAAGCAAAGACATCACTTTACTGACAAAGATTCATATATTCAAAGCTATCGTTTTTCCAGTAGTCAAGTATGGATTTGAGAGTTGGACCATAAAGAAAGGTAACCACTGAAGAATTGATGTTTTTGAATTGTGGTGCTGAAGAAGATTCTAGAGAGTCCCTTGAACTGCAAAGAGATCAAACCAGTCAATCCTAAAGGAAACAACCCTGACTCTTCATTGGAATGACTGATGCTGAAGCTGAAGCTCCAATACTTTGGCCACCTGATGTGAAGAGCTGACTCATTGGAAAATACCCTGATGCTAGGAAAGATTGAAGGCAAAAGAAGCAGTGGGTGGCAGGTGAAGAGATGGTTAGATAGCATCACTGACTCAGTGGACATGAGTTTGAATAAACTCTGGGAGATGGAGAAGGACAGAGAAGCCTGGAGTGCCACAGTCCATGGGGGTCTCAAAAGAGTCAGACATGACTTAGGGACTGAACAACAGCAACATATACACAAAATACACACATCAGAACAGAAATAAGTAGATATAAATATTTAAGGTCAGCTCTAAGAATCCTCTTATAAACTGGTGTTAGAATGCAGTTTTAGTCAAGGCACATTCAGCCAGAATGAGAAGGTGCCCCACCAGGAAGTGTTCAATTTCCCAAGCAAGTGGTGAAACTGTCACTGACATCAGTGGTTGAAAGGGCTCAGGGCTTGGAGATTTAGGGAGACCCCAGGGCTAGTTCATGATGACACCCTCAAGTAACAGCTCTCCTGCTCCTTTTCCCTGTCTTTCCTTCCCACTTTCCAAGCCCAGATATATCTGAAACCATGAAGATCAAGCTTGGAGAGGTGAGTATATAGCTGGTGAGATGTGAGAGAATTTGAAGACACTCCCTTTTCCCCTATTTCAAGACCAAGCTTGGTGGGGTGATGGAAGGGAGAAGCTAACATTTCAATTGAATTTAGGGTTTGAGTTATTTCTTGAAATGGTATTTATGCTAATAGGCTGACAGTGATTATTGAGCTTTAAATTGATTAAAGAGTGTCCAGAAAAGTCATGAGGCCTTCTGAACTCTTCAGAGACAATGCAAGAAATAGGTTGGAGGGCAGATTTATAGCACTGGCTCTATTTGGTTTGCAATCAATAAATGAGGTATGGGTTCACTAGCCAGGAGTCATGTGCAATTTTAATTTCTGCACAATGCAAAAGAAAACAGAGCACTAAAATGGTTAAGTCACATGCATAGTGTTGAGCTTTTACTTTCTTTAAATTACTTGGGTTGCTTTTGTGCGTGTTGATGTGCTCAGTCATGTCTGACTCTTCGTGACGCCACAGACTACTGGCAGCCAGCCTCCTCTGTCTATGGAATTTTCCAGGCAAGAATACTGGAATGGGTTGCCATTTCCTCCTGCAGAGAATCCTCCCGACCTAGGGATCGAACCCGCGGTCTCTGCATCTCTTGCATTGGCAGGTGGATTCTTTACTGTTGCACTCCCCGGGAAGCCCTCAGGTTGCTTATTATGAAACAGCTAAATACTGCCAAATGAAACCTTAGCTTTTAAAATGTGCTTTAATTACAGCTATTGTCTAAAATGATGGCCTAAAACCCTGAATGGAAAGCAAAGCCAAAGAGGTGAACACCTGAAATGGAAACGCTATGTGAGCAGATTCACAGCCGTGTCCTGGCTGCTCCTCAGCCATTTACCTGTCCTCTCGTGGATGCTAATGTAGAATTGCTATGTGACTCAGCTTATCCTTGTCCATCTTCACAAATCTGTTATAATGATTCCTGAATCTTCCATTGCTTTGTGACTCTCTCCCCTCCCTTATAAGCATAAATGATTGTGACCTATATGCAGGGGGACCTGCAAGTTACTGACTGTAATTTTTACTTCCTGATTTTAATTCTTGTAAGACTATGAACCCTGACTTCAGTTCAGAAATGTGGCCAGTCTACAGGAGTTATAATTATCTTCAGCTTATAAAGGTGTAGCCATTTAAATTCTACCTCCAAGATTGTCTCATTATGCAAAATGCCTTCATATACAATTAACAACAAAGACACAGAGTGCCTCATCACCCACTTGAGTAGCATTATTTCCAGCAAAGCCAGTCTTTTCAAGCAATGGGCTTTCTGAGGCCTTCCCAGGACACACTCCATACACTCCTTTCTCCTCACTTACCTCTTCCGTGGTGCTGGAGAAGGGTGGAGTAGTCCAGGGAACCCAAGATGTCATTCCAGCCATCCATAGACTGGGATGCTCCCTCTGGCTGCTGTTCTGGCTGCAGTTTTCCGGGGTACTTCTGGTGAAGGCCTCGGTGGTATTTCTAATAAGGTGTCCCGGGCTATATGGAAGTGCATTAAAAGTAGCGGGGGTCTGGGGAGGAGCTGTGTTTCTAATGCTCCTTACCGAGACTTCAGTTCCTGGGCCAGCTGAGGTAAAGAAAGGACAGGAGCTAAAATTACCTTCATGTTCTATACAGTCTTCATATAAAAACAGTTTTTCTTAGAAAAAGACCGCTTTGACAATGGACATGTATTTTTTAGCTACACGAAAAATAGAAGATAGTTTGAGTGTGACCATACTCACTTGCCCTGTCTGTGTCACCTGTCTTTTATCCATCTCTCCAGTTTACAAGGTGCAGGGAGAATTATGGAAACTGCTATCACGGATAAGCACAAAAAGAGGCTCAAGATGGAAAAGGTCTTTTTATAATTTAGCAAGATGTAAATATCAGCTGTTCTCTTAAATGTTAATGAAATAACCATGACCATTAAGCATCTTTTCCTTGAGATGTGGAGGATTGTTCAGGGTACCCTGGATATGCGGTTGCCAGATGTAGCAAATAAAAATATGTGATGCCTAGTTAAATTACTATTTCACATAAATAACCAAAGGCCCAGTATATTTAATATATCCTCAATATACAACATTACAAAGATTATATTATATTGTATGCTAGGAATATGCTTATACTAAAAATTGTCATTTATCTGAAATTCAAACGTACCTGAGTATGGTATATTTTATCCAGCAACCCTACCTGTACATCTACTAAAGCTTTGATAAGTGTTTGGACATTCTCCCTAGTTTCTGTTTGCTTTTATCTTCCTGAATTCTGTGCCACTAACTATCACTGCCATTGTGCCTGGCATATCTAGAGATGTACTCTTTCCTGGGATGTCTTCTATAGGACAGATCCAACTGTACTATTAGTAATATGCCTTTACAACAGACTCCAAGAAGCAGTCTTAATTCTGCACTATTAATTGATTTAAGTGCTAGAATGTCCTTTTACACAGATACTATTGTTGGAATGCAAAAAACTCTATGTGTGGAGATTAGTATTTTGGCTATTTCGAGCTTTGGCCAATGTCAGTCCCCTGAGTTGATTACTACCTAAGACAATTTTAGCTCTCATATCCTCAGAAAGAAAAAAGGTTTAATGGTGAGGTGAGGGCAGAGACAAGCTTCCATATACCTAGCATGTAATTACGTGCCTTCGCATGTCAACCTATGTTTACTCTTCTTCACTAAGCAGCAGTTGGTAAGTTCTCTTCTTGAGAACTATTTTTTTTTAGTCAGTTTATAGAATTAATTCAATGGATGAAACAGGACTTTCCTCAAGTTAGGCAAATGATCAAAGCACTCCTGAAATTTCTTTTGCAAATAACATAGTTTATCACCATTGCAAGTAGCTTTGGGATGGATATCTTATGGAAAAAATTCTGCTCTTCTGTAACTGTCTTTAATTAACCTTCTAAATGTATTTTTAAAACACTCCAAACCAAACAAGTTCATTTTCCAGTTTAGGACACCACCTTTTTCCAAAGAAAGAACCTACAGAATATTCAAGTCTGGTACCCCTTCATTTTGTGTCTATGTTTTAACTTGTGCTATTTAAAAAACAGGAAGGAAACTTCAGTCTTAACATTTAATTTCCAAATTTTGTGAATTTCAAAACACACTTTGTTAGGCATCACAATCTCTTTGGAGCTTGTTGGAACATTGAAGCCTTACTACCCCACTCCCTACCTCCAAATTATGACCTAGTATATCTGGCGTGGGATTTAGCACATGCATTTCTAACACATTTCTCAGGTGTAATATACGTCTAAATATATAATTTTATCCATATGTACAATATGAGCCAAAGCTGAATTCTAATCATGTCTTATGTGGGAATTGAAGAATTATGAAGTAGATGAAAAGAAAGAAAAATCCATCACAGAAATATATAAGGTGATTAAAATAATTTCACCTTTCCATTGCCTGAACTCTTTGTTGAAATGAGTGTTATGAAATTATACTAAAAATAGTAGTTCTCTGTGTGTTTTGGGTTCTATAATCCTTCTGATATTCTTTTAAAAGGTATATACATTTTACAGTTTATGAAATAACAAGATGTGTTTTGACAAATGCAAGGAAAAGTTCCTACACAATGGAACAATATGTTGAAGCTATTTTTAAAAAGCTTTATTGTACCATTGCTATTACATTGTTTCCACATTATACACAATTCCTCTTAGAACACAATTCAAACTAAGGTGGACCATCCTAGGTCCAATCTAAGAAGTTTAGTACTTACTGTAGAAAAAATAAAGCTTAGCACTTAGAGCTCACCTATAAGATGATTTGCAATGACTATGTCATATCAAGACCATATTTCTAATAAATTTCTTTAAAAAGAAATATACATTTTAATTTATTAATTCATCTATGATTGCCTCAGAAATAATCAATAATAGAAATGGAATTTTTGTATAATGATAGTGGAGACAATACACAATTTGTTAGTTTCCCTCTTTTAAATGATTAAAAAAATGTTCAAGCATATTGAAAGCAAGAACTTGAATAAAACTCATTTTGAAGATATAAAATTTAAACTATATTGATACTTTCTATTCTGTAGGAAGATGCCAAATGTAATGTGCCCTTTAAAAGTGGGAAAGCAATCTGGAAAAGAGATAAATAAAACAGAAGATACCTTAGAATATTGATGATTTGTATATATATATTTATACACAAATATTTAAATTAATATACAAGATATATTAAATAAGATTTGACTAGAATAAGGTGAAAGGTCTGGGCATTATAATATTCTGAATAATTATTAGAAATGTTAAAATGAATAAAATTTCAGAAAATGTACTCAATGAAATAAAGAATACATTTAAAAATACACACGCCTAAACTTTGAAAAAGTGAGTTAGAAAGTAAAAAATTTTGAAAAGAGTACCAAAGATGGAGAATTTACAAAAAATAGGAGGCATAACAATCAAGAAGGTATAATCAGGGGTTATTTTTTTTTTAAGAAACTTAAAAAAGATGCAAGATTAGAAAAAAGTAAAATTAATAAATGGAAATTGATACCAAGACATAGGATAGTAAAACATCAAAGCATAGCATAGTAAAAAATTTAGATTAAAAAATGAAAGTTTAGCCAATCAAAGAAATGCTTTTCAATAGCCAATTACTACTCAACTACTGTACTATGGTTTGTTATATGACGATGAGCCTGGTTTATCCTAATGTCCCATGTTTTCTTTTGGGAAAATGCACACACAAACAATGGAAAAGGATGAAATGGTGGTGTAGAAGGATGGAGGGATAAGAATGGTTTATTAGTTCATGGCTATGAGGCTTTGGGGGAGACATGCTCAGCCAGAGCCTAAACAGGGTTAGGGCAAAAGCAGGTGGAAAGTGGGTGAATAACTTTGTGTGCCCGGGCTGGCTCATCTGTTAGGCACAACACAAACACTGCCTAGGGCTCACGATTTTTAGGGTCTATCACATGATCTAATTTCTTTGAAAATAATTTTTAACAAAGAATGTTCAGGGTCAAAGAAAATGTTAAATTTTTTTTCACACATTGTGAATAAATGAGAATGCTAGGACCCATGATAATCTATTAATTTTTTTCATTTCTTTTTTCCCAGTGGAGGAAGGAACCCACAAAGATGTAAGAGCACAGGACCCATGAAAGTCATATGCAGCCTTGGGTGTGCCCTGGTAAGTTTAATGATGTGTCACAGGCTGAAAATCGTTGAGCAACTCCGGATGCTATGTTAGACATTTTTCAATGATCATAGAAAGCATGTATTAATACTCAATGACCAGATGATTTTCAATGATCATGTAAATAAATGGTTAATTGCAAAGTCCATGTTGTTATAATGATGCAAGGAGGAAACTCTAAAATGTCTGTGACAGCCAATTTGGTCAGAGTCTGTGTATACAAAGACACTTTCTGTTTTGCTTTGTTCATTTCCCATCAAGCTCTCTGTATTTACAAGCACTACTACCAATCACTAGAGGAAATAGCTGCTAACACCCAGTGTCCCAAGAGCATATATGATTGCTTACCTAGTACAATGCTTATGCATTTTATTCCCTCATCCATATGACTACAATGAAACAATTACTTTAACCAGCAGGTGTATCAAGCCAGCCAACAATATGATTTACTTCAGCAGTGAGATCTCAGTAGTGATTTTACTAACTCAGCCATATCAGGGACACTTGAAAATATGTCTGGAAAAATTTGCTTGTCCTCAGACAAAAATGAAATCTGAATGAATGAATCTGTAGCAGATGTGGAATAAATGTTGATTGGTTGGCTGACATATACAATGTTACTCTTCATACAATATGAAACATCTTAGTGAAAGTAACAATTTTAGACAGTCATCCTGGGTGTTTATACTTGTAAGGAGACTTGGAATTCCTTGGAATAGGTATCCAAACCATAGATGGAATTTTGTATTCTTCATTTGGAAGTCCTAGAACTATTTGAGTGTGGTCTACTGTCAATAGATTGGTGCTGGTGCTGTGGAACCCCTTTTCAAGTTTAGAATGTTTTTATTTTCCTGTCTTAAGGATTATTTGCTTAGATATGCTTGCAAATATGTAATATCCTTTGAGAAGATTTCTCTGTTTCTCGTGTAAAAGAGGGGGCCCAATGAATGAGTTATTTTCCATATCATGTAGATCCATAAAACTTCAATAATTCAGTCCCTGTAACCTGTGTTGTCTATTTGTGGGGCTAAGACTTTTCCTGTTGGAATAGATAATACTGTAACTGTTAATGGCTTGGTGGGTTTAAAAATTCTGCTTAATATGGGAAGAAGAGAAAACCAATAATCAGGACTTCATTAGTGGTATAAAAATATCCTTAGCTTTCCTTAATTGTTCCTATTATTCTGATGTGCATGCTCAGTCGCTCAGTTGTGGCCAGCTCTTTGCGACCCCATCCATGGGACTTTCCAGGCAAGAGTACTGGAGTGGGTTGCATTTCCTCCTCCACGAGATCTTCCCAACCCAGGGATCAAACCCTTGTCTCCTGGGTTTTCTACCACAGAAGAGCCACCTGGGAATTACTGTAATTCTGATATTTAACACCTTTTAGAAGTTGAAACACATTTAGCCAGCACTTGTTGACCATGGGAACCATGATTACCTTCAAAGGAGATAAAGATTTCTAAGTTATGATTCCTGCTCTAAAGAGGTTTATAGCATAATAGTTGAGTCTTTCTAACTTTTTTCTTTTGCATCTCCTGTATATACAAACGACTTGGTCTTGGAGAAAAAAAATGTTTAACTGAATTTTAAGTGAACTTTCCTAGGAATGTACAAGTACCCCTTGCCCAAAGCATAGGCTGATATAATTTTCCCTTTAGTTTATAGGATTTTTCCTAGCAGGAAGCCCTTAGGAGTGCCATCTTTCAAGAGTTTGTAAATTAGAAATTTGGACCTCAGAATGCATTTTTACTCTCAGAGCAATAATAATCTTAAAAAGTCAAATGTGTCATTATATAAAATTGCTATATGCTTGGGAGTAGAATAAAATTTGGTTTTTCCTTATTGCCTTATTGATGATTGCCTTGCGTGAATTTATAGAGACTGAGAAATGATGCACAAAACATTTCTAAATGCTATACTCAGCACAGTGACTCCAACGATGTGGCTATATGGAGGAAATATTTGAATCTGTCAATCACTTGTTTTATTGACATATTGCTGAAGGTAAGATGGTTCCCAGAGAGCTGGATATCTGGCAACTGACCGACAAAAGAATATATAGGAAAAAGGAAATTTTGTCATTTTAGCCAGATATATTGGCATTTTGGAAGCAATGCTTTTTATTACTCCCTACTCAGAATAATAGCTATAAGGCTCTAATTTTAAAAATTGATCTTAAAAGTTTTTTTTTAAAATAAGAGTCTGTCTACCATATACATTATTTTTTTTTGTAGGAGGGGATCCAAAATGAATTTGTGTAGTATATTCTTTGAGGGTAAACTTAAAATTCAGAGGGAATGGTAAAAAATCTACATCCATCTTTTCTTTAACTTGGTAATCTACTATGATCCCGGTGATCCTGGTTCTACATAATCTATATATTCTTTTTAATTGGATTCCCACGAATTAGGTCCCATTAAACTCTATTCTGGGCTTCCCTTGTGGCTCAGCTGGTAAAGAAGCTGCCTGCAATGTGGGAGAGCTGGCTTCAATCCCTGGGTTGGGAAGATCCCCTGGAGAAGGGAAAGGCTACCCACTCCAGCATTCTGGCCTAGAGAATTCCATGGACTCTATAGGCCGTGGGGTTGCAAAGAGCGACAGGACTGATCGACTTTCACTCACAAACTCTATTCTATTTGTTCCATAAATGGTTGTTTTAAGGGGTTTTACAGAAATATACGAAAAGTTGAAAAGACAGGTTAATTTTACATTCCTCTCCTAATAAAAATCATTGCAGTAGCACTGATTATTTGAGGAAATCTGACCCTAGTACAGGTTCTTCTCTTGAAAACCTTCTTATTAACTTTTGAATCGAATTTTGACCCACTTTGGAAACCTATTTGATTCATCCTATTATAGAGGGGCTTGAGTAAAGGAGAGGAAGAAGAAAAAAGACATCTTAGAATGAAGCACAGTTAAATTATGACAAAATTCAGTGGGCATTCAAAGAAATGTTTAAAAAAATTTAAGAAGTATCAAGTTAAAAAAAAAACACTATCATTTAATGTGACACCCTGGCAAGAATATATATTGGAGGAAGGGATATTTTTTTTTCTACTCACACTCTATTATAACCAACTATTTACTTATTGGCCTTCCCATTATCTTAAGGAGCAAGATATATTTAGTGATTCTCAGGTTTGGCTGCATATTGGAAGTATTTAAAAATATAATTCCTGAGTTAGTTGACCTAGATGATGAAGCCAGGATATTAATACTATTTCATGTTCCCATTGTACTCTGATGTAAAGCTTGGGTTGAGAATCACTGGTGTAGGGTACTTTGGTTACTAGCACAAGTTCTGGCACCAGTAGGTAGTAGAGAAATATTACTTAAATACTTGAATGGCATTATGAATGTTTATTCTATGAAACAAATAAGAAATATATAGCCCAGGTTTTGACCTTCACAAGTATGCTTTTACTGATGAGCCTAATAAAACCAATACATCCTCTGCATGAACAACATGCATATTTGTGCTACTTTATAGTATTTATTAACTCTTAAGAAAAGGCATTTGGAGTTCATTCATTACAAATATCTACATGAAATTTAACATTTCACAATGAACTCTCTAGAAAATCAGTGAGTGTTCATGCTATGGGTCAACCAATATCATTCTGTACAGTTAGAGAAGAAAAAAGTCTGTTGGCCAAAGTATATGTTGCACCTATGTATACTCAAATATAAGATACTTTTTTGTATTGGAATTGTTCATATTTTAACTCTGCTTTTTCTAGAGGTCCATTTTTTTCCCCCAACACACATTATCAGGCATTTTGGATATGGCATGTTCAGTGGTTAACTGCAAGTAGTGTATTATATCTAGTTTACTTTTGAAATGAAGTATATCATTAGACATGTTTTGTGTGAAGGTTAAAAGAAATAGTTTTTCCATGGATTATCGTCCATCTTGAATAATCCATATCTATTGAATTCATATGTGCTTTTTAAAAGTTCTGATGAAAGAATATTCTTCTAAGGTCTAATTGGGAATTGGGGAGGAATCTCACTGCTTGGGTATAACCATACACCATACAACCGAAATATTTACAATGTTCCTGTGTTGTTTGACTTCCCTAGTGGTTCAGAGGTTAAAGCATCTGCCTGAAATGTGGGAGACCCGGGTTCAATCCCTGGGTCAGGAAGATCCCCTGGAGAAGGAAATGGCAACCCACTCCAGTACTCTTGCCTGGAGAATCCCATGGAGGGAGGAGCCTAGTAGGCTACAGTCCATGGGGTCGCAAAGAGTCGGACACGACTGAGCGACTTCACTCACTCACTCTGTGTTGTTTAGGATAGGCCTAGCTAGATGAACTACAGGAAAGGAACTGTTTGGATGGTGCTATGTGATGTATTCTCCCTGATAAAGTTGAATTTCATAATTAAATTTTATATTTTCTATCTTATTCTCATATCAGAAATTTTTATAAGAACAGATACTCTTCTTGTACTGTAGAAGAGCCCATTTAATTGGCACCTACTTAGATATTTAATTTATCAAGTGAGTGAGTGATGTAAAACTGTTCAAAGATCAGTGTGGTGAAAAAACTCATATAAGTCTCAAAAATTAAGACCTAATAAAAAGATTTAAATGTACAGTGGATGCTGATCCTGAAATGAGGCTATGAACCAAAATTATTTGGGGAACTTTTTAAAAAACATCCAGTATCTTGCCCAAATATAGGTTTCTTGGAATAAAATCTTGGAAACAACAATAAAGGAAGAAATGATGGCAATGATTCATTTTACTCCTTCTTTACACCAGGTGATTCTGAATGTAGCCAATTGGGCAAGAATCCTATGGATGAGCATTTGGAAACTACTATAAAATGGAACATATATTGGACAAGGTATCAAGAATTGGGTTCTCAACAAAGTCCTACCGTATAGCACATGGAACTCTGCTCAGTGTTATGTGGCAATCTGGATAGAGGAGAATTTGGGGGAGAATGGATACATGTGTATCTATGGCTGAGTCCCTTCACTGTTCAGCTGAAACTATCACAATGCTGTTTGCTAATCAGCTATACTCTAATGTAAAAAAAAAAAAAAAGGTAAAAAAATAATACCTGGGTTCTAATCTATACCTCTGCTTCTTAATTATTTGGGACAATTCACTTTACCTTGACAAATTTTAATCTTAAGGAAGGACTTCATTTCTAGATAATTCTCCAGTTATTTATAGCTAGTATATAGCAATTCTTTTATCCTCCATGACTTCCTAAAGCAAACCTCTAATAAAGGAGTAAATAGGCAATAAGATGATAAAGTAAAATAGAAAATTAAGCTGTATTGACAAATAAAAATTCCTAGTCTAGGGCTGAACTGTATGTTGTACCAGAAATTTATGCATGTGTATATAAGTTTTTATATGTCCATCATCTAGGTTATATTCATCAATGATCAACAAATTAGAAGATTCTATGGCTGCACATTGGTTCTTAACATTTCAAAGATACTACCTCCAAAAAAACTACCCCTAAATGTTAGTACAAGAGATTTGCAGAAGCATAACTTGTTATCTTCCCAATTTTATCAAGCACCATTTTGATGTTCTAATAGCTCCTCATAATCAGAGAACAGAAGTGTCTACATCAGCAAAATTATTAATTTCCTTATCATTGCCTTTAGTTATTACCTGTGTATGCTATACACAGATTTACATTCCCATATCTAGTAATATATAGCCTAAGTGCTTAATGTTTGACACAAAAGAGAAGCTCAAGAAATATTTGTTGAATTAATAGAAGAAGCAAGAAAAAAAAAAGGAAGGAAGCATGAGAAATAGACAGAAAAAGGAAAGTTGGGCTTATTTTAACGAAGATAATGAAGATTTCCAAGTTGGTGTGTACCACACAATCCATTTCCATTAGCTTATGAATCTTCCATTAGAATTTTGTTGGAGCATGTGGACTTCCCTTGAATGCAAAACAGCAAGATATTTAACAGAACTTTCAGAATCAATTCTGAAAGGAAGAACTCACCTTTTTTAGAGCAGAGGCTTTCACTGACTGGCTTTCCCTCCTCGTTGACATCTATTTTCATCCAGCTATGGAGGTACTTTCTGCCCTTCTTGACCACTACCCTGGGGCCTTGTTTCTTGAGAAAGAGAGAGGCATTTTCCACCTCAAGGAACCCTTCCTTCTCATAGCAAGTCCATCGAGGAGCCTGGGAGCAGGGGGCAAAGATGGCGGCCCGGCCAGGGCCACCAGAGGAATTGGAGATGCCCAGGCACAGAGCAGATTTAACATGAAGGAGCTTTCCATCCTCAGTCCACGTCCACTGCTGGTTCTGGTTTGTCCTACTGCACAAGTCCATGACCACTCTCTTATTTTTGAAAAGACACTGTTGTTTCTGGACATGGACAATCTGAAAACCCTCTGGAAGATGAGAAGCTCATCAAGTGCTATGCAACAAACCATAAAACCCACCAGAAAACAAAGCAACCCACCCACAAATCAGCCTGGTCAAAATACAAGGTTTATTTATCTTTTGCAATTGCTATCATTTAAAGTGAATAGTTCCAGATTCAACACATGTGATTTAAAAATCCCAAAGCAAACAATGCAAAAATGTCACACTTAGCTTCTTTTCTTTTCCTTTCACATGGTTTAGGGAAGAAAATACGCCCCCATTGAAATAATGAAAGGAAGCTTGGAAAAGAAACCAAACCATCCAAAGAATACAGTGAGATATTTTAGCCTAAATATTTAAATGCTAAAGTTATATAAAATCCAATTCCCATTTTAACCATTTCACTCCTTCCACCTCACCTCCATTCTCCACTCTAAAGAAACACTCCATTTTCCAATTCTTAAGTTACCACTGCAATAAGTGTTTGTATACAAATGGATGAGTTTGAATACAGTTTTTGAAAATTAAGTATATTTATCCCAAAATAAAACAAAATTTTCCATTTTTCTAAGCACATTCTCCTAGCTAGTAGTAACTAATTAAAGTATTGATTACACAAATTAAATTTTTATAATACTATAGAGAGGAATTTTTCTATTTTGTGACAGTATCTACAGTCTTCCCTCAAATGTTAATGAGAAAACTGAATACCCAATTGTTAGACATCAGATTAAAAAGTGAAATATTCAGGCTCAAAAGCCATCTTCAAGGTGCTTTTACTTAATTTTCTCAGCTATTCCATTAAAATATTCAGACGTTCCAAATAACAACTTCCAAATAAAACCCACCACAGTTCCTCAACTCCCTTTAATTATATATATTTTCTTTATTTAACACAAAGGAAACCAAACTATAACTTGACAGAGAAAAAGCAGAAAGATGCCACAGACAGTTGCATAATAATATGTTTTCCCCACCTTGGGGTTGCTTTAGTTTCTGCTGTTCAGATGCCATTTCAGGAGCTGCCTGAGGCATTTGGAGGACACCAGAGGAGGCCATTTATTTTCTTTTGGGGAGAAATCTCAGCAGTGTGGGCATCACAGGCTCCTTTTATTCCCCCTCCTCATCGTCTCTGGCTAAACTGCCATGGAGACCTGGCTCCATTTCCGCTTTGTTTCACACACTTCTCAAAGGACAGAGACTCCTTTGCTGGCTATTGAAGAAATGCCTCAGGAAACTTGAGGCAGACCCACTCACCTGAGTTCACGAAGATGAAGCAGGTAAGAATCGCCATGTAAAATTCAGCCTCCATTTTCCACTTAACGACTGTTCATGCTTTGCTTGGGGGAAAAAAAAATTCTCCCAGATAAGAGAAGCAAAGACTAGGAAGGAAATGTGCCTTCATGGTGGGGGGAAAAGTCAGTGACGAGCACTTCCTCCTATTGAATTGTTTGGGGGAAGTTTTACACCAGTTGTCCTTTTGTCTGTTTCCTTAGAAAGAAGGGATTATGATTACTTCTCTTTTTTTTTTAATGTCAAAAAAAATTCCAGCCCCCAGGAGCAGAATGAAATGTGTGCGTTTTCTTCTACCATCCCTTTGCCACACGACTAAGCTCAAGAGGGAAGAAAAGAATTGTAATCTTAGGTAATTCAATGTTCCTACAGCATTACATCTCTTCAGGTGATGTGATTCTGCCAAACAAACACCAACCACGTAATTTATGAGGGTCTATGACGAGGGATATGAAGACATAAACATGTATTGTGTGTATAATGACAGCTGGAAGTCTATCGAGGAAAACCACATAATGATGGCACTTCTAGATCACTATCACTCAAGTGATGGCAATACTACATTTTGAAATTGTCATCTCTACTGGGGAGAGGCAGACTAAAATTACACCCATCACACTGTTGACTTCAGGCTTTCCCCCAGAGATAATGGTCTCTCTCCAAAGAAGAAAAAAAAGCACATGCCTTACTCAGCATTTAGTATTAAGAGTAGTTTATTGGCAGTAGGAAACAAAGTCAACATAGCTGCATTAAAAATTCATATGTGAGCAGAACATCTAGTGTTTGCTGAGTGTAGTTTTTTTTTTTTTTAACTTTGTCTCTTGAGGAGTAAATCATTTCAGAGATTTAAGGATACCCATGGCAGTATCCTTTTAAAGAACCACTGGAAATGGGACAGGTTACATCAATTTCAAAGGCATCTGCCTTTTACTGGGAGAGAGATTTCAGGTAAACATTATATTCAAAAATTCTTTCTCAGTAAAAGAGAGACAAGTATTTAAAATTCTTAATACATCATAGTTGCTACAAATTTGTTTTTCCCTTTGAAAGTAAAATGACTCACAATGTAGAAATACAGTGGATAGAATTCTGGAGCAGAAACCACCTCTATGCTCAATAGTAGAGAGTAAATACATATATACCCAATGACAATCATTGTGCTCTGTAATTGTTTGATAGGAGGTACTGATAAACACACATTTAATAGGTAATATTTCAAGACACATTTCCATATAAAATAGTTACTGCTTTTGATTTTTTTTTCAAAAACACAGACTTATTGTTAAAAATCCATCATCAATCACTTGCAACTTTAGTGGCAAGATTCTGGTAACTGAGAAGGAATTAGCACTTAAAATAGGAACAGTTTAACAACTGACAGTCCATTCACAAGACAGATTTTGCAAACATTAAAGCATCTAAACACACAATAATAATTTCTTCAGCAGCTCTTCAAGGTATCATCTGATGACATATATTTCATACATATATTCTGTGTGGCAGATAGTCAGTACAGACAAAACAAATTCCTCCTTAGCAGTGTGAGAAATCAACCAAACCTCCATCAGCAGACGACCTTCAGAATAATTTAGGGGATGCTTACAAGTGTATTCATATACACAAGAGGCTGGAGGACTTGAATATGTTGCCATCTTTCACAATCCATGCCCCGACTTGGCTTCATGGCTTCTCTTCCCTTCCACTGCGGGAAGCTCCTTCCAGAAGCCTTGAGTGGGTAATCAGCTAATCACCCCTAGAGATCAAAGGTCTGGTAAGTCTTCAGAGAATCACTGGACAGTCTCTGCTGAAAGTCTGCTCTCGTACAGGCACAGAGCATGATGCACAAATTCATACTGCTCACTGGTTTGGACCATTCCACCCCTGCAAGGAAGAGATAGTATAAGTTATTGCTAACATCCCACCATCTCAAGTAATGCAGAGACCACCCTCAAGTGAAAGTGCTGTGCCAAAGACACACAGAACAGTTGGCATGGTAATTCCTTTGTTGTCCCTCTTTCCTATGTCCAGATGACCTGATAGATGATTTTAATATGCTAATATATATGAAGGGATTAACAAGTGTCTGCTACACAGTAGGCATTTGATTAATTCAACCAACATCATTACTGGGGAGGCAGTACAGCCTTATGGTTAAGTACTTGGACTTTGGAACCAGACTGTCTGAGTTCAAATCCCTCCGATGTCTGTCTTAGCAAGGGCAAATTGATCTTGGGCAAGTTCCTTAAAATGTTTTTATCTCAGTTTCATCTGCTATTGAAGTAGGAGAATAATGGGATTATTCTCACAGGATTATTGCTAGGGTTAAATAAATTCACTTCTATTTGGAGTGTTAGTATTACTTCTAGGGTGCCTTATCATTCTTCTTATGTTATACATATTTATGCACTTGGATTTGATTGATGTAGGTTTACTAAACAAAACTCAACTGTAAAATGTTGCTCTTTCTACAAGTTAAAAGAACTACCTTGCAATGGTATATTTGAGTATGTTATGGGGAAAAATATTTTGGGTGTGGTGTGCTGGGTATTTAAACACAGTAGCAGGAGATCCTTAAATGAGTTGGAAAAAGAGAATTGGTTCTTGCTTTTCCCCCTTAGCTAATGTCACTATCATCACTAGTTATTCCATGTACCATATGTTTAAGATTAGTGGAAGGTACCTAACTTCATGAGAAGTAATAACACTGCTCCTTATACGTTTATACATAAAGGAGGCATATTGAATTTTTTTTGATAATGGTTCCTTTACCTAGCAAAGCTGCTATAGTTATATAAATGTTATTTTTCCTGCTCACTGAGTAACTGCATCCCTTATAGTAACTATGTGAAGTCTTATAAAGTCTACATAACTCTATAACCAATACTACAACAAATTTTAAACTTATTAGTTCTTCCTAGTGGCTGTTGTTACCATTCGGAATAATTGTTTTCAGGACTTTCAGCACTTCAACTTTAAAAATGAGATATATTGCTTCACTATAATGTGACTTCTAGTTAATGGTAATAACTGAACTTGGGCTTATATCTAGGTTTACTTGCCCACTTCTATAAATATAAGCTTACAAAGTATTGAAGCAGTAAGATTTCACCCTCTTAAACAGTAGTGTTAAGTTGGAAACACTTCATCCTTCAGAACTACACTAAACAGGTCAAGCAATTCAGTTCAGTTCAGTCGCTCAGTCATGTTTGACTCTGCGACCCCATGAACTGTAGCACGCTAGGCCTCCCTGTCCATCAACAGCTCCCAGAGTCCACCTAAACCTATGTCCACTGAGTCAGTGATGCTATCCAATCATCTTATCCTCTGTCTTCCCCTTCTCCTCCTGCCCTCAATCTTTCCCAGCATCAGGGTCTTTTCCAATGAATCAGCTCTTTGTATCAGGTGGCCAAAGTTTTGGAGTTTCAGCTTCAACATCTGTCCTTCCAATGAGCACCCAGGACTGATCTCCTTTGGGATGGACTGGTTAGATCTCCTTGCAGTCTAAGGGACTCTCAAGAGTCTTCTCCAACACTACAGTTCAAAAGCATCAATTCTTCGACACTCAGCTTTCTTTACAGTTCAACTCTCACATCCATATATGACCACTGGAAAAATGATAGCTTTGACCAAACGGACCTTTGTTGACAAAATAATGTCTCTGCTTTTCAATATACTGTCTAGGTTGGTCATCACTTTTCTTCCAAGGAGTAAATGTCTTTTTATTTCATGGCTCCAATTGCCATCTAGAGTGATTTTGGAGCCCCCCAAAATAAACTCAGCCACTGTTTCCAATATTTCCCCATCTATTTCCCATGAAGTGATGGGACTGGATGCCGTGATCTTAGTTTTCTGAATGTTGAGCTTTAAGCCAACTTTTTCGCTCTCCACTTTCACTTTCATCAAGAGGTTCTTTAGTTCTTCTTTGCTTTCTGCCATAAGGGTGGTGTCATCTGCATATCTGAGGTTATTGAGATTTCTCCCGGCAATCTTGATTCCAGCTTGTGCTTCCTCCAGCCCAGCGTTTCTCATGATGTACTCTGCATATAAGTTAAATAAGCAAGGTGACAATATACAGCCTTGACGTACTCCTTTTCCTATTTGGAACCAGTCTGTTGCTCCATGTCCAGTTCTGACTGTTGCTTCCTGTCCTGCATACAGGTTTCTCAAGAGGCAGGTCAGGTGGTCTGGTATTCCCATCTCTTTCAGAATTTTCCACAGTTTATTGTGATCCACACAGTCAAAGGCTTTGGCACAGTCAATAAAGCAAAAATAGATGTTTCTCTGGAACTCTCTTGCTTTATTGATGGGATGCCCAAATGATGTACTTGGTAATAGAGAGGCAAATACATGATTTTTTTGGTGACTGCAACTCATTGGCAGAAATATATCATCATTCCTTTTCCATAGAACTGCATATTTTGTTGTACTAAAGGCCGCTTTCTGGTCAAAGTGTTCCTTGATCCTAAGTCGACAACAGGAGTAGCCAGCTGAGGTGATGACTTTTCTCAGCTGGATGATGACATCTGGGCACACCTAAAAACAGCAGGTGTCCGGAAGATGCTGGCTTAGACTGTGAGGCTTGGGAGAGCCAGCCACAGGAAATATTGAGGCCGCTCTAGGGAGCTGAGGGGCACCTCCCTTCCTCTGGCGTCTGCACAGCCCATTAGGCTCCCTCCTTAAGCTGCAGACTGTCTATGGAGCCTTATATGTGCTCAGTCTCCTGGGCTCTGGTCTGTGAATTTCCTCTCACCATTTACTTCACTTTGAGACAAGATTTTCCCCTTCTTATATGTTCTGGTGAACACTGGTATCTACATGTCCACCTGTTGAATGAATGAAGGTCAAGACTAGGTTTAATCACCGTCTTACCCCAGAAAAGTCAGCAGTGTAATTTTAAGGCTTGGAGTATATTTACTATGACATTCAGTTAACTAAGTCAAATGTTGTTTCTGCCGGCGAAGGTGGAGAAGATGTGGAAACAAACTCATTAGTTTCAGGCTAGCAAAACTCTTGTAGATATCAAGGCTTAAGGGAGGTGTATGAAAAGTGAGGTTACTTCTCACTTGTTTTGAAAAATAAAAGGGAAAGATTTGGCATCTGAGGGATCCTCAGAGGGTATGCATTCCAACTGCCAACAAAAAGCTGCCTTTACAGGAGGGAGAGGTCTACACGGTAGATGGTCAGCTATTTTCTGCCGGGGGGTAGTTAGCCTTTGCCAAAGTTGGCAGGAAAACTTTTGAAGACATCAGAATGAATCTGCTCCTCTTTAACTTTCACCCGCCCCATTGGTCAAACTGAAATAACCGTAAAAGCCTTAAGGTTCCTCTTAAGAGTCATACAATAGCTCTCTAAGTGTTGGAAAACAACCATCAAAGTCTCATAATCTTTTCTTCTCTAGACTAAACATCCTGTGGTCACTCAATATTTCTATGCAGCCTGGTTTCCCTGTCACTCCCCAGTCTAGCCTCCCCTTTCTATAGGCTGTTTTTATCAAGTATGACCTTCTTAGAGTGTTGTGTCTACTCCCAATGAGATCAGGTCAGTGGGAATATTTCCCTCTCTAGCTGCATGTTATAAACCAAAGAGTCTGCTTCTGCAGGTATACTGGGTGGAAAGATCCTGCAGTGCCTACCGAGTGCCTGGTGCTCAGCAAGTATTTTAGGATATTGAGTTAAGGTTTGGGTTAAAGAAAAAGCCCACAGTATTATTTCTGAATGTGAAAATCACAGCTCTCTTCCATTCTGTACTTATTTTTTTTCAGACTAAGTGCAGAACTTTGTTTATTCCTATTCAAATTGTTGATTTCAGCACAAAGTTCTTATTTACTGACATCACTATTTCTATCATTCAGTATATTAGCTTTTATTTCTCACCCCCAGATTGGTGTCTCCCAGATAGTTAACAAGCATGCCTGTATCTTTTTATCTGTCATTTATAAAGGAGTAGAAAAAGACAGGGCCAAGACAGGGTCTTGACTACAAGTAATTTGATATCATGAGATATACTGTCTAATTCCATTTCAAAATTATTTCTAACTAGATTTTAGGTCCTTTAAGAGCAGGCATGATGTTACAGTTTATGCATATTTCCAAAAGTGGAAAACATTTACTAGTCTGAAGTAAATTTTCTTGTCAAGTACGTTACTGAGACCAGGCTGTCTCATGTAGTATGAAAACATATAAGCTCTAGCATAAAAGAAGGGAAGGGGCATCACAGAATGCATTAACTGGAAGTTGACTCAAAATCAGGAACTGATTACAATCATCTTTTAAAATATTATTTCCAATTACATGTATTGGTATGTAGAACACTGCCTATATTTTTAAGACCTTAAATTCTAATAATTTAACCTGCAGATTTTATTTATCCTGTTATGGGACAAATACAGTCTCTTATAGGCTGACCATAGTGCTTAAAACAAAATATATTTATGGAATAAATGAACATAGCAAGATTAATCAGGAACCCTTAAGAGAGCCCCATACTAATTCAGCCTCCAGGAGAACTCTGACTCAGATTGCAGGTACCTTTCGGGTCAGACAGGGCTCCAAGGACTTGCTGAGGTCTGGATCTATATTACTGATGCAAAGTTTCTGAGCAAGCTGGTCTTTAAAGGTAAGAAGCAGGAATTCTCTTTTTATTACTTTAAAAGGCATCATCCAACATTTTCTTTTTATTATGTTAAAAGGCATCAGTCAGTTCAGTCGCTCAGTCATGTCTGACCCCACGGGCTGCAGCATGCCAGGCTTCCCTGCCCGTCACCAACTTCTGGAGCCTACTCAAACTCATGTCTATCCTGTTGGTGATGCCATCCAACCATCCCATCCTCTGTCGTCCCCTTCTCCTCCCACCTGCAATCTTTCCCAGCATCAGGGTCCTTTCCATTGAGTCAGTTCTTTGTATCGGGTGGCCAAAGTATTGGAGTTTCAGCTTCAGCATCAGTCCTTCCAATGAATATCCAGGACCGAGTTCCTTTAGGATGGACTGGTTGAATCTCCTTGCAGTCCAAGGGACTCTCAAGAGTTTTCTCCAACACCACATAAAAGGCATAAGCAAACTCAATTATCAATGCACTAAATAATCCTTGATCTCCAACAGATCATAGTTGAAAACTCAACCAAGGTTAAGAGTTCCATGGTGATCAAGATGATGTTTCCGTGGAGAAAGGCTGTCATCAGTCAGGCAGCATGCCAAAATCACCACCATTACCCAACATACTGTATTTAAAGCACTATCTCTCCTTGGAGAATCCTGTTTAGATACAAATCTTTTCCTGAGGGGTATAACACATTAAGGTACAATCAGTTCAGTTCAGTTCAGTCACTCAGTCGCGTCCGACTCTTTGAGACCCCATGAATCGCAGCATGCCAATACCTATTGCCAAATGGGAATTAGATTATCAAAAATGAGTAAGTGCATATAAAGGCAGGGCAAGGCAACCCAGTTAACCATGAGAGCCATTGTGAGTATGAAAAAACTTGAGATGCCAAAGCATCAGGTTCATTACCAGTAGGGACCAAAGAGTGTTAAGAGGTAAAAAGACATCATACACTGTTGTCAAGACAAATTGTCTCCACCACTTATTAGCTGCTTCACCCTTATTATATAATCTTTGCTGTGCTGTTTTCTTATCTGCAAAATAATGAGTAATCATCTAACCATATCTGCTTGATAGTACTGTTGTGAGATATAAATGAACAGTCCATTTAAAAATATTTATTACTATACAGCTTAGCATGTGCAGATACCATAGTGTTAGCTATTCTTTGGTGCTATCTGGGCTGGATGGTAGGCTATGGAATGAGCCCTCTGAGGACCTTATAGAACTAAGAGCACATTGGGCAGAAGACTGCTCTGCCAGACTGCTCAGGCTGGGCAAGCCTAGATGTGCTTAGTTGCTCAGTCCCGTCCAAATCTTTGTGATCCTTTGGACTGTAGCCCACCAGGTCTATCCATGGGATTTTTCCCACAAGCATACTGGAGTGGGTAAGCCTAGATGGAAAAATTCAAATATGTTTTAAAATATGAACCAGCCTAGAAGTCACCTACTAGTGAAGAGTCACCTACAGTGGAGGTACATGACCTAGTAGAAAGAAGGAAGCCTGGAGTCAGACAGATTCAAGTTTGAAACCTTGAATTCAAACCAGCTACATGCTTTTGAACAAATCACTTATTCTGTCCCAGCTGAATTTTCCTGACCTGTAAAATGAAGTTAATGACAAACCTCATCAAGATCGTGAGGATCAGATGAGTCAGAGCCTGACAACGTCTAGCCAAAGGCTATTCATAGAATTCCCAGGAGCCCAGGGTTCTACCACAGTGTCTGTGTGGGGAAGGAGGGTGTCCTTAGACTGGTTCCTAATTCCAGTTTTGACCAAGGCATTTCTCTTTACTCTTTCTTCTTTCTTTCTTTTACAAATTATTGTTATTGGTTTTCCTTATCAGTGTTTTGTGGAAGATTTTGTCTTCCCACTGTTTTGTTTCCCCCCCCAAAACCACTGGTTTAAAACCAGTTTTAAACCAGTGGTTTAAAAACCACTGGCCTGGCAAAGAGTGTTTACCTAATAGGCTTCAAAATTTGCAAGGTTTAAATGAGATAATCCATAGAATGCTTAGCACAGTTGTAAAATGAAAACATCTCCTGCCATATCAATAAACAAGCAATATCATAGCTAACAGCAATTTCTGGCCTCCAAATGTGAATGAAAGTGAAAGTGTTAGTCGACCTCATGGACTGTAGTCCACCAGGCTCCTCTGTTCATGGAATTTTCCAGGCCAGAATACTGGAGTATGTTGCATTCCCTTCTCCAGGGGATCTTCCCATACCAGAGATTGAACCAGATTCTTTAACTTCTGAGCCACCAAGAAAGCCAAATGTGAATGAGGGCTCCGAAAACTGTGACCTACCCAATCCCCTCACCTCGCTCCCTGCCCCACTGAGGAGCTGGGGGGAATGAAACAGCTATCTACCACTCTTCAAGATGAACAAGTAAATAGGATTTGGCTCCAGATAGCTGAGGTGCATAAGGACGGAATGAATTCAGTGAGCCCAGAGGCTTGCAGGTAGATGTAAGAGATGTGGGTTCGATCCCTGGGTCAGGAAGATCCACTGGAGGGCGTGGCAACCCACTCCAGTATTCTTGCTTGAAGAATCCCATGGACAGAGGAGCCTAGTGGGTTATGGTCCCCAGGGTCACAAAGAGTCAGACATGACTGAAGTAACTTAGCAGGGGAGGCTTGCATCTTCTCAAGCGTAGATTGCTAAATTCCTTAACTTGATACCTGATCTTTGATGTTCGGACTACCTGCTCCCTTTGTTGTAAACTTGTATATAGCCTGACTCCCCTTCCACCTTCTTGGAACAGTTTTCTCAGAGCTACTGAGATGCTGTCTCTGTGGGGCTGGGAGTCCTAAGCATTCCCACCAAATAAAATAACTCTCTACTTTCAGGTTGTGATTGTATTTTTTAGTGGACACAGTGGCTGTCACTTAGTGAGTATTAAATAAATGTCACATATTCTCTTTTGGTAAATGCTTGGTTAACACAAACCCTTAGGGTGATCACGCACCTGATTTGCTTGGGACAGACCTGGTTTACTCCTGCTGTCCTGGTCTAATTATTAATAAAGCCTCCTTTTCACCCTCAGAAGTACGTTGGTTTATACAAACTATCTTTCACTCTAATTATGCCCCGCTTTGGAAGAAAGTCACTTCTATTGCAAAAATGGTGTTGGGTGCAAGGCTCTGATTTCTTTGAGGCCACAGAATATGAACAGTGTGCATGGCCAGGCCAGAAAGAACTCAGACCAACTGCCCTTCCAGAAATGTCAGATAACTCAAGTCACATCAGCCCTGCCAAACACAAAAATCCATATCATCTTGGTCTTCTTGCACAAAAGCACGTAGCCATGTCAGCAGAGAGTAATCTCAGGTTAGAAGGGAAAAAACTATATATTTTTTCCCCTTTGCTCCTGGGAGGGTGTGTTGAAAAAAAAAAAAAAAACAACATTGCCAGATGCCCAGGAGAGAGATTTGGTTTTTAACATGTTAAAATTGTGACCTTTTGTGACTATTAACTCACACATACAAAGAGCAACAAGCCTTTCCTGCTGCACCGCCCAGCGCGTATCCGGTCTAATCAGTAGACAGAAGAAATTCTGCAGCAGTGACTCATTTCTGGGCTAACAATGGAACTGACGCTCCTTGGCTTTTTATTATTTTCAAATCTGGAATTCTTTTGGTAAAGTTTGGTACAGTAAATTTAGAACAAAAGGTGTGGATGATAATGTGCCTCCTGGGTAAAGCTCTTATAGCTTGGGCATGAGTCAAACACAGCTAACGTTTGGAGCTGAACTCGGGATATCTTGGACAGACGTTTTCTCCATGTCTAAACACCATGTCATTTCAAGGACTGAGAATGTAAACTAAATGTTTTGATTGATTCTGACCAGGTATTTTGAATGTGGATGTTTTCTCTACAGAGTATTTGTAGGGCATAAAAGCCAACACAAGTCAAATGATAATTTAATGCCCTAGCAGATCTTGAGTTCCCCATATTTTTTTTTCCTTAAAGCTGGTCAATTTTCTTCTGAACATCCAGGTTAACACTCAATTGAATCCTAGCTGAGAAGAAGGAAAAGTTGTCCTGACAACCACTTGGAAGATTCGGTTTGCATAATCTGTTTTACAAGAGGACATCTTGTTACGGCCTAGGAACTGTGATGTCAAGGAAATCCAAACCAGGTTTTAAGCTTTATCTTCAAGTGTTCTTAAAATAAGTAAACTAAAGTGTTCAATTCCTGATCTTCCAATGAGATTGTTGACATTCACTAATTAAGGGGATCTCTGTGATGAGTCGGGATTGCAAAAGGTTATGGTTCAATGCAAGACAAAAGTTAACAACAACAACAACAACAAAAACTAAGAGGTGGAAATTTTAGCTTTGGAATTATTTTAACCAAGTTTTGGAAACAAAGAATTTTCTGGGGACACATGTCAGCTAAGGAAACTGATGGCATATGTATTCCTCCTCTTAGGTTGTTATAGTTAAAAAAACCCCATCAAACTAAAGTGATTAATCAAAACATTTGAACAATGATATGACGCACACTGGAAGCATTTTTCTATCCTGTCTGGGAAGCCACAAGTAAGAACTTTGGATGTCATTACAATTTAAGGTCCCCAAGGTAAGGATGTACAAAGACAACTGCAGATTTCACTACTGACTCTCAAAAGGGAGGATTAGACAGATTGTTTCCTGTTTCTGGGGAAGGAAAAAAGGGGGGAGGGGGAAGAAGAAAAAAAAAAAGCCTTTGAGATCACAAATTATTTTATGTGTTTCACTTCCCTAACTCTGTTTTCAAATTCTTCCAGAGTTCAGAGGTGCTAAGTGGGATGAAAAGAAATACAATGAGGAAAAAATTGCCTGACGTCAGCCTGCAATGGAGCACATTCCTTTCCTCCCTGCCTAGATGTTTTTTGATGGTCACATATGGCTCCTTAGTCATTCTCCATAAGCATATGAGGCAGTCTCTGAGTATCCTAGGCCATTTTATTACTAGGTATTATTATTTCTTTTAAAGGACAAGTATCTCTCCTACTCAATGTGTAAATGACCTTCATCACTATCTCACACCACAAACACATCGTACGAAGTGAAAGCTGCTCAGTCATATTCGACTCTTTGTGACCCCATAGACTATATAGTCCATGGAATTCTCCAGGCCAGAATTCTGGAGTGGGCAGCTCCTCCCTTCTTCATGGGATCTTCCTGACCCAGGAACTGAACTGGGGTCTCTCTGCATTGCAGGCAGATTCTTTACCAGCTGAGCTACCAGGGAAGCCCAAAACATGGTATCAGTTCAGTTGCTCAGTTGTGTCTGCCTCTTTGCGACCCCATAAATTGCAGCACACCAGGCCTCCCTGTCCATCACCAACTCCCAGAGTTCACTCATGTCCATTGAGTCGGTGATGCCATCCAGCCATCCCATCCTCTGTCGTCCCCTTCTCCTCCTGCCCCCAATGCCTCCCAGAATCAGAGTCTTTTCCAATGAGTCAACTCTTCTCATGAGGTGGCCAAAGTACTGGAGTTTCACCTTTAGCATCATTCCTTCCAAAGAAATCCCAGGGCTGATCTCCTTCAGAATGGACTGGTTGGATCTCCTTGCAGTCCAAGGGACTCTCAACAGTCTTCTCCAACACAACAGTTCAAAAGCATCAATTCTTCAGCGTTCAGCCTTCTTCACAGTCCAACTCTCACATCCATACGTGACTGCTGGAAAAACCATAGCCTTGACTAGACAGACCTTTGCTGAAAAAGTAATGTCTCTGCTTTTGAATATAGGTTGGTCATAACTTTTCTTCCAAGGAGTAAGCGTCTTTTAATTTCATGGCTGCAATCACCAGCTGCAGTGATTTTGGAGTATACATAAGCCTAAATGAATCTCTTATAGCAGGCTCTAAATATGGTGAAATCTGGTTGGTTTAGCTTTAATAGCAACTGGAATTCTTAATTAGGTGGTATCGTCACAACAACTTAGTGATATTTAGTAAGATAATAAGGGCTTTCTAAGTAATAAAATAGGATAATTTATAAGCACTATGATATTCAAAGTATAACCATCAGGTTGAAGTCCATGAAATATTCTACTCTTAAAAAGAGATCTTTGCACCAGAAACAGGTTGGAGACCTCTGATAAGTACCACTTCTCCTTCTACATACGGAGACTCAGAGGCCTAGAGTGACGAGTGGTCACACAGGAAATTAGGGGCAGAGCTAGGACAAGCTTCAGGCTCCTTAACATCTGCTCCAGCAATCCCTGCCACCTTTCTCTAGTTGTTGCCTGCTTCCCAGTCTCACCAGTGTGTGTGCGTATGTGTGTGTGTGTGCATGTGCGCACACGCATGCTCAGTCCCTCAGTCGTGTCTGACTCTTTGCAACCCCATGGACTGTAGCCCATCAGCCTCTCCTGTCCATGGATTTCCTAGGCAAGAATACTAGAGCAGGTTGCCATTTCCTACTGTCGGGGATCTTCCCACATCAGGGATAGAACCCTTGTCTCTCGTGTCTTCCTGCATTGGCAGGCAGATTCTTTACCACCTCGCTACCTGGGAAGCCCTGAGATGCATCAGCCAGTGCTCTGTCCCAACTGCCTGTTACCGACTTTATCTTTTAATCAAAAATGAACACAGTGGCAATGAAGGAATGATCCATGAATGCACTTCTAAATAAAACACCTGTGGGTGCCCAGCACTGAATTTGAACTCCCATTTGGGAAAAAAAATCCTATTTTAGTTCAAAATATGCTCAAAAGTATTATTAATAGGAGACTCACAGACTCATGGATCTTCAGGGAGAACTATAACATCTATTCATAGATGTTGCCCAAAAGCCAATAAAAATAATGTCTTGCCAGAGAACGAGGAATCCACCAAATGGCTTCGTCATTGTTGTTACACTGGAAGCATCCATTCAGCATAACACACTCATCTCTAAATCAGACCATTTGAATTCATTGCTAAAATGCAGACTTGTGATCTGAGTACAAATTGCCTGTTTGTGTTATGTTGAATAACAATGATCAAGCATTGTCATTACGTTTTTGTTTTCTTTTGATTAGGTTTTTGATCCTACTCAATGCTCAGACTCTTGATTTATCAGTCATGTAACCCATTTCCAGTATCCAAATCACTTTTTTCTTTGCTGTTAGCCAGGCCTTGGGCTTCTCAGAGGAGGCAGGTAAAAGTGGCGGGGGATAAACTATAAAGATGTAGTGTCCAGCTTCGGATCACTAGTGGATAGAGGCTGTTGTTAAAAAAGGTATGAGAGGATAGGAAAAATCTGGTGGAGCCTGAACTCTCAAGAGTTCAAAGTATTAGCCTTACGATATATCGACTCCATCTTTTGTAGCCCTTTTATACTAAGCTAGATGCTCCAATTAGTCAGTCCTGCCCTTTCCTTCGGAGAAGGCAATGGCAACCCACTCCAGTACTCTTGCCTGGAAAATCCCATGGGCAGAGGAGCCTGGTAGGCTGCAGTCCATGGGGTCGCGAAGAGTCGGACACGACTGAGAGACTTCACTTTCACTTTCCACTTTCATGCATTGGAGAAGGGAATGGCAACCCACTCCAGTGTTCTTGCCTGGAGAATCCCAGGGACGGGGGAGGCTGGTGGGCTGCTGTCTATGGAGTCGCACAGAGTCGGACAAGACTGAAGCGACTTAGCAGCAGCAGCAGCAGCAGCAGCCCTTTCCTTTCACCTTTTTAATGGTCTCCTCCCAGGCTCACATTCCTCTGCCATCTCTAGTTTTCTCTTTGGCACCAAACTTGGAAAGAACAGCTTATATTTATTATTTTATAATTTCCTTCCCT
Organism: Capra hircus; assembly: GCF_001704415.2. NCBI lineage: Eukaryota > Metazoa > Chordata > Mammalia > Artiodactyla > Bovidae > Capra > Capra hircus. The sequence continues at coordinate 42,364,961 of NC_030812.1, read as the reverse complement.
TTCATTTAGATAGTCTCGGGAGGTGTTGTGTGGTCAAATAAATGTGAAAGAGCGCTTCAAGTAAGTGAAATGGATTACCATGCTGGGGGATGCTTTGTATCTTTTAACACTTTAATACTTTTTGTGACTATCCAGGTGGAGATGGGTTCTAAGAAACATAGCATAGAGATTTTTTCCTCAAGATTGAGAAACTTTTATTTATTTATTTATTTATTTATTGCCTGAGTATAGGCTAATCTGTACTGTAGCTAATCTGACATGTAGCAGGTTCTCAGAGTTTAACTAATCATTAAAACGTGACCTGAGGGACTTCCCTGGTGGTCCAGTGGTTAAGAATCCGCCTGCCAATACAGGGGACATGGTTCGATCCCTGGTCCAGAAAGATTCCACGTGGCTCAGGGCAATGAAGCCTGTGCACCACAACTCCTGAGCCTGTATGCTGCAGCTGCTAAAACCTACACACCTCATGCCTGTGCTCTGCAAGAAGAGAAAGCCCAAGCACCACAACTAGAGAGAGTCCTGGAGCAGCAGTGAAGACCAAGTGCGGCCAAAAATAAAATAAAGAGTTTTTTAAAACCTTTACCTAAAAAAAGAGAGGCCCTGAGAAACATAGTCTGGAAAAATCTGTTAAGCAATCCATCTTGCTTTACCCAAAGTGGGGGCTTCCCAGGTGGTGCTAGTGGTAAAGAATCCACCTGCCAATGCAGGAGATGTAAGAGATACAGATTTGATCCCTGGGTGGGGAAGATCCCCTGGAGAAGGAAACAGCAACCAGCTCCGGTATTTTTGCTGGGAGAATCCCATGGACAGGCAAGTGGAGCCTGGCAGGCTATAGTCCACAGGGTCACAAAGAGTTGGACACGACCGAGGCGACTCAGCATGCGTGCATGCTCCCCAGGCACCTGATGCATGTTCAGCAGTAATGTTCAGTAAACCTTTGTCAAATACATGAACGCATGTGTGATTCAGGGGGACTGCTCGGAGCAGAGATCTTGGGTGAATGTTCCACAGCACACAGAATTCACACCCACTTACAAACACCCACCCTGAAATATCCCTTGACAGGGACGACTCCATTGGTTTGACACGCTCAGTCACATCAGCCTCTCTCCCTGTTCTGAGGAAGACCCTGTATTGGTTTCATGCTCTGCTGTCACCATCTTGAAAGAGTTAATCATTTTTTCAAATAGGGCTCCACATTTTCATTTTTACTGGTCCCTGCAAATCAGGTAGCTGCTCTTGCCAGAGGTGTCTTCTGCCTCTCACCTTCGTAGTGCACAGAGCTGTCTGGCAGTCTCAATGGCAGAACCTCTTCTGGGGCCCTCTCTTCAATTCCCTTCATCAAAACCTCTGTTCTGAATGCCTTCCTGATGTGTGGACTTACACTCTCTAGCTAACATACCCTAAGCTGGAAAAGGCTAGGTCACCCTGTTTAATGTGTTAATGGCAACCTACTCCAGTGTTCTTGCCTGGAGAATCCCAGGGACGAGGGAGCCTGGTGGGCTGCTGTCTATGGGGTCGCACAGAGTTGGACATGACTGAAGTGACTTAGCAGCAGCCAGGAAGATATAGGGGTTTCCCTGGTGGCTCAGAAGGTAAAGAATCTGCTTGCATTGCAAGAGACATGGGTTCAATCCTTGAACTGGGATTATCCCTTGGAGAAGGGAATGGCTACTCACTTCAGTATTCTTGTCTGGAGAATCCCATGGACAGAGGAGGCTGGCGGGCTACAGTCCATGGGGTCTCAGAGAGTGGAACATGACTGAGTGACTAACACATACACACTTCTCACCTCTCAACTCTAGGCTCAAGAAACTTTAAAAGAATAGCTCTTTAAACAAAAAGATTGGCTCTCTAATAGTAGTGTTTTAGACATTTGCCACACAGAGATATTTTAGGCACCCTCTATAGATAGATATTTTGGAACAAGGCAACATCGCTATGTTCCTGAAATTATATTCTTAAGACAACTGCTGACAATATCACTCTACTCATGAAACAGCTGTCCTTCATGTTAACCATTGTTTTAAAAATTGTGGTGTCACTGCATTTTTCATTGACAAAGAATTTTCAAAGAGCTATGTTTTTGTCTAGCAATTTTGCGATAAACCTATTCCAAAAACTTATTTACTTTTAATCAAGAGTCATACCTTGAGTTAGAAATCAGAAGTCCCAGATGCCAAAGAGGTCTACTTTGCCAATTTTCTTAGCTAAATTTTATCAGACTTATTTTTTAAAAATGAGGCTAAAGAATATCTGTTTTCTGACTCTTGTGTTCATTTTTGGAGTTAAATGAGATGTGCTTTGATGACTATGGTGGAATGGTCATGCTTAAATAAATCTCTGTAATTAATAGCACATTTGGGAATGTCTGAAGACACACCCCAAACTGAAGGTAAGGATGACCACAGAGACCAGGATTGCAGACAGGTTTGAAGAACTGATGAAGAACAATAAGCTGCAAAAGCAGAAGGGCAGACATTCAGATTTTCTAAAGCCAGTTTTCCATTTACTGACATAAGTTAAAACATGGTCAACAGCAGCAGTCACCTATAAATCGGGAATTTTGAAAATGAAATATGACAATAAATGGATGAAATAATGAAGCAAGACACAAGAAGTATTGGAAGAAGTTGGATGGGGTCAAAGAAAGGAGTGAGGTTTTCTGTTTTGCTTTTTATAACAAGTAAGAAAGTGCAAATTGTATTCATTTCACATGCTAGCAAAGTAATGCTCAAAATTCTCCAAGCTAGGCTTCAACAGTATGTGAATCCGAGAACTTCCAGATGTTCAAGCTGGATTTAGAAAATGCAGAGAACCAGAGATCAAATTGCCAACACCCATTTGAACATAGAAAAAGCAAAAGAATTCCAGAAAACATCCACTTCTGCTTCATTGACTTAAGTAAAGCCTTTGATTGTGTGGATCACAACAAACTGTAAAAAATTCTTCAAGAGATAGGAATATCTGACTACCTTACCTGCCTCCTGAGAAACCTGTATGCAGGTTAAGAAGCAATAGTTAGAACTGGACATGGAACAACAGACTGGTTCCAAATTGGGAAAGGAGTATGTCAAGGGAGTATTGTCACCCTGCTTATTTAACTTATATGCAGATACATCATGTGAAATGCTGGGCTGGATGAAGCACAAGCTGGAATCAAGATTGCTGGGAGAAATATCAATAACCTTAGATATGCAGATGACACCACCCTTATGGCAGAAAGTGAAGAGGAACTAAAGAGCCTCTTGATGAAAGTGAAAGTGAAGTCACTCAGTCATGTCTGACTCTTTGCGACCCCTTGGACTGTAGCCTACCAGAATCCTCTGTCCATGGGATTTTCCAGGCAAAAATACTGGAGTGGGGTGCCATTTCCTTCTCCAGGGGATCCTCCCGACTCAGGGACTGAACTCTGGTCTCCTGCATTGTAGGCAGACAGTTTACTGTCTGAGCCACCAGGGAAGTCCTGATGAAAGTGAAAGGAGAGTGAAAAAGCTGGCTTAAAACTCAACATTCAAAAAAGTAAGATCATGACATCTGGTCCCATCACTTCATGGTAAATAGATGGGAAAAAAATGGAAACAGTGACAGACTTCATTTTCTTGGGCTCCAAAATTACTGCAGATGACTGCAGCCATGATATTAAAAGATTCTTGCTCCTTGGAAAAAAAGCTATGACAAGCATAGACAGCATATTAAAAAAACAGAGACACTAATTTGCCAACAAAGGTCCATCTAGTCAAAGCTATGGTTTTTTCCAGTAGTCATGTATGGATGTGACAGTTGGACCATAAAGAAGGCTGAGCACTGAAGAACTGATGTTTTTGAACTGTGCTGTTGGAGGAGACTCTTGAGAGTCCTTTGAACTGTAAGGACATCCAACCAGTCCATCCTAAATGAGACCAGTCCTGAATATTTATTGGAAGGACTGATGCTGAGACTGAAGCTCCAATACTTTGGCTACCTGATATGAAGAACTGACTCATTTGAAAAGACCTTGATATCAGGAAAAGATTGAAGGCAGTAGGAGAAGTGAACGACAGAGGATGAGATGGTTGGATGGCATCACTGACTCAACTGACATGAGTTTGAGCAAGTTCCAGGAGACGGTGAAGGACAGGGAAGCCTGGTGTGCTGCAGTCCATGGGGTTGCAAAGAGTCGGACATGGCTGAGCGACTGAACAAAGGAAGTTCACAAGAGAAGGAAAAAACAAGAAAATCTATATTAATCCAAAGAATGTTCAAACTACCACACAATTGCACTCATCTCACATGCTAGCAAAGTAATGCTCAAAATTTTCTAAGCCAGGCTTCAATAGTACATGAACTGTGAACTTCCAGATGTTCAAGCTGGATTTAGAAAAGACAGAGGAACCAGAGATCAAATTGCCAACATCCACTGAATCATAGAAAAAGCAAGAAAATTCCAGAAAATCATCTACTTCTGCAGATCAAACAAACTGGGGAAAATTCAAGAGACAGGAATAGCAGACTACCTTATCTACCTGTTGAGAAATCTGTATGTAGGTCAAGAAGTAACAGTTAGAACCAAACATGGAACAACAGACTGGTTCCAAATTGGGAAAGGAGGTATATTGTCAAAGCTGCATATTGTCACCCTGCTTATTTAACTTATATGTAGACTACATAATGGGAAATGCTGGGCTGGATGAAGCACAAGCTGGAATCAAGATTGCTGGGAGAAATATCAATAACTTCAGATATGGAGATGATACCACCCTTATGGCAGAAAGTGAAGAGGAACTAAAGAGCCTCTTGATGAAAGTGAAAGAGGAGAGTGAAAAAATTGGCTTAAAACTCAACATTAAAAAAAGTAAGATCATGACACTAGTCCCATCACTTCATGGCAAATAGATGGGAAAACAATGGAAACAGTGACAGACTTCATTTTCTTGGGCTCCAAAATCAACGCAGATGGTGACTGCAGCCATGAAATTAAAAGATGTTTACTCCTTGGAAGAAAAGCTTTGAAAAACCTAGATAGCATATTAAAAAGCAGAGACATTACTTTTCCAACAAGGGTCCATCTAGTCAAAGTTATGGTTTTCCCAGTAGTCATGTATGGATGTGAGAGTTGGACTATAAACAAAGCTGAGTGACAAAGAATTGATGCTTTTGTACTGTGGTTTTGGAGAAGACTCTTGAGAGTCCCTTGGACTACAAGGAGATCCAACCAGTCAATCCTAAAGGAAACCAGTCCTGAATATTCATTGGAAAGACTGATGCTGAAGCTCAAACTCAAATACTATGGCCACCTGATGTGAAGAATTGACTCATTGGAAAAGACCCTGATGCTAGGAAAGATGGAATGCAGGAAGCAAAGGGAACGACAGAGGATGAGATGGTTGGATGGCATTGCCGACTCAATGGACATGAGTTTGAGCAAGCTCTGGGAGTTGGTGATGGACAGGGAATCCTGATGTTCATGGGGTCGCAAAGAGTTGGACATGACTGAACGACTGAACCAACTAATGTTAATCCTACGAAGGAAGGAAGGCAAAGAAAAGACTTTCCAAGGAAAATTTCAAGGAGATGATCTGCTTCATAAACAACAGAAGCAGCTGCTTAGGATTTATGTAGGAGGGATCTTGATGAATAAATCAGTTAGTATGATTTCGAGACATGTATTGGCAGTATTTCAAATCCAGGGGGTAGGGAACCTATATAGTTTAGATCAGCAGAGAAGTGGAATGTTTTGAAACTCCTACCTGGAACAAAATGACAAGCCTTGTGGGAAGACCTTGGTATTTATGGGAGGCCAAGGCTAAATTTTCTGCCTATTTGCTTTAGGAAGGAAGGAGTCGATGAGAGGAGGCCTTGTGATATGGTTTAAAAAATGTATTTGTGATTTTCTTCAAAGTTAGAGGACAATTTGGTAGACTTGACAGAGTCAAGTGACTGGGAAGTAGAAACCAAGGTGGATGTCAGGCTACAGAAGCAGGTAGGGGAGGAGGGATATAGGGGTGGGTGAATAGACAAGATCTAAGAGGCACAAGAGCCTAAACAATGAACAAACCAAGCCCCCTTTATTCAAGGTGTTTCAAATAGAGTCAGATCAAGGGCACGGATGTGAACTGGAGTCCCTAGGGATCTGTGGATCCCATGAAGGAGCCTTGTTTACAGAAGCACAAAGCAGAAGAGATTAAAGTCACTCCAGGAGCAGCTCCAGGCTGAGTGGGTGCTGCCCGCACTCTCTAATGTAGGTTCTCTCTTCTTGGTGAAGGTAGGTCCCAGAGTCTGAAGTGAAGCAAATGAATCCTATTCCAGTTGGGATGCATAGTAGTGGATAGAACCAAGGCGCTTTCAGGAAACTGAGACAGTAAATATAAGAGGAGGGGACAGAGAATTGGAGCTGATCTCACGCACAAAAACACTTTTGGAAGCTGTTACATGTGAGGCTGCCCAGGTGGCGCTAGTGGTAAAGACCTGCCTTATAATGCAGGAGACAGGAGAGACTCGGGTTCTATCTCTCCGTTGGAAAGATCTCCTGGAGGAGGGTATGGCAACTCAATCCAGTATTCTTGTCTGAACCCCACGAACAGAGGAGCCTGGCGGGCTACAGTCCATGAGGTCACAAAGAGTCCTGACTCTTTGACTGAAAGACACGACTGAAGCAACTTAGCATACATGGAAAGGCAGAAGTGGGGAAGAGGGTAGAGAGAGGGTAAGAAACCTGATTAGGGGACTTCCCTGGTGGTCTACTGGTTAAGACTTCCAATGCAGAGTATGTGGGTTCAGTCCCTGGTCAGGGAGTTAAGATCCCACATGCCTCACAGCCAAAAAACCAGAACGTAAATAACAGAAACAATAACAAATTCAGTAAGAATTCAAAAAAGAAACATCAGTACGTCACAGGTGTAATCTCATCTTACTCTTACCGTAACCCTGTGAGCTATATATTATTATTTCCATTTTACAGATGCATTCCCAGGTTCTTGCTGTATCTATTGATAATAACTGTGGCTAACCTTGGTTACATGCTTATGTGCCAGCCACTTTACAAATTGCCTTTTAATCCTTATAAAAACATAAGAATTAGATATTATTATTACTTCCATTTTCCAGACGAGAAAATCAAGGCAAGGAGAGGTCCTGTAACTTGCCCAAGGGCACACAACCAGGCAATGGTGGGAGCCAGGATGCAAAACCAGGCAGTCTGTTTACAGAGTCCGTAATTGTAATCACCATGGGTAACAGCCTCTAACAAGCCAGTCAGACTTAAGAGAAAAATAGAGGGAAGATACACTTACAAAGATGGAGAAACGATTATTTAAAAGGAAAGAAAGAAGGACAGCAATGAGGAGGGAAAACCTCATCCCAAAAGGGAATTTGAGTGTTTAATTTCTAGAGATCAGTTCAGTTCAGTTCAGTTCAATCACTCAGTTGTGTCCGACTCTTTGCGACCCCATGAATCGCAGCACGCCAGGACTCCCTGTCCATCACCATCTCCCGGAGTTCACTCAGACTCACGTCCATCGAGTCCGGGATGCCATCCAGCCATCTCATCCTCGGTCGTCCCCTTCTCCTCCTGCCCCCAATCCCTCCCAACTCTTCTCATGACGTGGCCAAAGTACTGGAGCTACAGCTTTAGCATCATTCCTTCCAAAGAAATCCGAGGGTTGATCTTCAGAATTGACTGGTTGGATCTCCTTGCAGTTCAAGGGACTCTCAAGAGTCTTCTCCAATACCACAGTTCAGAAGCATCAGTTCTTTGGTGCTCAGCCTTCTTCACAGTCCAACTCTCACATCCATACATGACTACTGGAAAAACCATAGCCTTGACTAGACGGACCTTAGTCGGCAAAGTAATGTCTCTGCTTTTGAATATACTGTTTATGTTGGTCATAACTTTTCTTCCAAGGAGTAAGTGTCTTTTAATTTCATGGCTGCAGTTACCATCTGCAGTGATTTTGGAGCCCCCCAAAATAAAGTCTAACACTGTTTCCACTGTTTCCCCATCTATTTCCCATGAAGTGATGGGACCGGATGCCATGATCTTCGTTTTCTGAATGTTGAGCTTTAAGCCAACTTATTTGGTCTCTTCTTTCACTTTCAACAAAAGGCTTTTTAGCTCCTCTTCACTTTCTGCCATAAGGGAGGTGTCATCTGCATATCTGAGGTTATTGATATTTCTCCTGGCAATCTTGATTCCAGCTTGTGTTTCTTCCAGTCCAGCGTTTCTCATGATGTACTCTGCATATAAGTTAAATAAGCAGGGTGACAATATACAGCCTTGACGTACTCCTTTTTCTATTTGGAACCAGTTTGTTGTTCCATGTCCAGCTCTAACTGTTGCTTCCTGACCTGCATACAGAGTTCTCAAGAGGCAGATTAGGTGGTCTGGTATTCCCATCTCTTTCAGAATTTTCCACAGTTTATTGTGATCCACATAGTCAAAGGCTTTGGCATAGTCAATAAAGCAGAAATAGATGTTTTTCTGGAACTCTCTTGCTTTTTTGATGATCCAGCGGATGTTGGCAATTTGATCTCTGGTTCCTCCGCCTTTTCTAAAACCAGCTTGAACATCAGGGAGTTCAAGGTTCACATATTGCTGAAACCTGGCTTGGAGAATTTTGAGCATTACTTTACTAGCATGTGAGATGAGTGCAATTGTGCAGTAGTTTGTGCATTCTTTGGCATTGCTTTCTTTGGGATTGGAATGAAAACTCACCTTTTCCAGTCCTGTGGCCACTGCTGAGTTTTCCAGATTTGCTGGCATATTGAGTGCAGCACTTTCACAGCATCATCTTTCAGGATTTGAAACAGCTCAACTGGAATTCCATCACCTCCACTAGCTTTGTTCGTAGTGATGCTTTCTAAGGCCCACTTGACTTCACATTCCAGGATGTCTGGCTCTAGATTAGTGGTCACATCATCATGATTATCTGGGTCGTGAAGATCTTTTTTGTACAGTTCTTCCGTGTATTCTTGCCACCTCTTCTTAATATCTTCTGCTTCTGTTAGGTCCATACCATTTCTGTCCTTTATCGAGCCCATCTTTGCATGAAATGTTCCCTTGGTATCTCTAATTTTCTTGAAGAGATCTCCAGTCTTTCCCATTCTGTTGCTTTCCTCTATTTCTTTGCATTGATCGCTGAGGAAGGCTTTCTTATCTCTTCTTGCTCTTCTTTGGAATTCTGCATTCAGATGCTTATATCTTTCCTTTCCTCCTTTGCTTTTTGCCTCTCTTCTTTTCACAGCTATTTGTAAGGCTTCCCCAGACAACCATTTTGCTTTTTTGCATTTCTTTTCCATGGGGATGGTCTTGATCCCTGTCTCCTGTACAATGTCACAAACTCCATTCCATAGTTCATCAGGCACTCCATCTATCAGATCTAGGCCCTTAAATCGATTTCTCACTTCCACTGTATAGTCATAAGGGATTTGATTTAGGTCATACCTGAATGGTCTAGCGGTTTTCCTTACTTTCTTCAATTTGAGTCTGAATTTGGTAATAAGGAGTTCATGATCTGAGCCACAGTCAGCTCTTGGTCTTGTTTTTGTTGACTGTATAGAGCTTTTCCATCTTTAGCTGCAAAGAATATGATCAATCTGATTTCAGTGTTGACCATCTGGTGATGTCCATGTGTAGAGTCTTCTCTTGTGTTGTTGGAAGAGGGTGTTTGTTATGACCAGTGCATTTTCAGAGAGGCTTTATTGACGATTTTAGTAATAATGGAGATGACAGTAACAAAGTGAACATTTATTGGAAGGCTTCCTATGTGCGTTTATATCTATTTTCTCATTGAATTTCAGGATAATTCTTTTGTCTGTATTGAAATTGCAGGACCTAGTACACAGTAGCAGCTCAATAAATATTTATTGTGTGACTCTTAAAATGTGACTTTTGTGGTCTCACTTTTAGGAAACTCTAGGTCATAGGGCTAAATTCTAGGAGGCTCAGCTTCTGTGACTCTCGTGTTTATTACCTCACAGCATTTATCTGTCTGAAATTATCCCGTTTATTTCCTTGCTGTTTATTATCTCTTCTCTCTCACTGTTAGCGTGTAAACTCTAGGAGAGCAGAGCCTCACTCACGTTGTTTCAGTACTTGCAGCATCCAGAACAAGGCCTTGCAGTTAGAAGGTGGTTGATACGCACTTGCCGTATGAATGAAGAGAACCCACAGCCGAGCTCTCGAGACAGCTCTTCTCCCACAACAGCACAGTGGACTCCAGAGCAGGCAGGTCCTCTGCTCACGTGCTTGCAAGCACCTTCCTCCGTGCCTGTTGTGAGTGAGCATCTGCCCACTTTCTCTGTCACTCGCCCGCCATTCACTCAGCTGTTCACTTTCCCAGGTTTAGTTTTGGAGCGAGCAAGAAAAGAAATCGCTTGTTTGTTCTGTTTTCAGTGCATAAACAGAGACCATCACAAAGGTTATCAAACCATCTGTACCTGAAAATGACTCTCTCACCACACACCCATTAGGATGACTACTACTGCGAAACAACAAACAAGTTGGAATCCCTGTATACTGTTGATGGGAATGTAAATGGTACAGCGTCTGTGGAAACCAGTGTGGCATTCCTTGAAAAATTAAAAATATTACCATATGCTCTAGCCTCTCACTTCTGAGTATGTACCCTAAAGAATCTCAAATAGCTATTTGTATACTTGCAGCATTATTCACAGCAGCCAAAAGGTGGCAGCAACTTAAGAGCCCATGAACAGATAGCTGGATAAAGAAATTATGGTATATACATACAATGGAATATTATTCAGCCTTAAAAAGGAAGGAGATTATGACACATGCTACAATATGGATGAATCTTGGAGATACCATGCTAAGCGAAATAAGCCAGTAACAAACACACAAATACCGCATGATTCCACTTATATGAGGCCCCTCATGAGTAGTCAAATTCAAAGAGTCAGAAGGTGAATGGTGGTTGCCAAGAAACTGGGTACAGAGCTTTGCAAGATGAAAAGAGTTTAGAGATTTGTTGCACAACAATGCGAATATACTTAACACTCTGAACTGTACTATTAAAAATGGTTAAGATGGTTAATTTTGTCATGTGCATTTTTCACAATTAAAAAAGGGTGAGTGGAGAAAAAAGATGACTCTTGGTAGTATGGCATACGCCTCATTCTAAAGGAGCAAGATCCTAAAGTGAAGGACTCAGTGAATTCAAATGAAAATGCAAAGTCCCTGTGAAGGAACAGAGGTGGAAGTCTAAGAGCTACCACTATAAACAACCTGCATAAGGACAAGGAGGGTTAAGCACAAGCTCTTGATTTTGGGTTCCTGAGGGTCAGTGGTGCAAATAACACTTTCTTTGATGACTTTTTAATATAATGTACATTCTTAAGCATTTTACACAAATCTTTACAGAGTTAGGAGTGTGATTAAATCAGGTTGTGATGCTGCTGCTGCTCTGAAGTGTCTCTTGTTACATCCCGCCAACACTCACCTGTCCACACGAAGCTGGCAGACGATGCTCAGCGCGTCCACAACTCCTTCTTCTCTCAACTGTCGACAGCCAATGGATGTAGCGATAAAACACCCCGTCCTGCCTATCCCTGCACTGAAAAGAACAGACAGCGAATTAAAAGGTGCAGGGAAAATAGAAGAGATAAAATATATTCCTTTAACATTGAAAACAACCACTAGGATCAATAATAATAATTATGATAATAGCAGCAGCTCTCGTGTACTGAGTGTACAAACCTGGCCCTCTACTAAATGCTGCAAAAGCATTCTTCCTTTTAGGTCTAAGAAGGAGGATGAATGGGATCGAGGGAGGTGGTGGGTGGAAAGAATAGTGAAAAAGGTACCAGCTGTTCTACAAAGAAGAACTAGGGCCTGAAATTTAGTAAGGTATGGGCAGTAGCAAGGAGGGGAAAGACCTACATACATGACAAAAGTGAGCATGGAGGAGTGGAGCTGAACAATGAGAAAAGCAAAAAGTCAAAGGTGACTCGCCCGGAGGACTGGAAGAATGGCAGTGTCATTGAGATGCAGTGGGAGTTCTGGAATGAGGTCTGATTTGAGGAAGAGAGTAGAGGCTTTGGTCCTGGATATAATAATGTGGCTGGGGCTTCCCTGGTGCCTCAGGTGGTAAAGAATCCGCCTGCAATGCAGGAGACCCGGGTTCAATCCCTGGGTCAGGAAGATCCCCTGGAGAAGAGAATGGCAACCCACACCAGTATTCTTGCCTGGCGAATTCCACAGGGGAGGCTGGTGAGCTATAGTCCATGGGGTCGCAAAGAGTTGGAAAAGACTGAGCGACTAGCACATACACATACTGATGTGAAAGATGTTAGTGAACAGCTGAAGATTCAGTTCAGGTTAGGAGAGAGGATGTGGTTAAAGGCACATATTTCCAAGTCTTTTTTTTTTTTTTTTAATCACGGTAATAGCTGAACAGAAATATTACCTGTCATGGAAGGTTTACTCGTGAATCTCTTTAGATGGCAAGTTATCAACTTTACAAACTTTCTCTGTCTGTCTCTTTCTCTCTTTCAGCAATTTTAACCATCTTTATGTAAATTTCTTCCAAATCTACACTTAAGTTCCCCAAGTTTCTCCTAAACTCTAGATTAGCATTCCACCTCCTAGCTGGCACTTCTGCTGTTGCTATTTTACACTTGCTGCAGTTCAGTGTCTCTAAATTCAATGTATCTAAAACAGAATTAATTATCTTTTTCCTCAATGGCATTACCAAGCAACCACAAATTTTCCAGCCTAGAAATCTTGGAGCCATCTTCAACATCTCCCCCTCTCTCACTTCCCACATCCAGTCTGTTACCAATTCTTATGTTTTCCACCTCCACTGAGCTTTCGGGAACCATGCTTTTCTTTCTATAAACTGCGCTCACGTTTTTGAAATCTTACTTCATGATTAACGATGATCTCATCTTGGTTTCCGAGTCTCAAGACTCTTCCTGGGCTAATTCATGATATACACAGTTGCTAGGTTCATCTTTCTGAAACAGGAACCTGATCACATTACTCAATACTCAAAAACTGTACGGGCTTCCCAGGTGGCTTGGTGGTAAAGAGTCCGCCTGCCAATGCAGGAGATGCAGGAGACACAGTTTCGACCCCTGGGTCAGGAAGACCCTCTGGAGCAGGAAAGGGCAATCCACTCCAGTATTCTTGCCTGGAAAATACCATGGACAGTGGAGTCTGGTGGGCTATACCCCAAAGGGTCACAGTGAGTTGGACGTGACTGAACATACATGAGCACCAGCAAAAACTGCAGATGGTCACAGTATGGTGTCTAAGCATGCTTCCATGGTATTCATGCCTTACGTAATATGATTGGATGAACTTTCAAGCTTTTTGTCTTTCTGTTGTTGACTTTGTACCCTTTGTGCCATTGTTTTCATTTGAATCTTTGCAAAACAACTTTTTCTTTTTGAATCTTCCTTTTTGAGTTAATGATACTTCTCCAGTCAGAAATGCCCACCCTACCACCTTTTAAAATCACAAACATTGGTCCTTCTTTCAAGATCCTGTTCAGCGTATTCCAACTTTTAGAGACTTTGTTCAAATCTCATAGTTTGAGTATAGCTCCCCTTTCAGCTCTCAAATATGGGCTTCCCTGATGACTCAGTGATAAAGAATCCTGCCAATGCAGGAGATGTGGGTTTGATTCCTGGGTTGGGGAGATGGCCTGGAGAAGGAAATGGCAACCCACACCAGTGTTCTTGCCTGGGAACTCTCTTTACAGAGGAGCCTGGTGGGTGACAGTCCATGGCGTCACCAAGAGTTGGACTCAACTTAGCGACGGAACAACAACAACAGCAGCACTCAAATAGCACTTATTTCTCGGACTTGGCACTTGTTTCCTGCTGAATATGAGTACAGAGGAAATCAGAGGAGGAACGCGTCCTTTTTAGCGTAAGTGTCTAGAGAGTTTGTATCAATAAAGAGAGAGTACTTGAATTGTACCTTGTGAATGGCACGCATTTTGGTTATCATCAATGTGAGAGAATGTTCCATAGGTGAGACTGATATAGGGAAAAATTTGCAGCAGAACAGAAAATAAGATGTGTGACAATGAGTAGACTAGTTTGGCTAGAAAGAGAAAGTTACAGCAGAGGAATAGTGGGAAAGAAGGCTGGGAAGGTACAGTGGGGTCTATAAAGGATTATAGAAAGCTAAGAACTTGTCCAAGGAGCAGTGGTTGCGCGGGCGCAGGAGGGCCTAGAGGAGCTTTCCCACGTTGAAGGTCAGGAAGGGCGGTGGTGAGGAGATACCCCTCGTCCAAGCTAAGGAACAGCGGCTACACTTTGCTGGAGCAGCCATGAAGAGATACACCATATCCAAGGTAAGAGAAACCCAAGTAAGATGGTAGGTGTTGCAAGAGGGCATCAGAGGGCAGACACACTGAAACCATACTCACAGAAAACTAGTCAATCTAATCACACCAGGACCACAGCCTTGTCTAACTCAATGAAACTAAGCCATGCCCGTGGGGCAACCCAAGATGGGCGGGTCATGGTGGAGGGGTCTGACAGAATGTGGTCCACTGGAGAAGGGAATGGCAAACCACTTCACTATTCTTGCCTTGAGAACCCCATGAACAGTATGAAAAGGCAAAATGATAGGATACTGAAAGAGGAACTCCCCAGGTCAGTAGGTGCCCAACACGCTACTGGAGATCAGTGGAGAAATAACTCCAGAAAGAATGAAGGGATGGAGCCAAAGCAAAAACAATACCCAGCTGTGGATGTGACTGGTGATAGAAGCAAGGTCCGATGCTGTAAAGAGCAATATTGCATGGGAACCTGGAATGTCAGGTCCATGAATCAAGGCAAATTGGAAGTGGTCAAACAAGAGATGGCAAGAGTGAACACTGAAATTCTAGGAATCAGTGAACTAAAATGGACTGCTGCTAAGTCACTTCAGTTGTGTCCGACTCTGTGCGACCCCATAGACGGCAGACCACCAGGCTTCGCTGTCCCTGGGGTTCTCCAGGCAAGAACACAGAAGTGGGTTGCCATTTCCTTCTCCAATGCATGAAAGTGAAAAGTGAAAGTGAAGTCGCTCAGTCATGTCCAACTCTTAGCGACCCCATGGACTGCAGACCACCAGGCTCCTCTGTCCAGTGGATTTTCCAGGCAAGAGTACTGGAGTGGGGTGCCATTGCTTTCTCCTAAAAATGGACTGGAATGGGTGAATTTAACTCAGATGACCATTATATCTACTACTGCAGGCAGGAATCCCTCAGAAGAAATGGAGTAGCCATCATGGTCAACGGAAGAGTCCGAAATTCAGTGCTTGGATGCAATCTCAAAAACGACAGAATGATCTCTGTTCATTTCCAAGGCAAACCATTCAGTATCACAGTAATCCAAGTCTATGCGCCAACCAGTAACGCTGAAGAAGCTGAAGTTGAATGGTTCTATGAAGACCTACAAGACCTTTTAGAACTAACACCCAAAAAAGATGTGCTTTTCATTATAGGGGACTAGAATGCAAAAGTAGGAAGTCAAGAAACACCTGGAGTAACAGGCAAATTTGGCCTTGGAATGCAGAATGAAGCAGGGCAAAGACTAATAGAGTTTTGCCAAGAAAATGCACTGGTCATAGCAAACACCCTCTTCCAACAACACAAGAGAAGACTCTACACATGGACATCACCAGATGGTCAACACTGAAATCAGATTGATCATATTCTTTGCAGCCAAAGATGGAAAAGCTCTATACAGTCAACAAAAACAAGACCAAGAGCTGACTGTGGCTCAGATCATGAACTCCTTATTACCAAATTCAGACTCAAATTGAAGAAAGTAAGGAAAACCGCTAGACCATTCAGGTATGACCTAAATCAAATCCCTTATGACTATACAGTGGAAGTGAGAAATCGATTTAAGGGCCTAGATCTGATAGATGGAGTGCCTGATGAACTATGGAATGGAGTTTGTGACATTGTACAGGAGACAGGGATCAAGACCATCCCCATGGAAAAGAAATGCAAACAAGCAAAATGGCTGTCTGGGGAGGCCTTACAAATAGCTGTGAAAAGAAGAGAGGCAAAAAGCAAAGGAGAAAAGGAAAGATATAAGCATCTGAATGCAGAATTCCAAAGAAGAGCAAGAAGAGATAAGAAAGCCTTCCTCAGCGATCAATGCAAAGAAATAGAGGAAAGCAACAGAATGGGAAAGACTAGAGATCTCTTCAAGAAAATTAGAGATACCAAGGGAACATTTCATGCAAAGATGGGCTCGATAAAGGACAGAAATGGTATGGACCTAATAGAAGCAGAAGATATTAAGAAGAGGTGGCAAGAATACACAGAAGAACGGTACAAAAAAGATCTTCATGACCCAGATAATCACAATGGTGTGATCACTCATCTAGAACCAGACATCCTGGAATGTGAAGTCAAGTGGGCCTTAGAAAGCATCACTATGAACAAAGCTAGTGGAGGTGATGGAATTCCAGTTGAGTTCTTTCAAATCCTGAAAGATGATGCTGTGAAAGTGCTGCACTCAATATGCCAGCAAATTTGGAAAACTCAGCAGTGGCCACAGGACTGGAAAAGGTCAGTTTTCATTCCAATCCCAAAGAAAGGCAATGCCAAAGAATGCTCAAACTACCGCACAATTGCACTCATCTCACATACTAGTAAAGTAATGCTCAAAATTCTCCAAGCCAGGCTTCAGCAATACGTGAACCGTGAACTCCCTGATGTTCAAGCTGGTTTTAGAAAAGGCGGAGGAACCAGAGATCAAATTGCCAACATCCACTGGATCATGGAAAAAGCAAGAGAGTTCCAAAAAAACATCTATTTCTGCTTTATTGACTATGCCAAAGCCTTTGACTGTGTGGATTACAATAAACTGTGGAAAACTCTGAAAGAGATGAGAATACCAGACCACCTGACCTACCTCTTGAGAAACCTATATGCAGGTCAGGAAGCAACAGTTAGAACTGGACATGGAGCAACAGACTGGTTCCAAATAGGAAAAGGAGTACGTCAAGGCTGTATATTGTCACCCTGCTTATTTAACTTACATGCAGAGTACATCATGAGACACGCTGGACTGGCAGAAGCACAGGCTGGAATCAAGATTGCTGGGAGAAATAGCAAGAACCTCTGATAGCAGATGATACCACCCTTATTGCAGAAAGTGAGGAAGAACTAATAAAGAGTCTCTTGATGAAAGTGAAAGAGGAGAGTGAAAAAGTTGGCTTAAAGCTCAACATTCAGAAAACGAAGATCATGGCATCCAGTCCCATCACTTCATGGGAAACAGATGGGGAAACAGTGGAAACAGTGTTAGACTTTATTTTTGGGGGCCCCAAAATCACTGCAGATGGTGACTGTAGCCATGAAATGAAAAGACGCTTCCTCCTTAGAAGAAAAGTTATGACCTACCTAGATAGCATATTCAAAAGCAGAGACATCATATTGCCGATTAAGGTCCATCTAGTCAAGGCTATGGTTTTTCCAGCGGTCATGTATGGATGTGAGAGTTGGACTGTGAAGAAGGCTGAGCGCCGAAGAATTGATGCTTTTGAACTGTGGTGTTGGAGAAGACTCTTGAGAGTCCGTTGGACTGCAAGGAGATCCAACCAGTCCATTCTGAAGGAGATCAGCCTTGGGATTTCTTTGGAAGGAATGATGCTAAAGCTGAAGCTCCAGTACTTTGGCCACCTCATGCAAAGAGTTGACCCATTGGAAAAGACTCTGATGCTCGGAGGGATTGGGGGCAGGAGGAGAAGGGGACAACAGAGGATGAGATGGCTGGATGGCATCACTGACTCGATGGACGTGAATCTGAGTGAACTCTGGGAGTTGGCGATGGACAGGGAGGCCTGGCATGCTACGATTCATGGGGTCGCAAAGAGTCAGACACAACTGAGCGACTGAACTGAACTAAGAACTTTGGAGTTCATCCTCTAAAAGAATGGTACTCTTTTTTTTTTTTTTTGAGAATATGTTGAAAACAATGAGTTTTCACTCCCCAGAAAATTCATTTAATGTACTCAAATCTGTTCAAGTCATTTCAAGTTCATTGGCCCCTGTAGGTAATCCACAAATCCAAGATTAAGAAATTTTGCTCTAGGCAATGGGAAGCCTGTGTGAAGCTTGAGCAGAGACTCCATGTGATGAAAGAGGGTTTTAGGCACATCATCCAAGAGGAGTGCGCAGAATAGACTGTAGTGGGGGTGGAGCATGGGGAAGTGGGGTGTGTATGTGCAATTAGCTGACTTCTTCTAAAATACATGGATGAGGTCATAAGGGCCTGAACTTGGGTGGTTGGGCAGGAAGTGATGATTATGGGAGAAGCTTTGAAGGGAAAGCTAATCTGGTGACTGATTAGATACTGAGGCTGGAATTGAGAAAAGGGCCAAAGATAACTGTCAACATTTGATATTGAGTGGCTGGAAAAAAGATGGTCTCATTCTTAGAAACAGCAATCAGAAGGGGAGCTGGGTTTAGAGGGGAAATGGTTAGTTCATTTTAGATATCCTGACTGTTTTATGATTTTGGGTGTGGGACAGTTCTAGCTCTAAAGTAAGTTAAGTTTAGGATAAGGCCTAAAGTTAGAAACTAGATAATGACACATTGGGCAAATAGACATACAGTAAATTTTACTCTTAATTAAACCACAAAGGTTCAAAAGAAGGCTAAAATCATAATTTAAAGTAATATATTTGTTTATTAAAAACATCACCAAAATCTATCTTATAAGACATAAGGGGATCAATAAAGTCATGCAAATTTTTTTGAGAAAGTATGGAGAAAAAACAACCAGTTATATAAATAACTTTAAAATTTGTACTTTGGTTTGGGCACATTAGCAGGAAAACAAGGGGAAGAGGTATAAGTTAAAGGATAAGAACTTTAAATTGGACACGAGTCAAGGGAACCACTAAAATCGGTGCCTCTTGTCAGCCCAGCCTCCAGGACCCCATGTTCTGGTAACAGCATTTTGTTTTCCTCTTGGTGAATTACCACTTGCCATTTAACATTTCATAAATTTATTTCTATCTGTTTTTCATGAGGTAACTTTTAGAACAGTTGACTGGTTTTCACCAAATTCGGCATAATAATAGTAAATGTTATCAAGATACAATCCTAGTAAAGTTCAGGGGCATCTCAAAACAAGAAAAAAGCTGTTGATAATTAAAAAATCGTATGTCTTTCCTAGCACACACGAGCCTAATGAGACTAAATGAATCCACCTACATTTCAAGGTCGAGGACTGAATCAATAAGATCTCCTGTTCCCTGAGTGATTCATAAGTGAAATTTTCTCCACTGTATGACTGCTAAAAATATGCTAATAATGGTACTTCATTTCTGACAAGTATCACTGTGGTCAAGAATCAAGGGGGAGGCTAATTAGTTTCAATATCTATTCAATTTACCAGCAAAGTCAGAACCAGGAAGTCAAACCCAACTGCCACTTGCTGTATGACTTTACAAAGAATAGACCATTACTGAGGCAGAAAGGACAGCCCATCCCTTACCTGCAGTGGACCACCACAGGCCCTCGGCCCGCGGAGGCAAGTCTGTCTTCTTCCACATCCAGCATGAGCTGCAGAAGGGGCTGGGCACTGTCTGGAGTCTTGTGATCGGGCCATGAGGTGTACCAGTAATGTTTCACACGTTGGGTGTGACTTCCTTGCTGAAAATAGAAATAGCCACCAAGCGCTTCATTTACTTGTGGAACTAAAAGGCATCCAAACCACAATACCAAACACCTTCTATCACAGCCATCTTGCTTGCTCCTCACTTCTAGGTGGCAATAAAATCTAGGGAACTTTTGAAGAATATTCTTTCAACCTGAGAAAAATTTACTGTAAATATGCTGATGTCAAAATCTGACAGTCTTGCTTCAATTAAATGAGAAATATATATATGATATATATTTAATATAGAAAACATATATATGCTAGATATGTTTGTAATTTGTGATCATGAACATAATGGTAGATGAATAAATGGCCAAGAAAGAATTGAGATATAGTGTGTTTCCTGGTCTTTGAATGCTCCTGACAGGTTATTGTAAATATATTGACCAGTATAAGAATGCTTAATTTTATACTCAGTCACTCTAATGATTCTACACTCACCCTAAATACCAGTTTTTTACAGCAGTGAGGGACCCGTGTAGGAAAGGAGTGACAAAGGAGGGTCCATGCACATCATCTCAAAACCAAGTTGGGGCCTGGCGTAGACTACGCACTAGTTGGATACATGTTGAAGAACAGGTTTCTCTAAGTGCCTTCCTATCATGAATTTCCCATTAAAACCCATCAGCGCAGCTCTGTCTCTACTTTCTTCTTCTTTGCGATGATTCTGTCCCAGCAGTGGGGTTCTAGATAGAACTGGAATCTTTGGGATGCTTGCTCTCTAGAAGAAAAACGACCAACTATACCATGGCAACATCCCTCAGCATTTGCTGTCCAAAATTTAAATAAGATAAATTTTCTATGACATAATCTGGTCTGGGAAAGTCCCTATAAATGACTGTAACTCCAAGTTTTGGAAGATCTCAACAACACTTCAGGCTTTTCTTGCCTCCCACAACCACCCACGAGCGCAGATTTTCCCTTTCACAGTTTCCAGGCCTTCCTTAAATCTGCTGAGACAAAGTGACATTAAAAAAAGAAATCACGGTAACATCTCCAGCACGAGCCTTTAGTCCTTTAGTTAAAGGCGTTCAAAAGGTTAAATCAGATGTGTTATATATATGCAAATTAGCAGACCATAGCACCCTACTTAGTGGATTTCTTTAATGTCTACTTAAATTAATTATTCCACAGAGTGATAGTAGCTGACAACAAAGTACATAAGGGAGTGATTATACTTTCTTCTTGATCTTGACTTTATTTAACTTGTTCAGATTGAATTCGCAGTTCTTAGGACAAAAAAAGTTCAAAATAAAAATGCAATCCTCTAACACCTTCCACTTTGTAGACAGCTACAGCTCCATATTCTTACCTTTAAGACAAGGTTTCGAACAGTATAGTTATCGCATTCATTTACACTGATAACCAGAACCTCAACTTTTCCATATATTCCTCTCTTTTCTGGCCAGTAAAGCACACATTTCTGGAGGAGGGGAAAGAAGAACACAGCAAATATTAACGGTTTTCACTGGCCTGGAAGCATTTTTCATTCAAGCATCTCAAAAGTTTCTATTTAGTTAAATAAAATAAATCAAGTGTCAATTTGAAACATTCTGTAAATGAGTTAAAACCACTGAACTATACATTTTAAATGGGTAAACTTTATAGTATATATATATATATATATATATATATATATATATATATATATGCATGTGGTGCTCACTTGTGTTTAACTCTATGCAGCCCAACTCTTTGTAACCCACCAGGCTCCTCTGTCCATGGAATTTTCCAGGCAGGAATACTGAAGTGGGCTGCCATTTCCTCCTCCAGGGGATATTCCCGACCCAGGGATTGAACCCACGTTTCTTCTGTCTCCTTCACTGGCAGGAAGGTTTGTTTGTTTATCACTAGTGCCACCTGGGAAGCCCATAGTATGTATAGTATATATTATACCTTTTTTTAAAAAAAAACCCAACACTATTGCTGTTGATCCCATACAAAAAAATAAGGCAAAATTTCTCAAATCTCCACAGAGAAATTAAGGGCTAATTCAGAACTGAATTAAGAATTAGGAAACTAAGATCCAAATATTAAGAGTTTATCATGCGATGAACAAAGTGAAAATAAAATGTTCTCCCCTATGACTGAGGCAAGTCACATTTTCTTGGGGCTTCCCTGGTGGCTCAGATGGTAAAGAATCTGCCTGCGGTGCAGAAGACAAGGGTCCAATCTCTGGATTGAGAAGATCCCCTGGAGAAGGGAAAGGCTACCCACTCCAGTATTCTTACCTGGAGAATTCCATGGACAGAGGAGCCTGGCGGGCTACAGTCCATGGGGTCGCAGTGACTGGGACACAGCTGAGTGACTAACACTTTCACTTTTTCACACATTTCCTGCTTCATCAAACTAAAGTCTCTAGTAAGAGTATCTATAATGTGTTAGATGCCACATAACCTTAGATCTCCCCTGTATGTTTAGATATAATGACCGTTAATATATCTGTGGTATTGTATTTTCCAGGACCAATTGCCTTTTCACCTATGGGATCTGTTGAAATAAATGTATGGCAAAATTATTTTTTTTTTAATTTTTATAAAGGATTCTCTTTGAAGGGTTTAATAGCAGTAATAACAATTATATTGCAAGCAAGAAAACATAATATGATGGATAAGGTGCAAGCTTTGGAGTTAAAGGGCCTGGGACCAAATTTTGGCGCTACCATTTATCTGTGAGTCCATAAACAGGGAAACATAAACTCTCTCTGGCCTCAGTTCCCTCAAGACTTAATACATGCAAAGCACTTAGGACAAAGCCAGGCATACAGAAAGCATTCAAAACTTGATATTATTATTATTATTGTTATTATATTTTACAACTACTGGATTAAGGGATAAATTTTTGATCTAAAGGGATTAGATCATTACTTAAATATGCCTTAGATCATGCATCAAATATATTATTTTTATGACATCATCACATTATTTAAAAAACTACAAAATGAGTTTCAAAAATGCATATAAATTCATATTATTTATTTTTTGCCTTTTAAACAACCACAAAAGAACTACTACTTTTTTACCACATATTTTAATGTCTAAGAATAAAAGTGTGAAAGTTAATGCTTTATCTTCAGTGCCCAGGGAAGTAATTTAATTTTAGAAATATTGTTTAAATAGAATTCATCATTTTCTTTCAAACACACATGCATATTGATAAAGAAATTCTTTCACTTATTGCCTTTGGTTAGGGACCTTTCAGTCCTCAGGACGGCTTGTTTCTTTATGTCTATGTCAAAGGCATATGACCACACTTAAAAATAGTTAAGTTCTTATAGATTTAAAAGAACAACAGCAAAAAAATTACAGAATTACAGAACTAAAGGAAAAGACATGTAATGTATCAGAAACACACCTCTGGGGCTCTATCATACTAAGTACCAAATGCTCTGTGTGTTAGAGCCACAAGGAAGTCACTTCATCTAGTGGAATCATTGTTTTTCATCCACTACAATAAAAACACATTTGCCTACTCTATTTTCTGGTCCTTTTCCAAACAAAGTAAATCATTTTCACCTCTATTTCCATGCCATTCCACCCCCAAGACTATCAAGCAATCAGGCTATCAGGCTTAGTCTGGCTAATATAATATTAACATTTAAAAAAAGAGAAACCTTCAGCACAGGGAATTATACTCAAAATCTTGTAATACCTTCTAATGGAAAAGAATCTAAAAGAGAATCATACATATATCTGTATAACTGAATCACCTTACTGTATACCTGAAACTAACACAGCACTGTAAATAAACTAATTTTAATAAAATTTTTTTTTAAAAATAGCAATCTTTAAAAAATAAAGCAATTTATTTCCCTCCTCATTTACGAATTGCCAAATGTCTGAAATTTCCCCGATTTGTTAAAGATAATCATACTAACCAAATTGCCTGGTTGCTTTCAATGGAGCATCAATTATTTCGCTGCAAGACCCGAGCTATTGTGTGACTTAAAACCCTTGCCTCCTGGATGAATCCAAGAAGAGTGACAAAGAATCTTGCAAAAGGTATTGAACAAAGAAAGAGGCATTCAGTGGCCCAGCAGTCAGGCATATGCGCCCAATTGTCCAGGATCTGGCCTGAGTAGCAGGCCTCTCAATGAGAAGGTGGCTCTTGAAACTGGTAAGAAAAACTGCCAGGCAGGAGCTCTCAGCTTGCACCCTGACTCTTAACAATACAATCCAGGCTTGTGCACCTACTTGATAAATGGAAGCACTGCTTGCTTCTCTCCTGAGCTTGCCGGGGCCCTCTCGAATGTTTTTCTTGACTCTTTACCAAAAATGCAATTGGCAGCCGGCTCCCAGTAGACAATGTAATGTGACTTGTTCATTCAAACAACCCTTAATTAGCATCCCATCTCCTTTCTGAGATACAATAGCTTATTTTTACACACTGAATACATTTTTCCCCTCTTTAAGGAGGATGTAGAAAAAGAGACCAGATAAGTGTGGGTGCTTTTGAATATGAGGTGAGCGAGAGCTGCAAATGTGGTTGTTTCTAAGGGCATCAGTTCACATTTGAATTATTTTTGTGAGTAGCTTTTTAGGGTTTTTTCATTGTGGTGTTAACAATGATATGAAAAAGAAAAATGCAAGGAAGGAAAGTGCTCTTTTAAAGATAATATTGTGAAATCACACTAATTGTGTGTAATTCGAAATTGCACGCTATGTAGCAGAATATAACCCCAAATCATCACTATTCTGTTAGCTGGGCCAATTCTT
This sequence comes from Capra hircus, assembly GCF_001704415.2. Classification (NCBI taxonomy): domain Eukaryota; kingdom Metazoa; phylum Chordata; class Mammalia; order Artiodactyla; family Bovidae; genus Capra; species Capra hircus. Next base: position 42,340,623 of record NC_030812.1, on the reverse strand, counting down.
TCAGTAAAATTATCTATTAATTCCAAGAATTCATAATTTGGAGGACAAAGAGGTTTCCAGAAGGTTATGTGTCTCTTGTACAAACAAGTAATTAGTGAACCTTGACTGTAAAGATCCTGGACATCAACCAATTTTTCATCATCAGTGGTTTACAGCGAAAGTAGAATGCAGTGCCAAGCAATGCAAACCCATATTTTCATAATCTATTATTTTCTTTGATCATCCCTCTCACTCTCACCACATTAGGGTTATTTGTGTATAAAGAAGAAGCAAGTCTAGCTAATATATTAGTTGCCTGAAAAGAAAATCTATTTTTAAATTACTTTCTTTTTAAATTCTATGCATTTAAAATCAAAGAAATTTTTGCTTTATGAGCTAAAGATGTATCATCACATAGGAAGTGGCTCTAAATAAACTAAGAGATACTTAGTTGCAGTTGGGTTATATTTGCATAAAAGAGAATGGATCAGATTATCTAAAATTATTATGGTTTTAGTTACTCTAATTCGTAGTATTCCACCTAATATTACTAACATAGATGCAGCAATTTAATATTAAAAGCATCTTTACCAAAATATATCATTGAATCCCTTCCATGATCATTTGTGTTAAGTAGAACAAAGAGTAGATATTGTTATTGTTATTATTTTTTTATGATTTTACAGCTGAGAATACTGAAGCTCAGGTGTTTTGGTAGGGGTCTCTGAGAACATCCTCTTGGAGCCAAGACCCTTTGAGCAAATATTACTTTATAAACTCAAGCTTTTGTGTTTGGATTTTTGCTCCAATAACCAACTCTTTTCTTTACCATTAACCAATACTCTCCCTTCCCTCTGTGAAATACACTGATACTCAATGGAACACTGAATGCCCTCCATCCACTCTCTCAATCGGTCCAGTACTTCTGTCACTGTGCTGAGCTGTATGTTAGTAAGTGGTATTTGTATTCAAACCTCTTAAGGACAGCTGCATTCATTTAATGAAACTTTACATAAATTCATGAAACATGAGGGTAAAAAGAAAAAAAAGAATTGTTCCATGAAATAATTGTGTGAGTTAATTAGGTTTTCATGGGACGGGGGGAAGTGGATCAGTAAAGAAAACTGCATGCAAATCAGGTGCAGGTGAGACTTATAAAGGGCGAAGTTCGGAAATATAGACAGTTCTGCATTCATATGGTTTTATAAACTTTTCTATGTTCTCTCATCTTAAAGAAATGGAAATGGGACATTTTAATGATATATAAATGGCAGGAATTATACAAACTACATAACCTGGAACCAATATTAAAAATAATAAAAGACTGTCCCATAATAAAATAACGAACAAATCTGAATAGGAACAACTGTACCTGTTTTAAGACAAAATAAAAGAGCTTTTTGCTGCGTTTGAGTCTCCACTCTGACGTTTTTGCATTATATGTGTCAAATAAGAGGGCTTCTAGCTATAGTTAGAAATAAACCAAGTTACAGCAATTGAATGGAGAACAGCTGAATTAAAAATCAGGGTGCTGAGTTATACCTGGAATGTAAGCATGTTTGAAAGAACAGGTGAGTAATATTTCTTAGGGACTGTCAGCCTCAGAAGTCCTGGCCACTCTTAATTGCTTGTGCAGCATAACTGTCCAGCCCCCAGTCATTCAGGAAATGAGCTGAGGCTGCTGGGCAGTGCTGGGCAGTGCTGGGTCAGGCTGCTTCTCTAGAAGCCAAATATCTAATTCTGATTGTCCAGAACAGCTGAATACCAGTCAATGGGTCTCCACTCTCCTTCAACATGACCCTCCCTGACCTTGTTGACAGACATTCTGACTACGGGACTTTGTTTGCTCATTTATTTTCATGCTTGGTACAAAGAGTGAATCCTCTTGTCCACCCCACACTTCACAGACTGACCTCTAACTTGAGCATGACTCCCCCATCACAGTTCCAATCCACACTTTCAAATTGTCCACTATTTTGAATGAATAGACCTTACACTTTTTCTTTAAACTAAGTCAAAATGCTTTATCCTTCTCCTCTTTGCTTCTTAGAATGGTTAGAGATTTTAAACCAGGACTGTAAGCAATCCCAGATACTGCTCTCTGGCCGCAATCACTGCTTGGGCTAGAACTTTCTCCCTTCCTATCTTAACTAGGAAGACTTGACGAGGGTATGTAGAGAGGTGAGAAGGAGGAGTTGGGAGTCAGATTGCTGGCTGTTTGGCCTGGGCAGATTGCTTAACTGTCCTGGACCTCGGTGTCTTTCATTGAGTTTTACAAATAAGCTTATTGTAAAGATTAATTTCTAAGCACACTGTTAGTATTCTATAAACATTAGTTATTTGGAAGATCAAACAGCCCAGTTTCTAGACTTTCTAGGTATATTTGATGAACTTTCCAGATTACCTAACTTAAACTCTAATTTTTTAGCTAATTTTAAATAGTTGAGAAGATATACTTTTATTTCATGGATTTAGAATATAACATAGTATAATTAACATTTAATTACTAGTGTTTTATCAGGAAAATCTATTTTCTCTTTAAATGTACAGCTTAAAAAGATCTACTTTATTTTTAACTATAATTTACTTACAAATCAATCATTTCTACCAGAATACCCATCAGATTTCATAATGAAACTTAAGGTAAACATGGGATATACTTGATTAATATTTATATTGTAAAAAAACACCTGTTTTGGATGTATTTAATTAAATAAAGTCATCTATAGTAGCTGTGATTTGACTTAAAGATTCTTATAAGCTGCCATATATAAATTTTAAAATCATCTCCTGATCTCGGTGTAAACTGTCTTCCATCTCTCTTACCTTACCATATGTTTTCTCCACTCCTCATAAGACCTAACACTGTACCTATATCTAATATTTTAAATTTTTGTTTCTTGTTTACTGTGTCTCCTCTTTTAGATTGTAGCTTCATGAAAGGAGGGATCTTTGACTATTTTGTCAATAAAGATATAATCCAAGTACCTACACTGGTGCTTGATGGCTGATCGTTGATAAATATCTGTTGAATGAATGTATACACACACACCACTGGATGTTTTGTAAAGAAGAACTAAGTACTGAAAGTCATCAAGGTTAGCTGGAGAGTTCTAGATACTAAAGGTAAAGGTAGTAGTGTAGTGTCTGTCCATGGAATTCTCCAAGCAAAAATATTGGAGTGCTTAGTTACTTTAGTTGTGTCCAACTCCTTGCAACCCTATGGAACTTAGCCCACCAGGCTCCTCTGTCCATGGGATTCTCCAGGCAAGAACACTGCAGTGGGTTGCCATTCCCTTCTCCAACGGATCTTCCCAATCCAGGGATCAAACCTGGGTCTCCTCATTGAAGGCATATTCTTTACCACCTGAACTACAGGGAAGCCCAAAGATGATGATACAGTTAGATGTATTTCTGGGAAACACATTGGGAATATATTTTTTCAAAGGTTCTTATCATTTAGTCAGGTCATTTCACATCTAAAATTATAAATTAATAATGAAAGATGTGGATAAAAAGATTGGAAATGACTTTATCTATTAATAAGGAAATGATTACATACATTTTAGCATCCATACAGTGAAATTCTAGCAGTCATTTAAAGTCATGTTTTTGATGAGTTATTAATGATATGGAAAACACTCATAACGTTAAAAGCAGAATATACAAAGAATACAGAACCCTCTTTCATTCTCTATAGTCTTCAGCAAAATGTAACATTCCAGGCCCATCTCCCTTCACTCCCTACTATGCTCAAGCCACACCAAACTGCTCAGCATGCTCTGTGTGTCGTGTCTGCCTCTGTGCGCTGTTGCTTTGCCAGGTTTATGTTCCTTGTGCACCTACTTACTCTGCAGGTCCCTACTGAAAACTGTAAGGCACCATAAGAGCTATTTGGACAAAGAAATGTAACTAAAATGAATCTTATCCATAATTTTATCAGTTAGAGAAAGGAAGAGAATGAAATTGGGGAATACTTAAAATACGATTTCTTTATTTTGCTTTTGTACTGAATAGGTAAATGGGCAAAATGAGGTTTTTAAGTATTTAAGTCGCATAGCTGAACTCAGATGAAAGATGTAAATATTAAGACAGAATATGACAGTGTTAAGTACTCGAGAGAAGTATTTTGTTAGGCCAGATCACCAAGTAACGCCCTCACTTCATGAAAGATAATTTGGTGTCTTACTCCTCCTTGAAGCCAATCGTGGGTACTTGGTCTTTTAATGCCTTGCATCCATATTTATGGGCTTCCCAGGTGGCTCAGATGGTAAAGTATCTGCCTGCAATGTAAGAGACCTGAATTTGATACCTGGGTTAAGAAGATCCCCTGGAGAAGGGCATGGCAACCCACTCCAGCATTCCTGCCTGGAGAATCCCGTGGATAGAGGAGCCTGGTGGGCTACAGTCCATGGGATCACAATGAGTCAGACACGACTGAGCAACTAACACTTTACATCCTTCTTTAGCCCATTTATTATGTTGGGGCAAGATGAGTGCATGAGCTTTGGAATCAAATAAACCTAGACTAAAATCACTTAACTTTGAGACTATAGGCAATGATTTAACCTCTGACCTTCATTTCTCATCCATAACATGGGTATAGTAAATCTTGCTTTGTAGAGATAGAGTGAAAATGAACTGAATTAACATATGAACTGTGCTTACTATGTACATTCAACAAATGGCAGTCGGTGGAAAATATCTTCCGCTGTACACACAATATGACCAACATTCATAGCTCTTCTTTCTTAGCAGAAAGTCTGAGCTAGTCTGAGGACTTTGGAAATATAGAAATGCTTCTTGTACTGTTTAGACTGATCTAACTCTAGCTTTTCAGGTTTTAGCTGCTGTGTCTTCTCTAGTTAAGCAATAGTTCATGTTAAAAGTTTGAACACTGTGTTTTCAATGTTTTATTTCTTTCAAGAGGAATTCCTTCCTTGAGATTTACGTAAATGAAGAAATCAAACTTACCAGCAATAAAAATTGGTTCTCCTTTCACACTATAGATGAGAATTGATTTGTCAGCTTTATTTAAATTTTTTTGCCTATTCTTATTTAATAAAGTAACTATGAGAATATTGTGATTATTGAATAAGAGCTGGCAATTATTCTTTTATTTATTTATTAGAAAGTAGAAAGGTTCATGAAAATACAAAGCCTGGGAATTTCTAAAGATAACTCCACCCTCACATATTTTTGGAGGAAATGATTTTTGTCTATTTCAAACAATGACGCTTAACACAATTGAAAGTTGGCACATTTTTGGTAAACAGCATCTTCCTGGCAGTGTGAAGTCTACTGCCTATTTCTTTTGAGCCAGACTTTTCAGTATCATTTTGATTTGTAAAACATCAAAATTTCTTCCATAGTACTCTTTGTACATCTTTAGTAAATCTGGATGGAAAGGAATTTTCATTTCAATTTAATGAGTAATCAATCATAACAGAAGTCAAAATCTTTATTGCAATATTCGGAATTATGACTGGCCATGGTAAAATACATGTAGCAAATTGCACACAGAAGTGTAACATAATATATCAATATTTACTTTGATATTTCCAGAATATATATCTCAGACATTTAAAAAGGCAAGAGGCTAAAAATGGTAAGAAAAAATGATACCTCTTCCATTTCTGAATTATGCAGCCAAAGTGAAAAATAAAAACCTCAGTCATCCTTTATGTGGCCATTATTTTTTCAAAAATTCTGGCTTTCAACAGATCTACTTGACTCTCCTATGGAGAAAAAGAATTCTGAGAATGGTACCAACAGGTTTGTGTGCTAAGTTGCTTCAGCTGTGTCTGACTCTTTGTGACACTATGGGCTGTAGCCCACCAGGCTCCTCTGTCCATGGGATTCTCCAGGCAAGAATACTGGAGTGGGTTGCCATTTCCTTCTCCAAGGGATCTTCTCAACCCAGGGAATCTTCCTGACACAGGAAATCCAACCCTGTCTATCTCCCACATTGGCAGGTGGGTTCTTTACCAATGGTGCCACCTGGGAAGCCCACAGGTTAGCTTCAGGTTTAATGCACTTGAAAAGGAAAGAACAAGATGGGCTCCATTTCTTTGCACATTCACATTCAGAATGGAGATGTCTGAGCATTGTCAGTTAACCAACTCATTGTCACTTCGAAATACATATTTATCTCATACAGCAGTTCTCTTAGAATGACAAACTTTGGTCTTGGGGACAGAAGGGAAGAATATACCTGTCTGTTAGGGCTTTGGCAGGTTCGCCAATTATTCATATTATCTCTGTTGGCCTTTAAAACATGTCACATCTTACTTAACTTCTAGGGAATTCTTACTCATAATCTTGGCTTCTTCTGTCCTGTCCTGATGAAAACTGACTCAAGAAAGAGTTACAGCACCATTGGCATATCTCTGTCTTTTTGTCTAAGGAAACAAATATATCATAACATGGGAGGAATGAAATGCTCAGGACAACAAAAATTATAATTTATCTTACACAGTTACTAAACCTATTCTCTAATCCTTGTGGGATATATGCTTTGCCAAGTATTTAGTCATTAATAAATATGCAACAAATGTTTTCAGTGGAAAAAAACTTCTTTCAAAGCATTTACATCCTTATATTTATGTAATCGCATAAATCACAGTGCTTTTTCTATGTCAATTTTGCATGAGTTTATTTTTAATACAAGAAATAGAATTAATAAAGGTATGAATGTTCTTTGAGAAAATACATCATGACAATCTATTCAGAAAATGGTAATGCCAACCAAAGTGGGCAGGAGTTCAGTCTCTTCAGATCTAGGAAGCATTGCTAAATCTTGAGTGAGTTCTAAGGCGTCTGTGATTTCCTCTCATTCCTTTGTGGGTATTATTCTGCTGATTTTTGGCTTCTGCTGTTACTATTGAGAAGCCAACTGTTAGTCATTCTGGTTGTTAAAACAATCTCTACAGTGTTTTTCAGTTCCACAGATGTGTCCAGTTGTGGATTTATTTTATTGAAGTCTAGGTTTTACTGTGAGAGATCAAGTCTTTCACCAATTTTGGAAAATACCTAGCCATTATTTCCTCAAGTATTACTTCTTTTTTTTATATTCTCCCTTTTCTTCTAAAATATCCATTAGACATATATTGGATATCTAAATACTGTCCTCTGAAACTCTGTTTCATATTTTTGGTCATTTTGATCTTCTAGATAATTTCCTTAGCTCTGCTTTTTTTTTTTTTTTTGATTTTATTTTTTTTAATTTAAATTTTTATTTTTACTTTATTTTACAATACTGTATTGGTTTTGCCATACATTGATATGAATCCGCCATGGGTGTACATGAGTCCCCAATTATGAACCCCCCTCCCATGCTTTTTAATCCAGTAATTATTTATTCAACTGTGTCCAGCTTGCCAATCAACTTATCTCATGAAGTTTTTTCATTTTAATGTCTGTATGATATTTATTTCTAGGCCGCTTTGGTTTGTTTTTAAATCTTCCTAGTTTTTCTTGATAGTAAATTGTTCTTTTGTCAAGTTTTTAATTTTATATTTTGTATGTTTAATTATAAAAAAGCCCATATTTATAGTTTCTATCGTTTCAATTTCTCATAGGTCTATTTCTACTATTTCTTATTTCTGATTTTTACTTATGTTGGTTATTTCCATGTGTTTCTCAGAAGTTTGACTTCTGAGTTTATATTTGCTGGGCTTTTTCCTTTGAAATTCTGTGTAGTGTTTGCTGTGAAGATAGCAGAAGACTTTGTAAAGTGCCATACCAATCCAGTATTACTTTAAATTTTTTTTTATTACTCTTTTTTTTAAAATTTTTTAAATTTTAAAATCTTTAATTCTTACATGCGTTCCCAAACACGAACCCCCCTCCCACCTCCCTCCCCACAACATCTCTCTGGGTCATCCCCATGCACCAGCCCCAAGCATGCTGCACCCTGTGTCAGACATAGACTGGCGATTCAATTCTTACATGATAGTATACATGTTAGAATGCCATTCTCCCAAATCATCCCACCCTCTCCCTCTCCCTCTGAGTCCAAAAGTCCGTTATACACAACTGTGTCCTTTTTCCTGTCTTGCATACAGGGTCGTCATTGCCATCTTCCTAAATTCCATATATATGTGTTAGTATACTGTATTGGTGTTTTTCTTTCTGGCTTACTTCACTCTGTATAATTTTTTAATTAAATGAATATAAACTAGTTTATAAATGATTTATATACATTAAAAATTATTATTTTATATTAATTACTTACCACTTGGTGCTTCCTAGTTTTCGAATTCTGAATACTCAAGAGTACCTTACTATTGATCCCATGAGAAGGCCAGACTTTGATAGATTAATTTTCTGTTATAATCCTATTTGGAGAAGGCAAAGGCAACCCACTCCAGTACTCTTGCCTGGAAAATCCCATGGACAGAGGAGCCTGGCAGGCTGCAGTCCATGGGGTTGCGAAGAGTCAGGCACAACTGAGTGACTTCACTTTCACTTTTCACTTCCATGCATTGGAAAAGGAAATGGCAACCCACGCCAGTGTTCTTGCCTGGAGAATCCCAGGAATGGGGGAGCCTGGTGGGCTGCTGTCTCTGAGGTCGCACAGAGTTGGACATGACTGAAGCGACTTAGCAGCAGCAGCATAATCCTATTTTGGTAGGCAGGTTTATTTTTGTGGTTCACACTTTCACTGAAAGTATAGCCCTTGCAGGTACTCACTTCGTGGAAGATCTCAGTTCTAAGTCCTGGCTCCTGCAAGCCCAAAGCTTTGTCTCCAGTTCTTACATTATCATGAAAACACAAGTAACCTGTAATTCTCTGGTTTTATGCATTTTATTCAGTTTTTTACTACCAGAATTTACTTTCTCCCCCAAGCTCTGCTATTTCACTCAGTATGACTGGTTTTTCAGATTATCTAGCTTGCCATATTACATTGGAGAAGGAAATGGCAACCCACTCTAGTATTCTTGCCCGGAGAATCCCAAGGACAGAGGAGCCTGGTGGGCTGCCATCTATGGGGTCACACAGAGTTGGACATGACTGAAGCGACTTAGCAGCAGCAGCCATATTACATAAGTTCTATTTATATATTCATGGGTATAAATACACAGAGAATGTACCTTTAAAACTTGAATTTTTTTCCTGCCATGAAGGTAAATTGTCACAGATATTAAACAACTGTGCAGAACTTGTCAGTGGCTTATTATGTTGACAAGTTGATATTGGGTGAAATAGCTAAGAATGTTAGGGATTATTTTATTATGCCGCTTTAGGCTTTCATATAAGATTCAGAGAAACGCATACATTTAGTAAACATATAGCTAATGTAGTATATAACTTCATCTACTGGCCAAAAATATACTTTTTTTCCCTGGATAAACTTCAGCAAAAGATTCTTGTCTCTTGTAGCAAAAATGGAAGAAAACAACAAAACTTTAAAAGAACTTTAAGTTGCTGTTTGCGGACCTGAGTTTTCTTCATTAGCAGCATGGTTATACTATGGTCGGTGGTTGCAACTCACCATAGGAGTAAAAGGGAAATTTCCATTTTCTTAAATTTTTATTGTCAGGGTGAGACGCAGGCATAGTAATTTTGATCAGAAAACAAACACAAATACTGGCTAAAATCAGACTGTAAATTATCTCAATAAGATGTCATGAAATATAGGCAGTGCCTAGGATAGCACTCTTTGGGAATTACACAGTTTTATTTTTATGATGCAAAATACAGAAAGCATATTCTATAAGCTAGATCCTTAGAAAAGTTTACTAGTATGGATATGGGATCTAATTTTGTCCCTTTCTTGGATTTTGTTTTATGAAAATGTTGAGAAAGTTGTTTGGTTTGGTTAACTTCAAATCTTTCTCCAAATTTCACTTTCTCAGTGAGGTGTATCCCCCTGTATAACACCTCAGCTTACTCTTCTCCTACTGCTGCCTACAGCTCAGACACCCAGTCCCCTTATCCCACTCTACTGCTTTTTCCTACAGCATCTATCCCTTCTAATATGCTATATTCTTATGGAATTCTGCTTCTTGCTTTTTGTCTGTCTCCCCCTCACTAGAAAGTTAAAATCTACCAAGGGCAGGAATCTTTGTGTTTGTTTACTAATAAACTGCCAGCAACTAAAACAGTATCTGGGGCTTTCCTGGTGGTTACGTGGTAAAGAACTCACCTGCCGATGTAGGAGATATAGATTCGATGCCTGGTCCAGGGAGATCCCACAGGCTGCGAAGCAACTAAGCCCGTCTGCCACAACTACTGTGTCTGCGCTCTTGAGCCCACAAGTTGCAACTACTGAAGCCTGAGCACCCTAGAGCCCGTGCTCCACCACAAGAGAAGCCACCACAGTGTGTGTGTGTGTGTGTGTTAGTTGCTCAGTCCTGTCCGACTCTCTGCGATCCCATGGATTGTAGCTCTCCAGGCTCCTCTGTCCACGGTGAGAAGCCCACAAACCACAGCTAGAGAGTAGCCCCCGCTCTCCTCCGCCAGAGAAAAGCCTGCACAGCAATGAAGACCCAGCACAGCCATAGAAAAATAAGTAAATAAAATAGTATCTGTCACTTAGTAGGTGCTCAAAAATTGCTCATGATGTAAATAAACAATTTTTTATTTCCCTGTTATAAATCAGAGTGATGATTCAGGGCCCCTCATTTCCTTACATAGATATATGGATACAAGTGTGAATGGTGTATGCCAAGCACATTGATTTCACTGAAAGAAAGCTATCATTCATAGGACACCAATTACCATTTTGGGGGAGCATAAACTGACCTAGCCTTTAAGTGTCTTAACATCTTAAATTTGTTAGGAAGTATATGGTAATTTTCCTTAAACAATCTCTGTTCTAGAGCAACAGAAAAAATACAATGTTCTGCACTTGTGAAAAGGTCATACCTCATTTTTTTCCTTGAGTTTTGTGATCATAACAATTACGGGACTGTCCTCCTGCCAAACCATCTGCCAGAAATCATTCACAGTGTTGATCATGGGGCCCTGTGTGGCGATGAATGCTTTCTCTTTGCCACTGTAGCCCTAGTTTGAGAAAAAGAAAGAAAAAATGTTGGCTTTGAAGTCCATGCCTTGCACTGAAAGTTTAGGTGAAAGATCTTCAAAACAGAACAACTCTGCAGGTCCAAAAGCTACACACTTTCGAGGCTTCATTGATTCGAGCACCACCATTCTGGTGGTTGTTCTCTCAACAAGTCGAGCGTAGCACATGGTACTGAGGGTTGTGAAGCACAGTCCTCCCCAGAGCACCTCAGAGGGAGCACCGTGGCCACAGACACACAGGAAGGGAAGACCTACTGGCATTGATTATGACCAAGTGAGCAAAACAAAACTTGCTAGCAACCAAGTTAAATTAAAGTTAATCTATTCTGAGGGGTTTAAAAAAAAAAACAACCCAACAATTCCAGACAGTAAATCAACATGCTTATCAGAAAGAAATTTAGGTTTATTTACTTACCCTAATATAATTAGCATTGATGTAAGTGCTCAAAGAATCAGTTACATTTTTCGGTCTTAAACATACTCTACTGAGGGGATCTAATGAAGAAAACAAGAAAGAATAGGTTAACCAGATTTACTCTTTTAAGTTTCTTAGAATGTCAGTGGGGCTTCCCTGGTGGCTCAGATGGTAAAGAATCTGCCTGCAATGCAGGAGACCTAGGTTCCACCCTGGGTCAGGAAGATCCCCTGGAGAAGGGAAGGGCAACCCACTCCAGTATTCTTGCCAGGAGAATCCCATGGACAGAGGAGCCTGGCAGGCTACAGTCCATGGGGTCTTAAGAGTCAGACATGACTGAGCACATCTATCGTCACTTTTCTGTGTGTACACAGAGTACATACTCTAGTCACAAGGGCTGAGGGCAATCTCCCAACTACTCCACATTCTTGCAGATTCTGTGCTTTTGCACATATTGTTTCCCTGCCGTCTCTGCATGGGCAAGTCGTCCTCATTCTTCAGGGCTCAGTTCAAGAGATACTTCCTTCCTGAAGTCCTCCCTTGTCTTCCTGGCAGAATTAGGCATTCTCTTCTTTGCTCATGCTGCTTGAATTTTATTTTAGTATTTAACATCTTGTATTTTAAGTGTTTCAATTCTTTCTTGCCCTCAATGGATTGCAATGAGCCCCTTGAGAACAAAGGCTGTCTTTAATTAACTTTTATATCTTTTGTGATTTCTGCTTGATATGTGGCTCAGAGTGGGTTTAATATCAGAATTAATTTCAATTAGAAAGAGTTAAAATAATGCTTTTCTTCCAGATTTTTCTCTTTTCATAGCAAAGGGGATGAGAAAACTTCCATTTCTTTTCAGTATCCACTGATTTTAAAAGTTTCCATGAATTGCCTAAACCACTCACACTTGAAAAGAGGCCCACTTCCTCCAGTTTTTATAATGCCTATGATGTATATGATTTACTGAGAACTCAACCCCAAAATTGCTTAGAAGCAGGTTCCTTGTCAAGCTAAGCTAACTTTATGTTGAAAATTAGCAATTTACAGTATTTCCAAATATTTAGAGATTTTGAAATACTTAAAAAAAACCCAAGAATACAATATATGATGGAGTAGAAGAAAATGAAAATGAATTGATGCCTTTTTAAAGCTAGTTTGGTCTAATAAAAAGCCAAGTATTCAAAAACAAAATTTTGTCATTATCATCATCATGTACTATTGTTTTCATCTTTACTGTTCTAATTTCATTCATGCAGTGCATGAATTCAGTGTTACACTGGACACTGATCACATTTGCTCCTCTCTCCTGCTCTTCTCTTTTTATTTCCTTTGCTTTCTTCCTTTCATTCTTTTTCCCCTCCCTTCTTCCTTACATCCTTTTCCTTCCTCCCTCCTTCCCCCTCTTCTTCTTTCTTCTTTCCTTCTTGTTTGTTTTTTCCTCTCTACAAAGTATCACACACACACAGGTCTGGTGTACGGAGCACATGAAAGTCTGCCCTCTTCTCCATCTCTTTAAAATACCCCTGGCAATCTTAAATCTTCTATTTAATAGACAAAATGATACCTGGATCCTGATATTTTGATTAGAATCCTATCAGATTTTGTCAAAGCTTATACTGGGCTGACTCAGTGCACATGAATTTGAGCAAACTCGAGGAGACAGCTGACAGAGGAGCCTGGCGTGCTGCAGTCCTTGGGGCTGCGAAGAGTTGGATATGACAGCAGCTGAACAACAACATGCTTGTCTGCAGATTTCCTCGTCAGGAAGAAATGTGCTTAAGGTTTGAAGTCAGAGAGGAAGCTATTAGATAAAGCGTATCACTGCTAGTGATGGACAAAGGCAGAGATGAGAGGAATAGGATAGTTCTCAGAGATGAATTCAGGAGAAGTGGGAGATGGACGGATGGGCAGAGACTGGTCACGCCTTCAAGGTGATTGGGAATCATCTTCAAATTTGTTGTGGAAGAGAGAGAAGAATCTAGGCCTGCTTTGTCCAATATGGTAGCCACTAGCCACGTGTAGGTAAATTCAAGTTGATTGAAACAAAGCAAAATTTAAAAGTCAGTTCCCTGGGACTTCCCTGGTGCTCCAGTGGCTAAGACCCCACGCTCCCAATGCAGGAAGCCCAGGTTCTATCCTTGATCGGGGGACTAGATCCCACATACTGCAACTAAAGAGCTCGCATGTCGCAACCCAAGATCCCACATGCCACAACTAAGGTGCAGCACAGCCAAATACAATAAATAAACATTTTAAAAAATAAAAATAAGCTGCTTAAAAAAAAAGTCAGTTCCTTGGGTGCACTCACTTTACTTCAAGTACTTATTGCCATATGCAGCTAATGACTATCTCGTGGGAGATACGGGCTTCCCAGGTGGTGCTAGCGGTAAAGAACACACCAGCCAGTTCAGGAGACCAAAGAGACACAGATTTGATCCCTGGGTCAGGAAGATCCCCTGGAGAAGGAAATGACAACCTACTGCAGTATTCTAGCCTGGAGAATCCCATGGACAGAGGAGCCTGGCAGGCTACAGTCCATGGGGCCACAAAAGAGTCGGAAGACTGAAGTGGCTGAGCACGCAGCACACACGGGAGATAGGGAACGTTTCCCTCATTGTAGAGCTTTTGTGGACAGTGGTGATTTTGCCAGTGCAGTGATGGTTATTATGTGAAAATAGGGCTCTTCAGTACTCTGTTTCTGAAACTGTAAATGTTCCCATAGGTAGGGTTCTTATTTTCTGGAATTGTTTCTGGGATTAATGATGAATTCACTAGGAAGATAAAGAAAGGAGAAACTAACATCCGCTGAGGGTTTACTATTTGTTGGAACTTTCCAAGCCATTTCCCACATATGATTATGTAATTCTTTCAACAGCCTTATAGGGTAGTATGACTATTACTATTTTTAAGGGCAAAGAAAGGCTGGCACAGAAAGATGAAGTAGCCTGCCATAAACTGTAAATATTTTCGCCAGGATAGGAAATCAAGTCTAACTCCAATATTCTGCTTGAGTCATACAACTTGTTGCCTTAATAAGTGGTTCACTGATTTGCATATCTACTCTGTTTCAGGCACATAATAAAATAAAACAGAAAACATAATGTAAGTAGGAAACATTAAACTTTACATTTTTAAATAAAAAGTGATGACCAGAGTAACTAGGATTTTAAAATTTGATTTATATTGTTTCATAGTTGTACAAATAAACTGCGTGGAAGAAATATACATAAAAATTCTTTGTTGTACAAATAATTTCACACTGATATCAGTTTTTTCCCATTGCTCCTGCAATTAAGACATGAAGATACTCTCATCACTAATATGTTTATATTATAAAATAATTTGATATAAATTGACATAAGCACTTTAATCTGCCACTTAAGAATATTCAGAGCCAGGCTGACATTTTACATAGAAAAAAAAACAGTTACATTTTAGTTAGTTCTTGGCCATCCACATTTCTGCTGCAAAGCATCCTCCAAATTACACAGTCTCACTAATATGCACAAGCTGGAAGCTTTTAAACTTAAGAGTTTATTGTAGGTTAAAAAATAAAAACAATATAATATTTAAAAGCTTATGCATTTAAAAATTATTTTATGTAATGTTTCAAACTTATCCCATCATACAGTCTAAAATAAACCATAAACAGCAGATTTTCATGTTCATTCCCATCTTTTCTGATGATTTTCCAACCAATGATGTGACTTGTCCATGCTATATTTACTAGATTATATCTTGCATGACAGGGGGTTGGGTGGGGTATTCAGGCTACAGACATTTTCAACAGAAAATCCGTCATTTGCAACATCATTTGTCAGCACAGGTGCCCTGGTTCAAGTGACCCACCCAGTTCTGGGAATGGAAAAGCTGACACAGGACTATGAAGCAGTTGTCTGATAGCATCTGGGCAGGAAACAGAGAAGGCTGAACTTTAAAATAGTCCTAATAATTTCCAAATCCTTCTGAGATTAGGTGGTTAAGTATAATAATCGCAACGCATGTTTATGCCCTACTTACTTATGTTTGGTAAATTTGAGATGAAAAAGCCTGAGAGAGATACCAGATGTTACACACAGCACTTTCATTCCCTTCAGCCCATTATAGTTACAAAATATCTTTCAACAATAACTGTATCTTAGGTAAACAGGTTTAACTATAAAGACCAGTTTAAAATATGTTACTGGGAAGTAACTATTACAATGTGTTTCCAACTCTAACAGAAGAGGAAGCCCATGAACACTATTAATGGTAATTCTTGCTCTATTAGCATAAATATGGAGAATTTGGAGGTTTATGAATGAAATAATTAACTGAATTATGAAGACTCTACTATTTCAATGTTAATACTTTGAAACAAACCTTTGGGGCTCCATCTTTCCAGAGTTATTGCTGAGATGTCTATGGGTTTTGTCAAGATCCCAACTCCATGTTTGTTTAGCGATTGACAATATTGCTTCCTCTCCAAAGTATTTTTGCCTTTCTAGGCAGAATTAATTACTCCGGCCTCCTACGGCACTTGGGCAACACTTCCATTCTGGCTGTTGTTGTTGTTGTTTAGTTGCTAAGTCATGTCCTTTGCAACCCCATGGACTCTTACATTGGACATAATTACTCATTTACATGTATCTCCTTTGATATTATATGATTTTCCTTATTCTTTCCTGGTTCCTGGCATTTAGCTCACTGCTTGACATCGATAAATTTCACAGAGTTAAATTTAATTTTAAAATAGTCTAAGCAGTGTTTCTCAAAGTGTGGTCTTGGTATCACCTACATCAGAATCACCTGTTTGCTAGAAGTACAGATTCCTGGGCCCAACAGAACCCATTTAAACAGAATCCCCAGGGTGGAGCACAGGATGCCACATTTTTAACAAGGACTTGGGTGATTGCTACGCATAATGAAGTCTTTCCGTAAAAGCATTTTTTTTTGAGACATAATTCATATACCATACAATTCACTTGTGTGAGGTGTACCATCACAGAGTTTATTTTTATTTGTTTAATTCACAGAGTCGTACAACCATCAGTGATGAAAGGCATGTGGGCAGACGTGTTTGGGTTTGAATCTTGCTTCTTTAATATCTATAAATCTCAGTTTTCCTCCTCTATAAGAAGGGAACAATAATATCTTTCCGAGTTATGAGAGTAACACTGAGCACTTTATCATGTGCAAAGCACTGGGCTTTACAACAGCCCTCTGAGGTGGATATTACTACTTTTATCTCACAGAAGAAGTTAAGGAATTTACCCAAGGCCATAGAATAAGTGCAGCAGCTGGATATGAACCCCAGCAGTTTGGCTCTGTAGGCAGCCCTATAGACTCTTCTGTAAGGGTGCGAGAAAAATGTTTCTAGCAAGGGCAACATTTTCATTATCTCCCAAACAAACTCCATACCCTTTTCTTTTCTTTTTTCATGCCTCCCAACACTTGACAGCAACTGTAGTTTCTGTCTCTACAGGTTTGCCTAACTGGACACTTCACATGAATGGCCTCATGCAATATGAGACTGGACACTTCACATGAATGGCCTCATGCAATATGAGGCCGTGATGGCTTCTTTCACTTAGCATGATGTGTTCAGGGTTCATCCAAGCCGTAGCATGTATCAGTACCTCATCGCTTTTTATTGCTGAATAATACTGTATTCATTAGGTGATGAATATTTTGGTTGTTTCTACCCTTCGAACTATTATAAGTAATACTGTTACAAACATTTGTGTACAGCTTTTGTGTGGACACATGTTTTTATTTTTCTTACATATATACCTAGGAGTAAAATATCTGAATCATATAGTAACTTTAGGTTTTACCCTTTGAGGAATTACCAAACTATTCTTCAGTAGCTGTAGCTACCGTCAAAGTATGAAGTTTGCAGTTTCTCTACATCCTTGCCAACTCTTCCTACTGTCTTTTTTAAAATTATAATCGTGTGGATATGAAGTGGTATCTCACTGTGGTTTTGATTTCCCTGATGCCTAATGGTGTCGAGCATCTTTTCATATGTTTATGGGCTATTTGTATATCTTTTATGGAAAAATGTCTATTCAAGTCCTTGCCCATTTTAAAATTGAGTTATTAGTCTTTTTATAATTGAGTTATGAGTTCTTTATTTGTTTTAGATACAAACCCTTTATCAGGCGTATAATCTATAAATTTTCCTGCCATTTTGTGTCAGTGTCATCTTTTTAGTTTTTTGATGGTACCCTTAGGAGCACAAAACTTTTTAATTTTGACCAAGTTCAATTTATTTTTTCCTTTTGTTGCTTATACTTTGGATGTCACATCTAAGAAACCATTGATGAATTCAAGGTCATGAGGATTTACATCTGTTTTATGTGAAAAGTTTTGTAGTTTTGGTTCTTACATTTAGAATATCCATTTTGATCTTATTTTGAATTAATTTTTGTATGTTGTGTGAGGCATTTTATTTTATTTTTTGCATGCGGCTATCCAGTTGTCTCAGCATCATTTATTGAAAAGACTATTCTTTTCCCTCAAATTATTTGACACCCTTAGTGAAAATTAATTGACCATAATGTGTGCTACAGTAAAGTTTAGAACCATGTGTCTACTGGAATTGTGAGAAGACCATCATAATAAGAGTAATACAAGATAAAATTATTAACCTTAGCCCATTCTGATGATTATTAGCTTTTTTCTTTTTCTGGCTGCACCACTTGCAGGATCTTAGTTTCCTGCTGCTAAGTCACTTCAGTCGTGTCCAACTCTGTGCAACGCTATAGACGGCAGCCCACCAGGCTCTCCCATCCCTGGGATTCTCCAGGCAAGAACACTGGAGTGGATTGCCATTTCCTTCTCCAATCTTAGTTCCCTGACCAGGGATTAAACCTGGCCTTAGCAGTGAAAGCACTGACTCCTAACCACTCCACCTCCAGGGAATTCCACTTTAATGATTATTAGTCTTGAGCTGTGTTTGCAATTCCAAATTTGGCGTGTATGTGGAAATTGTGAGGATGGGAAATGTTGAGGGAGGGGTACAATGCAAACTATTGAATTCAAGAAACTTACTTGGCAAAATGGTCTTATAGCGATTTTTGGTTCCATGACGTGGAATGTCAATTTCTTTGGGATCCACAAAGTTCATTGGTATTTCCTGCAAAAATAAGGATATCAAATACTATATCTAATGCTGCCACAAAGAAAATCTTCACGGGGGGCCATCTGATCCAGAGCTCTATTGGACTTCAAAGTCATTTATAAAAAAACAGACTAACACCTCTGGTTTGCCAACACCCTTCCTTTCCTAAACACATCAGCTGTACCCTGACAAGCTGACTCTAAGAAATGGCTTTGTGTGTTAGATAGTATTATTCAATATGTAGTTTTTAAAGAGACATAGAAAAGTTTGGTTAGGTTTTAAGAATCCTGTTCTGACATAATTGCTGGAAATTTATAAACAGCTGGCTGAAAAATTTTTTAACAGTGTATTTAGATTTCTTCCAATCTTTGTGTAGATTTAATACTAAATTTTTTTATTATGATAGATTCTGTCTTAACAGTAATTGTGTCTCTTTTAGGATTATGAAAAACTTCCCCTCAAATGGTAAATATAAAGGGCACTTTTGTTGATTTAAGTAATAATGATATGATGCATTTTTGTATTAAGAAATGGTTTTAAATTTTACTGTTCCATTTCTGGTTGTAAATGCAATATTTGTAGTGAAAGGCATTTAGACACTGTCTTCTAGCAATTAACAAGAATACAAATATATTTATTAAGTCAGAATATATGCCAAATGATGGAGGAGGGAACAATTAGAGCAAGAGTCACTCTATATGTTAGACCTAAAAGGTGAGCATCTGATGCTGACTGGAACAAAGGAAACAATAAGCCAAAGTTTTCAAAAGTTTCTAAACAAATTTTTAAGGAGTTGATTATACAAAATGGTATGTTCTCTAGCTTAAAATTCTGCAGAGGATTGCTTAGATAAATGTAAATTAAAATACCTTTTATCCCTGGATCACATAAAATAATATTTCTGTTACCTACACTTTCTCAAAAGAAAATAAAACTTGACAGCCTAGTATTCATTGAAACGAAAGAACTTATCTACAAATGTATTTAAATTGTCCTTGTTTTCAGGCAATCTGAAAATTCAAGAAAAGCCTGACTACACTATGAATTTAATACTCGGTCCATAGAGAGGAGTAGCTTACTTTAAAAACATCATTTCTGAAACTTGCATTATTTTAGATATTTATAATATATTCCTGTTCTTTGCTCCAACTAAATAAGTTCACAGTTTCAAGTTACCAAAGTAAGCAAAATTGTTGACTGTTCAATAGAAACCACTTGTTCATGCTTAGTAATTTCAAACAGGTTAGTCTGTTTTGGCAAAGCTGTGATTAGCTCCATTCCTCCCGTTCTTTCTTGTTTTCTGACACACACAATTTATCGTCTTCCAGCATTCTCTCTCTATTCCTTGTTGACCTCATCTTCCCTTTCAGGGAAGTAGTCTATGTTAAAGGCTTATCTCATTGAACAAAGAGCTATCTGCAGTTCGAGAAACATACCTTTGGCCACTTACATGATCATGGATTGGCTTGTTTATCCTCCCAGGTTTCATTTTTTTCATACATAAAGAGATGACATACTATAAAGTCTAATTTTAAAACTGCATGCTTAGTATTTTACATTGGACACTTAATAGGTGATGAAAGTAATAGATCAAACCTATGGCTGGCTCAGGAAAGGGTGGTTGCAAACATCTGAGTAACACCTCAGAGTGTTCAATTTATTATACCCAATGGATATGGCTTAAAATGTACAACTGCTTTAAGATGCAAGTGGTTCTATAAAATGGATATTCCCTTTGGGAAACAGTTGGACCTAAGAAGGTCTAATGTGTCTCCATGCTCTCTGGATAAAATGTGTTTTATGCATTAAGTTATCACCAGCAACAACAATGGGTCATCATCATCTTTGCTGAATGAAACTCACCATTATTTTTAGCCTACATTCAGTCTTCCTTTTGTGTTTCTTATTTCATTAAAAAGCACTACATGTACCCTGTTGCTAAGTCTAAAAATGGAGGTGTTGTTCCTAACCTCCCTTTTTCTTGGCTGACTTATCTCATTAAGGCCACTTCTTGTAGACTCCTATAGACTCTTCCAATTTTCACTGCTACTTCTTTAGTTTTGAGTAATCACAGCTTCACAGGATAATCTCTAGAGTCTCCAAAATACCTCTTTCTAATGCAGACCCTACTGCTGATAGTAATTTTTTAGAACTTTTTATTTTATATTGGAGTGTAGCCCATTAACAATGTTGTGATAGTTTCAGGTGAACAGCAAAGGGACTCAGCCACACATATACATGTACCCATTCTCCCCGAAGCTCCCTCGCATCCAGGCTGCCATATAACACTGAGCAGAGTTCCCTGTGCTATACAGTAGGTCCTTGTTGGTTCTCCATTTAAAATACAGCAGTGTGTACCTCTCGATCCCAAACTCCCTAACTGGATAGTAATATTTTTTAAACACAAGATAAATCCAAACCTTTAGTAACATACTAAGTCTTAGATTTGTTTTATATCCGAGGCTCAATTTTTGTTACTTCCCACCTTAATTTTAATGCTCCTGTCAAATTGAACAATTTAATTCCCCGAATAGTGACAAGCAAGCCTGCTCTGTCATCCTGGAATGGTCAGCTCCTTCTTGCTACGTCTTTGCTTGGCCAGCTTCTATACCCTCTTCCTTAATTTAGGTATTATGTCCTAGTTTGAACACTCCCCAGTAGTTGATGAGATGCAGGGTGGACCTGAAATCTTTGCACTTAACCTTTAGAACTGTAACCATTTTACTCTGAGCTGACAGTGTCATTTTAGAATGTGCCTCTAGTGGCTAGAATATCAAAATGCCTCCTGAAGGGTGAATAACAAACAGCAGGCTTACCATGAATTCACTTTGGAGTAAATGTGAACTTGCCACGATGTCCCTCAGCTGCGACCTTGTGAGAATTCGGCTGGCTGATTGCAGGTACTCCATGGCTACCTTCTCCCGCGGGGTTGGTATGGCCACAAAGGGTTCAACATTGCCCAAACTACTCATGTCCAGTGTAAGAGATACGTTGGACCCTCGCCTACATTGGAGGAAAATGCTATTAGGTTTAAACACTGTATGGATTGTTTTCAGCAGATCAGTTTGTCTTCCTGGATATACACATAATTCAGTGGGAGCTATTATAGAAATAAGGACCTTCTTTTAGGGTACCATAATTGATGATAGCAATTACTGTAGCTTCTCTACAGCAAACTGATGGTTTTGTTGTTGGAGAAACCACTCTGAACTGAGAAAATGAACTATAATTTATTAAGGGATATAGCTGCTATGGAAATAATAAGATGGCTAATAAATGAATAAGATGGCTAATAAATTAAGTGAAAAATTCAGGAAAAGTAAACATAGCATTTGAATTGAGGAATAAGATGTAACATAAGCCTACTTTATCTGTATGTCTGAGGGTCCAGTATAAAAATTCTGTACCCACCCTAGCTAATATTTTTGATATCAATATACTATACTTTATGATTTTACTAAACACAGGAAGCTCAGAGGAGAAAAACAATCTTTTTATTTTAGTTCTAATGATTGCCATTGAAATAGAATTTAAAAGTTCAAAATGTATTTTTTTATAGTTTCTGGTAAATTCCTAAAAGATAACTTTTTCATTCTGTATACATAGGTATATATGTTGTCCTATTATGTATGTAGGCATATATGTATGTACTTATATATGTATATATTTAATTCTGTGATAAACTTACAGTAGGAAGATCACAGACCCTTATACTAAATTACAACTGAACCTCTCTCTGTGATTTCCTTCTTGTCAGGAGGCAAGGTGTGGTTCTTTCAACATATAAAGGCTCCCTGTGTCCTGGACAGAAGGTGTGAGTGCCTCTTACTAACATTAGCTGTATGGAATCAAACAGCATGTGTTGAGGGTCAAATAGCACATTAAAGTGCTGCACTCAATATGCCAGCAAATCTGGAAAACTCAACAGTGGCCATAGGACTGGAAAAGGTCATTTTCTTTCCAATCCCAAAGAAAGGCAATGCCAAAGAATGTTCAAACTACTGCACAATTGTACTCATCGCAGACACTGGCAAAGTAATGCTCCAAAATTCTCTAAGCCAGGCTTCAATAGTATGTAAACCAAGAACTTCCAGATGTTCAAGCTGGATTTAGAAAAGGCAGAGGGAGCAGAGATCAAATTGCCAACATCTGTTGGAACATAGAAGAGGCAAGAAAATTCCAGAGAAACATCTACTTCTGCTTTATTGACTATGCCAAGGCCTTTGACTGTGTGTATCACAACAAACTGGGAAAAATTCTTAAGGAGATGTGAATACTAGACCACCTTACCTGCCTCCTGAGAAATCTGTATGCAGGTCAAGAAGCAACAGTAGGAACCAGACACGGAACAACAGACCAGTTCCAAATTGGGAAAGGAGGTAAATTGTCAAGGCTGTATATTGTCACCCTGCTTATTTAACTTATATGTAGACTACATCATGTGAAATGCTAGGCTGGATGAAGCAAAGGCTGGAATTAAGAATGCCAGGGGAAATATCAATAACCTCAAATATGCAGATGACACCACCCTTATGGCAGAAAGTGAAGAGGAACTAAAAAGCCTCTTGATGAAGGTGAGAGAGAGTGAAAAAGCTGACTTAAAGCTCAACATTCAAAAAATGAAGATCATGGCATCCAGTCCCATCATTTCATGGCAAATAGATGGGGAAACAATGGAAACAGTGACAGACTTTATTTTCTTGGGCTTCAAAATCACTGTGGATGGTGACTGCCGCCATGAAATTAAAGGATGCCTGCTCTTTGGAATAAAAGCTATTACCAATCTAGACAGCATATTAAAAAGCAAAGACATTACTTTCTTGACAAAGGTCCATCTAGTCCAAGCTATGGTTTTTCCAGTAGTCATGGATGGATGTGAAAGGTGGACAGTAAAGAAAGCTGAGTACCAAAGAAGTGATGCTTCTGAACTGTAGTGTTGGAGGTGACTCTTGAGAGTCCCTTGCACTGCAAGGAGATCAAACCAGTCAATCGTAAAGGAAATTAATCCTGAATATTCATTGCAAGGACTGATGCTGAAGCTGAAGGTACAATACTTTGGCCTCCTGATGTGAAGAACTGACTCTTTGGAAAAGACCCTGAGGCTGAAGATTGAGGGCAGGAGGAGAAGGGGATGACAGAGGATGAGATGGTTGGATGGCATCACCAACTTGATGGACATGAGTATGAGTAAGTTCTGGGGATTGTTTAAGGACAGGGAAGGTTTGCATGCTGCAGTCCACAGGATCACAAACAGTCAGACACGAATGAGCAACTGAATGATTGAGAGTCAAGGTCAGAGAGTTTATTTAAAGAATTTTTAAATTTAATGGGAACTGAGATGTATGTCCCCTGAAAACAGCAGAATGGGAAAGACTAGAGATCTCTTCAAGAAAATTAGAGATACCAAGGGAACATTTCATGCAAAGATGGGCTCGATAAAGGACAGAAATGGTCTGGACCTAACAGAAGCAGAAGATATTAAGAAGAGGTGGCAAGAATACACAGAACTGTACAAAAAAGATCTTCATGACCCAGATAATCACTATGGTGTGATCACTCACTTAGAACCAGACATCCTGGAATGTGAAGTCAAATGGGCCTTAGAAAGCATCACTACGAACAAAGCTAGTGGAGGTGATGGAATTCCAGTTGAGCTGTTTCAAATCCTGAAAGATGATGTTGTGAAAGTGCTGCACTCAATATGCCAGCAAATTTGGAAAACTCAGCAGTGGCCACAGGACTGGAAAAGGTCAGTTTTCATTCCAATCCTAAAGAAAGGGAATGCCAAAGAATGCTCCAACTACCACACAATTGCACTCATCTCACATGCTAGTAAAGTAATGCTCAAAATTCTTCAAGCCAGGTTTCAAGAATACGTGAATCGTGAACTTCCAGATGTTCAAGCTGGTTTTAGAAAAGGCAGAGGAACCAGAGATCAAATTGCCAACATCTGCTGGATCATGGAAAAATCAAGAGAGTTCCAGAAAAACATCTATTTATGCTTTATTGACTATGCCAAAGCCTTTGACTGTGTGGATCACAATCATCTGTGGAAAATTCTAAAAGAGATGGGAATTCCAGACCACCTGACCTGCCTTTTGAGAAACCTATATGCAGGTCAGGAAGCAAGAATTAGAACTGGACATGGAACAATAGTCTGATTCCAAATCGGAAAAGGAGTACGTCAAGGCTGTATATTGTCACCCTGCTTATTTAACTTCTATGCAGAGCACATCATGAGAAACGCTGGGCTGGAAGAAGCACAAGCTGGAATCAAGATTGCCGGGAGAAATATCAATAAACTCAGATATGCAGATGACACTACCCTTATGGAAGAAAGTGAAGAGGAACTGAAAAGCCTCTTAATGAAAGTGAAAGAGGAGAGTGAAAAAGTTGGCTTAAAGCTCAATATTCAGAAAACTAAGATCGTGTCATCTGGTCCCATCACTTCATGGCAAATAGATGGGGAAACAGTGGAAACAGTGTCAGACTTTATTTTTTGGGGGCTCCAAAATCACTGCAGATGGTGATTGCAGCCGTGAAATTAAAAGACGCTTACTCCTTGGAAGGAAAGTTATGACCAACCTAGATAGCATATTGAAAAGCAGAGACATTACTTTGCCAACAAAGGTCCGTCTAGTCAAGGCTATGGTTTTTCCAGTGGTCATGTATGGATGTGAGAGTTGGACTGTGAAGAAAGCTGAGCGCCGAAGAATTGATGCTTTTGAACTGTGGTGTTGGAGAAGACTCTTAACAGTCCCTTGGACTGCAAGGAGATCCAACCAGTTCATTCTAAAGGAGATCAATCCTGGGTATTCTTTGGAAGGAATGATGCTAAAGCTGAAACTCCGGTACTTTGGCCACCTCATGCAAAGAGTTGACTCATTGGAAAAGACTCTGATGCTGGGAGGGATTGGGGGGCAGGAGGAGAAGGGGACGACCGAGGGTGAGATGGCTGGACGGTGTCACTGACTCAATGGACGTGAGTTTGGGTGAACTCTGGGAGTTGGTGATGGACAGGGAGGCCTGGTGTGCTGCGATTCATGGGGTTGCAAAGAGTCAGACATGACTGAGCGACTGAACTGAACTGAACTGAGGTGTGTGTCAGGTGATCAGATTTGGTGCCAAGTGGTTATTGTCCCAGGGAAAAGGAAAGCTGGCATATACAAGCCCAAATAAACCTAAGGAAAGAGAATACAAACAGATAGTTCAGTTCAAGTTCAGTTCAGTTGCTCAGTCATACCATTGTATTCAGTGCCCCTGACCCCGCAGTAGGCCAATGTTGACCCACGCCTCTGCCAGAGGCTCCTGGACACTCGCAGGCACGTCTGGCTCAGTCTAGCATACTACTTCCTTTAAATGGTGTTTAACATGTATGAAGTACTACATCCAGAAACGCTGAAGTGGTTAGGGCTTAATTTTAAGAAACGGAAAATTATTAGAACACACAACAAAAAATTCATTAAACAAAAATAGATCAGTTCTTTCCTCTTATGAATCTGCTTCCAGTTGCAGCTTTGGTGTCACTCTACATTTTGATATATAATGCTGTCATTTTCATTAATTTCTAAATGGTTCATAGTTGTAGTTTTAATTCTTGCTTTAACTCCAGAGTAATTTAGCTGTTTGCCCACTCATTTTCCTTATTAATATCTAGTACATGAAATGTACATAGAAATCAGGATGGACTAGATTTCTAATTGTTGGAATTTCTGGATGTTTTCTTTGAGACAAAAACTATAATAAAATTTTCTAAATATTTCATACATGCTTTTACTGGCAGCTGGTTTGGCTACTATCCATGGATCTATTGATAAATATGTCTACATATCATATATACATATATACATATCTATCACATTATATATTATATTTTGATTATTCTTAAAAATACTATTCTGATCTATTTTTTTCTTACTTTTTTCCTACTGGATTTCTCATAGCTTGAAATAGATATGTGAGTCTTTCACAGAATTGTGTTTGTTATATCTCATTATATTTCTAATAATTTTTTACTTTATATGTTTCAGCTATTATGTTGTTTAAAGAGTTCATAAATATAGTTTCACTGTAAGTTTATCAACATTAAATAAATAATTTCTCATTAATTTTATGTCTAGCCTCATATCTGTCTTCTCCCCCCAGTTTTATTGAGACACAACTGATACATCAGTTCAGCTCAGTTCAGTTGCTCAGTCGTGTCCGACTCTTTGTGACCCCATGAACGGCAGCATGCCAGGCCTCCCTGTCCACCATCAACTCCTGGAGTCCACCCAAACCCATGTCCCTTGAGTCAGTGATGCCATCCAATCATCTCATCCCCTGTCGTCCCCTTCTCATAGCATTGTATTAAGTTTAAGGCATATTGCATAATGATTTGACTTACATATATTATAAAGTGATTAACAATAAGCTTAGTTAACATCCATTATCTCGAATAGATACCAAAAAAAGTTTTTTCCTGGTGATGGGAACTCTTGCATCTACTCTCTTAAAAGCTTTCAAATATACCATAGACCAGCGTTAATAGTCATCATATTTCACATCACATAGTTAGTACATGTTTATGTTATAACTGAAAGGAGAAGGAGATGACAGAGGATGAGCTGGTTGGATGGCATCACTGACTCGATGGACATGAGCTTGAACAAGCTCTGGGAGTTGGTGATGGACAGGGAAGCCTGGCGTGCTGTAGTCCATGGGGTCGCAAAGAGCTGGACACGACTGAGAGCCTGAACTGAACTGATCCAATTCACACTCCCCCAAAACCCTACATCTGACTTCAAAATTTAATATTTACTACCTGCCTTTTTTGAGCATGTTCCTAAGAAAACTTTTCTAGTTCCTGTTATTATTTTTAACTCTTCTGAATCATTGTATTAGGGATTAGGGATAGCATAATGGCCACCCCATAAAATGATGGTTGCTTCCACCAGGTTTGCCTTTTTGGTGCCTGTCAGTGGTGACTGACAGAGCTCCTGTGTTTCTGAGTAGGAGATAAGTAGTTGAGAGGGAGCAAAGGGTGGTTCTACATTCAGGCCAAGAATTTTAATCTATTTTTAGTCGGAAAGTGGTTTTAAAGTTTCTCAGTCCAGTTCTTTTGGCCTTTAGATTGTAGAAATTCCTAATTCTGATAATAGTTTGC
This sequence comes from Capra hircus, assembly GCF_001704415.2. Lineage (NCBI taxonomy): Eukaryota > Metazoa > Chordata > Mammalia > Artiodactyla > Bovidae > Capra > Capra hircus. Next base: position 42,312,960 of record NC_030812.1, on the reverse strand, counting down.
CTATTGGCCTTAGATTTTACTATATTTGTAAGAATTTGACTTTGCTGGTTACATAGATAGTTGAATAAGGAGCTGGGAGAGGTGCTTAAGGGACTTCTGATCAGACGCCATTTATTATTATTATTTTTTTAAATTTTATTTTTAAAATTTTAAAATCTTTAATTCTTACATGCGTTCCCAAACATGAACCCCCCTCCCACCTCCCTCCCCACAACATCTCTCTGGGTCATCCCCATGCACCAGCCCCAAGCAAGCTGCACCCTACGTCAGACATGGACTGGCGATTCAATTCTTACATGACAGTATACATGTTAGAATTCCCATTCTCCCAAATCATCCCACCCTCTCCCTCTCCCTCTGAGTCCAAAAGTCCGTTATACACATCTGTGTCTTTTTTCCTGTCTTGCATACAGGGTCGTCATTGCCATCTTCCTAAATTCCATATATATGGGTTAGTATACTGTATTGGTGTTTTTCTTTCTGGCTTACTTCACTCTGTATAATTGGCTCCAGTTTCATCCATCTCATCAGAACTGATTCAAATGAATTCTTTTTAACGGCTGAGTAATACTCCATTGTGTATATGTACCACAGCTTTCTTATCCATTCATCTGCTGATGGACATCTAGGTTGTTTCCATGTCCTGGCTATTATAAACAGTGCTGCGATGAACATTGGGGTACATGTGTCTCTTTCAATTCTGGTTTCCTCAGTGTGTATGCCCAGCAGTGGGATTGCTGGGTCATAAGGTAGTTCTATTTGCAATTTTTTAAGGAATCTCCACACTGTTCTCCATAGTGGCTGTACTAGTTTGCATTCCCACCAACAGTGTAGGAGGGTTCCCTTTTCTCCACACCCTCTCCGGCATTTATTGCTTGTAGATTTTTGGATCGCAGCCATTCTGACTGGTGTGAAGTGGTACCTCATTGTGGTTTTGATTTGCATTTCTCTAATAATGAGTGATGTTGAGCATCTTTTCATGTGTTTGTTAGCCATCTGTATGTCTTCTTTGGAGAAATGTCTATTTAGTTCTTTGGCCCATTTTTTGATTGGGTCGTTTATTTTTCTGGAATTGAGCTGCAGAAGTTGCTTGTATATTTTTGAGATTAGTTGTTTGTCAGTTGCTTCATTTGCTATTATTTTCTCCCATTCAGAAGGCTGTCTTTTCACCTTGCTTATATTTTCCTTTGTTGTGCAGAAGCTTTTAATTTTAATTAGATCCCATTTGTTTATTTTTGCTTTTATTTCCAGAATTCTGGGAGGTGGATCATAGAGGATCAGACGCCATTTAAAACCACTATTCTGTTCAGTCCATTTTCATCCCTAAAACACAGAAGTGTCTGCAACCTGCCAACTGAGGAACACTCAGTGCTATTAGATAATGGTTTAGTAGAAAGCAAGGTCTCTTCCAACAAGAGTGATCAGAGCAGATGTATGAACGAGAATGAATTGAGTTGGGTCTTGAAGATAAAAGATAAATTTTGAGTAGACAAGTTATTTCAGAGACAGAGTCTGGCAGGAAAACAAAAGTGTGGGAGCAGGAAATGATAAGGCATCTTTGAGAAATCACCTATCAGCAGTCTGAACCAGAGTTCTGTTGTGTAAGATGTATTTTGGAACTGGGGGGCAGGGTCATGTAGGAGAGCTGAGAGAGAAGCAAGAGTCACAGAAACAAGAGTATAAAAAGACTGCCCGAATCCAGAAAAGAGAGAATTCAGAGCATCGAGTTATATCAGCTTCTATTTTGGCTTCTCGCGGCATACTCTGCCCAAACGTGGAGGATTAAACGTCTTTGGGATCCTTGTTTTATGTCCTTTTGATCTAATGTGCAAAATTTGTATACTGCGGCTGATTCTTGTTGATGTATGGCAGAAACCAACACAATATTGTAAACCAATTATCCTTCTATTAAAAATAAATAAATTAAAAAATTTTTTGTACAGATTCTGTGATAAACTGAGAGCCAAGAAAGCATTTTCATACAAACTGACTTGGTCAGGAAGAATGACTTTTGTTTGGCAAGGGAAGGAAGAAAGGAAACAAATACTATTTCTTAAACATCTACTACTTGCCAAGCACTGTTCTAAGCATTTTCACATATGATACCTCAACTTTTAGAGTAGCTCTCTGAGGTCTTATTTTCCCTCATTTCATAGGTGAAGAAATAACTAATAGGAACATGATAGCAGACTAAAGATTCAACCCATGTTAGAACATAGAACCCAAGCTCTTTCTGCTTTGCCACACAAAAGCAAGATAAGGCGGGCACTTTGTGTTAGTCTGTGCAGTGCCCTATGTAGAGCTGGGGTCAGTTGCTGGTAGCAAAGTCAGGATTGATGCTGCTAAGTTGCTTTAGTGGTGTTTGACTCTTTGCGACCTTATGGACTGTAGCCAGCCAGACTCCTCTGTCCATGGGATTCTCCAGGCAAAAATACTGGAGTGGGTTGCCTTGCCTTCCTCCAGGGGATCTTCTTGACCCGGGATCAAACCCACATCTCCTATGGCTCTTGCATTGCTGGTGGATTCTTTACTACTGAACCACTGGGGGAAACCCAAAGATAGGATTATTGAAGTATAATGTGGAAACAGTATAATTTTCAAGTCACAAATTCAGTCTTTATAGTCATGCTTGTCTGGGCTCAAATCCTGCCTCTCCCATGAGCCTGTGGTGGACTTTTGGTCTGGCTAGACTTTGTACATCTCAATTTCCTTCTCTTTTGTGAAATAAATAATTCAGTGTACCAACTTCAGAGGATTATTATAAGGGTTAATCAGATAGTTTAAGTAAGCTGCTTATAAAAAGAGATGCTTGGCCAGTGTTTAATTTGGGTCGTAATGAATAAAGTTCTATATAACGCTCACCTTCTAATACTTCTCTAAGGGATTTGTTTTAAGAGATCACTACAAAAGCTCAAAAATTGTTTTACTGAGGTTAACTTTAACATTTTGAAACCAATGGATAGAATCTATACTTCGTCACTAAAGCAAAATGCATCCTTCTTGATAACCTGTTTCTTTTTTTCATTTTATTATGGCAAATCCGTTTCCCCTGAACCCTAGGCAGTTCCAGCGCATTTTACCTCAGCATCTCAGACATGTCTCAAAGTTTAATTACAGAGTCAAAATGGCACAGGCTGTTGACCTGATAGAAAACACTTTCCACAAAACACAGGCTTTATCATGAGGGCTCGTGTACCCTGGCCATAAAGTACTGCCAGAGGATGTCATGAGCTTGATCTCCACTTTGGTTAACTCTTATTTTTGAGGAATAAACAATATTTAGGTCAACTGAAATATAGAGGAATTAGGAAACAAAATCAGTAGAATCAACTTAAAAATGTGTACATTTCTTCGTCATGTCTTGGATCCATAAGCCAAATGGTAAGACATGAGGCCAGAATCAGAAAGACATTTCAAAAAGAAGACAAAACAGATATAAGAAATTGAGAGAAAATTTAAATTAAGGGACAGGAAAAAAGTCTAAAAGATTTAGAGGAAAAAAATCAACAGAATCAACAGAAATAACTGAAGGAAATCTGGCCCTTTAATAAAAACTGATGCGGAAAACTAAGAACACAAAGTCTTATTAAAAACTTTGTCTCTTTTTTTGTAACATAACTCTGGACAAACTGCTTAGACCTTTTTTATGTCTCATGATTGCTCTTGGACAAAAGGGAACATAATAAAAAGCGTTATCAAGCTCCCACCGTAGCACCAATTTTTATTTATGCCAAAAAATAAATAAGAAGGAGGAAATTCAAAAGATACCGATGCAAACAATTGAAGGAAAAAGCAAATTCTTAAGGAAAGGTAAAAGGAATGCAATAAACAGCATGTTAATTACAATTAAGTAAAAAGGAAAACTTGTATAAATATTATGGACCAGAGCTACACATTCATTTCAACAAGAGAATATAAACAACTCTGTTGAGATTTTTCAATTTTTGCCTTGCTGCTCCTAAAGACCAAGAGGTGAAAAGAAAATGCAAGCTAAAAATACAAGAAGTTGAATGTTGGACTAACTCAGAAATGAGGCATTTATTTCCCTGGTAGTTGGGGCAATCGGCTGGGTTTTAGAAGCTGGATTTAGGCAGAAAAGCCAGTTTCCAGTATTGTGACCATACTCTAACCCTCAGATATGGCTGCTCTTTTTGCAGTATTGCGACCACCAAGAACACTAGACTTCCAGCATGGCCTCTCATTTCACACCCAGTAAAGAATGGAAATGCGAGTAAGAGAACAAAAAGAGACAGTGATCCTTTTGCCTGGAGTCCAGGAAGATGTACTTCTGAAACTACTAGATTATGAAATTATGTTTCAGTGGGAAATGGTGGCAGCTGCTTATCTCAAAGTACTTGAAATGGGAACGGAAAAATATGCATCAAAAGATTATAAGAACTTTGTACAGAATGAAGGCAAACAGCTCTTTGAGAGCTTTCTCAATCTTATTTTTTTTCTTGGTTCTGTCAAAAATAAGCAAGATTTTTTCAGAGCTGTCTTTATCAGTATACACATCTAATTCAACTTGGTGAGAAGCAAGAAGTTGAACACCGAAGTCTTCTCCAAATCTGAGTCTGAGACCTTCAGGCCAACCTGTTCATCATGTGTTATAATCACAGTGATCACAAATAAACTATGCTTGATTGTAAGTAAATAAGTAAAGTCACTCAGTCGTGTCTGACTCTTTGTGACTCCGTGGACTGCAGCCCACCAGGCTCCTCAGTTCATGGGATTCTCCAGGCAGTAATACTGGAGTGGGTTGCCATTTCCTTCTCCAGGGGATCTTCCCAACCCAGGGATTGAACCCAGGTCTCCTGCATTGGAGGCAGACGCTTTAACCTCTGAGCCACCAGGGAAGTGCTTGATTGTAAAGGTGATCTTAAGATCCATGACCACCAACTTGATTTTTCTTAGTTCACTTTGCTCATCAAATTTGTCCACATATTTAATTTTCAAGAAGATTTCTAATAAAAATGAAAGAAAAAGAAGTTTTAACTCATTTGAATAACAAAGGAAAAACATGGAAATAAAGAAATAGAATTCCTTTAGATTGACTGGCCTCCACAGTTCTCTGAAACTCCAGATTCTATGATTTTTAAGTTCCACGGGTTATGATAGTAAATGAATAGTTTGCTGTTTCCCTCCATTTCTTTACCTTCAAATAAATTATCTATAGTGCTAACCCTCATCCCAGATCACGGAGGCAATTAAAAACAATAGAGGATATGGATGCTAATTTTAATTTTAATGCTAATTTAAAATGAAAGTGAAGTCACTTAGTTGTGTCCGACTCTGCGACCCCATAGACTGTAGCCCACCAGGCTCCTCTGTCCATGGGATTCTCCAGGCAAGAATACTGGAGTGGGTTGCCATTTCCTTCTCTAGGGGATCTTCCCGACCCAATTTAAACTGTGAATTAAATTCAGAGCTCTTGGAAAATTAAATGGTGACATAAATACAGTATTACTAATATCTACAAGCTGAAATGAATGATTAGGTATTGCGACCATCTATAATAAAATTCCCCAAAGGAAAGACATATGTTAAGTATGAAAGACACCAGACCCAGGAAGATGACAAATCAGTTTTGCTCTGAAGTAAGAAGAAAAATCTTATAATGTAGAGAATATTTTTTGGTGTGAGAAATGATTGAATTCCCTACTTGAAAGCATCTATTTCACTAGGTAGAATATTCTTGTTCTTTTTGAGGGATTAAATATTTTTAATTCATACAATGATATCTGACCTTTTACATACGTACAGCATGAGGCAAAGTTTACTACACCCTTTTTTATTATAAAAAGTAAAAATCAAAACAATCAGTAAAAAAAATAAATTGAACTTGTTACATTGTTCTTTGAGCACTGACCTTGGAATCTGAGTTTCAATCAGTGTTCTGCAGTTCACTTAAGCTTTTTCAGCCTCAGACTCCTTCATTTGCAAATGGGGATAATAATAAAACACATGGGATTGGTTCACAAGATAAAAGGTAAAGAAGCAAAAATATGCAAACATTTCTAGCCGACTAACTGGCACATAATATATGAATGACTATAATAGTTGATAATGGTAACATGGGAATTCTTATTGCACTCCATGCCATGACTGTCTGGGAGTAAACGGCATACACTGATACACGTTTGAAGAAGGTAAGCTCAGGAAGCTGGTTAGTGATGGAGAGTCAGTAGCAGCATTACATATGCAAAGTCAGTGGTCGCCTAATTTGGGACCATTTTTCATTCTGCAAGCCCTTAAAATTCTTACCGCTTATCCTTAAAATTAATAACTTTTTTCAGATTCAAAAATAATGCATCATCACTATAAAAATGAACAATATAAACAACAAAAAGAAAACTATCCTGTAATACCAACACTAAGAGTAATTGTTAATAACATTTGAAGTATCTGTCCTTTAAGTTTTATACATGTAACATGCATGAAAAAGTCTAGATTTTTTTTGTCTACATATTCATTATGACTTGCTTTTTATTTAACTAAACATATTTTGAATGTCCTGTGTCTTCAAATTTACTTGAACACTAATTGCAAAGATTCCGTAGTACTCCACTGGATGGATGTATCATAGTTTACTTAACCAATACCAGAGGCTTCCCTGGTGGCTCAGACGGTAAAGTATCTGCCTACAATGTGGGAGTTCTGGGTTCAATCCCTGGGTCGGGAAGATTCCTTGGAGAAGGAAATGGCAACCCACTTCAGTACTCTTGCCTGAAAAATCCCATGGACGGAGGAGCCTGGTAGGCTACAGTCCATGGGGCTGCAAAGAGTCAGACATGACTGAGTGACTTCTCTCTCTCTAACCAATACCTTGTTTTTGGACAAGAAGTTGTTTTCAGTTTTTCACCATTATAGACTGGACTGCAAATGAACATCTTTAAATCTAATGTTTGTGTATTTCCAGGGCTTCCTTGGTGGCTCAGCTGGTAAAGAATCCACTTGCAAGGTTTGATCCCTGGGTTGGGAAGATCTCCTGGAGAAGGGAATGGCTACCCACTCCAGTATTTTGGCCTAGAGAAGCCCATAGACTATACAGTCCATGGGGTCACAAAGAGTTGGACATGACTGAGCAACTTTCACTTCACTTCATGATTGTTTTTTAGGTCAAGAAGTCTTAAAAACTAACTCAAAATCTCTGAGTTTGGATAAATCACTGGATAGAAGGAACATGGAAGAAGCGTGAAGACTGACTCATGCTCACTGACGTTGAATTAGCTCAGACCCTCTTCATATCTTGCTCTGATCTATGTAGTAGATTCCTGGCAAACTTTCCTAACTAAAATCTCCTAGTCCAATACATTTTCTTCCAGATTTCATCAAAATGATGTTTGACACACTGGAAATATGATAATGAAACCCACACATAGCTGCCCTTGGACATAAAATGCTTTCTAATAAATATATATAATATATTAAATATTATATATAATAAATATATTCCCTGTGCATTTCCCCAGCCTCATCTCCTCTCACATCCTTATCTAGATCTGTGCTCCAGGCAGGTCAATCAACCTACCATGCTTCTTTCTATGCCTGAAATGGGCTTGCCCCAGCTCTTTCAGATCCAGTTGCCCAAATGCTATGGTCTCTATCCTGGGAATCCTCTTAACAATTTTTTCCCCCAAAATGTCTCAGTAATATTATATTCACTAGAAAGGATTTACCCTAAAGTGTGAATTCCTTGAGGGCAAAGAATTTGACTTTACTCTTCCCTCTGTGTCTAATCTTGAACACGTGGAAAGCAACATGTTTGTCATATGCATGTATAACTAGTTGCAAGTGAATTGGTGAGGGTAATGCTATGTGTAGTCACTGTGCTCTGCTAGCTTTTCCAACTCCCTGAAAGCAAAGGAGGTGGGGAATGATGTTAGACAGGAATTTGAAAATTTAGAATGGAGAAGCCAAGCTTATCTAGGTACAGTAAACATTACAGTAGGTATTTAGTTTGAGTCTTAATGAATATCAGTGAAGTCTGAGCATTAATATCCTAATGTGCTATGGTGATTCTGTTGGTAGAAGAGAAAAAAAAAGTAGTGCTTTGTCTTGTATCCAAGTATGATTAATTTTTTTACTCTTTTTTTGGCATTTGTTATTGTTTTGACTGTCACTCATGGTGAGGAGGCTGTTTCCCTTTTAACAAAAGAACAAAATGATGGTAGCTCTAATTTTAGTCCCCAAGTTTAGTTTTTCCAAGCTCATACATTAAGAAAAAGATGATGCTGAGGAAACATTAATAAGCCTCAATGAATAAACCATCCTTTTTGAAATGAAATATATTTCTTTGAATTTTGGCAGATTTATGTACAAAAACATACACATACAACACACACACAATGATGGTTTCCAAGTAACATAGTACAATTAATAACTCTGTGTCACTTTAAAGCAACCAATTACCAAAGAACTCTTTTAGTAATGAACATTACAACTGAATTAAATACATTCAATTACTTTCAAGATCTCAAATGACACACATGATTACAGTGATCCATAGAGCCCAGCTGAAATGCCAATCATCAAAAAATATATATACATAACTTCTCAGTATCCACAGCTTTTTTTTTTTAAACAACATCTGGTGGTTCAACCTAAGTTTTAAAACCCAGACTCTACAGTCCTGATGGAAATTGGCTGCTTTCTAGTTTAAGACTACTTTTTAAGTTCTAATTAGCAATGAAGGCATAATTTTATACCTCAGTGGTACACTATGAAATAAAACTATAAACCAACGTATCTGACACTGCTAAGTCTGTATGTAAGAGACTCTGACTGCAAAAATGTAGTAAGACTGTATTTTCACCTCTGACTGCAGCTAGAGTGAATGCTTTTTTTTTAATTAAAAAAATTAATTAGTTTATTTTACTTTTGGCTGTTCTGGGTCTTTACTGCTGCACGGCTCTTCTCTAGCTGCGAGAGTGGGGCCTGCTCTCTAGGCGCAGCATATTGGCTTCTCTGGTTGTGGAGCACGGGCTCTAGGGCACTTGCGCTTCAGTAGCTGTGGCACATGGGCTCAGCAGCTGTGGCACACGGGCTTAGTTGCACAGTGGCATGTGGGATCTTCCTGGACCAGGGATCGAACCCACATCTCCTGCGCTGGCAGGTGAATTCCTTACCACTGAGCCACTGTGGAAGTCCCCTAGAGTGAATGTTGATAGTACATCTCAGGAAAGAAAGTTACATAGACTATTCAAATATTTTTCTGTCTGTTATGGAATAGTATCATGCATAGGAAGTTTCAGGGGCAGAAAACATTTACATATTTTTAAGAACACATTACTTTATACCAAACCCTTGAAATTCTTTTTAATCACTGGAGGAGAACATTTGTAAAATTGAAATTTCACAAAGAAAAGCTTCACGTTTAATGGCAGGAATTAGATATATTGAAAAAGTAATTAAATTTAAAGCGTATCTGAAAGCTTCCAGAAGTCCTTCTCAGTTACTTGATGTAAGAAGCAGATGTTTTAAACCATTCACTGGAGCCCATCATGCTCTCTTTTTACCTAAAGTGAACTCAGTCAAAATTATGAAAATCTACTGCCTCCAGAGCTTCCCCAAATGTTTACCCAGGAACAGTAATTTATTTAAATATACATTCCTGTGTTTGTTCAGTGTTCATTTAAAAGTGCACCACCCAGCAATGCAGTCATGGGCTTTGGTCAGTTCAAATGTTCTAGGAATAAACCAGGATGACGGTGGCCATCTAAAATCACTGGCCTTTCACCTTGGAATTTAGGAGTAGGGAGTTGTTTCCTCTTGGCCAGAGAAGAGTAAATGACTTTGCAGGGTTACTCTGGGGCCATGGACTGTATCTAAAGTGTCACCATTTCTCACGTGGAAGGAACACCTCAATTACCTGGAAGCATTGTGTTAGTGAGAAATGAAGAGGAGTGGCACTTGATCACGATGATCTCATTCTTGCCAATGTAAATACACAGTTATGGTATCAGTCATGCCTAGTATAGGATAGATGTTTAAATATAAATTATTGAACTGGGATTTCCCTGGTGATCCAGCAGTTAAGACTTGGCCTTCCAATGCTGGGGGTGGAGGTTCGATCCCTGGTCAGGGAGCTAAGATCCTGCAGGCCTCATGGCCAAAAAACTAGAATATAAACAAGCCTTTTAACAAATTCGATAAAGACTTTAAAAATGGTCCACATCAAAAAAAAGATCTAAAAAAAAAAACCTCCAAAAATAAAATAAATTATTGAACAGTGTTGCTAATTGCTCAATAAAAAACTATACAAAAAAGACTTTAATGACCCAGATAACCATGGTGGTGTGATCACTCACGTAAAGCTAGACATCTTGAGTATGAAGTCAAGTGGGCCTTTGTTCATCAATATGAACAAAGCTAGTGGAGGTGATGGAATACCAGCTGAGCTATTCAAAATCTTAAAAGAGGATACTGAAAAAGTGCTGCACTCAATATGCCAGCAAATTTGGAAAACTCAGCAGTGGCCACAGGGCTGGAAAAGGTGAGTTTTCATTTCAATCCCAAAGAAGGGCAATGCCAAAGAATGTGTAAACTACCGCACAATTTGCACTCATTTCACACGCTAGCAAAGTAATGCTCAAAATTCTCCAAGCTAAGCTTCAACAGTATGTGAACTGAGATGTTCAAACTGGATTTAGAGAAGGAAGAGGACCCAGAGATCAAATTGCCAACATCTGTTGGATCATAGAAAAAGCAAGAGAATTCCAGAAAAACATCTACTTCTGCTTTATTGACTACACCAAAGCCTTTGACTGTGTGGATCACAACAAACTGTGGAAAATTCTCAAAGAGATGGAAATACCAGACCACCTAACCTGCCTCCTGAGAAATCTGTATGCAGGTCAAGAACAAACAGTTAGAACCAGACATGGAACAATGGACTGGTTCCAAACTGGGAAAGGAGTCTGTCAAGGCTGTATATTGTGACCTTGCTTATTTAACTTATATGTAGACTACATCATGCAAAATGCTGGACCGAATGAAGCACAAGCTGGAACTGAGATTGCTGGGAGAAATACCAATAACCTCAGATATGCAGATGACACCACCCTTATGGCAGAAGGCAAAGAGGAACTGAAAAGCCTCTTGATGAAAGTGAAAGAGGAGAGTGAAAAAGCTGACTTAAAACTCGACATTCAAAAAATGAAGATCATGGCATCCGGTCCCATCACTTCATGCCAAATAGATGGGGAACAATGGAATCAGTGACAGACCTTATTTTGGGGGGGCTCCAAAATCACTGCAGATTGTGACTGCAGCCATGAAATTAAAAGACGCTGGCTCCTTGGAAGAAAAGTTATGACAAACCTAGAGCCTATTTAAAAGCAGAGACATTACTTCGCTGACAAAGGCCTGTCTAGTCAAAGCTGTGGTTTTACCAGTAGTCATGTACGGATGTGAGAGCTGGACCATAAAGAAGGCTGAGAGCCAAAGAATTAATACTTTTGAACTGTGGTGCTAGAGAAGACTCTTGAGAGTCCCTTGGACAGCAAGGAGATCAAACCAGTCAATCTTAAAGGAAATCAGTGCTGAATATTCACTGGAAGGACTGATGCTGAAGCTGAAGCTCCAATACTTTGGCCAACTGATGTGAAGAACTGACTCACTGGAAAAGACCCCGATGTTAGGAAAGATTGAAGGCAGGAAGAGAAGGGAATGACAGAGGATGAGATGTTTGGATGGCATCACTGACTCAATGGACATGAGTATGAGCAGGCTCTGGGATTTGGTGAAGGCCAGGGAAGCCTGGCGTGCTACAGACCACGGGATCGCAGAGAGTCAAACACGACTGAGCGACTGAAAAACAGTGATTGAAACATGTTGCTAAAACTTAAAATAAGCCTTTCCCCCTCAGGTAACTGGGGTTTGTTGATCTGATGCCACTCATAATAATTCATTTTTATTTCTGGGCCTTCTCTTATCTACTGTCAGATGGAATAAGTGCAAGAGCTTTAAAACAGAATAGCCATTCACCCAAGAAGAGATATCATGCATATCAGATGAAGCAAAGAGTTCTTTGGATACTGTGCTTTATTATCTTTATGATGTTCGAGGAGCAGATGGACTGGTAAAAAATAAATATTTCTGGAATGCAAAATGCCATACACATTTTTAAGAGTGAACTGAAATTTGTCATGTAAAGGATACTTTTATACTTGTGGTAGGAAATACATCCCTTTCCTTTTCCATAAATAAAAGTGTTCTAAATTAGCACATTTCAACCAATTCAAATAAAGTGAAAAAATGTCAGAAGCACCATCCAACTAATTTTCTAGAAATAACCAACACTTTGATATGAAATTAAAGTTATATATTTTCTCCTTTTTTATTGAGGTATACTTTACAAACTTCAAGTATGAAAGCTCACTTGTTTAGTGCACAGTTCAGTAGTTTTTAGTGCAGTTTGTGTGTTGTGTAAATAGCACAATAATCAATTTTTCAGCTGTCCCTTGAACAACACAGGAGAATCCGTGTATTTATTGAAAATAAAATCCATGTGTAAGTGGACCTGTGCAACTGAAATCTGTGCTGTTCAATGGTCAAGTGTACAATGTTTTCCTCAGCCACAAAAGGACCTCTATGCACTAGCAGTTACCCCCCATTCCTCCTTTTCCAAAGTCCCTGGAAACCACTAATCTACTTTCTGTGTCTATGAAATTGGCCTATTTTGGACATTTCTTATACATGGAATCATACAACATATGGACTTTTGAATCTGACTTCTTTCACTTAGCAAAATGTTTTCAGGGTTCATCCATGCTGCATTGATAGTAACTATCACCCAACCAGTCCATTCTGAAGGAGATCAGCCCTGGGATTTCTTTGGAGGGAATGATGCTAAAGCTGAAACTCCAGTACTTTGGCCACCTCATGAGAAGAGTTGACTCATTGGAGATGACTCTGATTCTGGGAGGGATTGGGGGCAGGAGGAGAAGGGGACGACAGAGGAGGAGATGGCTGGATGGCATCACCGACTCGATGGACGTGAGTCTGAGTGAACTCTGGGAGTTGGTGATGGACAGGGAGGCCTGGTGTGCTTCGATTCATGGGGCTGCAAAGAGTTGGACACGACTGAGCGACTAAACTGAACTGAACTGATCAGTACTTCATTACTTTTTATGGCACAGTATATTCTATAGTATGGCTACATGGCATTTATTTATTTATCAGTTGATGGACATTTGGATAGTTTCCACTTCTGGCTATTTTGGATAATTCTGCTAGGCACATTCAAATTTTTTTTGGTGTGTGGCATATGTTTTCATTTCTCCTGGGTATATATGTAGGAGTGGCACTTCTTGGTCATATGGTAACTCTAGGTTTAACTTTCTGAGAAACTGTCAAATGTTTTTCTAAAGTGGCTGCCTCATTTTACATTTCCATCAGCAATATATGAGAGTTCTAATTTGCCCACATTCTTTCCAATACTTGTTACTGTTTATAGTTTTGATTAAACCCATCCTAGTGGGTATGTTAGCAACAGTTAGAACTGGACATGGAACAACAGACTGGTTCCAAATAGGGAAAGGAGTACGTCAAGGCTGAATATTGTCACCCTGCTTATTTAACTTATATGCAGAGTACATCATGAGAAACGCTGGGCTGGAGGAAGCACAAACTGGAGTCAAGGTTGCTGCGAGAAATATCAATAACCTCAGATATGCAGATGACACCACCCTTATGGCAGAAAGTGAAGAGGAACTAAAGAGCCTCTTGATGAAAGTGAAAGATGAGAGTGAAAATGTTGGCTTAAAGCTCAATATTCAGAAAACAAAGATCATGGCATCCGGTCCCATCACTTCATGGGAAATAGATGGGGAAACAGTGGAAACAGTGGCTAACTTTATTTTGGGGGCTCCAAAATCACTGCAGATGGTGACCACAGCCATGAAATTAAAAGATGCTTACTCCTTGAAAGGAAAGTTATGACCAACCTAGACAGCATATTCAAAAACAGAGACATTACTTTGTCAACAAAGGTCCGTCTAGTCAAGGCTATGGTTTTTCCAGTAGTCATGTATGGATGTGAGAGTTGGACTATAAAGAAAGCTGAGCACCAAAAGAATTGATGCTTTTGAACTGTGGTGTTGGAGAAGACTCTTGAGCGTCCCTTGGACTGCAAGGAAATCCAACCAGTCCATCCTAAAGGAGATCAGTCCTGGGTATCCATTGGAAGGACTGATGTTAAAGCTGAAATTCCAATACTTTGGCCACCTGACTCATTTGAAAAGACCCTGATGCTGGGAAAGATTGCGGGCAGGAGGAGAAGGGGACGACAGAGGATGAGATGGTTGGATGGCATCATCAACTCAATGGACATGATTTGGGGTAGACTCCAGGAATTGGTGATGACAGGGAGGCCTGGCGGTTCATGGGGTCGATCGCAAAGAATCAGACACAATTGAGCAACTGAACTGAACTGAAGTGGGTATGTAGTGGTCTCTCATTTGGTTTTAACAGCATTTCCTTTAAGACTAACGATACTGAGTATCTACTTATATGCTTATTGGTGATTTGCATATCTCCTAGGGAGAAATGTCTATTCAAATCCTTTGCCCATTTTTAAATTGGACTTTTTTTTAGAGTTGGGTTGAAAAGTTGTTCATGTATTTTAGATATGAGCCCCTTATCAGATATATGATTTGCAAATATTTTCTGTTTTTTGAATTGTTTTTTCACTTGTATGACAGTATCTGTACTGGTTAATTTCATGTGTCAGCTCGACTGTGCTAGGGAATGTCCAGATATTTGGTCAATCACCATTCTAAGTGTCCTAGGGTAAGACTAACATTTAAATCAGTTGACTGAGTAAAGCAAATAGCCATCCATAATGTAAAGTGAAAGTGAAAGTGAAGTCGCCCAGTCGTGTCCGACTCTTTGCAACCCCACAGACTGTAGCCTACCAGGCTTCTCTGTCCATGGAATTTCCAGGCAATAGTACTGGAGTGGATTGCCATTTCCTTCTCCAGGGGATCTTCCCAAACCAGGGCTCGAACCCAGGTCTCCTGCATTGTAGACAGATGCTTTACCGTCTGAGCCACCAGGGAAGTCCATAATATAAGTGGGCCTTATCTAATCAACGGGAGGTATGAATAAAACAAACAGGTTATCTTCTCCAGTTAATAGAGAATTCTTCTTGTCTGACAGCCCTTGTACTAGAACACCAATGTTTTCCTGCCTGCGAACTTGAACTGAAACCCTGACACTTCCTGGGTTGCAAATCTGCCAGCCTACACACTGGAACTACGTCAGCTCTCTGGGTCTGCAGTGTGCCAGCTCACCCCACAGGTCTAGGGACTTGCCAGCTCTATAATCACATGAGCCAAATCTTTACAATAAACCTCTTTATATAAATACATGTCTATGTATGCATGACTGTGTGCTAAGTCGCTTCAGTCGTGTCCGACTCTTTGAGACCCCAGGTGCCTCTGTCCACGGGATTCTCCAGGCAAGAGTACTAGAGTGGTTTGCCCTCCTCCAGGGGGACCTGGTTACCCTGGGATCTGCCCAACCCAGGGATCAAACTCTCATCTCTTATGTGTCCTGCATTGTCAAGTGAGTTCTTTACCACTAGCACCACCTGGGAAGCCCACATGTATATGTATACACAAACATACACACACACACACCCACCCACACACACACACACACACACACACACACACACACACATCCTATTGGTTCTGTTTCTGTGGAGAGCCCTGACTTATAAAGTCTCCTTTGAAACACAAACATTTTTATTTCGATGAAGTTCAAGCTACATATTTTTTTTCCTTTGGTTGTTGTGTTTTTGGAGTCATAACTGAGAGATCATTGCTTAATCCAAGGTAACAAAGACTTACACTTATATTTTCTTCTAGGAGCTTTATAGTTTTAGTTCTTACATTTAGGTATTTGAGATGCAGTAAAGCAAAAGAATATATACTTTGGCACCATTTTATAGATGAAGTCTATGCAAAATTATATTATATGTTGTTTATATATTTACATATTATCTATAATATATACTATACAGTATGCTTTATATGAGGTTTATATATATTAAGTAAAAGCATTAGAATCGCTACTGGAATGATTAAACACCAAGTCTAGAATACTGATTGCCTTTGAGGGATACAGAGAGGAATTAGATAAGTTAAAAGCAACCAGCATTCCTAGATATTTATAATACAATGATTTATTAACTAAGTTTGATGATCACAGGTGTTCATATTGTAATATTGTATATATCTGTAAATGAAATATGTCCTAATAAAGAAGCCAGTGTAATATCAAGAATCACATGAGGGATGTCAACTTATAACTATGTCTACTTGGCATGGGGCTTCGCAGGTGGCAGTAGTGATAAAGAATCCACTTGCCAATGCTGGAGACGTAAGAGACATGGGTTTGATCCCTGAGTCGGGAAGATCCCCTGGAGGAGGAAATGACGACTCATTCCAGTATTTTTGCAGAAGAAACCCAGGGACAAAGGAGCCTGGTGGGCTACAGTTCATGGGTCTCAAAGAGTTGGACACGACTGACCCTCTGAGCCACAAGCACTACGCGGCATAGATTGAAATTTATTTTGTCATTGCTTGGTTATTCTTAGGTAGAGACTCAATGCTATTTTCTGGGTCTTAAAGGCTGTGGCTACTTACATTATTATTCAAATAATGTGGTCACTGTTTTACTTACATTCATTTTATGTTGAATTAGATTCCTGCCAGGAGAATCCCCATGGACAGGAGTCTGTCAGGCTGTAGTCCATGAGGTTGCACAGAATCAGACACGACGGAAACAACTTAGCACGCACAGACTATCTATGCTTTACATACCTATTCATTCAAAGAAAGCAATAACTTATCTGTTTTAATTTTTAAAACATTAATAAAATTAATGTGTACTTACAGTAAAGTTTTCAAATAAGAAAAGAGAAAAAAAGTCCCTTCCTCCTTGCTTCTTCCCATCTCCTAATTTTTGGATCTACTTTTCAGACCTCTTCCTTATTCAGGTTCTTATACACAATTCCTGAAATTATCAATGCATTTACAAAGATAAACACATGCATGGTTTTTAAAATAAATTGAATCATAAAGTTCCATATAGTTTTTCAATTTTTCTTCCATTTTTTTATTATATATTAGAAAGCTTATCCAACTAGAGTAACAATGTGGATTTCACAAATAATAAATATATAATGGTATAGATTTATTGATGAACATCTAATGATAGATATTTATCTCCAATTTTTTGCTATTAATAACAATATTACAATGGACAATCTTGAACTATATGTTTATTTATGCAAATGTGTTTGTAGGAACAATTATGAGAGGTATAACTAATGTGTGTCTACTATAGGTCAAGTATGGCAAAAGACTAGAATGACTTTAAATACCAACTAATTGTGTCATCTGAGCATGTTAAATGGTCCAAGCTACACCAGTGACACGTTGTTCTGAAAATGGTCATTTCTGATGGTTAGAGAGGACTTAAGAAACATATGAATGAGTCTGCTTATTAAAAGATGCTTAGCAAGGGGATAACAAGGTATAGAGTCACCAGATTTAGCAAATAAGAAAACACAGGATGCCCATTAGATTTGAAAAATAGCTCTAACTGTCAAATTTTTGTAGTTCAATGAAAAAAATTAGATACTGACATTTAGGGTATCCTCACAAAGTTACTACAAGATCCCAGAACAAAAACACTATAATATAGGACATATCTTATATATATAGAATGCCTTCCTACACTACCAGGGCAGAAACATAATTGACCCAATTTCTGTTCCTTGGCTGCATCCATTGATCTCTTCTGTGTACGTCAGATCTATAGATGTGGGAAGGGAAATAAGAATTAAGTACTGGGAGATTTTTAAGACTGGCTAGAAACAAATTGTTTTTTGTACTTATAATGTTTTTCACTGATTTTAAAGGGGAAAAAAGTAATATTTGCTTTTGCTGGTATTCTAAACAATTATAGAATGTAATAATGGTAATATAAAATTTATAACCTAATAATATAAAACTTGATTTACTTGTAATAATGCTTCTTGATTTCTGATATGAATAGGGATCCATGCTAAGAAATGAAAAATAAAACCTTCTTTTTATAAATGCCACATAGCTATAAGTACTTGAAATGTCCCACAAATTATCTGACTCAGAAGAGAATGAGTTCTAGAAAATTTATTATTTTGACTCGAATTTATATTATTTGTAGTATTTTGGATTCTTGTCTGTTGAACATTTGGAACTATAAAGTACTATAAGCCTTAACACTGCTAAGAAAGAGTTATATAAAAAAGACAAATGGTCCACTGCTTTATATACAAACATACACCCTTTTTGTATCTTACCATTTTGGGCTGAATATTTGGTAGAATATTTTGAAAAGTTGGATGGCACATTAATTCTTTGTACTTCATGAAAAGAAAATTTATTCACTCTAAAAATAGTCTTCAGCAATTTAAATATTTGAGTTTGAATTTCAATATGATGCTGCTGCTGCTGCGAAATATTTATGAAATGTAAGAAATGCAATTATAATGGGGAAATAAAAGAATATACAATTTTGTAGATTAAAACATTTATAAGCAGTTTGCATTTGTTTGATATATTGTTTAAAAATATGAAGTCCTTTGAACTTTTTTTTAACTGTAATTTGTCTGAATTATCAATGTATACATTTTCCACCGATAATTCTCCATGTCAAATGAGGACAGAAAACCAGTCATGAGATAAAAATGAGGCACTTAAGACAATCTGTTCCTGGAGTTCAGGTCCACACCTAACAAATTCCAAAAGTTCTTCAGACCTCAGCAAGTCAAAATACACTACGGAAATCATTTGTGACAAGAACTCTTGGGCTAAGCTTTAAGTAATCAGTATCTGGTTAGGACAGGAATCACCCAGTATCCTGTGGAGGAAAACAGCTGACATGAAGGCCATTTCAGCTTTCCCTCTTATAATCATGCTTTCTAATGTACTGCCAATTCACTCCTGGACTGCCCTCGATAAGGCCTGTTGCATTACAGGAATCCAGGGTTCACAGATGCAAACTTCTCAAGGCTCCCCACCCCCATCCTTTCCTGCAGATCATTTCTGCAGTGAAATTGTGTTTTATCACAGAAATCCCTTCTAAATGAAAAGCCTAATGAATCATGAAAATCTCCCAGATTTAATCACATTACTGTTTTGTTGGATGGGTCGTGTGAGAGAGCAACAGATCCTCTTTTTCAAAATTGAAAATTCAAAGGCACAGGCATCCACCTTCTATTGCTTCCACACAACATACATCTTTATCGCTGCTAATGAAGAAGAAATAAAATCCCTTCCAGTTAATTCCAAGCCAGAATCTTTTAAAGGTCATGGACACTGTAGCTGGGCAACCCGATCCAGTGCATCTGCGGTCTGAACAAATTCAGGGACTGCCTTCTACAGTAGGTGATAAGGTACCTCTGGGAAGGAAGACTGCTGAGACACCATAAGCTTTAGGATCGGATGATCCTGAAGAGAGGATCTGGTCCTTTCCTTGTTTGTTTGATTTGGCTTTAAATCTTAAGATGGCAACATATATTGTAAATAAACTATACTTCAATAAAAATAAAATAAAAGCATAAAAAATGCTAGATATTCCTCAAGCAGGATTTTTGAAGACAGAGAAATGATCTGCTTAAATGTCCTTTGAACAAAAGCAAGAGCAGGTCAACCTGCTATTGACCCAGAATGTTCTTCTGTCTGTTGGTGGCACACAGGTGCCACCTAGGGGTGGAAAGAGGCACTACCGGCTCTTCTCCAAGTGGGATGCATTTATGAAGGCTGGGCAGAATAAACAATTCAGAATGTTTATATTTCTCCTCTAACAAAACTGAATACAGTCCAACCATGAATACAGAAAAAACAAAAACAGAAGAATTATGGGATACCTGGAGCATCAGGGGAGGTAGGTGATAAAAAAGAGCGTGAGCTTTGGTGGTGGTGCACAGACCTGTGCTCAGTCCCATTTCTGCAGCTTGTGGGATCTACGACATGTATTATGTGTCTGCATCTCAGGACTTTCCAAGTGTCACGTGTGGTAAAGAAACTGCATGCCAATTCAGGAGATGCAAGAGACACAGGTTTGATCCCTAGTTCAGGAAGATCCTCTGGAGGAGGGCAAGGCAACGCACTCCAGTATTCTTGTCTGGAGAATCCCATGGACAGAGGAGCCTGGAGGGCTACAGCACATAGGGTCACAAAGAGTGGGACATGACTGAAGTGACTTAGCATGCACATCCACATGTTTCAGTTAAAACTGAGACCATAAAACCCACCTCTCTAAGACAGTCATGAGAAGGAAATGACTACATGGTTGAGAGGCATCTTGTACATACATAGTACGTAGCAGCTGCTCAACAAATCTGAGGTATGACAGAGCCATATCCAGGCTTTTGGGACATTTTAAAAATTGACTTCACTTTCACTTTTCACTTTCATGCATTGGAGAAGGAAATGGCAACCCACTCCAGTGTTCTTGCCTGGAGAATCCCAGGGACGGGAGAGCCTGGTGGGCTGCCGTTTATGGGGTCGCACAGAGTCGGACACGACTGAAGTGACTTAGCAGCAGCAGCAGCAGCAACATTAGACCATGAATGTTATCCTATATATAAAGGCACCCAATAAGTGATCTTACTTCCCCCACCCCCTTACCTTTGCCACAACAATTTTTCTATCTTGGTTCAGATGAAAGCTCAGGTAGCGTTCTTCACTAGATAGGGTTTGCCTATACAGAGAGCCACTCCACAATAGGACTTCTATTCTAAGCAAACCAAGAGAGGTTTCATTACTTAAAACGCACGTGTTATGTAAACAGGATCATCCAGAAAAGCACACTTGCCATAAGTTCCCAAAAGAAAGGCATTTGCAGATATTTACCCATTGCTATCTCTGTTGTTTGGATGCCTTACAAAAGCTCTTACTACACCACACACTACGCCAAACGCCCTAAAGCTCCCAGTTTAGTAGGTTAGAAATGATGCTAAAGAGCCAAGGGAACAGTTTCGATTATGGTCAAAGTCGGCTGGCATTGTACATGGTGATACTGCTGCCCAGGAATAGACACTCCTCTATCCTGATCTAGCATCTGAGGAGGGGCACCCGACGCTATTGTGGGCAGCCAGTCCCCACCCTTGGGCATACTCCTTTCCACTGCTGATGGAAATGCAGATGGAAAGAAGACCAGGTATACAGCAGATTGCTCCTGTTCAACTAGACTGTCACGCAAATCAAAAGGGAACTAATATGAGGGGGAGGGGAGAGAATTGCAAATGCTTTTCAAATGCATTTTAGGTTTGCCACAGTATTCTATTAGGGGTCTCTACCAGCTAGGGCTTTCCTGGTGGCTCAATGGTTAAAAAAAAAAAAAAGAAAATCCACCTGCCAATGCAGGAGACCTGGGTTTGATCCCCTGGAGAAGGAAATGGCAACCCACTCAAGTATTTTTGCCTGGAAAATCCCAAGGACAGAGGAGCCTGGCAGGCTACAGTCTATGGGGTCACAAAGAGTTGACATGACTTACCAACTAAAAAACAACAAAAACCAGCTTTATTACAGGACCTTGGCAAGTGCTTAAAAATACTTTATTTATTTCTTGAGTTTTCCTTCTACTCGGTTATTGGTAAAAAACCAGGATTATGGCTCTGCAAAATGGTTAGGATTCAAAACACTGCAAAATATTTCCAGCCCTTCAACTTTATTTCATAGACCTACCCTCTCGAAGGAAGATATTTTAGTGAAAAAGTAAAACAAGTGGGTCAAAACTCCTCCTGCTAATGCATCAGGAAAGTAATCTTTGGGAGAGCTGGAAGACATTGAATTGGCAGGGTTAGGAAGGGGAGTGAACTCGCAACGGGCAGGCTTACCAATTCTGTGGTGACTCAATTGCCTGAATCAACCCCAATTTTAAAAGTATCCAATTTTTGGTATGGAAGTATTAGGAAAGAACAAACTAGCAGAATTTGTTCTCAAAGGAGATGTGGATGTATTTCTACCTTTTGGGAAACTTGTCCTGGTTATGGACCTACCACGGACACTTCCTCTCCCACCCACTTCTTTCCTGCTTTCTTACCACCACAAGCCAGGGTACTTTTAGGTCTTGTGCCTAGGACTTGCAAATGCCTCGGGTGGATAAGAATGCTTTTCCTGTGTAAGAACACAGGACATTTTAGGAACAGGAAATGCCTATCCGGTCCAACATACCTGCCCTTTTTAGGTTTATCTTAATCTCACCTTCCTGTATTTTACCTTCTTTCATTTTCCTGCACAGGAACAAAAAAAAAAAAAAAGGATTTCTTGTACATTTCTCATGAGAAATCTTTACTATCACTAGACGTGATAACATCTGACATCCATTTTAGTATCACCATCTTTAATGATTTCTAGAAAATAGTTCGCAAAGCAAGTAGACAGTTGACAATTTTTCTTTTTATAGAATCATAAACTGTGAGTTTGAAAGAAGAAGTTGCAAAGAAGACAGGCTTTGAGTGATGGGAAGGTCATTGGGCTTGATTTTACACCTAGCTTCTAATTGTGAGTTCTGTTATTTGTCATGTTCTGGGTACCAACATTTGCTTTCAGTGTACTTAGTGATAGGGGGTATGTTTATATGCAACAGGACTTACTATGGAGAAAAGATGCAGGTGGTTGATCACCAACAGCAGAGACCTGCTAAAAAGCTTACCATTCTCTGAGTCCTTCCTTGTTCCCTGTTCCACACTTCATCTCTGGAATTTACAATAGGGTGAGGTAAGCAGCTGACCATCACAAAAAAGGTGAAATATTTATTCAGCAGATGTTCCATTACTTGAGAAAATTCACATTTTCAATGAAAAAGCCAAAAGATGGGCCATCTATGCAAGTCCTTACAGGGGATTCTTGGCAGCATTTCTCTTTAGAGTGTGCAAGTTTTATGCATTGGGTTTTTACTTTTTAACCATGCAGGTCAACAAACAAATCACTGAGAAGACACCAAAACTGTCTGCCAGATGTTGATCGCTGATTAATTTGTCTTAAGTTCAGCCAAAAGGGAAGAAAATATGATGGGTGGAGCATGAACAGCAAGCACAATCAACATCTGACCAACCAGGGTTTCCTGTCACCTTGGGAACAAAATTGATTGGCACTGGTTTCCTGTGTACAAAGTTAAAAACCAGTAGCAACTGCAGTAACAAGAATAAACTACAGATAAGAGTCTTGGAAATTAAATCAAGTCATATCACTGAAACTTCAGCAGAAAAGTCCTAAGATGACTTTTGAGGGGATTGTTTTTTCTCTTAAGTTACTTTATATTTGAAGTACATTGACTTCCAGTTTTGCCATTTCTGACAGCTTGAAACCATTAAAAAGCACACAAAAATTAAAACTTATGTTAGGGGCCATATATTTTGCCCAAGATTAAACATTTCTCCTCATACAAAAGACAAAATTTTACCAATGCACCAAGGTCAATTTTTCTTTCAGTTTTTACTCTATCTTGACTTATATTTATAGCTTTCAGGGAGCAGAGGAAATATTTTCTATAAGGACAGTCCAAGTGTACATGCAGATTAAATATTAATATTATTTGTAACTTAAATGTTCAAAATCTGCAATTATGGAAGGTGAAACAGAGTCAATATAGAACCAAAGCATCAGCGTCATTCACCTTTTCTGCTTGTGTGTAAGTTTTTCTTATTCCCCTGGCTGCTGTTGCCATCAGCATTAAATAGCATTCTTACTGCAATTGTATGTGTTTGGTCCAATAAGGTTCTATTTGCCTCTAGTGTGTATTCTAAAATTTTATTTCTTATTGCTTTATTCATTTACTCACAAATACTTATTAAACATAAATACTCCATGTATCTAAAAATATGGAGACTCATCTATAAACTGAGGATATAACAAATTAGGCAGTATGGTTCATTTGCTTTCTGTTTTTAAGAAATTGCAGTCAGAGACTCTAAAATGTTAGACAAGAACCCAAAAGGATAGGGACAGATTGTTGAGGGCTAATGAAAAAGGGAGTAGAAATGTTTTCAAAATATATTATCTTTGAAAGACACTTTACTTTGAAAATTGTAAGAAATGATCATCTCTTAGTTGAAAGAGATGTTTTTGGGGAAGTTAGTTCATATCTTCCTCTTCTGTTTTTCCAATTTCAGGATCATTCTCAAAATTCATCCATTCATTATGTAAATATATAGGTAAATTGTAAAATATTTCTCATACTGTATCTTAGAATTCATGTTATTATTACCAGCATCCTGGTTAAAGTGGGTTACTTGGTTAGACTGGCTGGGGATCAAATTCAGGTTCTGTCCCTTAAGACTGGGTGATCTTGATAGCTTCTCGGCCTTCTGGCTAAGAGTAAATGAAGACTGTGTGATCTTGGCCAAGTTACTAACTGGAATGTACATCAGCCTCCTCATCTGTAAAAATGGGGATACAACTAATACATTTACTTCATCAGCTTGTTGTGGAAATTAATTGAGACAGTCTATATGAAACAGAATAGTGCTCAGTACATGGTAAGTGCTATGTAACTCTTAGCTGGTATTATTAATATTATTATGCCACTAGGCTGCTACTGATGCCATTTCTGTTGCCAAGACAGCTGCTACAATCACCACAGCTTTCTCTGCAGTTACAACCACTGTGGTTATGGATTCTCTTGTTACTGATATTGCTAGCTCACCTTTGGTAGCTAACACTGCTACTGCTGCTGATAAAACTACAGTTGATGCTTGTTCTTACTCCTGATGCAACCTCTGCTGTTACAGTTACCAGCGATTACTAGAGGTCTGGTGTGTGTGAGGATGTGTATGTGTGTGCAGGCAAGTCTAGAGAGATATACAAAAAGTGTTAATGGTGGTTCCCTCTGGTGGCGGAACTGACCATGAAATAACTTCTGTGCTTTTGTTTTGGCTTAAATATGCTTTCATCACTTCTGCAGTAAGAACATATTATTTGTATAGTACTTAAAAAATTGAAAAAAAAATTAATGAGTTGGATAAACATTGATTTCTCATATCTACCAACATTTTGCACAGCCTCAAGGTCAACACTATCTTTCTGAGAAAGGAAGGGTGTCAACTGTGTACAAAAGACATCTTATATATTATCCCGTTATAAAGTCAGCATGAAGAGACTGGGAGACATAATGTATTTGCCATCTAACTATGTCCTAAGATCACATAAGACATTTAGTCACTGATTTATTTTGCTTTTATCTTTATCTCATGTCAAACCTTTCCTCATTTATCTTTAAGAAGAGATAATTTTGATAAGAGGAGAGATCTTTTGTATGTTTTAGCTTAACTGCTCCCAGGAGAATGCCCTTGGGTTGGCCCATAGCTCAGTTTTGAACAATTATCCTGACATTATCCTGAAAACAATCCCCTCAAGTTATACTAAGAATAAATAAAGCACAATGGAGTAAAATTATCCACTAAATCTAGGGAAACCTTTATATTTTAGTCAGGAAATCTAAATCTTTTCAGTGTATTACATTTTTATGCTTCTGTCACTAAATATTTTCAGATTCCCCAGTTCTTGATTTGGGAACTGAATACTGGTTAAAAAAAAAAATGTACAACAGCCAAGTTTGGTGAGTTTATATAAACTGACAATTGTCCTTGTGGTACAAACCATTTTAATAGAATAGAGAAAATTGTGGGAAAGAATGGAAAACATTCAGAACAAAGTGATTATTTTTAGAATAATAACATAGCAATACTTAATTTATTTATTGTTTTCCTTATCAACTGTCCTGAAACTTTAAGTATTAAAGGGTTAAACATCTGACTCTGAGACAGATGAGCAAATGATGACTTTATTTCTGGACTATCTGTTAAGTTCTAGGATGAATGGATTCACCATTCAGGACTCCAACAAAACTCTGGTTGAAGGCAAACTCAATGAGTTTCTCTCTCTTTGCTAAGGGAAGGTCTTCTAGGACCTGTCTAAGCCTAAATAAGGAAATCATAATTAAATAGTATTGCTTCTTATACAGACTCATATCAGAGACTGATCATGAAGACAGGTGGTTTTCAACATAACTTTTAGACATTGTCCAGGGGACCCACGCTGAAGCCCAGTAAGGAATGATGCCCCCACCCTTCCTCCTCCTCTTGCTTCTCCTGCTTCCCCAACCCACTACCCCTCCTCCCTTCCCTCTCCCCCTCCTCATCCTTCTACTTCTTTTTAAAAAGGTCTACTCTATCTTTTTGCTTGTATTTTGATCAACTGAATTCAGGAACATTTCATCAAAATTCCAATTCAATACAATAAATGTCTATTTGTTGTGTCTATTGTGAGCAAGACACTATAACACAAAAATCAGGCTTCAAATTTGGGTAGAAATGTAATGCCCTAGAAATGTATGTACAACAGTTGACAGCTTGGAGTCTGAAGCCAGATCACCTATATTCTTTTTATGGTTCCCACGACCAGCTTGAGCAAGTGACAAAACTTCTTGGGGCCATGTTTCTCCTGTTAAACAGCGGTAATAACTGTAGGACTGTTTTGTATTTGAGCTACACACGTAAAGCATTTGGAACAGTGCCTGGAATGTAGTAAACACTCAATATAATGTTAACTGTTATTACTATTGTCATTGTGGGATAGCTTGCATTTAAAAAATAAGGTTCTTTCCTACTATTTCCATTTCCTCTTTTCAATTTTTTGTTTTTTCAAAATTTTGGTACATATAGGGAAGATCATGGGGAAGAATTGGCAGGATGGGATTGGTTTTGGTAGAAATAATATATATATATATTAAAATTCTTACCTAGTGTTAAAGATGTCACATGTTTATTGCTGCATATTTGATCATACAAAAGGCTTCAGATAGCAACATAGTAAAGAAGAAATCTTGAAATTGTCTCCTAAACTTGTAAGGGCCCCATTCTGGATGATATTGAGTTCTGGGTCCCAGTCTTAATTTTTCCTTTCTCAGAAGATTAAAATACTCAGACATTTATTGATACAAAAGTCCTTCTGGAGAGGAGTTTTTGCTGAACATTAAAAAACTGAATTACTTTTGAGAAAAGGTGATTAAAGACTTTAATTATAATGATAAGATAAAATGTCAATTTTAGAATGGGTTATAAGGATAAAAAATCAGAATATTTAACTTATAAGCATAAATGACACATAATGTATTAAAATTAATCATAAAGAAGTACAAAAGAAAACTTCACAAAAGAACTTCTAAGAGAAATTATCACTTTTTTTTTTTTTTTACTACAATCAGGTTTCCATGTGGCCAATGAAAAATGTATCTGAGAGTAAGCAACAGTTTTTCTAGGAGTTATTTTTGGATTTATATTCATTATAAACAGCTCTGTGTGCACGCTGCATGCTCAGTCATTCAGTCGTGTCTGACTCTTTGTGACCCCATGGGCTGTAGACTGCCAGCTTCTCTGTCCATGGGATTCTCCAGGCAAGAATACCGGAGTGGGTTGCCATTGCCTTTTCCAGGGGATCGTCCGGACTGTAGCCTGCAAGGCTCCTCCATGGAATTCTCCAGGCAAGAATACTGGAGTGCCTTGCCATACCCTCCTCCAGGGGATCCTCCCAACCCATGTCTCTATGTGCTCTGCATTGAGAGGCAGGTTTTTACCACTAGTGCTACCTGGCAAACCCTTAGGGGAATATGATGTAAAATTATGTTTGGGAACCACTGTTCTGAGGTTTCTCTCAACT
This sequence comes from Capra hircus, assembly GCF_001704415.2. NCBI lineage: Eukaryota > Metazoa > Chordata > Mammalia > Artiodactyla > Bovidae > Capra > Capra hircus. The sequence goes on along the minus strand of NC_030812.1, from coordinate 42,285,238 downwards.
CTAAAATGTGGTATTTTTGCCTTTTCAAGAATGCCCCAGTTCTACTATTACCACCACCTACTTCCAGACTATCACCATGCCTACCACACGGCTACTGCCACCAGCAGCGAGTGGAGATGAGAGAGGGGCACAGCAGAGCACGCATGTGCGTGTGTGCTTATTCGCATCTGATTCTGCAACCATACGGACTGTAGCCCGCCAGGCTCCTCTGTCCATGGCATTTCCCAGGCAAGAATACTGGAGTGGGCGACCATCTCCTTCTCCAGGGGATCTTCCCCAACCAGGGATGGAACCCACATCTCTTACGTCTCCCACATTGTGAGGGAGATTTTTACCATCTGCATTACCTGAGAGGGGGGAGTCAGCACTTGTTAAGGTCTGATGTGCCCCAGGTACCTTGATAAGCAATACAAGCATTAATGGTGTAAGACATCATCCTTACCCTAAGAACCCTACAGCTTCGTTCACTAAATGACACAGTGTAGTATTTTGAAGGATGATAATGTGTGGGGTCATATAATCATGTGTAAGCCATGTTTTATTATTTTACTTATTATTAATATTTTTAGGCTTTTGACGTTCTAATGCCATTTGACCTTGGGCATATGCTCCCACCTCAGGGCAGGATAACCCATAACAAACGTCTTTCGGAATGACTCTTATTGACACCATAGTCAAGATTTCATGAGATACCCTCCCCACCTTGATCTTACGGGCATAGCTGCAGAATATTGCTTGGGAATTTCTGTCATACACTGAGGAATACATTTTCACTCTCTAAGTATACTGTTGTTTCAGTGCTCCCCCTACAGGTCATATACGGAAGGGTTTTTAAAACAGAAATTAGAAATCTTGGGGGCATTACTCACACATTTGCTGAGAGCATGGCTCTCATGGATTTCACATTTGATGGAGGAACCAATCGCTCTAATAATAGCTCTGCGTGCATTCTTCCGGAATACTTACCAACCAAGCTCTTGGACTCAATCTGCCCAAATCACAAAATACATAAAATCTGCCCCCATACCTTACATATGCATGAGGCTTTATCACTTGCATTCTTGAATTCTCACCCATTCATCTGGAAGGAAATTTACTTACTCTATTCTAAACTGCTCCAGTCGGAGGAGGCAATGGCAACCCACTCCAGTACTCTTGCCTGGAAAATCCCATGGACAGAGGAGCCTGGTAGGCTGCAGTCCATGGGGTCGTGAAGAGTCGGACACGACTGAGCGACTTCCCTTTCACTTTTCAGTTTCATGCATTGGAGCAGGAAATGGCAACCCACTCCACTGTTCTTGCCTGGAGAATCCCAGGGACAGGGGAGCCTGGTGGGTTGCCGTCTCTGGGGTCACACAGAGTCGGACACAACTGAAGCGACTTAGCAGCGACAGCAGCAGCAAACTGCTCCAGTACCTAAGTCCTTCTCTTGTACAAATTTTGGCTAAAATAAGAGCTTTTTCCTATTAGTTTCTGCCCATGATATATTTAACCCTCCATGAATTATGAGGATGGAGTGGGCAATAAAACACTTTTAAAGATAATACACTTTAAAGGCTGGTTCAAGAAATAAACTGTCTTCTACAAAACGGTGATGGCAAATCAACCATTATCACCATGGTTGAGATCATAAGGGTCACCTGGAACAAGAAGTTGGCTGAAAGGATCTTCCTTCTGCAAAATGCCTATGATTACTTTTAAAAAAGAAGGTTAACATTTTAAAATATGTAATAAGAAAGTAAAGACAAGGATAAGGATAGTCTTGGATGGATAAGCACCCATCCAAGCTCTACAGAATATTCAAAGATGAAGAAATCTTGCCTCTCCTGGAAAAACTTTCAGTCTCGTGATCTGAGCTCTCATAGATTTCTAACCTGTTACTTCACAAATGTGGACTCATTCAACCGCATGATGTTTCTTGTTCAAGGGTTATGATGCATATTTGTGCTACAATAACAGGTTTGGGGTAGAATCTCTTTAATTTTACAAGACTCTTCATTAAACAGGAGCAGATAGGCTTAAAAAAGAATTGAAAAAGCTCATTGGTCACCATAAGTGGTTAGAGAAAGTAAGCACTCAAGAATGAAATGGCAAGTGAGAAGCTTCCTCTGTGCTGGGGCTTTCTAGAACTAAAGGGACATTTCATAGCTGAAACATGAATAATGCTAACATTGGATCAGGTAACCAATATTTAAAGAACCCCTACTATGTGTGTGAAACTAGGAAATAAGGAAACAGATGAATGAGCTCTTAGGAGACTTGATGTGTGCCTCTGTGTGTGTGTGTGTGGTGTATTTAAAGATATTTTATTCCCAGAGGTCTTTATTTTTTTTCTATGGATAGAGTGAGGGAAGAAGGAAGGAAATTTAAGGAGGACTATACAGATCTATTAAAGGTGTCCTGAGGAATGAGAAAGAGAATGATTGAGAAAAAGACAGACTGGAAAAAGGATGCAGTGTTGAGTGTCTGTCAGAGACTAATGTGGCCAAGGATACATGTGTGAGGTCTATTCCTTCAGGCTATATAGCAAGTCTTTGCTGCACTTTTAATGTATTCACTCTCATAGGTCCTTTAGCACTTAATTGTTTTTACTCACATTATTGCTTCAAGTGGGTTGAAAATTCCAATTTGTCTTTTAGAATCTGTGGGTAGACTAAAGATTCTATCAGGAGAAGAATGTTATTTTGAATATTTAGTAACAAGATGCGAACTTAGGGACCAAAATTCAACAGCAAATAAAGCGTAACAAGAGTGAAACTAATGAGTCGGGAAACCATACTCAGAGCAGGAGAATGAGGGGTTTTATGTGTCTGTTCGTGCCCCGTGATGCAGTGTGAGATCCAGGACAGACAAGAGGAGTCTCTCAGCCCCTCGTGGTGGTTCATGAGGCCAGAAATTACAGAGGACTTCTGTCTGGAGTCAATGGAGGAATGATGGGGATCATTTGTTTTTTTGAAGTATTTCTTTCCATAGAATAAACCTAATTTTAAGAGCTTGTTTCTTTTTCCACATTGTGCATGCATGCTCAGTTGTGTCCGACTCTCTGCGACCCTGTGGACTGTAGTCCCCCAGGCTTCTCTGTCCATGGAATTTTCCAGGCAAGAATACTGGAGTGGGTAGTCATTCCCTTCTCCAGGAGATCTTCCCGACCCAAGGACTGAGCCTGAGTCTCTTGCGTCTCCTGTATTGGCAGGTGGGTTCTGTATCAGCTGAGCCACCAGGAAAGCCCTTTCCATATTGAGACTAACAAATATTTAAGGAACATGTAGTATGTATCAGGCATTGTGCTATCAATACCACCAAGTGGGGAAATCAGAATCCAGAGGAGAAAGTGGTGGGGGGAATGAGGAGTGAGGCAGGCAGGGTGAAAAGGCTGGAAAAGGGAAGAAATATTGAGGCTTGTATTCAAACCTCTGATTTAGGGGAGGGAAATGGCTCCTAAATATAAGAATTCATATATTATAAGACATAGTAGGCAATAATAATTCCATCTGACACATTGTCTTTAAAATTACCTGTGGATTTAATGAGAAATGAAAATGATTGGAAGCTAAGCATTTTTAGAAAGCATATCATATTTGAGAACATTCACACTAATTTGTTCTCAAGTTACAGCTCTTTCTCACTAGCTGAGACATTTTTCTAAAGTATCTGCCAAAAAAGATTAGGCTTCATCTGACAGAGAGGACATTAAAGTCATTATGGATTTTTTTCTTTTTAACAAAAACAAGAGCCAGCTTCCTTTTCCCTACATGAGACTAATAATTGCTTCAACATACAGTTATCCACTGGAGGGCACTATTTCCCCATAGTACTATCAATACAATCAGATGGACTGGGCGGACTTCAGAACCTATCAGAAAACAGAGCCCTGCCACCGGGTTTGAATTATACCCAGATAATCCAGTAATCATGTATGGATGTGAGAGCTGGACCATAGAGAAGGCTGAGCACCGAAGAACTGATGCTTTTGAACTACGACACTGGAGAAGACTCTTGAGAGTCCCTTGGATTACAAGGAGATCAAACCAGTCAATCCCAAATAAATCAACCTTGAATGTTCATTGAAAGGACTGATGCTGAAGCTGAATGAAGCTCCAATACCTTGGCCACCTGATGCAAAGAGCCAACTCATTGGAAAAGACCCTGACGCTGGGAAAGATTGAAGGCAAGAGGAGAAGGGGACGACAGAGGACAAAGTGGTTGAATGGCATCACTAACTCAATGGACATTAGTTTGACCAAATTCTGGGAGATAGTACAAGACAGGGAAGCCTGGCGTGCTGCATCCATGGGGTGGCAAAGAGCTGGATATGACTGAGCGATTGAACAACAAATCATGATGAATTGCTAAATGGAAATGACACTTTAATGTCTGTAATATACTTACAGGTGAAAAACCAAACCAATCCATCGGCTGAAAAATAATTTTGCTAAAGTCATCTCCTGTAAAAAGAGGTCATGTATCAAGAGCTGGGAAAATCTGATGAGAACAGGGTAGAACATCACCTTACAGGAAAACAAATATTCATACAGTCCTTTAAACGCAGAGAGTAGGACCCCGAGCTGTACCTTTATGACACATTTCAAGTAACTCCAAAAGCAAACGACTTAGCCTACAAGTTAAAATCTCCTGACACAGTAACCGAGATTCAGAGCTGGACTCTCTCAAAATGGGAAGCCAAATACTCTGGGAATTGTCTGTGCCTGCCCTGATTAAAACACTTCTCCAAAAAGGGCTATTTTACCTAATTCTGTCAACCTGTACACCAAGATCTGTAACATGGTCTGCTAACAAAGACCAGAAATCTGACTTTAGAGAAAGACAAATATCATGTTATCTCTTGTATGGGGAATCTAAAAAAGTTAGACAAATGAACTTATTTACAAATCAGAAGCAGACTCACAGACTTAGAGAACAAACTTAACAGTTACCAAGGGAGAAAGGTAGGGGAAAGGGATAGGTTGAGGTAGGGGAAAGGGATAGATTGAGAGTTCTCTACACGTAAATAGAGACGCAGCAAAGACCTACTGTATAGGGCAGGGATCTCTGCTCAATACTCTGTAATCACCTAAATGGAAAGCAATTTGAAAAGCAGTGGTGGTGGTTTAGTCACTTAGTCATGTCTGACTCTTGCGACCCCATGGATTGCAGCCTGCCAGGCTACTCTGTCCATGGAATACACCAGGAAAGAATACTGGAATGGGTTGCCATTGCCTTCTCCAGGGGATCTTCCTGACTCAAAGATGGGACCCATGTCTCCTGCATTGCAGGCAGATTCTTTACCAATTGAATCATAAAGGAAGTGCTAAAGAGGGTTAAAAAGAATAGATACATGTATATGTATCACTGAATCACTTTGCTGTACACCTGAAGCTAGCCAACATTGTTAATCAACTATACACCAATATAAAATAAATTTTTCGTTTAAAAGCAGTGCATTTAGAACTCTCCACAGTGAAACTCTAATTTAATCACAGAAAGAGAAATTGCTCATTATGAACCTCAAACAATTATACCACACAACCTCTTCTTGAAGGTCAGGACAAGAACTCCATTGAAATGCTACCATTATGCTGCTTGGGGGAAGCACACAATTCTCCCTAAAAATAGGTCAGACCCTACAGAATGGCTTTAAGACTTCCCAGAAGCCTGCTGGAATTTGTATCCCATAGTGTGAGTGGACACAGAGATCAACTAGCAAAGCTGGAAGCCAGTGTCAGGATCAGGTTTCAAGTTCATAGATGTTGAAGAATGGAGTGGGATGGTGTCCTGAGAAGCACTTTTTACTTGAATCTCAGGATGAGGCAGCCTGTGGGAAGGGTGGTCTGGTGGATGAAATGGCAGTAAGAGGACCCAATGGGACTTACTCTGTTACTCTGCCAAGGGCCATGAGTGGGGAAGAAAGGAAGGTGGAGAGGGGAAAGGAGCTGTTATAGTGATTGTCAGTAGAGCTACTTCCACGTCTGTACTCTTGGGACTTATTCACACAGGGTCAAACATTTCAGTCTGCTTGGAGAGAAGCTAGGTCTCTGCTTGCAATAACTGATGGCCAATTTTTACCTTTTTAGGCAGAATGCTGCTACACTTAATTCCTTAAAAATATATCTTAATTTCTGTTCTACTCTTCCTGGGTTGTAGCCACTGTCATTTCTTTCATTTACCACTATTAACTTTTGCCTCATTTTCCATAAAAAATTTAAGGCAGATTTAAAAACTTTCACCTCCATCCTTTCAATTGCAGTGTTTTTTAAAAAAAAAATAATAAAGAACCATATAAAGCTTTGTTCTAACCCTTCAGAACCTCATTCTGCTGTTAGAAAAATGTGATTGTGCCTGTCCTACAGATAAAGAAAAAAATCTGCTTGATGTTACCCGTTAATGAAGGGCTGCAGCATGTTTCCAAAGCCTCCCCAGATGATACGGACATCCTCATAAAAACATTTTATAAGGATATGATTATAAAATAAGAGAAGTTTAAAATGTTATCATCTGCATCATCTAGGAGGATGTAAGGACAGAGTGGATATGTGCAGATTTTGGAGCCAGACTGTTCTGATTTAACCCTTCCACTCCATCTTTATTTCTTTGTGACATTGTGCATGATATTCAATCTCTCTCTTTTAGCTTACCTGCAAGAAGGAATAAAAATAGTACCTGCCTCACGGGATGCTGCGAAGAGTGGAGGAGATAAAATCAATACATTAGCCTGGTGGTAGGCAGCATGTGGTAGGTGAGTGGTCAACATGCTACCTTTCATTATTCGATTTCTCTTCCCATGCAGGCACAGTGGCTGGTGACATGGACTTATTTATTATTCAGGCTGTTTGAACAATAGAGACCTCCCTGCCACAACCCTTGAGAGCAGTTTTTGACTGGAGTTTTCTGAGCTGCTGCCTCATGTCTCCCTTTCAGACTGCTTTCTTTACGATATTCATATTTGCCACCACTGTGGTCCTTCATGTTGGATTACCACCAGGCTTCTGGAGCGGGAGCAACCAGATGCAAGGAAAACCTGTGGCAGACAGTGAGTTTCTAGACTGGCCATGAAATCGTTATCTGCCTTGAATATTTTGAAACTTAATCTCATAAAACCGAATTCTAGAGGAATTCCCCGGTGGTCCAGTGATTAGGTCCCATGTTTAAACTGCCAAGGCACAGCCAATATATACATACACAATAAAGCTGAATTCTACTAGATTTAGAAGCCAAAAAGCGTTCCAAAAGCCAAGCATGAAATTTGTTAAGAGGAATAACAGCATGACACTCCATAAACATACTGATTTATAATATATTTTTCACTTATTTTGCATAAAAGATAGGAATGTGCCACACCCCCTAAACTTCTCCACCACCACCCCTCCCCCACCACCACCACACACACACACACACACGCACAGTATAGGATCAGTTAGAAGATCATTCTCTGGAGCCAGACTGCATGGATTCAAATTCTGTTTGTCATTTTCTCATCCCCAGAAATTTACTATTCCACTATTTTGGCAATAATGTAAACTCTGTTTCCTGACTGTAAGGAGGGGATAATAAGTCCCTTGTGAGGATTAAATGAGAAAGTGCATATAAAGGGTCACTACATCTCACTGAGTTAATTTCATTGATGTTACTTGGAGTTCAGTAGGATTGATCTCTAAATGGTTGTTTGTTATGTAATTATCCTTATATTGTCAGGCTGAGCCGTGAACTGTGGCTGATAGACTGTGTTCCATGGTACCGGGTTCTAAATTCCACTAGAACAAATAGTGTTTATTTGAAGGAGGCTTTATGGTATGTGCACAACAGCCTGGAAAGATCAAGGAAACCTGGAGTATAAACTTGGCTCTGTTATAACTGGTGTCATCACCTTTGGTGAGTGGAGTAACGCTCTTGGTTCCCCACCCAGATCACCTTTCCTAGACTGGTGCCTGCACCTTCTTCTCCCCAGCTGCTGGGAGTATTGACCGAGGATGACACACAGCTGCCTCTTCTCTGGAGAATCGCCCCCGGCTGATGGGAGTGGCCTAGTCCAGCAGTACCCAGGAGTAATGCCTCCACCATCCTCAGGTGGCCTGAAGTCAATGGCTGACTGACATGGGGTACAGATGCCCTCAAGGTGGAACATCTCACGTTCCAGCTCTCCCTGTGTGGTCAGGCTGAGGCCAGACATCAATGGAAAGCATCTCTTTGCTTCCCCTGCTTTCCTTTAGGCTTCTCCCAGAAGCTCTCTCTAAATCACTTGGGACAAGAATCCTTGTCAGGCTGCTTTTAGGGCATAGCTAAGTCACTTCAGTCATGTCTGACTCTTTGCGACCTTATGGACCATAAAGCCTTCTAGGATCCTCCATCCATGGGGATTCTCCAGGCAAGAATACTGGAGTGAGTTGCCGTGCCCACCTCAGGGGGATCTTCCCAACCAAGGGATTGAACTCGCGTCCCTTTGTCTCCTGCACTGGGTAAGCAGGTTCTTTACCACCAGTGCCGCCTGGGAAGGAACCTCATCTAACACCTAAGAAACGACCAAGAAAGGAGATTCTGGGTCTCAGCTTCACTGAACAGAAAATGAGGGAGTTCAACCCCTCTTTCACTCATGGTTCCATGTGGTGAATACAGATTTTAATTTCTAGAGTATTTTTTATGCTTTGTAGCCTGATGCTCAGTTGTATACATTCTACACTTTTTCCTTTACTTTATATCTCCAAGGGGAGATCAGTCGAGGAACAATCAAGTATGTGTCTCCTAAGTTAAGGGCTTCCCTGGTAGCTCAGCTAGTAAAAAAAATCCTCTGGCAATGCAGAAGACCCAGGCTTGACTCCTGTGTTGGGAAGATCTGCTGGAGAAGGGATAGGCCACCCACTCCAGTATTCCTGGGCTTCCCTTGTGATTCAGCTGGTAAAGAATCTGCCTGCAATGCCGGAGACCTGGGTTCAATCCCTGGGTTGGGAAGAAGCCCTGAAGGGGGGCATGGCAATCCACTCCAGTATTCTTCGCCTGGAGAAACCCCATGGACAGAGGAAACTGTCCTTATGGACTGGTTACAAGTTACAGTCCTTATGGACTGGCCACAAAGAGTCGGCTGAGCAACTAAACACTGCACAGCATTCCTAAGTTAAAATTTTTGAGCACTGAAATGTCTCTCTGTAGGGGAGGGCAGGGGGTGGATGTCAAGACATTTCCCTTGCTTCAAGGAAATGACAGTAAACAAAGGCTATGAGTTTAGGTGTAGAATACTCAGCATTCTCTTGATGCCTGCGTTTCCATTGCTTCCTCCACTGCAGACATCTTTCCAGCTCTGAAAGACATCTCCCAGGCTCAGCCAGGTTGCAACCCCTAACAAAACCTTTAAACTCACATACCTGGGTGCTTTCTCATCATTTGCACAGTATTTATGGACACCAGAACAAACCATGCTGTGGTGCAGTGTAAGAAAAGTTAGAGAATGAATGTCATTGGGTATCAGCGACCCTAGGGGGTCTAGGGAGACTTCGATTATGATAGGAAGAAAACCTCCATTAACGCCATACGCCTACTGGCCCATTCACTCATTTCTGAGGCAAATTTAAGTCAGGAGTGAGAGTGCCTTGTAATAATGAGTCCATCCTTCCTTTCTGGACAGTTTTCTAATTGCCTTCGCTTGCTTTTTATTTCTAATAGAAAATCAGATGAGAAAAATGAGGAAATAATGTGAATCTACCTGTTGATTTCCTTCCCATAAAATTGGCTCCATTAGTCACACAATAGCCTAAAGGAGAAATCTGCAGAAACTTCTATTTACAACTTCTCTGTCTTCGTACAGAAGAAAGTGTACCATTCTAAGAGCTGCGTGTGATCTCTTGTTTACTGGGCATTTGGAAGCTGGCAAAACCCAGCTATACAATACAGTTTCCTTGAGAGGGACAAGAGAAGAATTTGAGGAGGACAGGAATGGGACAAAGGAAGAAGGAATAGGAGCTGACCGTGGCCTCCTGCTGAGCCAGCCTGTGATGTTGGTTGTCTGGCTCAACTGTCACAAGACCTTTGCACAGCATGCGCTGTTCTCACTACTGGTGAACAAGCAGGTTATACACGTAGAAGGTGTGGAGCAAGCACCTGAATGTAGCTCTCAAACTCATGGACTCACGTGGGAAATGAATTTCTTTGTTAGATGAGAATTGATTCAATTTAATACACACCGAGGAAACCAGAATTGAAAGAGACACATGTACCCCAATGTTCATCGCAGCACTGTTTATAATAGCCAGGACATGGAAACAACCTAGATGTCCATCAGCAGATGAATGGATAAGAAAGCTGTGGTACATATACACAATGGAGTATTACTCAGCCATTAAAAAGAATTCATTTGAATCAGTTCTGATGAGATGGATGAAACTGGAGCCGATTATACAGAGTGAAGTAAGCCAGAAAGAAAAACACCAATACAGTATACTAACACATATATATGGAATTTAGGAAGATGGCAATGACGACCCTGTATGCAAGACAGGAAAAAAGACACAGATGTGTATAATGGACTTTTGGACTCAGAGGGAGAGGGAGAGGGTGGGATGATTTGGGAGAATGGGATTCTAACATGTATACTATCATGTAAGAATTGAATCGCCAGTCTATGTCTGATGCAGGATACAGCATGCTTGGGCCTGGTGCATGGGGATGACCCAGAGAGATGTTGTGGGGAGGGAGGTGGGAGGGGGGTTCATGTTTGGGAACGCATGTAAGAATTAAAGATTTTAAAATTTAAAAAATAAAAAACTAAAAAAAAATTATTAAATAGTATTAAGTAACCAAATTTATAAACAGGATTAGAAAACCTCTAAGTCAAGCAACAGTTAAAAATATTTATGATGTTGAATAGCAGGTTCAACTGTATCAATTCAGTTTAAAAGAAGTTTCAACATTCTTTTTTTTTTTTAAGTTTCAACATTCTTAAGTTCAAAAATATAACTGACTTGCTGCTGCTACTGCTGCTAAGTCGCTTCAGTCGTGTCCAACTCTGTGCGACCCCATAGATGGCGGCCCACCAGGATCCCCTGTCCCTGGGATTCTCCAGGCAAGAACACTGGAGTGGGTGGCCATTTCCTTCTCCAATGCATGAAAGTGAAAAGTGAAAGGGAAGTCGCTCAGTTGTGTCCGACTCTTAGGGACCCCATGGACTGCAGCCCACCAGGCTCCTCTGTCCATGGGATTTTCCAGGCAAGAGTACTGGAGTGGGGTGCCATCGCCTTCTCTGATAACTGACTTAGTACAGGCTTATGGAATGAGATCAGAGAATGAAAAATGAAAACAGTACTAGATTTAACTTTTCTTCTTAAAAGAATAATATCATTTTGTATTGATTGGGTTTTTAAATTTTTATTCAAAAACTTTTTAAAAATTAAAAAAATAAATTGTCTGCACTACATTGCACATGGGATCTTAGTTCCCCAACCAGGTATTGAACCCATGCTCCCTGCAGTGGAAGCAGTTTAACTGCTGGACCACCAGGGAAGGTCCCTATATTGATTGCTAATTTTATGGTATCCTTTGAAAAAAGGTGGAACAGATACCATCATACCTATTTTGTAGATAGGGAAAACTGTACCAAAAGGACTTAATTAACCTTTTGAGTCACTTATTTAGTAAATGTCAAGTAGTATTAACACAGAGACCCAGCTCAGTAGTTTATCATAGACTATCTGTTTTTATGGAATTTTTTAAATAAATATTTGAGCTCCTCATATATAAAGGAGCATTCAGTTCAATTCAGTCGCTCAGTCATGTTCGACTCTTTGCGACCCCATGAATCGCAGCACGCCAGGCCTCCCTGTCCATCACCACCTCCCAGAGTTCACTCAGACTCACTTCCATCAAGTCGGTGACGCCATCCAGCCATCTCATCCTCTGTCATCCCCTTTTCCTCCTGCCCCCAATCCCTCCCAGCATCAGAGTCTTTTCTAATGAGTCAACTCTTCGCATGAGGTGGCCAAAGTACTGGAGTTTCAGCTTTAGCATCATTCCTTCCAATGAACACCCAGGACTGATCTCCTTTAGGATGGACTGGTTGGATCTCCTTGCACTCCAATTAATTAACTCCATAATAGTTTTCAAGTGCTTACAATATATCGTGCTTACAGGAACCATGGAACACACAGGAATGTGAAACACACGGAAATATCTTGAGCCTGTACCTGTCGTTATGACTCTCACAAGCTAGTGAGGGGACAGGACAATCTATCAAAACCCTATTTCAGTCCTTTTCTAAATGATTCTTTAATAAAAATCACTGCTAGAAGTGTGGTACATGTTGAGAATGCAGAGGTGTTAAAAAACACTGTGGGCTTCAGTAGGGGTCATGGCCAAAGGTAGAAGGTAAGTTTTGTGTTGGGACCTGGAGACTAGAGATAGCTGTCAGGAGGATGAGGAGGAACCAGGTGAACAAAGGTGCACACAGACGGGGACATGGCCCACTGAGAACAGACTACAGGGTTTATTTGGGGGCATTGTGGTAAATAGAACATTCAGAGCCAGATAGTACAGGACCTCTAAGGCTCATCAAGGTGGTCTGTGCCTTATCCTGCAGGCAAAAGGGAGCTATTGAGGATTCATACACAGCAATGTAACATAATGCAAGTATTGTTATAGCAAGATAAATCTGAAGCGTGTATAGTATGAACTGAGGGAGGGAAGAGAATTAGATCAGACAAAAATGATGAAATAAAGTCATATATGTGAAATATATAATCCCATTAGTCTTAATGCCATTTTTATAATCATAGGACAGAATAATGCAAATATAAAGTAATGAGAGCTAGGTCCAGGGTTATGGCTACAAAGAGAGGAATTGAAAATGAGGATATCCAAGTAGTAAGAATCAATATGACCTGGTGACTAGTTGGAAATAGAGGAAAACAAGGGGACTGATCTGTCCCTCCCCTTATAATTCTTTAGTCTGCATAATTTTCAGGGTATACCCTCTGTACTCAGTCAAGCATATTCAATTAGTCTCTATATTTTCCTTTATTTTTAATTTAAAATTATATTCTATTATCAATTATGTCAGAGGAATAGATTCTCCCCCTCAGGGATGAGAGATTTATATGGTATGACCCAAAAGATTTTTGGGGAAAAATGACTCATAATGCAGCTTTTATGATCTCATAGTGATTTTAATGAAGCCAGACTTTCATGCAATAAACCGAGGATTATTATTTCACTCTGGGATCAGGAGATGGAAGGCTGTAAAACACAAGGCTATTTTAAAGGCACCATTAGAACATATAAACATAAATTATGTTTTAAGGCTTAAAATTCTCAGGAAAGTTTCTACTATATGGAACACTGTATATCTCTCATCTTTCACCACTCTTAAAACCCTCATCACTATGACATCTTGGCAAGGGAAGTATGGTAGAAAAACAGGATGAGAATAGAGACGATGGAATAAATAAGGTGTTTACCTACAAGAACTGGCTGTTAACCTGAGAACTATTCAATATAACATTCATACATTCATTACAGCATTTATTGACAGGAGCTCTTGCTTTTTAGGAATTATGTTCTATATGGAAGAGACAAATAAATCATATATGTGCCCTAAAGAAGCTTAGAGTTTATGGGGTAAGACAGATGATTAAATGAAAACATTTACCTAAGAAGTTTATAAATACTATATGCACTTAAGATTACGGCACTAGGATAGAGGGGCATGGAGGAGAGGGAACTGAATCCAGGTTGGAAGGTGGGTGAGAGGAAGAAGCAGAAGGAGGTAATGACTTTCAAGAGAAAGTGATGCTTGAATTGCCTTCTCCATATTCCTTGCCTATTCCTTACCTCCACTCCTCACCCCAGGACCACTTGTCTCTTTTCTGGGTAGTCCAACCATACACAGGTAATCCAAGACAATTTTCCTCTTCTTCTCTTACTGCCTTTTACATGGTTGATTCCTAAAGAAGTAGCTTCAGCTCAATCTACCTCTCTGATGAAAACTCTTAAGTTATGGGGAGAAAGCTCATCAGTGCCTAAAAGTAGCCACTCAAGAACTAGAAAACTAATGTCTTGGAAGCCAAAGGAAGAGAGAGTTTCAAACAGGAAGTGGGCGTTAATGTTGGATGTAAAAAGAAACAAAACATGTGCTTTGACTTTGGTGGTTAGACCACTGACATACTTGGCAAAAAGATATGAGAGAAACAGTGAGGATGGAGGCTTACAGATCATAGAGGCACCAAATATACTGCCTATTTAAGACACATCTGAGAAAGGAAGAAGAGATAAAAATCAGAGGAGGGACTGGATGAAGGGCGTTTCTTTGATACAAAAGGTAACCATTTTCATGCTAAGGGTATTGCATCAGCAAAAAGGTTGCAGTTGAACACAGAGGAAGAAATTTGATAGAGTAAGTGATCAGGGTGGGGAGGGAGGAGCTGGAGCCCTTGTGGGGAGAAGAGTTTTTTCCTGCTCAAGGCAGGAAGTGGAAGGCAATGGGTGGGGATGCAGGAAAGTCTGTAGACCAGGAGGCAGGGAATCCACTTAACACTGATCACACACTTAGTATCCAGAGTTCCCAATGTAGACCACAAAGAGGAGCAAGACACCATCCCTGTGCAATCGTTTCTTAAACATTCACTTCATTCAAATGAATTAATGGATACTTAACCTTCTGCCCCTTGAAATTCAAACATGCCCAGCAGTAGCCTACAAAGGGCAGGATACTGGAAATAGATTCTCCCCAGAGGACTAAACTGCTGACCTTGCTCAGAACTGGTGGTGCATGATGCTAATAAAAATTAATCTGATTTTCAGTCAGTTTTATTATCAACTTTAAATCATCTTTGTGACCCCCTTATCACTTTCATCTGACCAGATCTTTTCTGCCACCCTGAGCTTGCTATACCACTGCTGCTCAGACAACTTCTTCAAGGTTTCTCTTTGAAGCAAACATAAAGGCATGAAACTAATTTAGGTAACAAGCATAGAAAAGCCTGAAGGAAGTGAAGAAGTCAAGTTTAGCTCCTTCATATTGCAGAAGAAGAAAGCAAGACCCAGATAGGTAAAATGATTCATCTGAAATCACTCAATCCAGAAATGGCAGAGCTGGGTCTGGAGTCATTCTTCCGGTTGGCCTTAGAGAGAAAGTTCATCTTGTCTGCCCTTTAAGATTGCAGCCCAGACAGCAATTTGGTGGCATCTAAGTAAGAGAATGGTCCATGTAGACCCAAGTAGATTCATAAGGAAACCAAGTCTTCTGGGGGTGGAGGTAGGAAGAATGACTTGATTGTTCTCCATTTCCCTTCCATGATGGAGTCAAAGTACTCTTTAATAGAACTCTGGCGATCACTGCAACAAACTCCTTTCTTTTCACTTCATTTATTGTTCTTTGATAATACTTTCAAAGAAATTTGAATTACCCACTTGGTATTTTGCAGTTCTTAAAGCCCCAAACTATATTTTCTGAAATATGGGGTATATGTGTATGCATGTGATAAAAAATACAATCAAAATTTACATACATGATATAAAAACCTAAGGCAACAACCAGGACAGTGATAGAAAATGGAGACCCAGGGAAACAAGCGGAGGATGAACCTGGGAGAATGAACCTTGAGAAGCTCTCAGTTCCCCACCACCCTGATGTCCAGTGTTGGGTATAATAGCAATCATATTTCAAACGTAAGCACAAAGCTTCTTATTTTAAGACATACCACAGGAAAGCTTTACTTAATATTTTGAGGAAGCAAAGAATTAGCCCCTCATTTAAATATTTTGCATATTCTAGTTTCCCTATTTAAATTTGCTTTCAATGGGAACGTACCAGTACAAATATATCACAAAGGCAGGTAAACAACAAAAATAACGTTATGAAGCTTGAGATATTTACTGTTTGTTTGGCTCAAGGGAAGCAGAGATAAAACTTTATAAAAATTAATTTGTAGTATAGACTCTTTCTACCTTCCTATAAGAATGTGGTCTTTGGTGGGAAATACTCTGTTATATCTAATAAATATTCTTATTCCCATACCGTCTATCTACCAGAGTTTTGATGACAATTAAACACGATAGTGTTATATGTGAACAGTGGCCTTTAAAAGCACTCAATAAATGATTATAGAAGCTGTCCTGTAGTTGAAGAAGACTCGACTTGGGTCTACACCAGACCCAAGTCTTATCAAAATCAGATGTGACTAAAAGATTATTGATAACACAGCTAGACTCTTTTAGGGGACAAGAAAAACCACTTCCTCCTAGTGTTCATTTGGTGGTGAACGATTCTACCCGGTATGCCAATCATCTCTAGTTCTATCCTTCTCAGTTAGGAATACTCAAAAAAAAAAAAAAAAAAAAAAAAGCAACCTGTCAGGGGAATCTAGAAAAAGTTCTTACCTCTCCTGAAGTCCTATGGGCTTCATTTTGAAAGGAGAAGGGCAGACAGAGGTGGTAGCTTTGATCTCAGGAGTGTATCGGCCTTGAGGGTCCACAACCACACTCAGTACCTTTGGCGCCTGTTCAGGCTGGACCATGCTGTTGGCTGTCTTGTCCTCAGAATGCGAAGGCTGTAACACAATGGGTGATAGGTGGATCTCCTGATTTTTCTCTTTATCTTGTCTCAGGGAAAGCTGAAATTTTTCTTTTAATCTGTAAAGAATCTATGGAAGGAGATACAAAGAATTTCCATCAGTTTTTCAACAACAGAATATGATCTCCATCCCAACTTAGAAGACAAGCCAAAGTAAGTGAGCAAAGCTTCCTAGGATGATTTCTCAGTTTTATACTACTGAAGATTTTCTTCAAAAAGATACAGTTTGTTTCCATTTATGGAGTGCAAAGGGCTTCTCTGGTGGCTCAGTGTTTAAAAATCCACCTGCAATGCAGAAGACTTGAGTTCAATCCCTGGGTCAGAAAGATCCGCTGGAGGAGGAAATGGCAGTCCATGCCAGTATTTTTCCCTGGAGAACCCTATGGACAGTGGGACCTGGTGGACTACAGTCCACAGGGCTGCAAAGTGTTAGACACGACTCAAGTGACTGAGAAAACATGCACTCACAAGGAGTACAAACATATTAAACATATATGTCCATGAGCCTGCTTTTCAAATAGAACTTGAAAACAAATATGGCTAATTTTACAAACATATCCAATGTCAGTTTGATCACATGTAAACTCTAATTTAAAATGACTGACGTGGAAAACTTATAGAAAGAATAGCCATGATATACAGACTTATGACATTTATAGAAACAGAGATCTGCAACCACTACAATGTGTAAGAAGAAAGTCTCATAAAGTATTAATTAAAGCATAGCAGTGCTATAAACCACAAGTTCTTAATGTAGGTAAATATCTGCATTAGTCACATATTGAGTATCTAATAAATACTTGAAAAAATAAAATTTTAGGGCACATGTTAAAGGATAATTTGGACAATCAGAATTTTCTGTTTTACTTCTTGCTCCTTTAAATTTTTAATATGTGTTGGAAAAAAGCCAAAGTGTTATGTTCCTTCATTCTCAGAGTTCTTTCTGGAATGGCTAACTCAATTCAGAAAGTTTTAAAACTTTTAAAAGAATGGGATTGACTTTGCTGGGACACGCCAGTGGACCAAATTGTGAAGTGAGCAAGGTTTGTCCTTCCTGTCCTCAGGCTTTCCTTTTTATAAGCCCCTTTCCCCTCTTTTTTCTTTTCTTTTAAAAATATTAACTTTATATTTTATATGTATTAATATAGTTTTTTCAGTTTTACTAAGATATAGTTGACATATAACATTGTATACATTTAAAGTTTAAGATGTACAGTATAATGGTTTCATAGTTTTTTCTCCTTTCTTGATGATAACTCCTCTACTTCAATTATAAAAAGAAGAATCAGGATGAAACAAAAACACAACAATCTAAGACGAGAAGGTATTAGACTGAAATTAAGAAGAAAAGAATTCAAAGAACTGAAAACTCAGCAGCAGGGCATAAATCTTCTTTTAAGCAATAAAGAACAGAACTGACAATGCAGAAAATACAATCAGTGGTAGATATGACAAAGCTGAGAGTCTGCATGGAATCTACAGCAAAGGAGAAACGAAGATGAAAACAAGAGAAAAGATGGGATATGGACTTCAGAGAAGAGTTAGGGTAAATGATAAACCAGAATAAAAGGGAGAAGCAAATATCCAAAACTATTTTTCCGTGCCTTGTGTGAAGTACAAAGTATTCCATTGTGAACAAAATAGACTGTATCCTGTTTCTATGGAATTTAGGGATATGGAATGAAAAAAATTCTTAGTTTTTTTTAAAGTATGTCGGTTAATGTGAGAAGAAAATGGAGCAATTTTTATGATTTTGAGAAAAAATGCATATTAGAGAGGATATATGAATCCCATACCTAGATAAACTGTTACTCATGTGAATAAAGCCAGCAGGAACAATTTCTCAAATATGCAAGGTTTCATAAGATATATTACCTATCTGCTGCTGCTGCTAAGTTGCTTCAGTCGTGTCCGACTCTGTGTGACCCCATAGATGGCAGCCCACCAGGCTCCCCCATCCCTGGGATTCTCCAGGCAAGAACATTGGAGTGGGTTGCCATTTCCTTCTCCAGTGCATGAAAGTGAAAAGTGAAAGTGAAATTGCTCAGTCCTGTCCAACTCTAGGGACCCCATGGACTGCAGCCTACCAGGCTCTCCCATCCCTGGGATTCTCCAGGCAAGAACACTGGAGTGGGTTGCCATTGCCTTCTCTGTATTACCTGTCTGTTGCTGCTGCTAAGTCACTTCAGTCGTGTCTGACTCTGTGCGACCCCATAGACGGCAGCCCACCAGGCTCTCCCATCCCTGGGATTCTCCAGGCAAGAACACTGGAGTGGGTGGCCATTTCCTTCTCCAATGCATGAAAGTGAAAAGTGAAAGTGAAGTTGCTCAGTCGTATCCTACTCTTAGTGACCCCATGGACTGCAGCCTACCAGGCTCCTCCGTCCATAGGATTTTCCAGGCAAGAGTACTGGAGTGGGGTGCCATTGCCTTCTCTGATTACCTGTCTACCCTTCCTGAAAAAACTTTACTCAGAGTCATGAGAGAGATGACTCCAAATGAAGAACTGAAGAAATAGAAATTGTAATATGAAAGGGAGCCCTGGAATTATTTAAATGTAGAGTGAAAAATAAATTTATGTAGTTCCAACATCTCAGATTGTAATAACAAGAAATAAGTTGGAGGAGGGCAACGAAATTTAAAAAAAATGAATGAATATATTTTTAGTTAGGGATACAGAGGGAATGGAGGTTAGGACTTTAGGAGATTAGCAAAGAATGACCTCCTTCTTTCTCTGGCTACAGGCTCCTCTAAGGAGTCTGGAACCTCAGCTGTCCCACCCACCTGTGTGCTTGGGACAAAAGGAAGAAAAGGTCACCACCATCCCAGCCTTACTGCACAAAATTATGGTAGAGATTCACATCTAGAGAAGACCTCTATGATAGCAGAAGCTGAGAAATTAGGATTCAAACATTTTGCTCCCAAGTCACAACATTAATTTGGAAGACTTACTTAAACTCTGTTCCTGATGTTTCTCTCTCTTTTGTATCTTGCAGCTGTGGGTCGTTGGGCACATTCGTTTCTTGACCCCTCCCAACCTGAGGGTCATCACTCACTAATAAAATGAGGATTATACTAGCATCCCATAGAGCTTTAGCGTCTGCCTCTAATGCAGGAGACCTGGGTTTGATCCCTGGGTCAGGAAGATCCTCTGGAGAAGGAAATGGCAACCCACTCCAGTATTCTTGCCTGGAGAATCCCATGGATGGAGGAGCCTGGTGGGCTACAGTCCATGGGATCGCAAAGAGTCGGACACAACTGAGTGACTTCACTTAGCTTAACTTACATGTTCACAATGTTCAGCTCTTAAATGCAACATTATCAGTGTGTTCAATAACATACATACAGGTTTTATATATTAAAAAAAAAGATCCTTCTGACCTAATTATACATGAAAGAAATTGAAGTTTAGCTAACTAATGCGGCTGCTCCAAAGTCAGCAATTAGTTGTGGGCGAGCCAAACTCAAGGCCCCTCTGCTTCCAAGGACTGATCACTTCCCACCCCTTATGTGCATGCTCTTTGCCACACCATCGTTCTTAAAGATCAACTTTGAAATCACATCTGCTGCCCATGTGATTCTAGCAATGGGTTTGAACACCACCAAATCTAAGAGTACATCTTTGTGCACTGAAAGTTCTCTCCGGGACTTCCCTCGTGGTCCAGTCACCAAGACTCCACTCTCACAATGCCAGGGACCTGGGTTCGATCCTTAGTCAGGGAACTAGATCCCACATGCTGCACCTAAGAGTTCACAAGCTGCAACTAAAGATCCCACATCCTGCAATGAAGACCCTGTACAGCCAAATAATTAAATAAATAAAAATATTATAAAAGAAAGTTATTTTAAGGAAAAGGACTATGCACAAATGAGCTATAACTAGAAATGCGTATTATAAATCAAACTGCCAGGAAATTAAGGAGAGTCCTTCTTGCCTTTTATGTCAGTTCACTTTTGTATAACATGGTAACTTTTATACTGGTGGTATAAAAGTTGGCTATGGAACGGTAAAGCTAAATCTTGAATTTTTGAAACAATGGGTTCTAAATATTCCTGTGACAAATATTATTGCATGAGGAAAAAAGATGTCCAATATTAAGTGGCATGTAATTACTTTCTGTAAGATAGAAAATACTGAATATAATGCCTAAGGATGGGGAGATGTTTTTCGACTTGCTGCTTCTTTTCAGTTTCTATAACCTTCAAAAAGCACTTTGTCAACATTCTGCACAAACAAAACCCCCAGTAGAACAATATCAGATGACATGTATGCATTAAGAGAAATACATAATTACTAAAAGATGAGGAAATTAGAATTTAAGTGGAGACAGCTTTTTATTTTTTAATAGTAAGTTGTTCTCCTGAATGAGAAAAGAAACAGACATATATTTACAAAAATCTATTTAATCAAGGATAATGCATATATTGTATATTCTAAGCTTTTTCACAGTCAACTATAATACATAATGGAGAAGGAAATGGCAACCTACTCCAGTACTCTTGCCTGAAAAATCCTATGGCTTCTCTATCCACAGGGCTCGCAAAGAGTCGGACACGACTGAGCAACTTCACTTCACTTATAATACATAAATCAAAATATTCACTTGCCTGTTTACATTAGAGTTTTGGAGAAGGATATTTCAAAAACAGAAACGAGAAGGACTTCCCTGGTGGGCCAGTGGCTAAGACTCTGAGCTCCCAATGCTGGGGGTCCAGGTTCAATCCCTGGTCAGGGAACTGAATCTCATATGCCACAAGTAAAGATCCCACTTGCTGCAACAAAGACTCAGCACAGGCAAATAAATAAATAAATATTTTTAAAATGGAAATGAGAAAGCCAAGAAGATGTCAGCCTTCTCCCTACTTCCACGACAGGTGTTAGTGGAAAATTACTCTGGTTCAAAGTCCTTCTATACCATTCATGAGCTTATGTTCTTGGTGGTGAACCTTGCCACATATTTCACAATCATCTCTTTACTTCATCTCCGGTTAGAGGTCACTTTTTAAATCTATATCTGTGTAGTATGGGTAAAAACTGATTTCTACATCTTTAATTAGGGGAAGCAGAACCTGGAGAATATACAATACTCCTAAGACACTGTTTAAATATTCAACAGAGAGAGCTGGTCTGTCTGACAAAATGTGAAAAGAATTGGAGAGGTTGGTACCTGGCCTATAGAGCAGTTGTCATGGAATTAAGCTCTACAGAAGTGTTTCCCAACCAGCAGGAATCTTGCCCTCCTGGGAGACTTGGCCACATCTGGAAACCTCTTTGGGTCATGGTACTGGGCCTTCCCAGATGGTGCTAGTGGTAAAGAACCTGCCTGCCAATGCAGGAGACATGAGACATGGATTCGATCCTGGGTCAGAAAGATCCCCTGGAGGAGGGCATGGAAACCCACTCCAGTATTCTTGCCTGGAGAATCCCATGGACAGAGGAGCCAGACGGGCTGCAGTCAAGGGGGTTGCAAAAAGTCAGACACAACGGAAGCGACTTAGCATGCACACGCGTACAGCGTGCACTAGGGTGTGTGCAGGGTGACGCTGGCCTCCAGTGGGCAGAGGCTGGAGAGAATGCTAAGTACCCTACAGTGGACAGGGCAACCCCCATTCCTGATAGAATTATCCAGGCCAACAAGTCAGCAGTGCTGCTGTCAAGGAACTGGTATAAGGGACCTTAAAAATCACCTGGTATAGTAAGTCACTTCACATTTAAAGCCAGAGTGGTTCAGTGACTTATGGCAAGTTAGAAATGAAGTTTAGAATCCAGGCTTCCTGACGTATGCCTATAATCATGCTCCACTACAGTGTCTTCTAAATCCCCAAAGATCTTCCTCCCCATCTCTTTCCCAAAGCCTCTGAAAAAGTGTTGTCAGAAATTTTTCTCTGTGCAGATTGAGATCTGGAATATACCATATGCATGTTTCTCTATATGAATGCACTTTGTTTTCAAACTCCACCTAAAAGCTTGCCGTTGGAATGGCAAGTCAATATAACTTTCCCTTTAAGAACTTGCTGTTTAAATCTTGGGATTATCAACACACTCATTTGATCATTTGAAAAAAGAAAGAGAATGGAATATTGAATGAAAGAATCTGTAAAAATCAAAACTATTGCAGGGGAAAAAAAATAACAGGAGGAAGAGAACCAGAGAAACCAATGAGAGGAAGCTTAAAATAATCCCACAAAGTTATTTTGCAGCTTATAATTTTCATTTTAAAAATCTTATTCAGTTGTACAGCTTAAACTTATGCAATGTTAGACGTCAAATATATTTCAATAAAAAACCACATAGGTGACTAACACACAAAACATCTGTTTGGATTAAAATATATTCAGATCTCAAGAGCATGCCACCAACTTAACAGTCCTAGCATTTCTCCTTTGCAGTAGTTTATAGTTAGTTCTGAAACAGTTTATTCATTTCTTTCAGTTGAATAAAATGTGAATCAATTGTTACTACACTGCAGAAACAACACTGTGGGGGCAAAGATAGCACACAGTCCTAGCTTCTGGGAATTCACAGGCTTCCAGAAGAGACAGATGTGTAAAAATGATGTCCAGTACCAGACACTAGGTGTAAAAAGAGAGCCGTGTCGACAGCAGGTATGGTAGTATGCACTTATTACGTCTGCCTGAGTTGAATGTCTCTAATTAACACAGACATTGTCATTGCTTTCTAGACTCCTTTGTGGCCAGAAATAGATGTTCACAAGACAGAGTGGCAGGATTGGAAGAAACTACAGTGTGATCCCTTTACATACAAAATCACGGGAAAGAACCCAGACTTTTAGTCCAGATAGACTTGGATTTGAATTCCAACCTCTCCTCTCAGACACCCACACACATATACCCACATACTGGTTGTTCTTGGTCAAGTCACTTATCTTCTCTGAATCTTGGTTTCCTTGTCAGTAAAATTAGGAAACTAAAATACATTGTGTTCATACATAAAGTCTATAATTAATAAACTTTTGTATACTTAAAAATTTGCTAAGAGGACAGATACTATGTTAAGTTGCTTATCACAATACAAAATAATAATAATAAATAAAGAGGAAAAGAGAAACTACATTTATGACATAGATTATGGTGATGGTTTCATGGGTATATACTTATCTCCAAACTCATCAAATTGTTTACATTAAACATGTACAGCTTTTTGTATGTCAATGAAGTGTGTTAAAAATATATTTTTTAGTACCAGGCAGTAAGTACAGTTAGTACTGCCTGGAAGAAACTAGTTATTATGGTTGTTATATTATTTTTGTTATTATTGAGAGGGTTGTATTTTGAGCTGAATGGTTTCTATTAATACAGAAAAAAAACAGAAAATTAGTTTGAGAGACACGTCTCCTTTGGAAAGTGGTTCTATAACCAAAGCATTCCAGCTCGGAATCTAGTCCCATTTCCTGAACCACTAGGAATTACATATAACATTAGAAAAGTGTGGCTATATATGTTCACCTTCGACATGTATTTTCTTTGTGATGTTCAGGCTATCTTAGGTAGTCCAATAGAGAGCTTCCTTTGTCCACTACCAAGACCATGACTAGACAAACATTTTCAATGACATATTGATGGCTCTTCTATGGGGCTAACAAGGCAGAGATTTTATTGACCCAAGCATCTGCTTTTTATGTGTTTTCTAAAATCGCTTTCCAGGTCTTCCCAGGTGGTGCAGTGGACAGGAATCCACCTGCCAATGCAGGGGACATGGGTCCAGTCTCCAGTCCGGGAAGATCCCATGTGCTGCAGAGCAGCTAAGTCTGTGTACCACAACTACTGTGCATACGCGCTGCAACTGCGGAAGCCCGAGCATCTAGAACCTGCGCTCTGCAACAACAGAAGCCTTTGCAGTGAGAAGCCAGTGCACCGAAATGAAGAGCAGCCCCAGCTCGCCACAGCTAGAGGAAGCCTTCGTGCAGCAAGGACGGTCCAGCACAGCCAAAAACCAAGAAAATAAAATTGCTTTCCAGTAGCAATCTGATCTGTAGACAGCTCTACCTAACTCCATAAATACTTCTGCGCTTGTTAATCAACTTCTAAGTGCACTGGAGATGTAATGAAGGTGATAAACTGCATTCTTTCTATTATTTATTCCAGTTTAAGAACTAATTCTTCTCAGTAATATATTCCTCCACCTAAAACAGACTGAATGGATTGAAAGTTGGCCACACGTTTTTCCCTGGAAAATTGTATTTGTCTATTTGCTGCGCCACCCACTCTGCGTTCACATTTGAGAGGTGCTAAATAAGTCACACATTTGAAAATGTCATGTGTGTCTAATTTTATGCCTGGCAACATACTTTTTTTTTTTTAAATTTTAAGGAAAGTAAACAATATGCCATATTTCAAAAATTTTGCCAAGCCTTATGTTATTGTTACAGAGCATGTAATCCTCCATGGCAGCAATTTACCTATATAATTTCATAATAAAACCACATGCTTTTCATTTCTATGATATGAGGAAGGCTTGGACACAAATAATGGCATTTGATCTTTCATAAATATAATTAATGCCAGAGGGAAATTTCTGAGTTATATCTTTTCCTTTGTCATGGAATCAACAAAATTATGGGAAACAGAAACCAGAATATATTTGTTTGAAAGTTACAAGAGTGATAGTGTAACTATTACAGAGAGATCCAAGGGAAAAACTTACTTTAAATCAAGATCATTATCAAAAACACTTGAACATGTACAAAGATAAGCTTATTTTAGAGAATTGCATTTGACCAGTCTTCCATGTAAACTTATCAGTGGTTAAGTTGTATCAGATAAACTTAACTTCATTTTATTACTGTGTAACAGGTAGTAGTTATTTTTCTATCAATATTAATTCCCTTCTATACTGCTGATTCCCCTGCTATTTTTTAAAGTGACCCTTTCACATTAAAATGGAAGATCCTGTTGGAAACATATCATTCTACTACTTTCTTTCATTTATTCAAAATCTATTGGAATACAAGTCAAAAGTGCTTCTTCTGTCTCACTACTCCCCATCTTGAATGGATTCCTCTTCCAGGAAATGGAAACACAACCATCCAGATTGTCAGTCAAATAACCTGGGAGTCATCCTTCGTTTCTCTCTTTCTTCCTCCCAGAGAATCAGTACACAGCAAGTCTTTTCAATTCCACCTACAAATAAATCCCAATCCTTCACTCCTCTCCATCTCTACCCCCACCCCTTAACTCAGGGCCACCATCATATTTCTCATCAGGCTAATACAATACCTGCTCCAACACTTCACCCCAAGTTCTATCCCCAACCGCTCTCCACTAGCAGAGACTCTGATCTTTTATATCCACAAATCAGATCACATCGAAGCTCTGTCTGAAACAGCTTCTGCCCTTCTCCTGGAAGCCATAGAGGACTCCTGCCTCAGCTTCAGCTGCTCCACTCCATGCTCCACCTGCCACATCCTTTGCCAGGGAGGCCCTGTCCCTACTTTTTCAGATATCTCAGTTGTCTTTGATTGCTCTGCTCCACTCACTCAATATTATCTCACCATGAGCTCTTCATCACACTTAATGCTTTTGATTCTTTACAAAATAAGCAAACTTTATTTTTTAGGAGCAGTGTTAGGTTTATTAGAAATTGAGCAGAGAGCAGAGCTCTCATATTGCCCCCTTCCCCACCTCCCTCAACAACTTCCCTTATTACTAACATCTTGTATTTGTGTGGCATACTTGTTACTAATTAACTCAACATTGATATGTTATCATTAACTGAAGTCTAGAACGTAGAGTTGGGCTCACTCACTCTTGATGCTGTACGTTCCATGGGTTTTGACAAATCCATAATGTCATGTATGCATTACTGTAAAATCGCACAGAAAAGTTTCACTGCCCTAAAAGTCTTAACTACTCATCTCTCCCCCACAACTTCTGACAACCACTGATCTTTTTTTACTGTTTCTATCGTTTTGCCTCTGCCAGAATGTCATATACTAGGAATCATAGAATATGAACACTGTTTAAATTTTTTAAAAACAGTAACTTAATTATTGTCTCTGTCGTCTTCTGGAGAATAGGCACCATGAGCACAGGGACCTTATCTTGTTCCTTCCTTTGCCCAAAGGTCCAACAGGCTCACAGTGAACCCACTGCAGGAATTCCTGGATTGAATGAATTGATGAATCCACCTACCAGCCCTGAAGGGAGCAATTGCCTACACACTTTTGAAACATTTCATTCTCGGTTTCTTCCAGCAACGTTGGAGCAGACTGAGAGTTTTGAATTTTACATGGATGCTTTGCAGCTATTGGGAAAAGAAGGGTCAGTTTTTCCCTGGCCCCAGGGAGTTTAATGTGTGGTGACTACAGGTTCTATTGCTACTGGAGACCAATATGTAGGGTGGGAATTTATCCAATCATGTTGGATACATGGGGATCCACCCTGAGCTAGAGATACAGAGTTTGAAGCATATCTAACAAGTTAATAGCAACCTCTGCTCTGACTCCCTCAGCCCTCTAGTGCTCACGAGCTGCTCAGGAATCTGCTTTCCCACTTTCTTCCTTTCACCCTTGACTTTGCTCTTCTGGATCTTAAGTGTTTACTTCCGGAAAAAGGCAGCTTCCCAGATGGCACAGTGGTAAAGAATCGCCTGCCAGTGCAGGAGATGCAGGTTCGATCCCTGGGTAGGGAAGATCCTGGAGAAGGAAATGGCCACCCACTCCAGTATTCTTGCCTTAAAAATCCCATGGACAGAGGAGCCTAAGGGGCGACAGTCTGAAGTGAAGTGAAGTGAAGTGAGTCACTCAGTTGTGTCCAACTCTTTGTTACCCCAAGGACTATACAGTCCACAGAATTCTCCAGGCCAGAATACTGGAGTGGGTAGGCTTTCCCTTCTCGAGGGGATCTTCCCAACCCAGGAATCGAACCCAGGTCTCCTGCATTGCAGGCAGATTCTTTACCAGCTGAGACACAAGGGAAGCCCAGAATACTGGAGTGGGTAGCTTATTCCTTCTCCAGGGGTTCTTCCTGACCCAGGAATTGAACTGGGGTCTCCTACATTGCAGGTGGATTCTTTACCAACTGATCTATCAGTGCTACAGTCCATGGGGTCACAAAGAGTCAGACATGATACAATCTCCACTTGAATCTCTCTGTATCCCTTTCTATTTTCCTTTCCTTCCAATGTTCCCAGCAGAAAAATACTGTAATTGTGACTTATAAGATAGAGGACAACACTTGAGATTTCCTCTATTACAAAACAACAACAACAACAACAAAAAACCACATATTTTAAAACACAATTAACCATAACAAGAAACCATATCCTACACTACCTAAAAAATGTCCAGAGGTGTCTGTCAAAATTTCCATAAAACCTCCAAATTTCATTAAATATTTTTACCTGTAACCTCCACTATTTAGCTATAAAAATCTGTGTTCTTACTCTTAAATTATTCTTTTGTTGATCATGTCACAATTTTTAGAAATCTTCTTTCTGACTTCCTGACCCATAGGAGATGCTTCTGAATTCATGATGATGGGAACTCTAGGGTGACTAGAAACTTGCTACTTTCTAAAGCTTAGATTCTTGGAAATATGCCAATCTTTAGCTTATTTAAGGCCTTAATTGTTTTTTATCCTTCAAGTTTAGACCCACTCAGCCTCTATCTTTCCAAATTGAGCCCTAATCTTTCTAATATAAACCCCTTCCCAGGACAAGGAGCACAAATAAACAAAACCCATTAAGACACTCAGCAACACTGTTGACTGCTGCAAGCATAATTGGAGTGATGTCTTTTGCAGGGGGCATTTAAAAACTAAGGAAGGAATGCTTTTAGAAATGTGCAAAATTAAGAAGAACATAGCACACAGGAAAAAAGATATTAAAACCCATTTATAAACTTCAAATATTTTAAGCTATATCACAGAATTTTCAAAATAACAATATTTTGTCATTCTGTCAGAAAGGTAACTGTTAATTCATTCAACACCAAGAAGCATTGCCTATTTTAGTGTGTTTGAGTTTATTTGGAGTTCTGTTTTAAAAATTTTGAAATATACTCTTAAAGGCTTCATATCTATAACTTGTCATTTACAGAGCTATTTGCAGTGTATGCTTTTACACTTTTACATTATTCTTTCACCTAAGAATTAGTTGATTATGGATTGTTTAGCCTTTTAGCCTATAATCATCTCATTTTCATGCCTGGAATTTCATAGAGTGCTTTCAAGGCCCATTAAAAATAAGAAAACCTTATTTTTACTCATTAAAAAGTAAATTTACCCCAAGACATATTTCTTTTAAAATTTTTCCCAACTTGCATAAAGATGATATAAAAGAAGAAATAAAGTAAGCCCAAAGTGCACCCATGAGGTTTAAACGACTTTGAGGGTTTCAGTGACCTCGGTAAATCAGTTTCTGAAGCTTCATTCTCAGGGTTGATCAAGTTACTAAAAGCCTCAGTGCAATTATAGCCTTATTCTGCAGGTCAGAATCCATAATTCCATAGGTTTTCCCTTAGCTTTCACTCTGCTGTTAGATGTGAAATATTCGCAACCTAGCAGGATCAGAGCCTTGCTTCTGTTCCCAGTCTTTCCAACATTCTTTTTAATGGCAGTGTATCCAGTAATATCAAATGGTGGGCTCAGTAACAGATAAAATATATAAAGAAACAAACTTACCATCAAACACGTTACTATAATGACAAAGATGCTGAGAAAAATGACAACAGCATAAAATCCTTCTTTGCTCCAGATTTTGTCCGCTTCATGCTGCCCTTGTAAAACGTTTTTCTTTGAAAGCAAAACAGAAAGTCCGATGTTAAATGAGAGCTTGAGGAGACTGGCGTTCTTATCAGACACTAAACATATTTTTAGCTTGATTCCATCCAGTGTAGTAGAACACACCTACATCCCCCGCTGCCAGAGCTGCTTCTCAAATTGATCTGAGACATCGGATTGCTGTTCTCATACATTAAGACTACTTTATCTCCTGTAGAGGAGCAAGCATGCCCGACATGGCATACTGGGCCCCAGCCTTTGTTAATGCCCCTCGAGCTCTCTCTCAGAAACTACCTGGTTCGTAGGTGAGAGAGTTGTGCTCTTTTCTGTGTTGAGGAAATTGTTTCTGAAGCTTTCCTTACTGTTTTCAGACTCCTCCCACAACACCAACACCCTGATTTATGTGCTGTAATACTGCTCTCAACTTTTAAACAAAAGTGAAACAGGTGCAGTCTCATGATGCATTCATAAACAGAGCAACAATGTCGAGATCATTTCCTTCCTTTTTTTTTTATGAAATCTTTTTAAAAAATCCAGTCTATTTTGTCAAAATCTGATGAATGTACCACTTTAACCATATAAATTGTTAGGACTTTATATTTTACTGAAATCAATGGAGAGCATCAAAATATCTAAAATTATTTGGTAGGTAATAAAAGGAAAATAGTTTTATTTATTTGTTTGTTTATTAACTTAGCTTACTATTAGAGGGGTGAAAGGGTAGAGAAATAGCATGAATAAAATGTCAATGAGTGATTTAGTTTAATTTTACCTATTCTTTTAAAAATGCATCTACTAATACACATCTTATAATGCAATGGAGTTTTATAATTTATATAAATTATAATTTTATATGTTTTATAATTCAGTGAAATTTACAGATTTAGGTTAAAGAAAATTTAGCTGGAAACCAAATGGTCCACAAATAGGAAAAACATATAAAGCTAAATCAAGTTGAATGCTCCCACTCATCTAAAATTACATTTTGTTGAAGCCTGATTTTTCTTCCCTTTAGTTGAGCTGTCTCCAGTGATTAAGAAAGCCCTGAACAATAGATAGTGAATGATGAAAACCCACAAAGAGAGTGGCTCTGGAGAATGAGAGGTCATCTTGAGCATTCCAGAGGCAGATGAATTCCCAACTTAATGTAACCACTGCAATGACTTCAGCCTATACTATGTGGAAAAGAAGAACCACCCAGCTGATCCTAGTCAACCTATAGAATCCTGAGAAAGAAATAGTAATTGTCTCAGAAAAAAAAAGTCTTCAGCAAAACCTGTTCTTGTAGGTGTCTGAATTTTGAAATCATTGTTATTTATTTTTCAAGACTTAAAAAATGCATTCCAAGTTTGTAAATTAGACAAAAGAAATATTTGCCTTTTGAAAAATATTTTATGAAAAACTTCTATCTTGAAACTCAAGTGAGTCTTGGTGGCAAGTTGAACAAAACAGAACAGAAAGGATCTTTGAGTTCAATTGTGGTTATAACAATGTGAGGAAGACTTCTATTGCTTGAAGTAGCTTAATTTCCCTTTTTTTTGCTTGTAAAATATACTTAAATTCACTGTAATACTTTACCTTGTTTAAGACAGAGGCAAATTTATAGATGCAAGAAATGATTAATACATGTTTTTAAAATACATGAGTGGTAAGTTGATGGAGAATCTGAAAATGCTTACTTGTTAAATAAGTAGAAACTCATATGTCCTCCTAAAAAGGAAATCTTGGGTTCAAGTGACAACTTGTCTTAGCCAGACCATATTTGATTCCAATGTCTTTGAAAACATAGCTAGAAACTAACAGAAAAGTAAACTCTTGTAGAAATCAAGTATAAATATGGAAATGAGTTTTTTTTTTTTTTTTTTTTTTTGCAGGCAACTAAATAGCATCTATTGCTTGGTATAAAAGCAAAGCACTTAAGCCTTCAAGTAGGCAGCATAAACTTGTCAAATTTAAGTGTGAGGATTCGAGCTTTAGTTCATATAAAATTTGGATTAAAAAGGAGTGGTTAGGTGGGTGGAAAAGAGATTTTGTGTTCCTAACCTGATTTGGTTCATTTTTTTCCTGCTATAGTTCAACACCTCCTGGAACATCAACATGTTCTTTTCTGCTTAAGACAAATCAATTATGATTTCTCTTTTAAACAAAGCAGTAATGATGGAGGAATGAACTTCCCACCTCCCATCCCCCTACCCCTAGTTAGAAAGACACATGTTTTGAACTCCTAGAACTTAGTCACTGCACTTTCTTGGTAAACATATTTCCTTTGAGTCATGCTGGTCCTACTGAGCACTACTATATTTGTACAGAGATCTAAAAACCTTGATAAGGGCAGGGTAGTAAATGAAAAAGTTTGTAGTTAAGAGCCACAAATCATAAGATTGTAATTCATGAAATCTCCAGTCTAACCTTTGTATAAGGTTACCGTGATGCCTTTTAAATTTTGACAGGGGACTGAGGGTTCAATGATTCAGAGGCTCCATGGCCAGGTCACACCAATGTACTGTATTATCTTTACATCTTATTTCACAACCATATCACTTTCCCCTTAACTCTGCGGCAGTGGAAGAAGCTGCTGGGTTTTGCTTTGTTTGATCATTTAAAAGGTGGGTGGTTTCCTATACTGACAGCAATGACTTCTTTACATCCTGTTTAATAATTTGATGCATTATAATTTCCTTTTTAAAAAAAAACAACCAATTCTGACCCCCAATACTGGGAAATATCTCCATTGCTAAGAGAGATAATATAGAGACTTTAAGAGTTATATCTTTTTAGAAAGGTGAAGCACACAGAGTAAGAATAAAATGGAAATGTTACAAATTAGCTGGTTAATTAATTGACTTAGGCAGATTAATGAGATGTAGCATATAATACTTCATCACTTCCTGGCAAACAGATGGGAAACAATGGAAACAGTGACAGACTTTATTTTCTTGGGCTCCAAAATCACTGTGGATGGTGATTGCAGCCGTGAAATTAAAAGATGCTTGCTCCTTGGAAGAAAAGCTATGACCAACCTAGACAGCATATTAAAAAGCAGAGACATTACTTTGCCAACAAAGGTCCATCTAGTCAAGGCTATGGTTTTTCCAGTAGTAATGTATGGATGTGAGAGTTGGACCATAAAGAAAGCTGAGCACTGAAGAATTGGTGCTTTTGAACTGTGGTGTTGGAGAAGACTCTTGAGAATCCCTTGGACTGCAAAGAGATCCAACTGGTCAATCCTAAAGGAAATCAGTCCTGAATATTCATTGGAAGGACTGATGCTGAAGCTGAAGCTGAATATTTTGGTCATCTGATGTGAAGAACTGACTCATTAGAAAAGACCCTGAAACTGGGAAAGATTGAAGGCAGGAGGAGAAGGGTATGACAGAGGATGAGATGGTTGGATGGTATCACCAACTCGATGGACATGAGTTTGAGCAAGCTCTGGGAGTTGGCGATGGACAGAGAAGCCTGGTGTGCTGCAGTCCATGGGGTCACAAAGAGTCAGACATGACTGAGCGACTAAACTGAACTGATCATATAACAATATGATTTTGTTACATAAATGCCAAACTTCCACCATATCATGCACAAGGTAAACAATTTGGTATGCATGATCTGACCCATGTTAACACTGATTGTATTCCTTCCTGTCACTGTATGGCTAGGACTATATAACTGTTTAGACAACTGGCTAATGTCTAAGGGAACAATCACCAAACTCATGAATTAGGTTTTATATTTATTTGGTATGATTTTTTTCTCTTTGTGAACATTCCAAGAAGGTATCAGTCATTACCTTGAGCTTTTATTTAAAGAAGATAACACCCTCCTTTGAAATATAAGACCTGTGAAACTAGGGTAATTTGCAATTGAACAACAACAAAATCTTAAATCATTTTTTTCACTATCAACGCAGAATGTACTGCTTCAATAGACATTTAATTAATTTTATAAACACATTTAAAAAAAGAAACTAAAATAATGAATTTTATTTTATTTCCCTGAGATTTAACTTATTAGGCAAGAGGAAGTCTAGTTTTCAATCTTTCTGAGCATCTTTAAACAATAATTGAGGTCCTACACTGTTCTAAGTATCATATGAAAATATATAAAAGAAAAAATGTCTTTGTTGCTCAAGAAACTTAAATTCGAAATAAACACAGATGAATAAGTGAAAAGAATTCTGTTTGGTATTTGTCTATGTTTCCCAAGGGTCATTTCTGATTTAAATAAAATCAAACAAATAAATAAATGGCAACAACAAAAAAACCACACCCTTCCCTGGAAGTAACTAATAAAAGTGTAGAAATGGATGCTTCAAGACAGCATTCACCATGTTCTGTAATCAAGGTAAAGGATGAAAACCCCAAATACCAGTATTCCTTTCTTTTTGTTCTGATAATAACCATGTTACCATAACAGGGCTATAATTTGGGGATTAGAAATGTGAAAGAATGGGTTGAGGCTTAAGCTGTTTATTACACACGAACCACAACAATGAATAAAGAAGTGGGGAAATTCGCAGAATACCTATCAACTTAAAGAACTATCAACAAATGCTCTTGCAGAGCCTCTTGGACTGTTTGTGTCTGAAGCTCCCAGCAAGGGCCTGTGAACAATGAAGATGGCTCTCTCCTGGCTGCAGTTAGAGCTTCTGGTCAGAAGGTATCACTGGGTCCATTCTAGAAGTGCCAGAAGAAAAGGCTGCAACAATCCACCATTCCTTGATGAAATGTTCCTTATATCCAATTAAAACACATCCTAGTCTCCTGTAATATAAAAATTCCCATATTCTAGATTTCCTAGATTGTTCAGTTCAGTTCAGTTCAGTCGCTCAGTCGTGTCCGACTCTTTGCGACCCCATGAATCGCAGCACACCAGACCTCCCTGTCCATCACCAACTCCCAGAGTTCACTCAGACTCACATCCATCAGGTCAGTGATGCCATCCAGCCATCTCATCCTCCGTCGTCCCCTTCTTCTCCTGCCCCCAATCCCTCCCAGCATCAAAGTCTTTTCCAATGAGTCAACTCTTCGCATGAGGTGGCCAAAGTACTGGAACTTCAGCTTTAGCATCATTTCTTCCAAAGAAATCTCCTTCAGAATGGACTGGTTGGATCGCCTTGTAGTCCAAGGGACTCTCAAGAGTCTTCTCCAACACCACAGTTCAAAATCATCAGTTCTTTGGTGCTCAGATTTCTTCACAGTCCAACTCTCACATCTACACATGACTACTGGAAAAACCATAGCCTTGACTAGATGGACCTTTTGTTAGACTCCCACAGCTCTTTCAGGCAACATCATATTTTGATGATCAAATACACTTTCATTATTCAAATGCAGTATAGGCTTGTGGTCTACTGACAGCTAACAGTTCTGTGACAGGCATTCAGGTTAGACTGCTTGCCTTCACCAGGCTGAGGTGTGTTGCACCTCAAATATATGATTTTAACTACTTTTTGGTATGAGCTTCCCTTGGTTCGCAAATCTAGATGACTCACTAAACTGCCATATTCCTAAAGCCTTCAAAATGTCATTTAAATGCAGAATAACGCACCAGAAAGAAACAATTATTCACTGAAAGCTTATGGGTGTGTGTGTGTGTGTGCGTGCATGCGCTCAGTCGTGTCCGACTCTGCAATCCCATGGACTGTAGCCCGCCAGGCTCCTCTGTCCATGGGATTCTCCAGGCAAGAACATTGGAGCAGGATGCCAAGTCGCACTCTAGGGGATCTTCCCAACCCAAGATGGGTAGCAGTATAAATTAATCTAATGGTCTTTTTTAAATTTTAGAGATGAGTTGTTCAGAGCAAAATGTATACAAGTCAGTCTGTGAGGGGCCTGGACTATGGGCATGGAGTTTGGTTTGATGTATAAAAGGGAGCCTCTTCAGGGTCATGTGCGAGGGCTAGGGAGGGGTCTGGGTGTCTGAGCTCACGTTGATTCCTTCTCCTGGTCTCTCTGAAGTATGAAGTGTCCTCTTTTTCTCAAAACCCCCACAGCACAGTACGGTTATGCTTTCGTAGCCCTGTGTTCTCCTTGCTTGACTCTTGTCACCCTGTTATGAATAGAACTCACCGAAAGCAAAAATCATATTTTATTTGTGTCTTTGTTTGCGTATGCATTTATTTTTCTGACTTTGGACACCACCTAGCCCAGTTCTTGGCTATTTTTATGCCCACTGTATGCCAGGCCCTGAATGAAGGCCCTTCTGTGTACACAGAAGATGGAATGGCACATGCTCTCAAGGAGCAACAGTGTAGAGACGGCCCTGAAGGCCAACAGGGGATACGTCTTTGTACTAAACTCAATGAGAACACAAAGCCGGCAGCCATGCCTGTGGAGGCACAGGGGAAGGCTTCACTGTACAGTGGGCTGATCTTGAAACACGAAAGATGTGTAGATGTATCAACATACACACAAGCCCATGGAGAGAAGAAATGGTGTGCGGTGTCCTGGTGCCCATTAAGTTTGGATTTGCTGAAGTGTAAACCAAAGAGAGTGTTGTTCAACAATAATAAAGCTCTATACACAAAGAACCATATATCACAGTCAAAAATTCAGACTTGATCTTGCAGGGTTTAGGCATGGGTGGATTTGCTTTTAGAATAATTACTCTGGTGGCAAGAAAGAAAACACTGTGTGTGTGTGTGCACGTGTGTGTGTGTGAGTGTGCATGCTTGTATGCATGTGCATGCATGTATGTGTGTGCGCGCGCGTGTGTGTGTGTGTATGTGTCGGGCTTGGTGGTGGAGAGAGCAGGGAAGAAAACAACACTAAATGCAGGGAGGCCAACTGGAGGTTGTTACAGTCATGGTTCAGTGATGAAATACATTTTCGTTCTGCATTCAAATTATATTTGTTCAGTGTCTACTCTGTGATGACTTCCATGTATTTTCTTACGTTTAAAATTTTATTCTTATTTCAAGTTTACGAGATGAGGACTGTACCCAATTTTTTTTCTTTTCTTTTTTCGTTTCCTTTTCCTTTCTTCCTCCTCCCTCCTTTCTTTCTTCCTTTTTTCTTTCTCTATACTCATGTAGTATATGAAGAATCTGAGTCTCAGAGAGGCTGATGCTAGGTAAAGACAGACTGAATTTCACAGAGACTAAATCACCCAAGGTCACACACACATTTTAAATGCTGGCTTTGGGATTCAAACTCAATCTTGTAACAAAGCTTTTTATACCACACTTGACATTTGCTATAATGAGAGGCGGTGCGCTTCACTGCAAAGGGAAATAGACTAGGAATAAGATATCTAGATGCTAAATACTGCTTAATACTTCACTTGTTTTGTCACCTTGATGAAATCACTTACTTTCTATGGGCCTTACTCTCTGTATCTTTGAAATGCCCATATGTGTTTTCTCAATGTCTAATTCTACGATTCTGTGAATTTAATTATGTTTATTTGGGATGATGTTTATTCTAGCAAATTTGTTAAGAGTGGGACACAGCAAGGTGAAGTAAAAATGAGACTGAGTTTATTTAGGAATGAAAATGGTGGAGGTGGTAGGGGAAATCTGAAAAGTGCCAAATTTAGAAAACACTGTAAAGGAAATATTCACAGTTCTAAAGACTGGATTTCTCTCCAATTAAAAAACCACATTTCATATTAATCCCATGGTAGGCTTCCCTGATAGTTGGTAAAAAATCCGCCTGCAATGCAGGAGACCCTGGTTTGATTCCTGGGCCGGGAAGATGTGAAGGGAAGGGATAGGCCACCCACTCCAGTATTCCTGGGCTTCCCTTGTGACTCAGCTGGTAAAGAATCTGCCTGCAATGTGGGAGACCTGGGTTCAGTCCCTGGGATGGGACAATCCCCTGGAGAAGGGAAAGGCTACCCACTCCAGTATTCCAGCTGAGAGAATTCCATGGACTATACAGTCCATGGGGTCGCAAAGAGATGGACACGACTGAACGACTTTCACTTCACTCTCACACACACGTGGAGTTCCCTGGTAGCTCAGCAGTCAAGAATCTGACTGCCAGGGCAAGGGGCAAAGGTTTGATCCCAGGTCTGAGAAGATTCCATATACTGTGGGGCAACTAAGCCTGTGCACTGCAACTACTGAGCTTGCACTCTAGGGCCCACAAGCCACAACTACTGGGGCCCATGCACCCTAGAGCCCGTGCTCCGCAACAGGGGAGCCACCGCAGTGACACGTCCAGGCATTGCAACTAGGGAAAGCCCATGTGCAGTACAAAGACCCAGCACAGCTGAAAGGAAACTACTTTATTTCATTTAGAATTCCAAGGGGTCGCAAAGAGTCAGACACAACGGAGTGACTTTCACTTCATAGTGGGAAAAAGTGACCATTTTGACAACAAAAACAATGAGAAGCAAAACTGTTGAGGAGGAAAGATATCAGGGTGTTTTTTGGAACAGCTCAGTAATAAGCAATCAATTGACAAATATATCTAAATGACTTTTCTTCTGGACATTTTGTTGAATAAGTCAAAATAAATTATAAGGCCATAAAGATTGGAGAAGAAATTGTCAAAAAGTGAAACTTTGATATGAAAATGAACTTCCTTAAGGAATAAAAATACAGAGAGTGAAATCAGAGAATTTTGACCCTAAGGGAGATTTTTATATTATCAGTTAACACACAATCAACAGCCTTCATCTCAAAGTTTCCTAGAATTGGGTTGTGCCACACTAACTGTGCAAAATTTTAAATGAAATATTCCACGCAACAACCTACCTCAGGGGAGACGTCTGTAATTCCAAACTGGGATAAACTCTGATGCAAAACATTGATATTGAGGGAACGCAGCACTTCTTCAGATGGCAGAGCATCAGAAAACCCTGCTTTCCGATTTATGGGAGACACAAATAGTTCAACACTGTTCTTCTTTTCCTAGGAAAAGCAGATTATTTGTATATGTTAGTAGACATGTGAAGCAAGTCTGGAAAATATTTTTTGCTTTTCCTCTAGAGATATTAAAGAAAACCAGAACCTTAGATTCCTAAATGGCATCTTGGAGATCACTTTTATTAAGTATTCTTTTGTACACTTAAAATTAGCAGCCCAAAGTCCCACATCTTTAAATGGCCTTCTTTCAATTAGTTAACATGTCTAGTTTTCTAATTTTATATTTCACTAGATGCTGGTTTATTTTCTATTTGATATTATAATTTTTGAGATATATTGTTCAGATGTTTCCTGAGAAATTGTGTTTAAAGAAGTATTTTAAAATTGAATGAACTAAGCAAAATCTGATTTAACAGTACAATTATTAGACATCATCACCCCATCTTATAACTTGCATTAATGTGAAGACTGGACTAACTAAGGAAGGCGATGCTGTCTTTGAATTTACTTCCCTGATCCTGTTTTTCACCTTAAGTATGTGACACTCTTAAGATCTATTGTTCGGTAGAAATGCAAGTGTTATGCAATGATATCATGTTACTTTCCTATTAGTCTGACCTCATTTGCTGGGACAGGGTGAGAGGACTTCTTATCATAAATGGCTGATGTGCCACACACCCATAAGAAACAAACACGACACAAAATGATGCTGCCATCGATAGATTCTCTTTCACAACTTATGCAAAACACTTATAAAGAAAACTGCGGTTAGCTTTTCTTTTCAATACACAGAGTTTTATCCTGCTAGAAAACTTTCTTTTTTTTTTTAAAGGAATATTTTCTTTGCATGCAATTTATCAGACATTCAGTCAGGTATAAAATTAAGGACAGCTAGCAATCCAGGGAAAAATGTTTTCGTGTTTGCAGCAAACAGCAGACAACAACTGGATATCACATAATGCTGATGTGAAAGATGTTGATAATAATTCAAATAATTTATGATCTAATAGCAACGATAGTAGGGAGAGACACTTGTTTTGTACTTGTCATGCTTCACTGTGCCTTAAACCTGTTACCTCCAGGACAGAGGTATTATAGTCATTTCATGTTGTAAATGAAAGAAACTAAGTAACCTGCCTTAGGTCATAGAGCTGGGGCAAGGCCAAACTGGAAATGAAATAGAATTCTGGGTCTGTCTCCACAGCACTTGCTCTTAATCACTATACTGTGCTTCCTCAGGTGTCGTCATAACACAAACTATTACAAAAACTATTTTTAGAAACAGACATGCATAAATGCTGCTAACATTCTCTGAAGATATGCATATCCCTCTCTAGGTGTGGCAAATCCCTCTTTTACCCTTTCAAAGAGCCATTATACTCTTTAAATCTACACACATAAAAGTATATCTAAGATATCCAAGTACATATATATATAAAATCTAGATCTAAGACATCTATAATACCTCACTTCTCACTTGAGTTAGGTACACTCTGGATATAAATAACTTCTTTCAAGGTAATGAGAAATGCTATATTTCTTCTTCTATTGTCAAAAACTTTGTTTTTTAAAAAAATCTTATTTAGTCCCAGAGATTAGCTGACTCACAGAATAAAAGTTATTATGGGGATGAACGTAATTCACCTGCCACACAGGAAAAAGGAAAAGAAATAATAATTCTAAACCAAAATTAAAAGCAAATTCTTCTCCATATGTGGAAATGCAGGTATTGATGCAGTATGAAACTGGGCCCGAGCAGGAGCCTAAGAATTTAGGGCAAGGAGAACGAGAAGTCCTTGCTTGAGTTTCTAAGGCAGCAGAAATTAAGAACAACTTTAAAACTGTAAAATATTATTCCAAAGTCCCTTTTCACAGGAAGCTTTGATAATATGCTTTTTATAAAGAGAAAATCATAATATTTTAATCTGCCTTTCTTTTGCTCACACCCACTTTCAAGTACAGATGGGAACATGTAGTTGGATGATATCAAGGTCCCTAAATACTGAGGAGAGGAGGAAAAGAAAGGATATGGCTGATTGATAGGTCTAAAGTGGGCCTAATAGAAAAGATCCCTTGGGCTTACTTCATCCCACTTCAATTACCCATCCAAGTTTTCTCTTGACTTTTCAAGACTATTCTTGCATTCTCCTTGGACTGCTGTCTTTCAGGATGGTTCTTCTTCACTCTTTATTCAAAATCCTCTGCCTTCGTGTTCACTATCCTTTATCCTCCTATACCTAAAGGGATTTTAATAG
This sequence comes from Capra hircus, assembly GCF_001704415.2. NCBI lineage: Eukaryota > Metazoa > Chordata > Mammalia > Artiodactyla > Bovidae > Capra > Capra hircus. The sequence goes on along the minus strand of NC_030812.1, from coordinate 42,244,887 downwards.
ATGCTGTCTGGAGACAGAGTCTTGCCTGATACAAAACATTTCTCTCTTAGGGAGAATATTTTGGGAGGAGTGTCAGGTTGGTGAGACAGGTATTCGGGGCTTTTCTATTTTTACCTACCAGGGTAGCTAGTCTTGAACTATGAGAAAGTTGACAAACATTTTCTGTAATGGACCAGATAACAGATATTTTAACTTTCAATTTAGACAGACGATCTGTTACAACTACTCAACTCTGCCATTGTAGCATGAGAGAAGCCTTAGACAATATGTAAACAAATGGCTATGGTTTGTTACAATAAAACGTCTTTGACAAAAACAGGTGTTATGCCAGATTTGGCTCATGGGCCATAAAACGACAGGATGGGTGTTCTTTATTGTTGTTCATTATTCTTGAGCCCTGCAATAAAGATCAAAGCTTATACTCCGGAAATGCGAAATGTAGGTATCTTACAATGAGGCGATTGATGTGCACTTGCTGGGGTAAGAGTCCTAAAGCTGCAGCTACTCCTTGGCGAAATATCCGAAGCAAGGTTATGTTCAGCCTGTTTACATCCATTTGCAGTGTCTGGAAAATAAAAAATTCAAATTATAGTAAATATTTGGTTTTCAACATTCAGTTCCTGATGGATGACTGACCACAGAAATTCCTGTGACTCTGAGAAATTCACAGCCGTGGTGCTTTATTTTATTTTTAATGGAGATAAAATTATAGGGACGTTTTACATGAAATTTTAAATGGTGTTAGTTAAGAAGATGGTACATTGTATAATAATGTGATTTGTCTAGTTATAATCAAGAATTCATATGAATGATCAATTCATAAAGAATTTCACTGAAACGTGTACTGATTTATTTTGCTTTAAGTCCAGATGATAAAATGGAACGTGCAGCCAAGTACATTTCAGTAATCCAAGCCAGAGGACATCTTTAATTTGTGTTCACACACAGTCACAGAGAGGAAGATTCTGTGTAAGTTCCATAACACCAGACTTGGCAGTTTCTCTATAGAGCAATTTGCTGCCAGTGCAAGGCAGAAGAATGAGCTGCAATGATGCGTTTTCAAACTCTGGTAAAGAAATCAATGGAACTGATAATTCAGTCTAAGGTAAATAATTCTTATTCAATTGCTTGGGCACACACTCTTAATTTTCAAATAGCTTTGGAAAAAGACAACTAAGTATTTAAGAATTCCTAAAATATAAACCAAGGTATGCAATTAATACTACATCCTTAATTTAAGCCATGGGTGCTGTTATTACATTAAAAATCAGTTAACTATGTATTTTCAAAACTGCATCATAATCACTTGAAATGGATGCTTTGCAAGGTGGGGAAACAAACCCTATAGGCATTTCTTATTTTATAACGCTTAATTCCCTAATTTGACCATAGAAGATTAACAGTAACTGTTAGATGACTGCAATACCATCTGTTCTATAAAATGAGGTGCAGGTCTATGTACACACTTTTGTGATTAAGCGATTGGCTTTAAGTGTAATCTACTGGAGTGTAAGAACTCTTAGAGGACCTTCTCCCAGTTTGCTGTGGAAGAAGAATTAATACTGCTTCAATAGTTTATAGCTTTGTTAGGAAATAGTAACTTCTCTATACATAAAGTTGGTACAAAATAACTGATTGGAAACTGGACCAAATACTCATTGCTACAGGTGGCGCAGCGGTAAAGAACGTGCCTGACCAATGCAAGAGATGCAGAAATAGTAACTTCTCTATACATAAAGTTGGTACAAAATAAGTGATTGGAAACTGGACCAAATACTCATTGCTACAGGTGGTGCAGCGGTAAAGAACGTGCCTGACCAATGCAAGAGATGCAGAAGATGCGGATTCAACCTCTGGGTCAGTAAGATCCTTGGAGGTAGAAATGGCAACCCATTCTAGTATTTTTGCCTAGAGAATTCCATGGACAGAGGAGCCTGGTGGGTTATAGTCTCAGTTCAGTTCAGTTCAGTCGCTCAGTCGTGTCCGACTCTTTGCGACCCCATGAACTGCAGCACGCCAGGCCTCCCTGTCCATCATCAACTCCCGGAGTCCACCCAAACCGATGTCCATCCAGCCATCTCATCCTCTGTCGTCCCCATCTCTTTCTGCCCTCAATCCCTCCCAGCATCAGGGTCTTTTCAAATGAGTCAGCTCTTCGCATCAGGTTATAGTCTACGGGGTTGCAAATAGTCAGACACAACTGAGCACGCACACACACACATACACAGAAATCAAAGGGAGTGGGGGAGGTCAGAAGTATGCTGGTTTCCAATCAAAATGTACACCCAGCTGAAGTTTATACTGCTTTTGCACCTTCGAGTCTTTTAACACTTGCATAGGGACAGGGGCCATAGGGCTTGGTCATGTTAGGTAGCTGGAAGACTCCTGGCAAAAACCAGAAATCCAGAAAAGGGAAGAACTATTGAAAAACTCTATCCAAACCCCCAACTATAAGGTACAATTTGCTTCTGGGGAGGGGAAAAGGAGAATTTTGCTGGGAGTATGTAGGAAAGCTACATTAATGCCATCAGCAACACTTAAAAAAAAAAATCAAACAAAAGCCATTTAATGATTCACAGTTGTTTGTTATGTTATTCTCTGTGCTTTTCTATGGTTTTAAAAATGTTTCCTTTATACAAAAGTACACTTTGATGCAGTGGTTTCCTAGGTGGCACAGCAGTAAAGAATCCGCCTGCCAATGCAGGAGACACAAGAGATGCGGGTTTGATCCCTGGGTGAGAAAGATCCCCTGGAGGAGGAAATGGCAACCCACTACAGTATTCTTGCCTGGAGAATCCTATGGACAGAGAAGCCTGGCAGGCTACAGTCCAGGGGGTCACAAAGAGTCGGACACGAGAGTGACTGAATACACACACTTTGATGCAGAAAGTAAAACTGAAAGATGAGTAGGATATGGAAATGCAGTAATGAGAAAAACCCAATACTTTTAAGCACACTTCATATTTTATGAAAACATGCTTTATGGAAAATCCAAAAGATTAGAAAAACTAAATCCATCTGGTAGCTCTGAGAAACAGAGACTTCCTTTTATCTAACAGCTTACTTTCAGCTCTGCAAAGCTGTGGAAGCTGCCAATAGATATTGGACCTTGTATTGGAGACTGTTTACTCCCCTTCCTCTGGAAAGCCCAGAGATGGGTTCCTCTGTTACTGCAAACACTGATGAGGAGCCACCGACTTCTGGCTCACCAGCAGTGTTTGTCAGGCAGGGTGAGCAAGCAGGCACAGCCCTTGATTCCCATGGGCATGATTTGGAGCCAACAGTCTATGCTGAGAACTGCAAGCCAAGGGGGTTGTGTACACACTTGAGAGCTCAATTCCCAGGGCCATGATTAACTTGAAGCTTGTAACTGTGGAAACAGTATTAAAGTCTAAGTTTCTCAGATTGAAATGGCAAATGGATGTGAAATGGGAACTCAAGGTTTAAAATCACTCAAGATGGCAACATTCCAAGAAGGTAAAACTGTGCCTTTGAAACAGAAAATTTAGACTCCCTAACTAAAATGAAGAAGTGAGTTGAAGTAACTGGTTAAAACTCCAATCATCTGGTTCATTGGATCAAATATTTGAATAATTTACCTCAGTTCTCTGCTTGCCTGTGAAAAGCTGAACTGATCTCAGAGCACATGCAAGTATTTCTGACTATTCACCATAAAACAGTAATTCTAAAATACAGTACCAACAACAACCACAAAATGTATTGGAAGGCCTCTTACATGCCAGACATTATATACAATTACAATTGGAGAAAAAGAAAGGGTTCTAGACAAAATGAAAATTTTATTTCAGGGAAAATAAATATGACTTCCTGTAATAAGAGAATATATGTTACCTTCTTCCTCCTGGAGAGATGCTAGAAACACACAGCTTTTTCTCATCCTAATATGTTAGATAATAACAGCTATGACAGAATATAAATTTCCATGGCAATAACAGTGTCACAACTTCAAAGTTACCATATAACAGTACAAGATATATCTCAGTCTTATTCTAAACCCATTTGGTCATTTAACATACAAATGACTGAAAATTTTGTTTAAAAGAAATTACAACGCTCTTTCCAAGTACAAATGCTAAGCCATTTCACAGTAATGAATGATGAAAATAGTTATTATCCCAAACAACTGAGTATTATTATTGATATTACTAATATCTAAACATATAAAAAATTGAACATGGTAAAAATTCAGAGATTTCAAGCTCTATTTGTATTTAAATTTATTGGGCTTCCGCCTTGCAAAGAGATTCCTGAGTCAGTTCCTTTGATCTGGGACCCATGACCCCTCACTCAGGTCTACTTTTTCCCACAGAGAAAATACCCCTGTGTAATATGAGTTTCTTTCTTTGGTCACCAGACAGTCTACTAAAGCATTTGACGCCTATGAGTCTTAGATATAAATCAATTTGAGGAAACTGATTAAAATGTAACACCTGAATTTATGTACCAGCATTATGTTTAAATGTATGTGGCTGGCTTTTAGTTACTTATATTTAAAGGACAATTGAATTATTTTTGCCTGGGGGGTCAGTTTTCTAAATGTTAGTCACCTCTTGAAGCTACTAGGCAGCTTGGTCTGTCATCTGATCACCCGAGTAAGAGTCAGGACCACCCCGAGTGGCCCTAGTAGGGGAGGAGGGCCAAAGAGAGGTCCTCAGAGCCCTCACAGAAGCCCAGTTCCAATTCCCAACAGCCACCAATGAGCCCAGCTTCCTTTAGGACCAAGCCTGTCAGGAAGGCTCCACTCACCCCTTCCTAACTTTAGTGTGCGCTCATTGCCACCCAGGATCTCTAAGCTCATTCTTGGCAAGGAGTTTTCCCTTTACGGCCAGCAGTTGGAATGTCAAGTGATTCCCAAGTACAAAAGCAAAAGTTTCTCTGTCTCTGAACGGAGAAGAAAACCTTGACCTATTGGAGGAATTTTATACATCACTCAATCCCTTCTTTTAACTCCCTACTGTCCTCTACTGTTGCTTACATACTAATCATTTTTTTTCATACTAATCATTTTTATTTCCGCATTTCATGCTCCCACCTTTCTTAGAGTCCTACACCTGCAGCCTTCCACCTGATTGTTCCATTTATACCTCAAACACTATATTACTCAAACTGAACTTAATGTTTTCCCTCTCCTCATCCACAACCAAATTTACTTCTATTTCTATATTTAATAAAATATAATGCTGTCAGATTTCCATGACCTCTCTTTCCCTTCCCTTTGCTTGCATCTTTCAGTTCTCTGACAATATTCTATGTTGAACTTTAGTTATTTTTGTTTAAATTTTAATAATAAAAATCCATATTACAAAAACTTTAAGTTACAGAAGGATATAGAGTAAAAAATGGAAGCATGCTTGCGTTAGCTTCTCCTAACTTTTCATTCCAATCCTCAGACACAACATTGCTATGTCTTGTGTACTCTTGCAAATATTTTCTATGCATATAGAATGTAAAACAATGTATATTTATTATATACCATGTTTATTATTATTAAATACAAATATTGTCCATAACTTGCTTTATTCCACTTAATATATATTTAACTTATTAAATATATTCTAGATATATTTCTGTATTTACAATATATATTGTCATTAAATATCATATTTTGAGTTTCACCTAATAATTTCTTACTATAGTTTAGCTGATCCCTTTGACTTTTATTATTTTAATAGATCTAAATGTATTTTATGTTATGCTATCTTTTAAAATTTGTTTCTATACCTCCTTAGTTTTCTGTCTTTTGTTAAGTGGTATATTTTTTTTTTTGGTCATTCTCAATTTTTTTCTTCATGTGCCTATGTTCATAATATACATATTGCATGATAATATATTTAAATCTTTATTTATTGATTTGAAAACTTCAGAAACTATTATTAATTGCTGCTATGAAAAGTGAGGACATGTACATCTCTTCCCATCAATTATCATGATCATTTTCCAGTTTTTATAATTACATTATTATTTTTGTATTGTTATATTTGATGATATTTATGTTTTTATGTAATAGAGACTACTCACTAAACCTATTGTCTCCTCCTGGTATCTTAGCCCATTTATATCTTGGTGGAGCCATGTAATAGTGCTCACCAATTAATGTAAATTAAAGTGAAGTGACATTTTCAGCCTGAGGCAGTCTTCTCTACCCTCTCTCTTCCCTCTGTTTATAAGCTGCATGGGTCCAGCGTGACTCTGAAGACTGTAATGAAATGATGGAGCCATACAAAAGAAGATGCACAGGACCTGATCACTGCATGGAGCAGAGGTCCCATTCAACACTTGTTAAACAGCGACATGAGTTAGAAACAAACTTTTATTGCATTAAGTCACTAAAATATTGGGATTGTGTTAGCATTATTTACACTAATGGATATATTCTGTAATTAATAATTTTAAGGCTCTATAGTATTAGTTACATATTCATAGTCAAGATCATGATCAGCTCTTTTTCAGAAGGGCATACCGTTCCTGAATTCTTTATTTTGATGTATTTCTTATTTAGCCATATTTCATTATCAAGTAGGTTCTTTACGGCAGGCTTCATAAGCACTATGTTTCCTCCCATGTTATGTGTTTGAAAATGTAGTTATGGTGCCTTTAACAATAAATTACAACTTGGTTGAATATTAACCTCTTGATTTAATCCTCATTTTTATTTTTTGCCTTTGAACTCTGCTGCTGTTATTCCAATGCCTCTTGGCATTGAAAATTGCTGTGAAAAATGCTCTGGCCTGAGGCCAGCCTGTCTTGTAGATAACTTGCTTTTCTGCCTGCAATCTCATAGTAGTCTTTATTTTTTAAAGTGAAAAAGTTTCACCAGGATGTTTCCTTGATTTGATAGTTTTTGCAACATAGTATGCTCTTGATGCAGAGAAGGCAATGGCATCCCACTCCAGTATTCTTGCTTGGAAAATCCCATGGATGGAGGAGCCTGGTGGGCTGCAGTCCATGGGATCGCGAAGTTGGACACGAATGAGCAACTTCACTTTCACTTTTCACTTTCATGCCTTGGAGAAGGAAATGGCAACCCACTCCAGTGTTCTTGCCTGAAGAATCCCAGGGACGGGCGAGTCTGGGCGGCTGCCATCTCTGGGGTTGCACAGAGTCGGACACAACTGAAGCGACTTAGCAGCAGCAGCAGCAGCAGCAGCAGCAGCATGCTCTTGATGTCTACACATCCCAGATGTCTTGTTTCAGAAGTATTTCTTCCTATTACACATCTGAATGGTCTTTCTTCTAAATATTTTTTGGTTCATCTTTAAGGATACTAATTATGCAACTTTATATTCTTTCTTTTTAACCACTTTATGTACTTGTCTTCTCTTACCACTTCTTTATCTTTAGTTCATCAAAAATTTCTCAGGTCTACTCTGTGTTATGTCTTTTCAATAGAATTTAATCTAATTATTTGGTTTCTAGTGTGATTTTGATTCTGTAAAGTATGTTTTATTATTATCTTCATTTATCTTCAGAGTTCTGTCAGTGTATTCTTTGCGATGTTTCAGATAAGATACGTTCTCTCTTAACTGTTTCAGACAGGAAACGGCACAAAACTTTTGTTTATAGCTTCCTAATCTTCTCTATCCATTTTTAAATCTATTTTTTCCCAAAGAGTTCAGCTTCCTTTCTCTTTTAACATCCTCCAATGACTTTCTATTACATTTAGAATTAAATTCAATTACATGGCTTACCAGGCTTTACTTTATTTGGCTCCTTTTCCTCCTAAATGTCATCTCATGTCTCTCCCTCAAGTCACTCCACCCTTTTTTTCCAGCTCCTCAAACAAGCTGTGCTCATTCGCACATCATGGGCATGGCATCTGCCTGCCCACTGGATCGTCATTCAACAGCACTATATGGTGGGTCCTTCTGACCTTTCTGCTCTCAGTTTGAGTGTCGTCTCCTCAGACGGGTTGTCCTAGCCTGGCCAATCCCTATCACATCACCCTGCTTTATTTTCCAGATAGCATTCCTCACTATCTTATAGCTTCTTGCTTCTTTTTTTGTTGTTTGCTTATTATATACCTCCCTTCACTAAAATGCGCCTGGAGGAGGGCATGGCAACCAACTCCAGTAATCTTGCCTGGAGAACCCCATGAACAGAGGAGCTTTGCGGGCTACAGTCCATAAAGTCGCAGAGTCGGACGTGACTGAAGCAACCTAGTATGCATGCATTCACTAAAATGTGAGTGCCGCCCTTGTGGAATCTTGCCTTTCTGGTTCTCTGTTATATCCCCAGGACCTGGAATAGTGTCTGGCACTTGGGAGGTGTTTAATAAATCTTTGTGAAGTGAAGGAATACGTAACTCATCACATTCAACATTGTGTAGTTACTATGCTTGACCCATGAGTAGCACTCGCTTGAAAGTTGTGGGTCCACTTATACACTTATTTCTTTCACTGGATATGCACCCCAGCACTACACAAAGCAAGGGTTGGTTGAATCCAAGGATGCAGAACCTCAGATATGGAGGGCCGACTATAAAGTTACATTTGGATTTACAACTGAACGTTGGGGTCGGTTCAGCTAATCTTCACATTGTTCAAAGGTCAAAAACTGTAATTGGGTGGAGCTTCAATGTTGGGGCTTCCCAGGTGATGCTAGTGGTAAACAACCCACCTGTCAAAGCAGGAGACATTAGAGACACAGAATCGATCCCTGGATCAGTAAGATCCCCTGGAGTAGGAAATGGCAACCCCACCCCCACCCCAGTATTCTTGCCTGAAGAATCCCATGGAGAGCGGAGCCTGGTGGGCTTTGATCTTCACAACTGAGTGCACACATACACATGCACACACATACACACATGCACACACACTGACTACTACACCATTCAGGAGGGGGAAAAATCAGTTTATTTCATCTAACCAATTCTTTGAAACTTGTTTCTAACTCACAAAATCAATATCAGCTTCCTGAGTTGTGTGTTATACTGTTTGTAAACAGCACTTAATCAGTGTGTATATTTCTTGTGACTAATTTGAAGAGTTTTAAACTTTCTTTCTAATTTTAAAGACCAAATATGCTCATGATAGGAGATTTAGAAACTTCAAAGAATTAGGAAAAAAAAAAATTATTCATAATAGTTTATTCCATCACCCTGAAATAAAGCTTGTGGTGTTTTAGTGTTAGCTTTTTTCTAATATGTAGGTAATATAATGTAATGTGCACATATATTATATATATCAGTTCAGTTCAGTTCAGTTGCTCAGTCGTGTCCAACTCTTTGCGACCCCATGAATCGCAGCACGCCAGGCCTCCCTGTCCATCACCAACTCCTAGGGTTCACTCAGACTTGCGTCCATTGAGTCAGTGATGCCATTCAGCTATCTCATCCTCTGTCGTCCCCTTCTTCTCCAGCCCCCAATCCCTCCCAGCATCAGAGTCTTCTCCAATGAGTCAACTCTTCGCATGAGGTGGCCAAAGTACTGGAGTTTCAGCTTTAGCATCATTCCTTCCAAAGAAATCCCAGGGTTGATCTCCTTCAGAATGGACTGGTTATGTGAATATATAATATATAATCTAATATATATTATATATCTAGTATATAATCGTACAAATATGTATCCATTTTAATGTGATGCTATAATTGCCACGTCTCTATGCCTTTTCTCTTCCCATAATGTTAGGAGGAAACACTATTCCCCAACCCTGATGTTTTATTCTGTATGGTGACATCTCAAATATAGTAATATTCCTGGTTCCTCCCCTCCTCAGTCTCCCCAGGGGAGGGTAAGTGATATGTAACTGGTGCACTTGGAATGAGACACTGGGGCATATGTACCTCTGTACTCCCTTTAGGCGTCTGCTTGCCTGTAAAGACAATACAACCTGGTATGCTCTTTGCAAATAGTAAAGGAAGTTGGGAAGGCTCTGTCCCTTCCAGAGGCCCCAGTTGCCCAGTACTCTTGTGACTGGTGGGTGAATTTGCTAAAGAAGGAGAGGCAGGCACAGAAGTATACTGTCATGCTCCTAAGTCACAGTCCAGCAGCTCCACCAGCAATAAAGTTACATTTTTTATCTTCACAGGTCTGTTTCCTCTGTCTTCCTCAGGCAGGAGAAGGGAGATGCTTTTTCTTGCCCCCCTTAAACACTAATACATGGTGCAACAAAGCTATACATTACATTGTACCCCAGTGCCCATACCCACAAAAGGCAAAAAGTCTCAACAACTATTTTTGTTAGTTGGCCTTGATTTCAGCATGGATATTTACAGGGGTGGCAGGGTTCAAGGACAATCAAGTATATGGTGCTGTGGAGTCAAGAGCAGTTTGTGAAAGAGGTTTGTCAATACTGCTGGATGCTGCTGAAGGTTAAGAAAAATGCGGACCGAGCAAAGGTTCTTGGATTTGTTGATGAGAAATAATTGGTGATCTTCAAGTAATGAATCTCCACATGTGGTCCATGGTCCATTGGGAGGCCAAGTGAATCCTCACTGGAACTTATTTGAAAGTGCGGGATCACTGTGTAGATATATGGGTGCCTGGGGTACAATCCCACAGACTTTCTTTTGTCTTAGGTATGTGTGTTCATTAGTTGCCCAGTCATGTCGAACTCTTTGCAATCTTTTGGACTATAGCCCACCAGGCTCCTCTGTCCATGGGATCTTCAGGCAAGAATACTGGAGTGGGTTGCCATTTTCACCTCCAAGGGATCTTCCCGACTCAGGGATAGAACCCGAGTCTCTTGCATCTCCTGAATTGCAGGCAGATTACTGCTGAGCCATCAGGGAAGCCCTCTTCTGTCCTAAAGCGTCCCTTAATGAGTTTTTAAGGGTTAGTACAATTTGATACTCATAAACTAAAGTTACTGCGTTATGAATGTATATTGAGACTTTGGTAGGGAAGGTGGGGTGTTAAGATGTGATTGGATACTGAAAACACAGGCAGAACACCAAGGCCAGTTTTTTCTGAGAACAAAGAAGACAAGATGGTAAATAGATAGAAAAATCTTTTCCCTTCAGGTGGTAAGAATTTTGACCTTTATACTACAGCAATCACGCATCATGTGACTTAATCTTTCTTTTTAAGATCTCTACACTGTGATGAGCTACCTCTTTTAACACATGACATGCCAATACTACTTTTAGGCAGAGTAATGTTTTGTAAGAATTTGAAAACAATTACAATGTCAGATTCATGAGTTTCTCATATCCTAGACTCTGTTAGAGCTGCTGCTGCTGCTGCTAAGTCACTTCAGTCGTGTCCGACTCTGTGCGATCCCATAGACGGCAGCCCAAGAGGCTCCACCATCCCTGGGATTCTCCAGGCAAGAACACTGGCGTGGGTTGCCCTTTCCTTCTATGGGCTGCTAAAACAACTGATTAGCTAATCAGTTAAAACAATTTATGAGGAGCTAAATGAAAATTGGTAGAGAGTGAGAAAATGTATCTAAATTCTTATTTAGAAAGGAAAGACCTTGTGGACCAGGGAGATGTTCAAGAGCTTCTTGAATTATGTTCTCACACATTTAAAAGCTCTGGAGTGCTCGGTTTTCTAATAGCTAGAGAGAATGAATATGACTTAAAATAATTATGAGTTTGGAAGTTGCACAAAGGTAAGCAAACACCAAATAAGAAAACTTTGCCACAGTATAGTATAATAGTTAAGAGCATGGTTAATAAGACAGATTTTGATATATCCTGGGCTGAGAGACCTTGGTCAAATTACTAACTCTCTCTGAGCCTCAGTTTCCTCATCTGTCAAATCGAACGTGAACAGCATACTTTTCACAGGGCTTTTGAAGATCACCTGTTATCAAACATAAAACAGCTAGAACTGATAGATAAAAAGTGCTCCATAAACTCTGCTTAAAAATCTGGATTGACTGTACATCAATGTTGAAAACAATGAAGTGATCTACTTCTCTGGATACTCAGCACATGGGTGAGGAGCAAATCTGCTGGCTAAATGAAGGTCTTATACTTATTTCCTGGAACAGTAATAATATTAATATACTAAGAAGTGGCCTGATTGGATTTCCAGTGCTTACATTTACTGATTTAACAGTCAAAGGACTTTGGCCAAAAGTCAATTAGGAAATCTAGGTCAGAGGAAAAAGCAATGGTCAAACAATTTGGTTTTGCTAAAGTGACATAATTTTGGAAGAATACCTGCATGAGGTTTAAGGTTAAAATAGCACATTTTAAGAAGGGGTCTTTGACTTCAGAATCTCTACTTCCATTTGCTTCCTACTACACTCTTTCTAACCATGGTTGTGTGAACCATCAACTCAGATCCAAATTGTATAAAAGACTCCTTATAGCTACTGAATCAAATACATATTCATGATCCTTTTCTCGTTTCTCTCTCTACTACTACAAATTAAATATTAACATGAAAAAGTCAAATCTAGGGATTTAGATTGGAATCCGTATCCTACTCGTTTGAAAAGCTTTTTACAACCAATTTTTTCTTCATTTCATTAATCTCCCTTTTCTGTTTTAATATTACCTCTTAATTAGTGTTCCCTTTCACATCCTCTAATAACATTCTTGTAAAAAAAATCTTTTCTTTTGCCTTTAAAGACTCTTCTATTGGAATTTCACTGATGGTCCAGTGGTTAAGCTTTCACTGAAGGGGGCACAGGTTCAGTTACTGGTTGGGGAACTAAGATCCTTCATTTCATATTCCTTGTGGCCAAAAGGAAAAAAAGCCTCCTATAATTTAGCAATAAAGTTAAGATTTTTAATACATTGTTCTTAAAACTTTAAATTCTATTTAATTTGGAGTAAGCCCCCATCTTTATAATGAGCTACTTTAAAAAATCATGAAATGGTGAAGGTCTTGACTTTTCCGAGTCAATGGAGGAGATGAGGCTTCCAAAAATTACAAAATAACACTTCATATACTTTTATGATACTATCATTCCTATACTTTGTGACTTGGTGTCCATTTACACTTAGAAAAATATTTTAATAAAAGTCACAGATACATCTATGGGTAAGATAGAAGAAAATACAGTTTTAACACAGTTCTTTGGAGACAGGATAAAAATCACGATTTACCCACAAATAGATATTACTCTGAGTACAGTAAACAAATATAATAGCAAGTTACTTGCTTTTAACAGAATTTTCAAGTCTCATTATTATAAGCTCCAGTCAACAGAAATTTCCGTATTCAACTCCCCTGATTATGTTTTCTACCTTGTACTGATTATTGTTTCTTCTCCATTATTCTTATTCCTGTGTTGCCTTTCAATCTCCTCTCTGTTGTTACTTCCCCTCCCTGTCCTTCAGCATCTCTTATGCTGCAGGCAGGCACAGTAACCAAAAGCTTGAATGGAAAATGGCAAGAATCAAGGCCAGGCAGAAACTCTGCAGACAAAAGCCCAATGCTCAGACGAATGTTGCCTGAAAAATGAGGTCAGACTAATTCAGGTTTCTACATTCAACCCCGTCAGGATGAACTCTAATCATCACAGCCATGACAGCTCCATTCATGCAGCTTTTCTGAAAAGACGGAGGAGACATCTGACCACCGAATACAGTAAGAATTGTGATCAGGCTGATTTCTAAGTGGCATTTAGGGATGCTTGGAAATAGACATTCCAGGGCAAAGTAATAATCCTTTAACTCCTCAAGCACTTTGCTTCCCAGTCAGAAAGTGATGCTTCCCAAGCCATCAAGCATGTAAATACTACCTTAAAAAATGAAGAAACTAACAATCATTATAGACCCCGGATGCTTTATCCATCTGTGGGTTGAATAGGGAGATTGTCTCCTTTTATTTTTATGGACTTATATGCAATCAACAGGAATATATTCTTTGGGGACTTTTGACTTTTTTCACATGTGAAATCTTGAGCTGTGAGTGGCAGGGAGGACCACACAGGCTCTGAAATATCAGTCTGATCAACAGGGTGGTTTGTGGTCTAACATCCCTGGAAGGATGTTATAAATTTCCTTTTATTTCTATTCCCTCCATGAAGTAGTTTATGTTTCACTTCAATGACTGTAATAGGATTCTCTTTCTCACTCTTCTGGTGAACTACCTAATTTCCCAAGAAGTATGGTAAAATAAAACGAAGTTTATTGGCATGTGTTCTGGAATGCAAATAAAAACTCTGTGATTTAGTGTCCTTTCAAAACTTTTATTCTCAGGAATCTTGATTTTTCTGACACAGTGGGAAGTAAGAATTTTCTGCATAACTAAAAATGAATAAAGAGAGAAGGTGGAATAAGTTTTAGTCAATATTCTTGTGTTTTTTTTTCATCTGTAGAAGGAGATGACAAAATAATAAGCATATAATTTCCCACAATGTGTTATTTTGGTGATTAGAATGCTGAGAATCATCTCATTTCTGGAAAATAAAGGTTCTGAGTGATGTTGTCTGCAGCATAACTTTAATGCACAGCATGACTGTGCCAATTTTATTCTGTTATTACTTCTCAATCTTCTTAGTGATACTCCTTATTTTTTCCTTTAAGCATAATTGGGGTCATGATATTTATTAGGATTGCTATATCTCTGAACTAATTATTAAATTGTGGGATAGAAGTACATGTTCAGAAAAACAAAGGAAACTATATATATCTTATTCCTCCTTGTTACAGCTAAATATAGAAATGGCTGATTTCTATATTTCATACAACACAATCTAGCATCAATTATCAACTGGATAATTCATGCCAGCAATTTAAAAATAAGTTTAGGACTGTGGAAGCTGTAGGGAAAGATATTTTGGTGTGCAGAATTAAAAAGCCATGTCTCCTTTAAAGCTTTAATTTCTATTAAATGGCAGATTTAAACATATTATTCTCCTTGTATTAAAAGACATTAAAAGAAAATCACTAAAAACTTTTATTTCTCTTTAGTCTAAAATCTTGCTGCTAAATCCTAAATCCTTCTTTGGAATGATTGCCAAACCATCGTTTGGCATTATAATGTCCTCATGTTTCACACGAGAAACATTAAAAAAATCTGACAGCCCTATATTTTGTGGCAAATAAAGGTTGATTTCTTGAATCAAATGATATATTTGGGGCATCTTGATGATTGTTTTCTGCAACATTGACTCAGACAGGAAGTTAATCCAATTTTATGATTAAGATGGATGAAAACACCAGATGTACTGTTTTCTGACATTGTTATTCATCATCACAGACAACAGATAAAATCAGAAGAATCCATAATTTTGCACCAACACCAAAATCACTCTATTATCTTTATTTTTTTTTATTATTATTTTTTTTTTTACTCTATTATCTTTAAACATTCAACCTAAATTCTTATTTTTAATCCTTGTACACCCAGGACTTTGTATAATGCTTAGAATACAATGGGAACTTGACACATTTTTTTGAAATAAACTTAAGCGAACTAAATATTTTGAGACTTTTCACCTGAGGATAGCACTTTCTGTACAGATTAGCTAATGAATTCATACATAATTTTTAATGAGAGCCCTAATTCTTATGAGGACTGCCCAGCTTTCGTAATAAGGTTCTTGGTTTACTGGTAGAAAACAACAAAGCTGAGGTCCCGGCTGGGAATTAGACAGAGGATATCTCCTGTCACCAACTGTTGTTTATTGGTCCCCCACATCCGATCACAATGGAAGATACTGACTAGTCTTTTCGTGAAGTCTGCACACAAAGGCAGGGTCCCCAGGATGCAGTACGATAAACTGTCTAGATTTAGTAAGCTCGCCTTTCCTTTTCTAGTTATCATAAATGCAAGGGGTCATCTTTTCCCCCAGTGTCAGTGTGGGAATTACACCAAGCAAAACCAAGGAAATAGCTGCCCCACTCAATACCTTTTATGGAAATTTTCCAAGTGGATGTATTTGTAATTCCATTCTTTTTATGACAGACACAATATTTTGGGGGAAATACACATCTTTATTTTTTATATCACTGCATATAAAGAAAATATGTATTTCCCATAGAATATTTTCTAAAACTGGGGGAAAGGCCTTTAGCTTAATAATTTTTTAAACTTTTTATTTAATATTGGAGTATAGCCATTTAACAACGTTGTGAGAGTTTCAGGTGGACAGCAAAGGGACTCAGCCATATATATATACATGTATCCATTCTCCCCGAAATTCGCCTCCCATCCAGGCTGCCACATAACATTGAGCAGAGTTCCCTGTACGATACAGTAGGACCTTGTTGGTCTGGATACAAATTTTTTATAAGAAACTTCTAGTAATGGTGGTAAGATTTTTACTGTTCAGAGATATTGAATAATTGCATAGGATTTTCTTTTAATTTCAACTTTGAGGCTAAAGCTGTTTCCCTAGGTATCACAAAGATTCTCTGCTGACTCACTCATATGCGTGCACAACAACAGCTACAGACAGAAATCTCAATATTCAGCCTCTTAACCTAGCACTGTTAGTGTCACGAAAGATTCTCTTACCTGTTTGGAAATTGGCTGGATGCTGTGTTAAGTTCAGTTTCCATTTGTACTCCTCTTTGTGTTATTTCCTCACCTCGGAGAGCCGAACTAATCAGAAGCCCCATTTAGTCACCTGGAGGTAACTGCCTGGCGCTATTTCGAGACGTTGCAGATCCCAGGCCTACTGTAGCAGCCGGTACATTCCCAAGAGATAACTCAGGTGCTTTCTGTTTGGACAGTTTATAAGAACTGAAATGCATAGGGATTTTTTTTTTTCATGACCATTAGCAAAACTATAATATGAGAACTCTATGGACTATAGACAAGCTATATGAAGATTTTTATTTTTTTTTCTGCCCTTAAAAAAATATATATGTTCACAAGGTATTTTCATGAGCAAGTTCTTCTAAAAGTTCCACTGTTTTCTGTAAAATTTCCTACTCGTGCGAGGGACTTTATAGATATCTCACTGCAGCTCTCACCAGGACTTAGAGAGCATTATTAATCTTTTAATTGAAGGGAAATTAAAGTGATTAAAAAAAACTCTAGTAATGAATGTGGTGTTCAAATATAGGTTGGTCTGATTCCATAACTGATTATTTTTTACCATTATACTACATGCACAACTTTATGCAGAAGGATATCAGATAAAAGATTGTTTTTATTATTATAAGTGAAATATGTGGTTAAAAAAATAGGAGGGAATGAAGATAATTTTAAGGTATGATCTCTGTTTTTAAGAAGCTAACAGTTTGTTAGAAAAAACGCTGTTGAAAGTATGGAAAGTATGGAAAGTATGGGGATTCCATGAGTTATGGCCACAAGATAATGCAAGCAAGATTGAAATAAATCTTAACCATTTATACATTATGAGTAGAACAGGAAATTGATTTTTTAAAGCAATGGGGCAACATCAAGGTTCTTAAAAATGCTCATGATCTTTGATTCAGTAACTCCCTCCCTGTATATTTATCTTAAGGAAATGATTTCCATGAACAAAAAAGAAACAGATACAAAGATTTTCTTTGCAATGTGTATGTGCCCTCAGTTGTGTTTAACTTTTTGCAACCCCATGGAGTAGGGCCCTCCAGGCTCCTCTGTCTGTGGGATAGGATTTTCCAGGCAAGAATACTGGAATGGGTTTCCATTTTCTGCTTCAGGGGATCTTTGCAACCCAGGGATTGAACCCGTGTCTCTTGGAACTCCTGCACTGCAAGCAGATACTTTACTGCTGAGCCACCGGCGAAGCCCTCTTTGCAGTATTATAGTAAAAAATCAGAAGCAACTTAAATGAACATTGGTGCAAAAGGATAAATAAATTATGGTACATCAATGGGAGGTAATTATTGCATAATTCTCTTTCTCGTTTCTGCATCATTAGCTAACCTTCTCTATTGTGTCTTTCTAATTTGTCTTCATGGGGTTCTCAAGGCAAGAATAGTGAAGTGGTTTGCCATTCCCTTCTCCAGTGGACCACATTCTGTCAGACCTCTCCACCATGACCCGCCGTCTTGGGTGGCCCCACACGGCATGAGTTAGTTTCACTGAGTTAGACAAGGCTGTGGTCTGTGTGATTAGATTGACTAGTTTTGTGATTATGGTTTGTGTGTCTGCCCTCTGATGCCTCTCGCAGTTCATGGGGTTGCAAAGAGTCGGACACAACTGAACTGAACTGAACTGAATTTGTCTTCGAATGTGCTAAACAAGTCAAATTGAAAGATCTCCTTGTCCAGCTATCACTCCTTTTCATTATGCTCCTTTCAAACAAACTTCTAAAAAGAATTGCCCATGTCTATTGTTTCCGTGCCTCTATTCTACCTCCTTTATTTCTATACTGGCTCCTGCTACATTAAGCCAGGATTGCTGTACCAAGTGGTCAGTTCTCAGTCTCCATCTTGCTTGACCTATGAGCAGACTTTGGCACAGGTGATTTGTTCCTCCTCCCTGCTGTTCTTTCCTCACCAGGCTTCCATGATGCCACACTTTCTTAGTTTTGTATCTCATTCAACACCTCTCCTTTTCAAGGCTCCTTTGCTCACTTCTCTTCATCTTCCTGACCTCTCTATACTGGAGGGCCCAGTCCTCAATTCTCCTGCAATGCCAGAGACATTTGGGTTTGATTCCTAGGTTTGGAAGATCCCCTGGAGAAGGGAAAGGCTATCCATTCCAGTATTCTGGCCTGGAGAATTTCATGGACAGAGGAGCCTGGCAGGCTACAGTCCATGGGGTCTCAGAGTCAGACACAACTGAGCGATTTTCACTATGCTGTGTACCAGAAACTGTCATAGTGTTGTTGGTCAACTACACTTTAAAAACAAATAAACTCATGAAAAAAGAGATTGAGTTTGTGGTTACCAGAGGTGAGGGCAGGGGGAGGGGAAATTCAATAAAGGTAGTCAAAAGGCACAAACTTCCAATTATAAAATAATATAGGGGTATAATATACAACATAGTAAATATAATTAACGGTGTTGTATGTTATATGCAAAAGTTAAGAGAGTAAATCTTAGTTCTCATTGCAAGGAAGGCATTTTTTCACTATTTCTTTTACTTTGTACCTGTATGAAATGATGGGTGTTCACTAAAATTATGGCAAGCATTTCATGATGTATGTAAGTCAAATTATTATGTTGCACACCTTAGACTTATGCAGTGCTGTTTTTTAATTATACCTCCAAAAATTGTGAGAAAAAAATAATAATAAAAATAAAAACCATCTAGAGTTCCTTCTTGATCTCCCTAATAGCATCCTTCCTCCCCTCCTCCATCCCCATCTGTTCCACCCCAGCTACCATCTTCTACTACTCTTCCTCTTATTTTACTCCAGACATTCTTATCTCCTTGCTGATCTCCCAACACAGCGAACTCCTCCTCTGCTCACAGCTTTTGCATTGCTGTCTCACTGTTAGAAACTCTTTTACTGAGATATATGTAGGACTCACACCCTCATTTTACTCAGGTCGCTACTCAAACACTACCTTTTCAGGATGCCTTCCCTAAACCAGACTATTTTAAAATATCATCTTGCCTGTTATTTGTGCCTCCTTACCCTGCCTTACTTTTTATTTTGCAACAATTATCATCATTGATATATAATACTCTCTCCCAACTAGGAAGTCTTCATCAAGATAGCTATTTTGCTTTCTGATTAACCGCACAGTCTAGACAATGCCTAGCTTATGGCAGAAGCTCAATAAATATCTTTTGAATGACTAAAGCAGATTCATAATTTAAGATTGCTGCTGCTGCTGCTGCTAAGTCGCTTCAGTCATGTCCGACTCTGTGCGACCCCATAGATGGCAGCCCACCAGGCTCCACCGTCCCTGGGATTCTCCAGGCAAGAACACTGGATTGGGTTGCCATTTCCTTCCCCAATGCATTAGATAAGCATAAATGCAAAATGTTCTTGTTTAGTCGTTAAGTCATGTTCAACTCTTTTGCAGCCCCATGGACCAAAGGACCAGGTTTCTGTCCAAGGGATTTCCCAGACAAGAATACCGGAGCGGGTTGCCATTTCCTTCTTCAGGAGATCTTCCTGACCCAGGGATCAAACCCTCATCTCCAGCATTGGAGGCGGATTCTTTACCACTGAGCCACCAGGTAAGCCCTAAATGCAAAGTATGTATGTTTTAGAACTACATAAGTACGTTAAGATTCGTAAAGTGATACAAAGATATTAAAATAATTGTGAGCAATGGTTTTTGAACAAATAGTTATAATGTTTCACTAATTCCCAGGATTTTTTTAATAGACCTTCCCTCCCCTGAACCCACTGAAATCTTTAATCCCCAAGATTTTTAAAATATAAAATCACCATGTATAGTTGGGAAATGACATCAGTGACAGTTACAGAAAATGCAGTTGCTCTTTTTGAGAAATGACTAGCTTCAGCCACATATCTCAGAGGAAAAAACCACAGGGATATCAGAGTTAATATCATTGTACATTTGAACATTATCTCCTATTCGGCACAGCACACCAGATAAGTGCAGCAATTCAGAGTCAGAGGGTCTGGCTCTTCCAGTTAATAACCAGATGACTTTACTATAGTGACTTAACCACTATCAAGGGCAGTGCTTTTTAAGACTATTTTTCAGAGTAGTTTTAGGTTCACAGCAAAATTGAGTGGAAGATTTTCCATATATATCCTACTCCCACACACATCCCTAGCTTCCCCAATTAAAAACATTTCTCCCCCGAACTTGAACCCCAGAATAGCACATTGATTGTCAACTGATAAACCTACATTGACACATCAGTTCAGTTCAGTTCAGTCGCTCAGCTGTGTCTGACTCTTTGAGACCCCATGCACTGCAGCATGCCAGGCTTCCCTGTCCATCACCAACTCCCAGAGCTTGCTCAAACTCATGTCCATAGAGTTGGTGATGGCATCCAACCATCTCATCCTCTGCCTTCCCCTTCTTCCCCTTCTCCTCTAGCCTTCAATCTTTCCCAGGATCAGGGTCTTTTCCAATGAGTCGATTCTTCCCATCAGGTGGCCAAAGTATTGGAGTTTCAGCTTCAGCATCAGTCTTTCCAATGAATATTCAGGACAGATTTCCTTTAGGATTGACCAGTTGGATCTCCTAGTAGTCCAAGGGACTCTAAAGAATCTTCTCCAACACCACAGTTCAAAAGCATCAATTCTCTGGGGCTCAGCTTTCTTTATAGTCCAACTCTCGCATCCATACATGACTACTGGGAAAAGCATAGTTTTGACTAGATGGACCTTTGTTGGCAAAGTAAAGTCTCTGCTTTTAAATATGCTGTCTAGGTTGGTCATAGCTTTTCTTCCAAGGAGCAAGCGTCTTTTAATTTCATGGCTGCAGTCACCATCTGGAGTGATTTTGGAGTCCCCCTAAAATAAAGTCTGTCACTGTTTTCATTGTTTCCACATCTCTTTGCCATGAAGTGATGGAACCAGATGCCATGATCTTAGTTTTCTGAATGTTGAGTTTTAACCCAACCTTTTCACTCTCTTCTTTTACTTTCATCGAGAGGCTCTTTAGTACTTCTTCACTTTCTGCCATAAGGGTGGTGTCATCTGTGTATCTGAGATTATTGATATTTCTCCCAGTAATCTTGATTCCAGCCTGTGCTTCATCCAGCTTGGCATTTATGATGATCTACTCTGCATATGAGTTAAATAAGCAGGGTGACAAATACAGCCTTGACGTACTCCTTTTCGTATTTGGAACCAGTCTGTTGTTCCACGTCCAGTTTTAACTGTTGCTTTGTGACCTGTATACAGATTTCTCAGGAGGCAGGTCAGTCAGGTCACTGACACATCACTATCATCTAAAGTCCATAGTTTACATTAGGGTTCATTCTTGGTGGTGTACATTCTATGAGTTTTGACAAATGAATAATGACATGAAATCACTATTATAGTATCACGGAGTATTTTTATTGTTGTAAAAGTCCTCTGTGCTTCTTCCATTCATCCTTCTCATATTCCTAACCACTGATCTTTTTATGTATCCATATTTTTCCTTTTCCAGAATCTCATATAGTTAGAATCATGGTCTGTAGCCTTTTCAGATTAGCTTATTTCATTTAGTAATATGAATTTAAATCTCCTCCATGTCTCTTCATGACTTGCTGGTTTATTTCTTTTTAGCACTGTGCTGTGTGTGTGTGTTTAGTCGCTCAGTTGGGTCTGACTCTTTGTGACCCCAGGGACTGGAGCCCACAAGGCTCCTCTGTCCATGGGGATTCTCCAGGCAAGAATACTGGAATGGGTTGCCATGCCCTCCTTCAGGGGATCTTCCCAACCCAGGGATTGATACCAGGTCTCCCAAATTGCACGCTCATTCTTTACCATCTGAGCTACCAGGGAGGCCCAAGAATACTAGAGTGGGTAGCCTATCCCTTCTCCAGGGGATCTCCCCGACCCAGGAATCGAAGCAGGGTCTCGTGCATCGCAGGCGGTTATATTTCGGGAAGGCTTGAATGCTATTTAATTGTCTGGATGTACCAAATTTTATTTATCCATTCACCTACTGAAGGATATCCTCCAAGTTAGCTTCCAAGTTTTGGCAAATATGAATAAAGTTGCTATAAATATCCATATGTAGCTTTTTGTGTTCCATGTACCCATCCTAGAGGGCTGTTAAGGCGACTGATTGAAGCTTCTATGAAGTTTATCATGTTGTCTGGAACCTAGTAGTCATTCAAGAAATATTACCACTAATTACTTTGCTATTTTTAAGCTGAGCAGGTATTTTCTCTTTATTTCACAGGTAAAAGGACACTAAAATTCAAAAAACTTAAATGATGAACAAAAAGTAGCAGAACCAGAGCTCACAGCCAGGACTTCCTCCTACTCTAACCTCAGTTGTTCTATTATTATGTCATGGGGCTGTTCTATAGGACTCAAGCAAAGGTAAATCAATTTTGCTTATAGAAAATGACGCTTTGTCCCTCTGTTAACCTTCCTGCTGTATCTCTTATTAAGATTATAATTTATACTGGGTTTTATACACACACTAACTCCACTAATATCTCACAAGATAATCACATTTCCTTACTAACGAAATATTTAACAGTGGAGAGATGAGGGAGGAGAGGGTCACTAATTCAACCAGATATGTTGTCTTTAGATCACTTCATAGGCACCAAATGAGGATTCTGGAAGCATACGTGTAATTTTAAAAATCCACATGTAATCATATTATTGAAAAATCCTTTCTAGAAGATGTTGGTCAAGGAACTTAGTTGCAAAAAATATAGAACTAACATGAGAGGAACCACAGCTTCAAATAATGATGTGTGCATCTGAGGATTCAGGGAAATCTGGCTTAATGAGAAAACCAATGAGTTAGAAATAACTGCATGGCTTTTCTATTTACATGCGAGCTTAAGAAGCTTCTTGGGAAACAAACATGTAGTAGGGGAAGTGGGGGTTGGGTCTCATGAGAGGGATTTAAGGACAATGGACTTGGGTGCAATGGAAGAGGAGGAGAGAAGAATTTAGGTAGACTTGTTCCAGAACTCTGGGGAAATTAAGCTTGAAAAAATGAAATGGTTGGATGGCATCACTAACTCAGTGGACATGAGTCTGAGGAAGCTCTGGGAGATGGTGAAGGACAGGGAAGCCTGGTGTGCTGCAGTCCATGGAGTCACAAAGGGTCAGACACGACTTAGTGACTGAACAACAGCAAAACAGAACATCATTTTGGGCGCAGACATTACCAAGGAACACACAAGCATGGTAGAAGAGAGGCAGGATAGAAATCCCCTTCCTTTGGTGTCACACAGAACAGAGCTTCAGCCCATGGAGGGCTCGTGCAGCGAATCAGGTCACATGCATCCTCAGTCAAGAGACACGGGAGCTTAAGTATCAGTAGCAATCAGACAGCAGTGTCCTCAGTGCAGCTATCAACGGCATCAGCATCACTAGAGGAAGTCTCGATATAGACACAGGCAGATATCACCGCTGCCAACAGCTGTGGCTACTTGGAGGTACAGGAAACCCCAGAGCAGGTGACCCCAGGAGTGAGGGCAGCAGACATCTGTCCTGCACGTGTTATGCAAAACCAAAAGAACAGTACTTATGAGAAAAGTTTGATGTCATCCAGGAAGTCTCAGTAAATATGAAAGTGGGAGAACTGAAGAGGTTGGAGTTAAGGTGGTAGTCAGAGTTCAGGTGTAAGGTGGGCCAAGGAGCAAGTACAATATCCGTAATCTCTGTTATCACTGTTATAATGCAGGTCTTATCACTGTGCTGGTAAGGTGAGGGCAATACAGGTTTCTTCAGACATTTTTGGTTTGCCACAAACTGCAACATGCAACTCTCTGTTACTTTTCAACTACTTCACTCTTTTTCATCATTTGGATCTCAGTTTAAATGATACTTCCTCAGGGGTTCTTTTGTTACACTCCCCAAATATAAATTAAACTTATTTTCCAGGCTGAAATTGCTTCTAAATATGACAACTATTATAATGAACCACTCAAAGTCTCTAGAAAGTTCAAGCAAATAATCAGTACGTTGGAACAGCTTCCAACAGAATAATAAGAGATGAGATAAATCATTGATAATTTTCTAACAGACCACAAATGAAAATTTCACAGTA
The DNA here is from genome assembly GCF_001704415.2 of Capra hircus. Taxonomy (NCBI): domain Eukaryota; kingdom Metazoa; phylum Chordata; class Mammalia; order Artiodactyla; family Bovidae; genus Capra; species Capra hircus. Next base: position 42,220,445 of record NC_030812.1, on the reverse strand, counting down.
ACTCCAGAATAAATTAAAATAAATTCTCATCCACTGAATGTATGAGACTAAATTCTCATTTGTGATTGGTGATAAGCTTAGTCACCAAGTTGTATCCAACTCTTGCAATTCCATGGATTGTAGCCTGCCAGGTTCCTCTGCCCATGGGATTCTTCAGGCAAGAATACTGCAGTGGGTAGCTCTTTCCTTCTCCAGGGGATCTTCCCAATCCAGGGATCGAACCCAGGTTTCCTGCGTTGCAAGATTTCTTTACCAACTGTGCTATGAGGGAAGCCTGACATTTATGATTAATTCATCAAAATTCTTCTGACTATATTATTTTTCAATTTTATTTTTATCATATGATAAAAGTATAGCCACATCATTTATTATCCATACACTTTCTTAAAGTACATATATAATTTGTTTGCATTGCGTTAGAGAACTAAAATGAGAATCTCAAAATTTACTATTTCCTTTACTCCAATGCACTGACAAAGTTTCATGATTTGTTAACATCAATAGAATCATTCCTAATATAAAAGGAAAACAAAAATCTGAAGTATTAAATGTGTCTTATTTGATGTGCTTTCTTTACAGTGTTGTTTTTGAGTACTGCTGGTTGCCATGTATTTTGAGGATGGCAATTGCTAAACAACAAATGTCCAAAAATATTTTATTGAGTCCTGTATTTCAAACTGTGTTTAGAAAAATTTTAATAACAAACGATCTGTCTTCTAGTTCATCTGAACATCCTGACATAGGCACAATAAAAGTGTGTTTATTTGAACTTCATCAGAGTATACAGACTTTTTTTATGACAGTTTTCTTAGGCTTGTGAAAAACATTGACTCCGTGACTATGAATTAGATCTTACAAACTGCCAATTTGTACCTCCAAAGTAAAAATGGTTTTGTGACTTATGAATATGTTTTTGTTCAATATGATCAGTAATTTTATCAGCGCTGAAGACAATCATGAAAACTAAGGGAAACTACATGCAGAATAACAAATTTGTTAGGCTCTTGCCATACATCTGGAAATGAATTACTGAGGTAGAACACACCTCTTGCATTTGAGAATTCACATTGTTAGGGGGTCATCCTGGGCACTAAGTAAGCTAAGAACTCACGTAGCTAAGCGCTGCATGGACGGGGTCTCCACATTTAAAAAGTTTCGTTTAATTCTTAAAATTTTTGGCTAAGTTGTCTAACCAGAATCATAAAGAACATATTATAAAATAAGCAATAACTAATGAAGGAGTATGAAAATATCATGTCCTTCTCTTTGCTTTCTTTCTCTTCCCTTTTTCTTTTGAGTCTGCTGTCTGTTTGGTTTCCCAGTCTTAGGGCAGATGTTTACTTGATTCACTCAGTAAATATTTACTGAACTTCTAACCTATGCCAAGCACTGGATACGTTGGACATACGATGGTTATTAAGGCTGTGCTCTCATCCCCTGCTGTGTTCTTGAGAATATTTTTCCTCTTCTGTCTTCTGCATTATCAGTTCCTTTCTCAGTACTGGACTGTTCCTATAAACATATAAATATGTATAAGATACATATATAAAAATATGTATCTTGAAAATTAAACCTTCATAGAGTCCACATCTTTCTCTATTGATTGCCCCACTTCTCTATTCCCCATCACATGAAATATTGGTTAGCCAAAAGGTTTGTTTGGGTTTTTCTCTAAGATCTTATGGAAAAACCTGAACGAATCTTTCAGCCAACCCAATACTTTCAAGCAAATTTTCTGTAGTCTTTGCCCCATTATTATCTGTATTTCACTCTTCAAACACTCTCATCTAACACTGACCCCCAACAACTGAAAGAAACCAGTCTTGTTAAGATCATCAACGACCTTTATATTGTCAGGTCTAATAGACACTTATATATCCTAATCTAATTTTCAGAAGCTATTTGGCACAGTTGACTATTCTTTCCTTCTTGAAACTTTCTTCTCTTAGCTTCTGTGGCATCATATTCTCTCAACTTTACTTCAACATCAATGATTTTCCTTCTCATTTTCTTTGCTGACTTTTCTTCTGCCCAGCTTCTAAATGATGATGAACCTTAGGGTTCCTTCCTGGACACCTTCTATTTTCTATCTTACTCTTCCTTTAGGAACTATTACCTAGCCCTAGGCTTTGCACACTCTCTATGTGCTGCTGCTGCTGCTGCTAAGTCGCTTCAGTCGTGTCCGACTCTGTGTGATCCCATAGACGGCAGCCCACCAGGCTCCGCCATCCCTGGGATTCTCCAGGCAAGAACACTGGAGTTGGTTGCCATTTCCTTTTCTATGTGCTGATGTTTACCAAATGTCTATCTCCAGCCCAGCTCGTTACCCTGAGTTCTACAGACTCCGATATCTAACTGCTACCCAGTATCTCCATCTGCATATCCAAAAGGAATCTGAAACGTAATATTCCGAATTTGAGATTCTGACTATTCTTAAGCCTGTTATTCTTTGAACTTTCCCATCTTAGTAACTGGAACTACTAACCATCCAATTGCACAAGATAACAACTTGAAGCACCTGTGAATACTTTCTTACCCACCACACACACTGTCCTCAAGATCTCTCCATTCTGCCTCCAGATACACAAGACATCTTCTCATTTTGATCTATTGTCAACACCAAGTTTAAACTTCCATTATCTGTGTCTTAGTACACTGACATAATATCCCTGTTGCCATTTTTGCTTCTTTCCAACTCATTCTTCACAGAGCATCAAGAAAGATCTTTAAAACTCTAAATAAGATCACATCTATTCCATACAAAAATTCTTTAAGGCTTCTTTCCCATTCTTTTTAGAAGAAAGTTCCAACATCATACCTTGGCCTACAAAGCCCTACACTGTCTTGAACTCACTTCACTAATCTCATCTTTCTCTTTTTTCAATGTTCCCACCACACTGGCATTCTCTCTGCTTTGCAAATGTTTTTTACTGGCTCTTCCTTCTGTTTATAATGTTGTTCTGCCAAATCTTGAAATTCTGCATTACTCTCTTTCAGTTCTGATTCAAGTGTCTATCTTCATGGTGGCTATTTTCTTCATCTTATCTACAGAAGCCCTTCATTCTCATCCTCAACACAGTCTCTGTGTTTCTTTCATAGGTCTTATTCTAATTTCTAATGACTACACTTGTGAATTCTCTTTATATATCTGTCTGAATGTTAGCAATTTGAGGAGTAAGTCAGATTGGCTGTGTTCAACCCAGTGTCCATCACAGTTCCTTGCACATAAGTAGGTACTCAACAATTTTTTTTGTTAAGCAGACAAATGGAAGCAAACAGTAGATACCAAAGAGTGAAAGGAAATAAAAAATAACAAACAGCTGTCTAAAGACCTTGGTAAAGAAGGCATAAGAGGCTCCAAGAGCATCTTTTAAGGGCACCTAACATTTCAAGGCAATGCCAAAGAATGCTCAAACTACTGCACTACTCATCTCACATTCTGTCTATGGGGTCGCACAGAGTTGGACATGACTGAATGACTTAGCAGCAGCAGCAGCACATGCTAGTAAAGTAATGCTCAAAATTCTCCAAGCCAGGCTTCAGCAATACGTGAACCGTGAACTTCCAGATGTTCAAGCTGGTTTTAGAAAAGGCAGAGGAACCAGAGATCAAATTGCCAACATCTGCTGGATCATCAAAAAAGCAAGAGAGTTCCAGAAAACATCTATTTCTGTTTTGTTGACTAGGCCAAAGCCTTTGACTGTGTGGATCACAATAAACTGTGGAAAATTCTTCAAGAGATGGGAATACCAGACTACCTGACCTGCCTCTTGAGAAACTTATATGCAGGTCAGGAAGCAAAAGTTAGAACTGGACATGGAGCAACAGACTGGTTTCAAATAGGAAAAGGAGTACGTCAAGGCTGTATATTGTCACCCTGCTTATTTAACTTCTGTGCAGAGTACATCATGAGAAATGCTGGGCTGGAAGAAGAACAAGCTGGAATCAAGATTGCCAGGAGAAATATCAATAACCTCAGATATACAGATGACACCACCCTTATGGCAGAAAGTGAAGAGGAACTAAAAAGCCTCTTGATGAAAGTGAAAGAGCAGAGTGAACAAGTTGGCTTAAAGCTCAACATTCATAAAACGAAGATCATGGCATCTGGTCCCATCACTTCACGGGAAATAGATGGGGAAACAGTGGAAACTGTGTCAGACTTCATTTTTTGGGGCTCCAAAATCACTGCAGATGGTGATTGCAGCCATGAAATTAAAAGACACTTACTCCTTGGAAGGAAAATTATGACCAACCTAGACAGTATATTCAAAAGCAGAGACATTACTTTGTCAACAAAGATCCATCTAGTCAAGGCTATGGTTTTTCCTGTGGTCATGTATGGATGTGAGAGTTGGACTGTGAAGAAAGTTGAGCACCGAAGAATTGGTGCTTTTGAACTGTGGTATTAGAGAAGACTCTTGAGAGTCCCTTGGACTGCAAGGAGATCCAACCAGTCCATCCTAAAGGAGATCTGTTCTGGGTGTTCATTGGAAGGACTGATGCTAAGGCTTAAACTCCAATACTTTGGCCACCTCATGTGAAGAGCTGACTCATTGGAAAAGACTCTGATGCTGGGAAGGATTGGGGGCAGAAGAAGGGGACGACAGAGGATGAGATGGCTGGATGGCATGACCAACTTGATGCACATGAGTCTGAGTGAACTCTGGGAGTTGGTGATGGACAGGGAGGCCTGGCGTGCTGCAATTCATGGGGTCACAAAGAGTTGGACACGACTGAGCGACTGAACTGAACTAAACCTTTCAATTAGGAGAAGAAAAGTGTAGGGTCCATTTATCATTCTAACCACACCTGAACACTAATTTTATCTTCAAAGAGCCTCCAGTGTACGTACAGACCCAATTACACAGCTTAGCCATGCAGTCTGTGTCTGTATGTGGTGAATATCATGCCCGCATGTGTGTCGTATGTGCACGCAGGCGTGCTCAATCACTCAGTTGTGTCTGACTCTTTGTGACCCTATGGACTGTAGCCCACCAGGCTCCTCTGTTCATGGAATTTTCCAGGCAAGAATACGGGTTGCCATTTCCTCCTCCGGGGGATCTTCCTAACCTAGACTCATGTCTCCTGTGTCTCCTGCATTTGCAGGTAGATTCTCCATCACTGAGCCATCTGGGAAGTCCATGTTACACGCACCTGCATTAAATAAAACACACACAAATCTAGACACAACACACCAGGCATTATTTATAATTGTTGTTCTTAATTCCTCATCAGAAGTTAAAGATTGTGACTGAGGTCAAACATCACAAATTTAGTTCCTCTATAATAAAAGTTTATCTACATATATTGAATCTCAGTAAGATCGTGTATGAAAGAAGTTGAGAGCCATTGAAGAAATTAAATATGTACTTCTTATAATAAACAATGTCCAGGTGTGATATTTATATTTCTTTGTCATTAGGGATAATATAGCACTAAATTTTTCATACCGTGGATATATTAACACATGTTCTCCTGGATATATATAGGTTTCACAAATATCTTAACATTTTGCTAAGTAACAAGAAGTCAACTCTTAGAAAATAAACAGTGGAAAATATCCCTGTTGACAAGAAAAAAAAATATTCAAATATTTGACGTGTAAGTCATTTCAAAAAAGAGATAGGTTTTCATAAAATAAGCCCAGTTCAAGCCCTGGTATGTAAATTTACAGCACCTCAAATAACCCACATCACGAGCACTTTGTCATGAGGCAAAATCTCAGAGAGCAGCTCGTCAAATCACTTGGCCAGTCCTTTTAACTAGCAGCTCATTGTAAATAACATTGTAACATGTGATTAAGAAGAAGCTGAGGGTCACAATGATAACAAAATAAAGGAAAGCCTAATAAGTTCTTGTTTCTCTAAATGCCCAGGTTACCTACCCACTTGGAGGTATAGCAAGTATCTGGAAAATGATCCCCAGGTTGGAATATGCTGCTAAACTGCACATTTGGAAACTTCAGCGAATATGGTTATACACATTGGTTTGGCTGTTTTTGCTAAAACAAAAATCCAAAACCTAATAAAGAATTGCTGTTGTTGTTCAGTCAGTAAGTTGTGTCCAGTTCTTTGCAACCCCAATGGACTGCAGCACGCCAGACTCCTCTGTCCTTCACTATCTCCTGGAGTTTGCTCAAATTCATGTCCATCGAGTTGGTGATAATATCTAACCATCTCATCCTCTACTGCCCCCTTCTCCTTTTGCTTTCAATCTTTTCCAGCATCAGGGTCTTTTCCAATGAGTCAGCTCTTCACATCAGGTGCCCAAAATATTGGAGCTTCAGCTTCAGCAACACAAGAACAGGAATAATAAAATACCTGAACACTGCCTCCCTCTTCAAACTTATCTAAACCAGTTTTCCCCTTGCCTAGTACTTTTCAGACATACTATTCTTTCCATGCTGTGGCTGTCCAGTTTGATTGTGAAATCCTTGAGTGTTCATGGAATAAGATACAGTATCATAGAGAAATAGGAACTAGCTGACATCCTAGGCCTAGTGATTAGGGAAGAGGGATGGTGCTAAGGGGAAGAATAAGGCAAAACTTGACTATACCAGGTTTTATATCAACATTACCAATAATAGCTAATGGTTAGGTGGCACTTGCTATGTTCCAGTAACTAGAAGTGCTTACCCTTAATACAGTGACCTAGTTAATCTTTGCAATAAATTCATGAGGTAGGTACAATTATTGTTCTCATTTACAAATGAGGAAACTGAGGCTCAAGAGTATTAATGATTTCCCAAAGATCACATAGTTATTAAGTCATGCATATTCTCCCTCTCCACACACACAACACATACAAACACACACAGATGGGATTCATTAACATAGACTATATTTAAATTAGTTTGAATGGCAAGTTTTAAAAAGAACTACTGTGGTATAGTAGAAGGAGAGTTGAATGAATATATATATATATATAGTTGACACATATAATATATATTATAAAATATAAAGATTTAGGTTATAATCCTGGATCTTCCACTAATTATATGAGTTGGACAGTCACTTTGTCATTTTGTATCTCTGCAGTTCAGTTTTCTTAGGTTTAAATGGATAAAGTTGACTCTACACTCTTAGATTGCACCTTGTGATGGTTAATTTTACATGTTAATTTGATTTGGTCACAAGGTACCCAGATATTTGGTTGACTGTTACCCTGGGTATGTCTGTGCAGATGTTTCTGGATGAGATTAACATTGCATCTGTGGAATGAGTAAAGCAGATTGCTCTTTCCCACATGAATGGGCCTCATCCAATCCACTGCAGTCCTGAATACAACAGAAAGGCTGAGTAAGAGAGCATTTGCTCTTTCTGCTTATAAGCTTCAAGCTAGGACATTGATCATCTTCTGCTTTAGGACTTGGACTTGGACGTTTGGAACTTACGCCATTGGTTTTCCTTGTTCTTAGGATGTGGCATTCATTCTGGAACTACCATCAACTCCTCTAGGTCTCGGATTGCTGACTTCAGATTTTTGAACTTCCTGGCCTTCATAACCATGTGAGATAATTCTTTATAAACCTAGATATGACTCCTATTGGTTCATTTTTTTTTCCAGAGAACCCACCACTGCTGCTGCTGCTGCTGCTAAGTCGTTTCAGTCATGTCCGACTCTGTGCGACCCCATAGACTGCAGCCCACCAGGCGCCCCCGTCCCTGGGATTCTCCAGGGAAGAACACTGGAGTGGGTTTCCATTTCCTTCTCCAATGCATGAAAGTGAAAAGTGAAAGTGAAGTCGCTCAGTCTTGTCCGACTCTGTGTGACCCCATAGACGGCAGCCCACCTGGCTCCTCCGTCCATGGGATTTTCCAGGCAAGAATACTGGAGTGGGGTGCCATCGCCTTTTCTGGAACCCACCACTAACACACCCAAATAATAACAATGACACTCAATGATGAAAAACAGTGTTTTTCAGATTTCTTGTGATTGAACTTTTTCTTGCACATCCTCCTGGAGTTTGTAGAAAGTTTTGGCTGTCATCCTATAGACTGTGAGGATAAAAACAGATGGTGTGGGGGTGTAGCAAAGTAGACTGTGGTTACCAAACCGAGAGAATATTTATCAAAAACCTGTAAGAGTCAGTTTGTCTTTAACCCATAATGCTGAACAGAATACTTATACAACCAAAATAACTGTCAACCTTTTACTTTAGCTTTCTTGTCTGACAGGAAAGAAAAAATATTAGGTTACATGAGCTTCTCTCTGAAATGAACTAAATAATACTAAACAACTATTGAATTACTCACAAAATACAAGCAACACCAACCTAAAACAGCTATCTTTGCAAGCATTATTTGTTAAACTGATACAATTTTACCAAGAATAATATTCTCACAGATGTCTCTTCATGATTGGTAAAATATTGTTTCATTTACTCCATTAAGCAATGATAAGCAAATTATACTGAAGAGTTGTGTAGAAGAAGCCATATTTTGTGAACTGATGTATAGGTATAGGAATTAGGTATATGACACAACACTTCAAGTGGATTTGCATGTTAACAGCACTGACTGGGCAGTGAATTTGCAATTAGTTTCACATGTACTGTTATACATTTTGTAAATACCTGTTAGATTATAGTTAAGAAATAAGGCATGGAAATATCTTATTTTACAAAAAAAAAGGCCTGAAAGAGAAATATAAATGTAACTACACGTGGCAAAATGACCTACTTCAACTCATGCGAATGAATTAATGTTTGGGTGAATTAGCATCATGCAGATTTGGTTTATATTACTTAGCTACACAGAGTAAAATCTAATTTCATAAGGCTAAACGGTTAATTTTGTCTCCAAACTAAAAATTTAGAAAGGATACCTATCATATCTTATAAAAGTAAGTTTTTGATTTGGGGTCATGTTGGAGTTTTGTCACAGAGCACTTGCTGTCTGCCTGTGTGCCAAGGAGTATGGTCATGTTAAACTGCTGCTTTGTCCTTATAGTCACTCAGTGCCCTGCAAATGTTATCACTTCAACACCTTCTGACAAACAGAATTCAAATAATTATTCTGCACATGGGGAGTTAGCAGTTTCAGATCACAGAGATAAGAATAGTGAAGCAACAACCAAAGAAGCATTCTTTGAAGTTTCCAGGTCAATCAGTTCAGTTCAGTTCAGTTGCTCAGTCGTGTCCGACTCTTTGTGACCCCATGAATAGCAGCATGCCAGGCCTCCCTGTCCATCACCAACTCCCGGAGTTCACTTAAACTCATGTCCATGGAGTTGGTGATGCCATCCAGCCATCTCATCCTCTGTCGTCCCCTTCTCCTCCTGCCCCCAATCCCTCCCAGCATCAGAGTCTTTTCCAATGAGTCAACTCTTCGCATGAGGTGGCCAAAGTACTGGAGTTTCAGCTTTAGCATCATTCCTTCCAAAGAAATCCCAGGGCTGATCTCCTTCAGAATGGACTGGCTGGATCTCCTTGCAGTCCAAGGGACTCTCAAGAGTCTTATCCAACACCACAGTTCAAAAGCATCAATTCTTCAGTGCTCAGCTTTCTTCACAGTCCAACTCTCACATCCATATGACCACTTTAAAAACCATAGCCTTGACTAGACGGACCTTAGTCGGCAAAGTAATGTCTCTGCTTTTCAATATGGTATCTAGGTTGGTCATAATTTTCCTTCCAAGGAGTAAGCGTCTTTTAATTTCATGGCTGCAATCACCATCTGCAGTGATGTTGGAGCCCCCCAAAATAAAGTCTGACACTGTTTGCACTGTTTCCCCATCTATTTCCCGTGAAGTGATGGGACCAGATGCCATGATCTTTGTTTTCTGAATGTTGAGCTTTAAGCCAACTTTTCACTCTGCTCTTTCACTTTCATCAAGAGGCTTTTTAGTTCCTCTTCACTTTCTGCCCTAAGGGTGGTGTCATCTGCATATCTGAGGTTATTGATATTTCTCCCGGCAATCTTGATTCCAGCTTGTGTTTCTTCCAGCCCAGCGTTTCTCATGATGTACTCTGCATAGAAGTTAAATAAGCAAGGTGACAATATACAGCCTTGACGCACTCCTTTTCGTATTTGGAACCAGTCTGTTGTTCCATGTCCAGTTCTAACTGCTGCTTCCTGACCTGCATATAAGTTTCTCAAGAGGCAGGTCAGGTAGTCTGGTATTCCCATCTCTTGAAGACTTTTCCACAGATGATTGTGATCCACACAGTCAAAGGCTTTGGCATAGTCAATAAACATGTTCAAATGTCTAGAGCTGGAGACTAAATCTAAATGGAAGCCCCAAGAAGAGGCAGTGTATAAATTAAAGTAGACAGAGACCAACATGTATTTCTTTGCACACATGCGAAGCTTGAACCTGATGGTAAGAAGATCTCTGGAAGATTCACCAGATGACTGGATAGATACTTTTAATCCAATTCCTATCGGGACTTCCCTTGTGGTCCAGTGATTAAGACTCCATACTTCTACTGTAGGGACCATGGATTTGATCCCTTGTCAGGGATCTAAGAGCCTGCATGCTATGCGGTGTGGTCAGAAAGAAAACAAAACAAAATACTATTCCAATGGAGTCTAATGTGGGAATTCTGGAGTCATGCCAAGAAGACAATAATGGCGGTGAAGAGACAGAATGAGAATCACGTGGAAGGAAAAAAAGGACAGAATACTGTCTGAGTAAAGAGAGATTTTTCTAACATTCCTTATCATCTATCAGAAAACAGGGTAATTTTTTTTCTCTAAGTGCAATTAAGTTGTTTCTACATATTTGATAAACTTTATAGAACTGACAAGCATTCTAGAGAAAAATTTTTCATCCTTCTTTCTGACTTCCATTAAAGTGTGTGTGTGTGTGTCTGTGTATGTGTGTACACTTACATGTATGGCCAAAACTAGGGTAAGAGGCACTTAAGGTACAAAATATAAGCAGGCATTCACAGTCAGGGCTGAGTTGAGGTCAAGCATTGGGCATTTTGGAGATTAGAAATGGGTTTAGAATCAGACAGTCAGCTTGCATGACCCCAAGAATGAGTGTCTCCTTACATTTTGTGCCTAGAGTGCCTTACATGCCTGCCCCTGGACCTGGCACTGTGTGTGTGTGTGTGTGTGTGTGTGTGTGTGTGTGTGTGTGTCCTAACTCAAAATTTGGGTCTGTAATTAGCAGTAGGCTCTTTAGCTAGGTGGGTTAGAGCTATTTTATTTTAACATCTGAAGACCCTTGATGTTAGCTACTTAGAAAACAAGTAAATTTACCTACACTTAATAGCAATACGACATGATTATCTGTATGTCTTGACAGTTGAAGAAAGTTTGCTCAAGGCCACACGGAAAATTAACAACAGAAATGGGACTAGAATCAGTCCGCTTTTGAGGTCTTTGCTTTCACCACCACCACCCACCACCTTCACTTCCGAAGACAGACTGTTGACAGCCCTGATCAATGTGTGAACAGGCTGGGAACCACAGGCCATGGCACTGCTGTTTGCAAAAACTGACGTTTCAAGATTATTGCTTTCACAAGAAAAAAGCTTTTTTGTCATTGTAAAATAATTAAAAATTAGTATAAAGAAAAAATTAAGATCATATTTTCCCTAAAATAAAGCAACTAAGAGATGAGATTTAAATTCTGGTAATTTGACTCTAGAGCTTGTGCCCTTAACCTTCATGTTACAGTGTGTAACTGCTGTTGTCATGTCTGACTCCTGCGACCCCAGGGACTGTAGCCCGCCAGGCTCCTCTGTCCATGGGATTTCCCAGGCAAGAAAACTGGAGTGGGTTGCCATTTCCTTCTCCATATGTAGTAGATATTTGTTGTTGTTTAGTCACTAAGTCGTGTGACTTAGTGACCCCATGGACTGCAGCACACCAGGCATCCCCTGTAACGGATATACATATGTGTAATAAGTGGCAACTAGACGGGGCAAAAATGGAAACAATGATACTTTATTATCTTGGGCTCCAAAATCACTGTGGATGTTGAGTGCAGGCATGAAATCAAAAGACACTTGCTCCTTGGAAGAAAAGCTATGACAAACCTAGACCGTGTATTAAAAAGCAGAGACATTACTCTGCTGACAAAGGTCAGTATAGTCAAAACTATGGTTTTTCCAGTAGTCATGTAAAGGTATGAGAGTCGGACCATAAAGAAGACTGCGTGCCAAAGAATTGATGCTTTCAAACAGTGGTGCTGGAGAAGTATCTTGAGAGTCTTTTGGACTGCAAGGAGATCAAAGCAGTCAATTCTAAAGGAAATCAGCCTCGAGTATTCATTGGAAGGACTGATGCTGAATCTGAAGCTCAGATTTGGCCACCTCACGAGAAGACCTGACTCACTGGAAAAGACCCTGATGACGGGAAAGACTGAAGGCAGAAGAAGGGGACGACAGAATACGAGATGGTTAGATGGCATCATCGACTCAATGAACATGAATTTGAGCAAACTCCAGGAGATAATGAAGGACAGGGAAGTCTGGCTTGCTCCAGTCCATGGGGTCACAAAGAGCCAGGCACAAAAGAGTGACTGAACAACAAGTAAACACATGTAATAGATACACACATACAAGGTGTAACAGATATACATAGTAACTCCAATGTTAGAAAAATATGTGGTAAGATAGTGTGTGTAGGTTCTGGCCAGAAATAGAATGTGGACTGTAACTGAGCTGAAGCCAAAATTTATTTACATAATAGATAGATCCTGATGCTGTTGTGGTCCCTCCCCTGGCTAAGCATATAAAAGGCACTGAACCTGTAGTTCTGGCCTCCTCAGTTCTGGTAGGTTTTTTACCCCAATAGGCTTGAGTTGACCAACAACTACACACATGATTTCATGAAGGTTTAGGGAGAAACTGGGGAGCTATGGCTACTCACTTGCTTCCTAATCCTGACCTGCTTGACTGACCTGTTCTATCCCTGACCTGCTTGAATGCCTGCTTGGGAGTCCTCTGAAATGAAAGCCAATCTGAACTGAGTTGAAGTCATCATTCTTGCCAGTCTTTGCACGTAGGCTAGGAGATTGGGTCTCTCTTACCTCATCCTTCCCAATACAGGACAATAATATTTAAAATAGTGGGCTTTCCTGGTGGCTCAGATGGTCAAGAATCTGCTTGCAATGCAGGAGGCCCAGGTTTGTTCCCGGGGTAGGGAAGATCTCCTGGCGGAGGAAATGGCTACCCACTCCAGTATTTTGGCCTGGAGAATTCCATGGACAAAGGAGCCTGACAGGCTATAGTCCATGAGGTTGCAAAGAGTCGGACACAACTGAGTGACTAACATACACACACAACAGTGCAAAAGAGGGACTTAATATAGTTAAGGCGACTGGAGATGATCCCACTACCTCTCTTGATGGGAGGGGACTTGAGGGGTAGAACTTCAGTCTGGAAAGGGGTGAACAGAAGATTTCAGTAGACTCCATCAGTTCAGTTCAGTTCAGTTCAGTCGCTCAGTCGTGTCTGACTCTTTGCGACCCCATGAATCGCAGCACACCAGGCCTCCCTGTCCATCACCAACTCCCAGAGTTCACTCAGATTCACGTTCATCGAGTCAGTGACCATAGCAGGAGACTAATGGGTATAGAAAGAGCATGTTGTTTGGGGGCAGCAGGTGAATGTGATAAGAAACCCAGTTTGACCAAAGATATCTTCATATATGCAGGTATAGTGGAAGGAAAGAATGCCCTAGCTAAGCAGGTTAGGTCCAAATAATTGACAGCTTTACTGCCAGGCTGTGCAGTTTGAGTGATTTTGATTTTGTAGTTCTGGGAAACCACTGAAAGTTAAACTATTTGGCAGTTTATAAATGAATCTCAAAATTCCTTTGTAAATTCTTAGCATACAACTTCCCAATCAGCACATTTATGCATCCCTAGATCCATACTTTTCGCCCAATGCCCATACATGTCATGTCATTTTAAGCTTCTTCCTTTTCCTTTGTTTACTCTATTTTGAATTGTTCTGTAGCCTGCAACTCCTTTACCAAGTCTTATTTATCCTAAAAGTCCCGGTCTAGGTACTACTTTCATGATATCCTTACTCCAAATCAGAAATTGCTCTTTTCTTCTCCTTACAGATGATTTCTGTCTGCCTTGCCTAGTTGGTCTGTGTGGGGATATTATAGGGAGACTGACCCCCCAGCAATTCTCAAGTCTCTTCTTTCTCCCCTACTACTTCCCACAGAGGGCCTGGAAAAACTAAGTGCTCATACCTGAGCCTTCTGTACAGCTAAGTGAGGTCACATGGCATATTTCTGATACACAATCAGGTTGCATAACAAGTAACATTATGCTTCCTTATAAAAGAGTGAGGCACCAGAGGGGAGCTCTCTGTGTCCTCCTCATGCTTTAAACATTGACGTGATACTCAGAGATGGGGCAGTTACCTTATAATCATGAGGTGGGACGCACAAGGCCAGAACATATGCCACGGAAGGCAAAGTGAAGGGATGGGACATTGTTAAACCATTGTGTCTGACCAAGACTGCTTATCCATAAACTTCTTACATGTGAGAAACTAAAGTGATTTATTGTGTGAGCCTCTGTTAAGCTGAATGTTTTGTTTTTTGCTGCTGAGGCACTCAATGTAATTCCTTCTTGTTTGCAGTATTCCCCTATATATACATCCAGGTAAGCATCTGCTATGTTTATTAAACCCCAAGGATCCATGCTGAAGTTATTTTCAGATTCTGTCCCAATAAAAACATCATCTAAAATTAATGAACAATTTCTGTGGTTAAATGGGATGATTCAAAGCACATGCTGTCCCTAGAATTTATTTTGTAACAGTTTTCAAATTTTGAAGGGTGGAACTACCCAGTATATTTTCTAATTTTGAGTAGTAATACTAAAAAAATTAGTCATTAGGGATATAATATCATTACTTCCATGGAGGTCCTTTTCCTTCATTTCCAAGTATGCACAAAAATTAGTGGTAAAATATATAAACATCTTTTAGAATAATCATCCAACTTTTCAACAATTACTTGAGTATAAGTTTTAAAGGATTGTTTCTTGAATGTTGACTTGATGCAACAATGCTGTTCTTATGTAGAATGAATATGAACTCTATACCAAAATGCATGTTGCCTGGACATGGTTGCTGAGAAAACATTTCTCTGATCAATGTGTTTGGGATTTAAGTAGTTTCTCAAGTCGAATGAGAATGTCTTGTGGTTACAAAGTACTTATCATTTAAATGACAATGGAAATCTCAGTTGCAGGCATATTTCTTTTCCTTTAACAAATAGCGTAATTATGTGTCTGTCTTTCAGAGAAAGACAAAAGTTCTCTGAGCCAATTAGATTTAAGGCCTTGTGGGTAAGAAAATCAAACTTAATTGAAACGCACTCTGGCAATTCTATGACTGCATATCTTGTCAGTATTAACAAGGAGTATTCTTCTAAAGGGTAATGCATGTTAATGAATGTGCAATGAGGCATCTTTAAAAAAGTCATTGTGTCCGGTATTATTAAGATTAAGATATGTCAGAGACAATGGGATGGGGAGATGAAGATTCACTATATTTAAACCTCACATCAATAAAAACACAAGATGAAAAGGGTATCTTCAGCATAGATGGAAGATATTTGCATTTGATGGACACAATTACTGCTTTGGAAACAATGCAAAATTGACAATGAAATAATCTACTCTGAAATAATAATTTCATGGGACATATTATGAAGTGACAAGTGCCTACAAAATATGATATCTTCAACTTCATTTTGGTGGGATTTTATGTCAGAAGTTCAGTGAACATGTCCCCAAATGTGAAATTCTTCAGGCAGCTTTAAAGGAAAAATGAAAACAGAAATTATATATATATATATATATATATATATACACACACATTATATATATATATACACACATATATATAGTTTGACTGACTGAATAACTGAAAGTATACATTTTCTAATATACTTCTGTGGGTTTTTTTTTTTTTTTTTTTTGCGGGGGTGGAATCTGCCTACAAAATATTCAAAAGCACATGCTATGCTGTTATAAAGTGCTCCCGTTTGAACAACATTGTTAGGCAGAGGTTCAGTTCAGTTCAGTCGTTCAGTCATGCCCAACTCTTTGCGACTCCATAGACTGCAGCATGACAGGCTTCCCTGTCCATCACCAGTTCCCAGAGCTTGCTCAAACTCATGTCCATCATGTCGGTGATACCATCCAACCATCTCATCCTCTGCCATCCCCTTCTCTTCCTGCCTTTAATCTTTCCCAGCATCAGGGTCTTTTCTAATGAGTCAGTTCTTCACATCAGGTGGCCAAAGTACTGGAGTTTCAGCTTCAGTGTCATTCCAATGAATATTCAGAACTGATTTCCTTTAGGATGGCCTGGTTTGATCTCCTTGCAGTTCAAGGGACTCTCAAGAATCTTCTCCAACACCACAGTTCAAAAGCATCAAGTCTTCTTCAGCACTCAGCTTTCCTTATAGTCCAGCTCTCACATCCATACATGACTACTGGAAAAACCATAGCCTTGACTAGACAGACCTTTGTGGGCAAAGTAATATCTCTGCTTTTTAATATGCTGTCTAGGTTGGTCATAGCTTTTCTTCCAAGGAGCAAGCGTCTTTTAATTTCATGACTGCAGTCACCATCTGCAGTGATTTTGGAACCCAAGAAAATGAAGTCTGTCACTGTTTCCATTGTTTCCCCATTTATTTGCCATGAGGTGATGGGACCAGATGCCATGATCTTAGTTTTTTGAATGTTGAGTTTTAAGACAGCTTTTTCACTCTCCTCCTCCACTTTCATCAAGAGGCTCTTCAGGTCCTCTTAGTTAGTTAGTTAGTTAAGTCGCTCAGTCGTGTCCAACTCTTTGCGACCCCGTGGACTGTAGCCCACCAGGCTCCTCCGTCCATGGGATTCTCCAGGCAAGAATACTGGAGTGGGTTGCCATTTCCTTCTCCAGGGGATCTTAGCTTTCTGCAAATTATTGCAAAATTCAGGTAGAGATTGGCCTCCATGCAAAACATGACAGAAATCTTAGCTTGTCAGCCTAGGTAATTCTTGTCTCCAAGCCATCCATTTTCATTGTGTATTTCCAGGTAATTGAAGCAAATGTAGATTGTGCTGGATATTTTTGATTATTAACAACAATATTAGCATTCATGGAACCCTTTTGCAGGCATTGCTTCCCTGATGGCTCAGATGGTAAAGAATCCGCCTGCAATGAGGGAGATCTGGGTTCGATCCCTGGGTTGGGAAGATTCCCTTGAGAAGGGAACGGCTACCCACTGCAGAATTCTTGCCTGGAGAATTCCATGGACAGAGGAGCCTGGTGGGCTACAGTCCATGAGGTTCAAAGAACTGGACATGACACCGAATTTCACTTTCACTTTCACTTTTGCAGGCACTAGTTCACTGAAGTTTCTCAACACTCTTATTCAACAGGTTTCATTACCATGTTCCCCCTGCAATGAGGAAGCTACAGATGAAGTGCAGAGAGGTGAGTGACTTGCCCAAGGTCAGATAGCAATAAGTAGTGGACATAGGGCCCGACTCTGCTCCTAGAACATTAACCATTACATTGCCTTACAGAGATTTTAGCTGATTTAAAAAAACAAAAAACAAAAAACCGGTATTTGCCTCATTGCAAAGCAGCAAGTATAGCAAAATTTCAATGGGTTCACTTAGCATTGACTAATACTTACATCAAGATTTTCCTATTTTAGGCATTATTTCATTTTAGCTTTTCAGCTCAATTTATTTTAATCAAGATCCTCTACTAAGATACATTGTCCAGTGAGGGATCATCAAAGTGATCTCTTTACTGTGTTTTAAGGATAGTTTAAAATTCTCCTTCTCTTCATTGGTTGACCTTTTGGGTCAATTTTTCTTTTATTCTTTTCCCCAATTAGGGAAGCCACAAAATCCCAGAGGTGATATATTAGAAAAGCTGGCTCACAGTATCGTAAAATGATGTTCCAAATGTCAGTATTTGTACAAGAGACCCTGGCAGCGGAGAGGGTAAATGAGATGCTTCAGTGATGCATGAAGCATTACTATGGGTACACATGTTACCCCTCAAAAGGCAAGCTCTAGATATATACCAATGCAAATCATTCCAGAACAGGAGAGCTCTCATGGAACATTAACATTGATTTAGTATCCCAGGCAGACTACTTGTGAAAATGAGTGACTCTCTAAAGTGCTTCAGAGGAGAGGAGAAAGAAATATCTGCAAGCCCACTCCATTTAATCCTCCAAGGAACAGGTTTATTTTCTGCTCCATGACCACCTCTAATAATATCACAGCACTTTTAGAAAGGATGGATAGGATTTCTGTAACCCACATCTCCCATCTGAGAAACCGCACTAACAATTAACTATTAATGGCAAGAAGAAAATAGGCTTTCTCTTGGCAGTCTATTACAATGAGTTGGCAGCTTGAGAAGCAGTTTGGTATGTGTATATGTCCAAAGGATATTATGTTAGGGGTAAGAAAAGCATACTTTTCAGAAAGTGCCCTTCTCATGGATGAAACTAGAGCTAAATGGTTTCTCCATTATTATTGCAGATGCATTTCCACAGATCATGGACAGATTAAAAAATTCACTGAATAGAGTCAGCAATGAGAAAGTTACACCACCTACTTTCTGGATCTATAAAATCAGCCCTTAGTTTTTTAAAAAAATATTTTATTGAGTATTGTTGATTTATAATATTTTGTTAATTTCTGCTGTATAGCAAAGCAATCCAGTTATACATATATAAATCAACCCCTAGTTTAATTGCTTCATTATTTAAATGTTCTTCTTTCTAAATATCATTATTTGGACACAAATTAATTTTAAATTTTAGAGTCTGGGAGAAAGAATTTCAGCCTATTTTTTGATATAATTTGTGGCACTTAAATTTTTACTCAATTTATTTAAACTAAAACCCATACACACTCAATTCTCCCATTTATTCTACCCCATCCTCTCATCTCTGGCAACCATCAGTCTGTTCTCTGTATCTACAACCTTAGTGTTTTATTATTTTCTTTTTTTTTTAAGTTTCATATACGAGAGATTATAGAATATTTTCTTTCTTTGACTTTTTTCACTTAGCACGAAGCCCTTGAGATCCATCCATGTTGTCGCAAATGACAAGATTTCATTCTTGTTTGTGGTGAATAATATATACATATAACACAATTTCTTTACTCATATAACTACTAATACTCATATAAGTTGTTTCCATGGTTTAGCTATCACAAATAATGATTCAGTAAACATGGAGTGCATATATCTTTGCAAATCAGTGTTTTTGTTTTTTTACAGATTCAGAAGTGGAATTGGTGGATCATATGATAGCTCTATTTTTAATTTTTTGTGGAACCTCAGAAAAGATGAAACTTCCCGAGGCAGAAGGAAAAAACACCAGAAAAACATGGGAGGAATAGTTTTCAGAGCTCACACAGGATGGGAATAGTTCCTGTTTCCACCAGCTAGAGCACCAAAACCCAAAATACACTGAGAACTGGACAGAGTATTCAGAATGGTGTTACCTCAGCAGTGGGGCAAGATTAGTCTTGGGTCAAGGTCCACAAACTTTCCCTATTAAAGTTCACATAGTAAATATTTTAGACTTTATAGACAGAGGCAAAACCAAATATATTTTGTACATCCTTACATAACAAGAGACAAAACTCCTCACTGCACTCCCTATTTGACCAAGATGGGCCATCGCATGTGGCAGGCATGCTTTATGTCTAATTGCCATCTGCCAGAGACATTCTCAGGATGAAAACACTAGTCTGAGGGGAAAGGTCTGTTTAGTGTGCAGCGTTATGGACTGAATATTTCCGTCCCTTCCTCCCCAAATGCATAGCCCTCAGTGGGATGATTTTAGGAGGCACTCTCCAATATCCTTGACTGGAAAATTCCATGTACAGAAGAGCTTGGCTAGTTACAGTTCACAGAGTTGCCGAGTCAGACATGACTTAGCAACTCAACAACAGTGAGGTAGCGGACAGCATGAGCATTCTAAGGACAGAAACTGAAGGTATAAAAAAGAGGCGCATCTCACTTCTAGAGACAAAAATTACAGTGTCTGGTGTGAAATATATGTATTCCTTGAATATTTTTCTGACTCCCCTTAGGGACTCCAATAAATAAATATCAAACCAATAATTAAATATCAAAACACCTGAAGCTGTCCCACACCTAACTGAGGCTCTATTCTTTTTTTTTTTTTTTCAATTTTTTCTCTGTGTGTTGCATTTTGGATAATTTCTATTGCTATGGCCTTAAGTCCGCTAATCTATTCTTCTGCCTGGTCTAATTTGCTTTTAATCCCATTCTTTGTATATTTTATACAGATTTAGCATCATGTAAATTAAGACTGTAAGGGGAACATAGAACTTCTGGTAATTTGTATGAGCTAAGCAGTTCAGGTTGCTAATTCTGACCAAAATTATTGGTACTGAAGCTGGGGAAATGTTGTCGCTTATTAATCCACTAACATTCGTTCAACAAACATTTGAACTCTGTTTTTTGCAAAAGCACATTAAGTACATATAAAAATGAACACTAGCCCTGCCCTCAGAGACCTAGTAATCTGATTTCCTTTCAAGTGTTATGGCTAAAACAATTTTAAAATTGTTTGACAGACACACATGTTGATTTTAGCTGTTTCTTCCTCATTTCCTTATCACATATTGCACTGAACATGGAATTATTGCTAATTTAGAAGAAGTGCTCTTTTCCTGAGTTATCTATATCTTCTTAATGTGTGAAATCATTCTCTAGGCGCATGAGGTGGGTGGTAATGCTTGCGGTAAAAATAGTTTTCTGCTCAGTCACTTCTTTAATTTATCATTCTTTATCTCTAGCACAAATGTTTCCTGAAGCTTCTTATCTAAAATTTTATTACAAGTAAAAATGTAACAGTCATGTGGGAGAGAACAAATATTTGCAAGCAAGTATGACATGAATGAGCATACCCCCCAAAAAATGACCTTTATAGAGGTGATATACAAATGTGAAAATGAATTTGACCTTTAAACAGACTTATACAGTGCAGTACTAGTCATCACCATAAAAATGAGAGTCAAGAATAGATAATAAAGCAGGGAAGAGTCCAGCCTCAAAGTACTGAAAAGCACAGTACAAGGACGAGCAAGGGGTCCAATGAAGCCAATTGGATCAATAAGATGAGCCAACAGAGTCAAGGAAGAGGTTATGAGAAATTTTATTTATATTCATTTTACGTGGGTTTTTAAGAGTTTTCTTTTTGGGAAAGTTGTATAATATATATACAACACTACTACACTAGTATACACTAATTACGTAAATGTGCATGTGTGAAAGTTGCTTCAGTCGTGTCTGACTTTGTGACCCCATGGACTATAGCCCGCCAGGCTCCTCTGTCCATGGGATTCTCCAAGCAAGAATACTGGAGTGGATTGCCATGCCTTCCTCCAGGTGGTCTTCCTGATCCAGATTGAACCCAAATCTCCTGCATTGCAGGTGGATTCTTTACAGTTGAGCCACCAGCTCTATTATATAAATAAACATGTATCAAGGAATATATTAATTCTTAAACTTATGGGTGTGTGACAAAAAATATTTGGAAACTCAGGTCTAGACAAGTTATGTTTAAATAGTATTAGAAACATTACCCTTTTTTCATACAAATGCATATTTAAACCCCCCAAATAAAAAGGTGAGGATAATATAAATATTTTTAAACATATTAAAATAAAAACTGTTTATTTTCCAACTTAAAAATTCTAACATTAAATAAAGAAACTGATGGAGCTATTTGATTTGAAGTGAAGGATTATGGATAGTTGTAGCATTTTATCAGTCTCAGCATCTGGATTTATTTCTGTGGCTTTTGCAGTACTCGTAGACAAGTAACTATGAATAATCTCAGACTAACAGCTTATCTCATCCAGCACAGGTCTTTGGTAGATCCTCAATACTACTGGCACTGCTAAGTGGGTGGATGAACAATGGATGAATGAATGTCGGGATGTCTTTAATTCAACAGAGTTAGCAGGAGAAACCTTAACATCTACACAAAAAGGAGCCCAGCAGGCTGCACATGTTAATGCGATTGTGGGCTGCAAACTGTCAAAATTTAGCATACGTACTGGCTTTAAAAATAGTTTAAAATTTATTTTAAAAGCTTAAAGTATATGAAAAAAGCAAAAATGAAAGATTTGTTGACCCTCTGCCCTAGTTTTCCCAGGAAAGCAATAAAAAGCCCACTAGTCTGAAGATTCCTTCCTTTCCTTTTCTTTCTTTCTTTTCCTTCCTCCCTTTCTTCCTTCCCTCCTCCCTTTCTTCCCTCGTTTCATCTTTCTTTGCTATAAAGAACATCACAGACCTATTTAGCAATGAATAAGATGATATATTAGGTAATAGTATTAACATTATTTTCCCTGCTTTTAATAATTATTCTATGATTAAGAAAGATAATGTTCTTATTATTGGAGACCATATACTGAACTATTTAGGGTTAAAGAGCTCAACATGACTACAATATATTCTAAAATGGTTCCCAAAAGTTTAATATATTTTAAAGTTGATATCTACAACTTAAACTAGCATGAATTGTTTGCTCAAAGAAATAACCATCAGGCATCATTCTTCTATTATTTTGGTACACAGTGATGCTTGCTAGACTGAGGAAAGACCGAGGGGGGATTTCAAAGGAAATGCCAGTTCAAATGCCAGATTGATTTAAGGGAGGCCAGGCTGTTCATAGAGCACCATATTCTCTAATAAAGGAGATGGATTCAAAGGATATATTTGAATCACACACATATCTTTGTTTATCTACCTAGGAAGAGAAAGGAGAGGGTAAGGGAGAGAGAGAGAGGGAGGAAACAGAAGGGAGAGAGAGCATGATAAAGTCAATGTAAATGTTAACAACGGGGGAAACTAAGCGAAGGGTATATGAGAGCACTGTTCTACTTTTCAAGAAATCTGAAATGATTCATAAATGAATAGTTACAGAAGACTGAAACT
Source organism: Capra hircus (assembly GCF_001704415.2). Classification (NCBI taxonomy): domain Eukaryota; kingdom Metazoa; phylum Chordata; class Mammalia; order Artiodactyla; family Bovidae; genus Capra; species Capra hircus. Next base: position 42,197,512 of record NC_030812.1, on the reverse strand, counting down.
GATCATCCAGGAGGGACTGATACATAATGGGGTTGCTATGATTTAAGATTTTGAAGTTTCTCTACTTCAATCTTACAGTGATTGGAGTTATAGTTGCTTCATAGCCCTCATGCTGCCCTAAGGCCTGTTTCATTTTGCCTTTGGAACACTTTACCAAGAATCTGTGCCGTCACCCCAAAAGTGTGGGTGTGCTAAGTTGCTTTAGCCGTGTTCGACCCTTTGCAACCCTATGGGTTGTAGCTCACTAGGCTCCTCTGTCCATGGGATTATCCAGGCAAGAATACTGGAGTGGGTTGCCATGCCCTCCTCCAGGGGATCTTCCTGACCCAGAGATCGAATCTGAGTCTCTTTTGTTTTCTGCATTGGCAGGTGGGTTCTCTACCACTGTTGCCACTTGGGAAGCCCCACCCCAAAAGTAACATATTAAATGAATTTAATATATGTGTATTAAAGGCATTTTCATAAAATAAAATAATAATAACATATATCTCATTGATCTGATTGGTAAAACAAAGAGCAATTTTAGATTAGTTGCCTATTCTCCATTTTTGAACATGAGATGTGATAGGGCTTTATCCAAGCTTGTAACTTGATTTAATTGTACAAACATATATTGAACAAGATCTCCTTTATGTAGTGAATCCACAAATGAAGAGGCATGAACCCTGACTTCAAGGAGAGCACAGTCTTCCACAGAAAAGGAAGAATGAAATAGGATAAAGAATAAGCAGGAAAAAAATTTGGCATTGGCCAATACTTTTTGAAAAGTGTTTTCAGTAATTTTTGCGAAGTATTTATGGTCAAGGTCACAAGCAGTGTCAGCATCCAAGCAGATACACCAATGAGCTGTGATAAGAGGGGTTCCTGGAAAACCTCAATTGTTCCAAAATGTCACTTCAATTTATTTCACATTGCTTGAGGTTTCTACTACCTAATGCCAACGTTTTATAGAATGTAGACCTTTAAGTCATCATTTCCTGGTAAGAACATTCAAATCTTTTCCTTTTTATGATCTTAGAAGAGAATTTTAAGGCCAAGGCAGTTTGATAGGGGAGGTGCAGGTCACTTAAGGGAATAGGATGGAAGAAGTGGGTGGAGTCCTGGAGTAAACGGAGCTCAGAGACCCAGAGAGGAAAGGATGGTTGAGAGCACATGCAGCCTCTTCACAGTCTGCTTTCTGTCAGATTGTACAGTGGCATTAGAATTAAACAGTCCAAGAACATAAATGTGTACACTTTCTGCATCATAGCTCCTCTGGAGGCCTCATCCGTGGGCCCTGTCTGTAGCCTGCCACCTCCAGTTTTACGAAGAATCCTGTTGTGTCGGTTTAGAGAGAATTCCCACCCTTGATACGTCATCACTGTCAGTATCTGATCCATTTTTTCACCCCCACAACGTCTTCAGCAAGAATCCTGTTAAATAGGTTTAGCAAGAGTCCCTCTATCTTCAATGTCCCCCAGTAGTAAGATTCTATCCACTGACTCCTCACTGTGCTCGGTGGCCATAAATCCTCAGTTATCTTGGTTGTCTGTGGAGTTGAGCCTGGTTGGCAATAGTCTTGCCATGTATCAGTAGTCCCAGATAAAGTCTTCCTTAACTGCTCTAACAAGTGTCAGAAGAATTTTTTCTTTAACAGTCCAAAAAAAAACGTCAGTTCATAAACATTAAGCAAGATACCAGGCATTATCCATACTAGACTATTTCCCTCAAAGGAGGAGATTTTTATCTTTCAAGAGATATTTCAATATTTGTCCACATTGCTCATATACATGAAAAATATGCTGAAAGAGATCACTGCTTCTTTCAATGCCTTAATCCTGACTCAAGAATAAATTTGGTATACTTAAGAATGATCATGAAGACTAGTGAGGCTGGAGCTTACTTGATGAGGGGAGAATAGTAAGAGAAAATCTGTAAAATATTGAGTAAAATATTTATTGACATAGCTGATTTCTGTGGTTAATGTATCAGAAATTAATAGAAAAATCAATATTTACGTTCCAGGAAGCTCTCACTTATTTAATAAGCATTCATTGAGCATCACTGTATACAAGGCATGGTGCTGAGCACTGCAGGAAATACAAAGGTAAGGCTACTTTTGACAAGGTGACAATTTAACCCTGGAGCCCAGGAAGTGGCATAAAACTTGAACAGACTTGAATTATCCATTGGTATCCATACAAGTGAGCGGTAAAGACAGCAAATGTTTCCCTAGAAAATGCACGGAGTTGGCAAAACAAACAAACAAGAGTTATGCTTTTCTATATCACAGAAACAAACAATTCACGCTGCCAGGAGAAAGACAAGTGGAGGTTAGTGCCAGAACCTAGGTTTAATTTTCTCTCAGTTGAAAAAAAATGAATTTTAATGCTCATGAAAAACATGTGTCATGCACTGTAAAGGCTGAGCCAATTCATAATTTCATGTCTCTGGTATCAGACACATGGTGGGGATGTAACTGAGGATGAAGCAAGAGATGCCAGGATTCTGCATGCAATTAGAAGCCAAGTGTGGTGCCTTTTTTCTTCCAGTTCACATTTATATAAATAGCTCCTCCCTCCTTTCAGAACCCATCTGAATGAACACAGAGGAAGGAAATTTAATGATTCCTCCATCAATACCGAGGCAGGATTGTCAATAAATAGTCTCTGAAAAAAAAAGCATTTTAAAAATGCTCTTTTGGCCTTTAGAAAACCACCACCAAGAAAAAGGCACTGACTTCATGTGACTGTAATTGACTGAAATGTCCTTTCATCTCTTAATTCATTGGCTGATTAGAGCATAATGCCAATAAAATTAAGGTCATGGGGCTTGATCCTTCTTTAGACCAATTTTGTGGGTGTGTGTGTGTTTTTTAATCCTTGCGTTTAAAGGATTTCCCCTAAAGCCCAATTCAAAAAAATAATAAAGTAAAAACATTTTGAGCTCACTTCCTTTTTACCCTAATTTTCCCTCCCTTTGCCTATACCCTTTGTTTGTTGGCAAAACAGCACACATACACACATAGAGTTGGTGTTGTTTTGTTTTTGAAATAACATGGCTGATGCTATAGAATTACCCAGCATTTAAAATGATTTGTTTAGCTAGAAAAAGAATGGAACAGCAGAGGTGATGCTGTGATTGCATATGACACTTCTGCACCTTTAACAATGAAAGAAAAGGATGGTGAGGTACTGAAACACATTCTAAAACTGACCCACAGACAGGGCAGATCAGGGATGCAAACCACTATCTGGAAACCTGGACCTTGCTGTCACTTGTCACTCAAGTTAGAGCCTGCAGCCTCATAAGACCACAGGTTTCCCAGGTGGCGCTGCTGCTGCTAAGTCGCCTCAGTCGTGTCCAACTCTGTGCGGCCCTATGGACAGCAGACCACCAGGCGCCTCTGTTCAAGTGATTCTCTAGGCAAGAATACTGGAGTGGGCAGGTGGCACTAGTGGTAAAGAATCCGCCTTAGATGCAGCAGATGCAGGAGATGAGGGTTCGATCCCGGGTCAGGAAGATCCCCTGGAGGAGGAAATGGCAGCTCAATTCAGTATTCTTCTCTGGATAATTCCAAGGACAGAGGAGCCTGCCGGGCTCAAAGAGGTCTTTGGGGGTTGCAGAAAGTTGGGACATGGCTTAGCGACTGAGCATAGCACAGCTCACGGACCACAGTATCTCAAAGAAAATAGAAAAACGGATTTGCAGGAAAACTGCCCTGACCTAGTTCTGACCCAGTGGCAGAGTAATCAGTTCCTCCCCTCATACTCCCACAGCATCCCATATTTATTTTATGTTAGTAGTATTTTTTTTTTTTTTTTTTTTACCACTTACACTTACCAGGCTTCCCTCCTAGCTCTGTTTGGCTTGAAGCTTCATCTCCCTCCCTCTGGTTCCCACTGGCAACGGTGAAGGCCAGGATCTCCAGGAGAGGACCAGAGAGGCCTGACCCCACCTAAGGGAGGTGGCGGCTGCCTGCCCAGAGCCAGGGCCTTGCCCAGCACAGATAACACCACTCAGAGGCCTCAGAGGCCAGCAGCCCCTGAGAGAGGGCCAGTGAGGGCACGGCTAGCCAGAAAGGGGCTGCCCCTGCTGTCCTGTCAGCAGCTGGATGTAGCATTCAGCCTGTGGGCCCCAGTTCCACTGTCTAGGCGGCCATGCGGGTGAGGGGCAGGGCTCTGTGGAGAGACAAGCAGTGGAGGCAACACAGCAGTGCAGGCAACTCCTCTACCGGCGAGAAGCTAACGCCACCTCCGTCCACAAGTGTCCTCCGTAACCCTTAGCATCCCTGGAGCTTCCAGTACCAGACAGCACTGCCCTCGGCAAGCAGCTCCTCAGTTCCATGTCCTTCCCCTGCATCCTCATAGCGTCCCTGCTGGTGGTTTAGTTACTAAGTCGTGTCTGACTCTTATGATCCCATGGACAGTAGCCTGCCAGGCTCCTCTGTCCGTGGGATTCTCGAGGCAAGAATACTGGAGTTTCCATTTCCTTCTCCAGGGGATCTTCTCAACCCAGAAATCAAACCTGGGTCTCCTGCATTGCAGGCAGATTCTTTACCAACTGAGCTACAGTATATTTTCCAGCTTAGTCCTAACTCACTGCTCAGCATTCTCTGCTATACTGTCTGATGATGAGTCTCTTAAGCCAGGGGCTGTATTTTATTCTCTCTGGTGCCCCAAGGTCTCACCTGTGCCTGGCATATAGTAGTCACTCAGCAAAGATTTTTTTCATTTGAAGGAATACATACCTTTGAGTAATTTAAATCTTTAAAAAAAGGTAAGGGATGATCATACAATAAACTTTAATGCTTCCACTGGGAAACTTTCATGGCTAAAAGCAACCTTGAAGCGTATTAAGTAAAACTGAGTTTGATTATCTCAAAAAAATAATCCCTGGGTCAGGAAGATCCCCTGGAGAAGGGAATGGCTATCCACACCAGTATTCGTGCCTGGAAAATTTCATGGACAGAGGGGCCTGGTGGGCTATGTTCCATGGGGGTCGCAGAGTCAGACATGACTGAGCTACTAACACTTTCACTTTCTGTCATCTCAAAAACTGATCATACTGTTTTAAGTACTCTCTCATGTATATGATTGAGCCTGATTTCCACACAATGCTTGGTTCCTAAATGGATTGCTCTCCCCTGGGGTAGGTAGGCCTGATCTCAGCGGTGGCCTGGTCACGGGCAACAGTGAGGCTGGTGATGTCAGCTGCTGAGTCTCACTGTTTTCATGTCCTCCTAGAACTGGAGAGAGGAACTGGCCACAAATATTTGGCTCTGTCTCCACGAGGGGGCGTCTGTGCACAAGTAAAGATGAGAAAGCACCACTCCCTCAGGACCAAAGATGGCTCTCACTCAAAGCCCTAACAGTAGGCCACTAGAACTAACACTCACTAGCATCATTCAGTGTTTTTTCAGTTTTCTTCAACTATTCTAAGTGCATTATATGCATTTAGTTCTCATATATACAAGATCCATCAAGGACTAATGGTGTATCAAATATTGTAATAAGTCCTTTCATGGAATTTATATGAACAATGGGCTTCCCAGGTGGTACTGATGGTAAAGAACCCACCTGCCAATGCAGGAGACATAAGAGATGCAGGTTCGATTCCTGGGTTGGGAAGATCCCCTGGAGGAGGGCATGGCAACCCACTCCAGTATTCTTGCCAGGAGCATCCAATGGACAGAGGAGTCTGGCAGGCCGCAACCCATACGGTTGCAAAGAGTCAGACACAACTGAAGTGACTTAGCACACAATATGAACAATATTATTACTCCACTTTACAGTCAAGGAAATGGAACAGAAAGGCTAAGTTACTTGGTTAAATGTACCTAGACAGTAAATGATGGCGGCAGCACTCCACTCCAGACAACCAGTCCACTCCAGACAGCCTGGCTTAAGAGTGCTCACTCACAAATCATTGTATTATCCTGTTGCTAACAAAATTGTACCCACTACCAAATATATGCCTCATAACTCTACAGAGTCAGAATCAGCCACTGACCATCTAAAATGTGGATGCATGGGCCTTGGTTCAGTGCTAATGGAGAGAAGAGGCCTGGCACCGCCTTAAAACAGTGGTTGGTTTAGTCACTAAGTCGTGTCCAACTCTTACGATCCCATGAACTGTAACCTGCTAGGCTCCTCTGCCCATGGGATTCTCCAGGCAAGAATACTGGAGTGGGTTGTCATTTTTCTCCATTAAGCAGTGGAAGGTAGTGTTATTTGGTCTTTCATCAAATCCCTTCCCTATCAGGCCTCCATTGGAATAAACCTCCCATTTATCCTCTGTCCTACGGTGGAAAACCACACCTCTCCACCCACTCGAGTATTCTTACCTGGAGAATCCCATGGGCAGAGGAGCCTGGCAGGTTACAGTTCATGGGATCGCAAGAGTTGGACACGACTTAGTGACTAAACCAATCACTGCTTTAAGGCGGTGCCAGGCCTCTTCTCTCCATTAGCACTGAACCAAGGTAAAAGACCTTGTTACGGCCTCTCTTGCCCTGTGGTCCTTTGTGGGGTCCATTGCCCTGTTGGATATTTGTTCTGGAGGGCAGGGAGTATGTGTATATCTCCCTTATCATCTTTTTTCAATCTAGAAAAGATATTATACATTTCTTTTTCTTAAATAATAAGCTTTTATAAGTATATATCCCTAGATTTAAAAATATTAACGATCAATCTTATTTTTCAGAAATTATTTTTCTACCAGAAAGGATTTTAAATTTTTTTTATCTGGGACTTTCTGAAGTCCTGGATGAATCCCTACTAGGAAAGAAGGAGTGGGAGAGACAAGGTGAAGAGAAGAGGAAGGAGGTGATGAAGGAGAGAAAGAATTGGCAGGAGAGAGAAACTGTCAGTGGTATCAAAATATTAGGTTACTACTGAGAAAGAGGCTGAAATTCTGGTAACACCTTTCTATCAATTCATCTGGAAATGGAATAGTAGTGCTAATAGGGTGTGGAAGAGAGGAGTGAGGTGCGAATGGAGCGGTGATAAAGGAGAAGGTGAGAAGAGGGTGGGAAGGGCTGGGCACTCACCCCCTCCTCTCACACCAGCATAGGGTGGTGCTAACACCAAGAGCAACTCGCACTAATGAGCCCTGCTATCTCATCTGCTCCCTGACTCCTGCTTGGGAACTCCTTGAAATTTCTGTTTAATAACACTTGAGAAACACCTTCCACAAATCACATAGAGCTAAGAATCCAGTCTTTTTATTTTGCATAACAAGATGCATATGGCTAGGCACAATAAGCTTTCCACAAACGATTCCAAGTTAACATATTCTGTCCTCTTGACCTCAAAAGCACATTTTATTTTATTTTATTTTTTTATTTTTTGCGGGAGAAGGAAGGCTTTATTTTTCCTTGTAGCAAGTAGGGAGAACACTGGGGATTCTTCCCAATGCAGTGTCTCCAAAACTTACATCATTTGTTTAATCGGAGGATAATTACTTTACAATAAATATTGTGCTGGTTTCTGCCATACAGCAACATGAATCAGCAATAGGTATAGATATATAGACATATGTCCCCTCCGTCTTGAACCTCCCTTCCACCTCCCACTCCATCTAACTCCTCTAGGTTGTCAGAGAGTACCGGATTTGAGTTCCCTGCATCATAAAGCCAATTCTCAATGGCTATCTGTATTGCATATGGTGATACGTATGTCTCAATGCTCTGCTCTCAAGTGGTCCCACCCTCTCCTTCCCCTGCTGTGTCCACAAGCCTGTTCTCTATGTCTGTGTCTCCTGTGCTGCCCTGCAGGTAGGCTCATCAGCGCCGCCTTTCTAGATTCCATATAAACGCATTCATGTATGATATTTGTTTTGCTCTTTCTGACTTACTTCACTGTGTATAACAATTGAAAAAGACATATGCACCCCAGTGTTCATGGCAGCACCTATTTACAATAGCTAGCACTTGGAAATAACCTAGATATCCTTCAACAGATGAATGGCTAAAGAAGACATGGTACATATATACAATGGAATATGACTCAGCTATTGAGAAAAAGTATACTTTAAACTTGTCAATTCATGTGCCGAAAATTTTGATTTGAGAAAAAATACAGTCAACATAGACTGATCACGTGAATGCTTAAGAAAAGAGCATTATCTTGTTATTAACAAAATTGCACCCAATTTCAAATATACGCCTCATAATTCTACAGGGTCAGAATCAGTCATCAACCATCTAAAATGTGGGTGCATGGGCCTTGGTTTAGTGCTAATGGAGAGAAGAGGCCTGGGGCTGCCTTAAAGCAGTGAAGTTAGTGTTATTTGGTTTGTGTAACACTTTGAGTTCACTAGTCCTTTGCTCCAGATCATGTTCAATTTTCTGCCAAACACTCTCCAACGACTCTCATTAGGTCCAAAAGAAAATATTAAAATCCTTGCCACACCTCTCAAGGCCAGGTAGGATCTGATCTCTACCTTCTCTATCCTTTCATCACCACCTTCTAGTCATACTGGTCTGCTTTTCATTCTGTGAACTTGCCAAGCTTATTCCTGACTCATGGCTTTGGCCCTTGTTCTCTCCCCTGGCTAGAATGTTTTGCTGCTTGAAGCTTTTCATGGTGAGCTTCTTCTCATGGTTCAGACCTTGATTCAAAGTCAGCTCTTTAGGATGTCTTCCTCTGTGGCCATTTCTAAACTAGCACTAACCTACCCCACTCCAGACACCTTCTTGGGCCCTTCTCATGGCCTAGGATCATCTTGTTTACATAGTTAGTTGTTGATTATCTGTTTTCCCTATCACAATGTTAGTTTCAGTAGGGCAAGGGTCCTTTTCTGACCAGAATCTAAGATAGTATCTGATTCAAAATAGGTACTTAAGAAACAAAGATAAAAGATCAGATACTAATAAACATTTGCATGATAAATGACTAAATCAAGGTGTATCTCTTTTCCTTTGGTAATCAAACACATTGTAAGGTACATAGTATACCACAGAAGTAAATGAAGAGGGTAAGAGTAGCCTAGCATGTGACTATCAAGCTCATTTCTATCTCCACATCCTTTGCCCATTCTTTTCTCTCTTTCTTACTCTTTAAAAAAAAAATTATTTATTTGTTTATCTGGCTGTGCTGGGTCTTAGTTGTGACTTGTAGGATCTTTAGTTGCAGCATGAGAACTCTTAGTTAGGGCATGTGGGATCTAGATCCCTGACCAGGGATTGAACCCCAGTCCCTGCATTGGGACCGGGAAGCCTTAGCCACTGGACCGTCAGGGAAGTTCCTCCCATTTTTCCTCTTGTCTTTACAGTTTCTCAACCTCTGAACTAATAGAGAAAACATTTGGGAAAACATTTCTTAAGCCCACAGTGTTTGCTATATAACTGCTGCAGTACTCAAAGCTTAGCTCTAAGTGACTCTCTCTCAGGAGAAGAAAATGCTTTCAAATATGCACTTTGGTTTTCTTTTTCTCTCTGCATTACTCTCATACACCACCGGCTGTACACAGGACAGATTGCTCACATGGTTGCATTCCCATGCTTAGCTTTGACCATGTTGGTGTTATTTCTTAGTCTATAGTACTTTTTGTTACCCTGCTTATTTAACTTATATGCAGAGTACATCATGAGAAACGCTGGGCTGGAGGAAGCACAAGCTGGAATCAAGATAGCTGGGAAAAATATCAATAACCTCAGATATGCAGATGACACCACCCTTATGGCAGAAAATGAAGAAGAACTAAACAGCCTCTTGATGAAAGTGAGAGAGGAGAGTGAAAAAGTTGGCTTAAAGCTCAACATTCAGAAAACAAAGATCATGGCATCTGGTCCCATGATTTCATGGCAAATAGATGGGGAAACAGTGGCTGACTTTATTTTTCTGGGCTCCAAAATCACTGCAGATGGTAATTGCAGCCATGAAATTAAAAGACGCTTACTCCTTGGAAGGAAAATTATGACCAACCTAGATAGTATATTAAAAAGCAGAGACATTACTTCGCCAACAAAGGTCTGTCTAGTCAAGGCTATGGTTTTTCCAGTGGTCATGTATGGATGTGAGAGTTGGACTATAAAGAAAGCTGAGCACCGAAGAATTAATGCTTTTGAACTGTGGTGTTGGAGAAGACTCTTGAGAGTCCCTTGGACTGCAAGGAGATCCAACCAGTCCATTCCGAAGGAGATCAGTCCTAGGTGTTCATTGGAAGGACTGAAGCTGAAACTCCAATTCTTTGGCCACCTGATGTGAAGAGCTGACTCACTGAAAAAGACCCTGATGCTGAGAAAGATTGAGGGCAGGAGGAGAAGGGGATGACAGAGGATGAGATGGTTGGATGGCACCACCAATTCAACGGACATGGGTTTGGGTGGACTCTGGGAGTTGGAGATGGACAGGGAGGCCTGGAGTGCTGCGGTTCATGGGGTCACAGAGAGTCAGACATGACTGAGTGACTGAACTGAACTCAAGTACTTTCTGACACTTACTGTTTGCAAAGTACTTCATAACAATTTCTATAACCTAGAAGAATGTGGCTAGCTTTCTGCATTTATTCACTCTGATCTCCTCTAAGTCTGTCAACAAATGCACAGTGGCACCAAAAGCAACATTAATCTTGTTATAAATTTTCATGAAATGAATCAGTTAAGGATAACTATTGATTGTGCACTGTGACTAAATCCTTTATTTTTCATATTTTTGGGGAACTTGAAAGCTCTTGATATTTACTCACTTGAAAGAAACATTTTTGGATTCCTTCTGTATTCCAGGCACCAGGGCTGGGGACCCTGAGGACACAAACTCTAATGAGATATGTGTTCCCCATATCTTCAAGGATCTTGTAGTCCAAACCAATGACTATCGCACATGGAGACAGATGGAGACTAGTGTCAGGAGCTATAGAAACACAGAACGTCAGCTCCCCTCAGACATGTAAGTTCCATGCAGGCAGGGACTTGTCTATTCTGTATATAGCATCTAGAACTGGTACATTATAGTCACTCAAAAACTTGATAAAGGAGTGAATGAATGAATTAATCTAAATCAGATTGTGCAGTCAAGTAAGATTACTTAGAAGGAAGGTTGAGAAGGAGTCTTGAGAAAGAATGATAGGCAAGAACATTCTAACTACCCCTGCTCTTACTTTGCTCTGAGTTATTCAGGGCTGAGGGAAACCCTCAGGCTATTATAAACCACTGTGTGTGGTGACGTAAGCATCTATGAGAACAACTTGGGTATAAGTGAAAGAGGAGAGTGAAAAAGTTGGCTTAAAGCTCATCATTCAGAAAATGAAGATCATGGCATCTGGTCCCATCACTTCATGACAAATAGATGGGGAAATAGTGGAAACAGTGTCAGACTTTATTTTGGGGGGCTCCAAAATCACTGCAGATGGTGATTGCAGCCATGAAATTAAAAGATGCTTACTCCTTGGAAGGAAAGTTATGACCAACCTAGATAGCATATTCAAAAGCAGAGACATTACTTCGCCAACAAAGATCCGTCTAGTCAAGGCTATCATTTTTCCAGTGGTCATGTATGGATGTGAGAGTTGGACTGTGAAGAAAGCTGAGCGCTGAAGAATTGATGCTTTTGAACTGTGGTGTTGGAGAAGACTCTTGAGTCCCTTGGACTGCAAGGAGATCCAACCAGTCCATTCTAAAGGAGATCAGCCCTGGGTGTTCTTTGGAAGGACTGACGCCAAAGCTGAAACTCCAGTACTTTGGCCACCTCATGCGAAGGAAAAGACTCTCATTGGAAAAGACTCTGATGCTGGGAGGGATTGGGGGCAAGAGGAAAACGGGATGACAGAGGATGAGATGGCTGGATGGCATCACCGACTCAATGGACATGAGTTTGACTGAACTCTAGGAGATGGTGATGGACAGGGAGGCCTGGCGTGCTGCGATTCATGGGGTTGCAAAGAGTCAGACATGACTGAGCGACCGAACTGAACTGGGTATGTACACATTTATTTACATTCTCTTTAAATCTGAATTCTGTGTATATCGATGGTTGAGTCTAAGTTTTCTCCCTCACATATTGCATTTCAAAGACAATTGCAATATTATTTGGCATAAGAAAACGTGTCTTGAAAAACTAAGAAAAGTTGTCATCAAGTCTCCCCTTTCTGAATGGCACTTTTGGACTGAGAAGTGCGTTTTGAGTAAGGACTCAAATGAGGACCTTGACCTCTCACTCATAAACCAGTCTTCTAAGATGCCCTGCCCTCTGTGGTCACCATTATCAGTCAGCTGGTGTTGACTGAGAGTTTCATGGGTTGATGATGATCAGGCCTATCCATGATTTCTTTTCTTATAATTTAAAAAAAATTGTATAAAATTGGTGTGCCCTTTATTTTCTTTTTCCAGCTGCATCGTATGCATGAGGGACTTTTGCTTCCCGATCAGGGATCAAACCTATGTTACCTGCTGTGGAAGTGGCAAGTCCTAGCCACTGGACCGCCAGAGAAGTCTCACCCATGACTTCTTAAGAACTAAAAATGATTTTCTATCTTATCATAACACTTATAATGTGCTTCTGGAGAACAAAGTTGTGTTACAATTAGCAGATATTTTACTCCTCCTATTTAAGCAAATAAAATTGAAGCTCAGATTGATGAATTGATTTGCTGAAGATCACAAAGTTAGACAGTGGACGGGCTGGACATTGGTCTCAGAATTTGGGTTCGGGTCTAGTGCTCATTGTCCGACTCTGTGTTCCCTCCAAGGGAACAGCAAGACTGGAAGTACCAATGGAGCCACCAAAGACATAAAGTGAAAGAAAGAGGAGCGTGAGGTCCTGAAGTTAAAGATCTATGCAGTAGGGCATTCTGGCCATCATAGCAACTGGATGTAACTGTAGATGATGTATTAGTTAAAATAGGATAGGTGATGATTCAGTAACAAAGGGCTCCACATGCTCAGGAGCTTTATTGATGAATAATTATTCTCGCTCATGCACCTCATGTACAAAAGATGCACCCATGTACAAAGGATGCTCATTATAATATTTCAGAGACCCAGGCTGAAGGAGGCTTCATGTGACATGCTTCCATAATCTCAGAAGCAAGAAAAAGAGCACAGTTTACAGTACAAAGGCTCTAAAGCTTAAGAGCAGAAGTGGATTATATCGCCTAAAGCAAGTTGCATGGCCAAGTCTGCCATGGAAGAGCAAGGAATCTTGTGAAGGGTAGTACAGTCTACTACAGCTGCTCAAGCAGCTTCTGTTATCTTTTAAAACTGTAACATCTATGGATAGCAACTTTGCCAAACCGGCACCTCTGAATCTGAAAGGCAATCACTGATCTCTCACCTGACCGGGCTGTCAACATTCTGTGCTTCTGCCAGAGGTCATCTTTGTGCAAGGATATGATCACTTTGCCAGAGAGAAAAAGCTGCCATCAGGGGTTCTAAGGTCTTTTTTGTATCCAAATGTGCTGTCTGGAATGGCGAATCAAAGTAACTATGAAACATTTTACACATAGCCAGCCGCTAGGCTAAGCTCTGTGAAAGATATTCAGTACCTAGCACAGTGTCTAATATATACAGTGTTGATAATAGCTAATCCGCACCTAGCCTCTTTTTAAAGACTTTACCTGTTTTAGCTTTTTTAAATTCTCACAACTCTTAAGAAAAAGTTACTGTTATTATCCCCACTTTACAGATAAGGAAAAGGTGACTGGCGCAGAGAGGTTAAATAACTTTAACCTCAAGTTTCCTTAATGAATAGTGATTTGAATCAAGAAAGCCCACACTTTTAACCCCACTGTGTAAAGCTAAAAATGATAAATGTTGAATATATTAATTAATTCTTCATTTTAAATTTGTGACTTGGGGAGAGGAGTAGGTTTAAAAGCGTTTTGTTGGCAATTCACCAGAAAGCACAACTCCACTTTTTTGGATCCAGCAGACTTAATGGGCTAATAATCACCAATCAATAGCCTAGGTAAAGTCTCAATTGAGCTCTTTCAGATATTATTTTGGCATTCTCTGTGACAAGGAGCCAGACTGCAGAGAAAAGTGAAAGGAGGTTCTTTGAGCCCACCCATGGAGAAGATGGAATCAGAGGAAATGAGGGTTTCCCAACCCTCCCTTCAGCTGTGGAATGCTCTGGCTTCACTCTGGGTGAAGAATTCTGTTGTTACAAATGCTACAAAATAGAGCAACCCACACAAGTGGTACCATTTTCGTTTTGGCTGGTGTTCTGCAAAGCTGGCTCTCGGAGGACAGATGGCAAGCTGTCATTTCAGGCCTGCTTTTTGGCTCACCTGCATGTAGCCACATGAAGCTTTCTATTTCTTAAGAAAGCATCTCTTTCCTCAGGTCATATTTATAGTCCCTGACACCTCATTGCTCCTCCTGGATCTCTTAAAGTCTTAACGATCAGGAAGTCTTCCAACATGGATCTTCCCACTTAAATCTCAGCAACGTTTCTTCTAGTAGCACCCTAATTCCATTCAAACCTGATTCTGCCTGCTCTTGCTCACCAACATGTTTAGTTTTAATGCTCACATTCTGAAACAAAATCTTTCTTGCCCAAATTTAGCATCTCCTCCAAGACCTAAATAGATACAGGCAGATCTCAGAGATATTCTGGGTTTGGTTTGAGGCCACCACGATAAAATAAGCATTGAAACGCAGTGAGTCCCATGGATTTTTTGGTTTCCCGATGCATATACAAGTTGTATTTATGTTATACTGTAGCCTATTAAGTGTGCAATAGCATTATGTTTTAAAAAAACAATGTGCCTACCTCAATGAATAAAATACTTCATTGCTAAAAAATGCTAACCATCATCTGAACCTTCAACAAGTCACAATCATTTTGCTGGTGGAGGGTTTGAAGTATTGTGACAATTACCAAAATGTGACACAGAGACACAAAATGAGCCAATGCTGTTGGAAAACTGGCACCGACAGTCTTGCTTAATGCTGGGTTGCAACAAACTTACAATTTGTAAAAAAAAAAAAAAACAAAACTGAGTATCTGCAAAGTATAATAAAACAAAATGTAATAGGCATGCCAGTATAACTTTATCTTACCAAATTTTCTATTCTCAATGCCTGGAATAGAATTAGAGGGCAGAATGTCTTGCTCACTACAGCAACACTGTTTATTTAAGTCATGGCAATGCAACTGTCCCATATGCTGGAAGCTTTATGATTCATTGGTAAATGAATTCGTAAGCTTTTGCATTTCTGTAGATCAGGGGTTGCAAATTCAAATGCCAACAGTGAGCAGACACATAAAAACAATGAAGAAAGTGAGCAGGGCTGGAGAGTAGTAGTCAGAAACAGAGTTGAGGTTCTAGCTACAGGGCCAGCAGCTTGGAGCTCTGGCCAATTGTTGCAGTGTGCAAAAGCAGACTCCATGCCGCCAGAGACGATTTTTCTAGAGAAGTTTAAAACTCAGATTTTTAAAACTGTGAAAATCTGATTTTTATTTTTATTTTTTTTTCTATTTTTTTGTTGTTAAAGTTTTAATTTTATATTATAGCTAATTAACAGTGTAGTGATAGTTTCAGGTGAAGAGCAGAGTGACCTAGCCATACAAATACATGTATCCATTCTCCCCCAAACTTCCCACCCATGCAGTCTGCCAGATAACATTGAGCCAAGTTCCCTGTGCTATACAGTAGGACCTTGTTGGTTATCCATTTTAATATAGCAGTATGTACATGTCCATCCCAAACTCTTTAACTATCCCCACTCTGATGGTAACCATAAGTTCATTCTCTAAGTCTTTGAGTCTGGAAAGCCTCTGAGTTTTCAGTGTTACCTGAAGTTGAAAAATATTATGGGGAAAGGACTTTACAGGCAGAGAGAATTTGAGAGAATGCGGTATGTCTGAAATTAAAGCAATTTCATGTACTAGGGTGTAGTGCATGCTAGGCAATAATGGAAAGTGGGCTGGAAAGTCATGTGGATTTTATCCTGCAGGTGATGAGAGTATATGGAAGGATGTTAGTGGTTATATGGTGCAGATTCACCTTTATATTTGAGCGGTTAAGAGGATGAGTTGAGGAGAAAACTGGGGTTGGAGCAGAAGTCAGGAGGATGCCACACCATTTCTGGGGAACATGTCGAGGATCTAACATATACAGGGATGCAGAGGACATACGGACTTAAGAATTCGTAGGAAGAGAAGTAGCAGGAAGTGGTGATGGGGTCAGAGTGGTAACGAGGGAGAAGCAAGGACATAGGCTGCCAGTCAAGTTTCTAGGTTGGAAAAATGAGTGGGGAGTGACTTCTGTCATTCCCTGAGGCTGGAAATATGGGACAAGAGTAGGCATGGTGGATTCATGGTGTGGGGAAGAGGAGGTAACAAGTTCAGGTTTTGACAAGTTCCGTATGATATGCTGTGAGATATTCAGGTGGGCTGGAGACAATTTCTGAGGCGACATCACTGTAAAAACTGTTTGAAGTCCTGGGAGTGGAGGGTGAGACAGGAAATACCTTGGGATCAGAAGCTGGAGCACAACAGCCTTGAAGGTAGGGAGTTGAGGATGATGTCTTAGGGGTTTAAGGAAGACAATCAATGCAGACAATACTCTTACTTCCATCTCATTTACCCTTGGAGACTTGGATCCTACAACCAAAAAGCCTCAGTAGGCAGGAGAAAGCAATACTTCCCTGCCGCTACACATTGCAGTGGTTTGGATATCTAAGCTGACAAGTGGCGAGCTCACTTTGCATGTAGCAATCCAATGGAAAACACCTGATGGAACAAATGTGACATCCAGAACGGTCCCTGAAAAGGCCCCAGACAGGACAGACTCAATACATGGAAGAAGCTTTCCTGGGACTGCTCAGTCCCTCCCATGCATTTCTTCTTCAAACAGTCACTGCAGCTACAAATGTTATCACACCGGGAAAAGGATGTACAATGACTTTGGCTTTGACTCCATCAGCAGGCTTTCTAGAGACTCAGGCAGTTATTGACTTTTGAATCTGCATTCAGAAATTGTGGGCACATTGTGGGGAACAGAAACCTTGTCTTCTGCCACAGATGTCAGCCTCATGGAGCGTGGGCTAAAGTGAACTGCAAAATATCACCTGACACTGGGGCACCAGACATACCCGGGCTATTATTGTGGGACTCCAGTAGCTCCACAGCACCTCGGTGGCCTTTAGAATATGGTAACTATTATTGAAATGTATTTCTAAAAAAAAATTTACATTTACCGATATTATCTTTTACAATTTTTTAAAATTTATGTTATTAAAAAAATGTTTTAATGTTTTCTAGGGCTGCAGGCTTTTGCCCCGTTTTTATCGTGACAAGCTTATATATGTATGTAGCAAAGCTCCACTGAATGACGATGTTCTGAGCCATCTCTCTCTGCATATCCTCAATCTCTCGGGCCACCTAACTGAAAGTTTTGATACATGAAGATCTTTATTCAGTCTTTTCAACTGACAAAATCACATGGGTAATGTAAAGTGCAGAATTAGCTCATTTTCTCAAATTAGTTTGATGTTGGCATCTAGTAGAGAAACTATTTGAGTGATTCAAACCATTAGAACTCAAGTGATGGGAATGTAAGACTGATCAGGGCAGGGTTTTCCTTTCTTTTATTCATTGCTGCTCCTTCAGTGGTTGGAATCATGCTTAGGATCCAGCAGGTCCTTGATGTACAGTTGTTAACTAATAGAATGAATTTACTCCCAGATAATCCTTAAAAGTAAACCATAGAAAAAGAACATTTTTAAAGGAGGAAAATTATATTTGTCATTCTGCATACAAGGTATCTATCCTGATTACTTGCTTCCTGGCTAGAAAATATTTCTTTAGCATCTCTTACTGGAAGTGATTGATGCTAAAAGTTAATTTACAGTCAAACATATGTCAATAGTTAGTTGAAGGGATGACTTGGAGAAAACAGCATTGGCTTGTAGTCAAAGACAAGGCTGTCCCTGAACTGTGCACCATCCTGGAGAAGCTGGCCACAGACCCTTGGCTGAAGTAGCCTATGAATCTTGCTAACTGCTCCTGGGTAAACAAGCCAGAAACTGGGAGCTCTGCCCACTGTGAATCTGGAGACAGAGAGGAGGCGCCTGAGTGGAGATACGTGGGGCCTCTTTCCCCTACTTTTCTCCACTCACTTAGGAAATCCTATTGCTTTCAGGCCTCTTTCATTCAGAAAAGTAAATTTTCCAAGACTTAGATCTAATTCACCTTCTAAAAGCTCATATGTAAGTTTGACCAAAGCTAGAGCAAAAGCTGGTGACACTGTCACCACACCAAACTTGAGTCTGCTTGCCTGTGCGCAGTAATCTACCAACACTGGGTTATGGTGAAGAAAAGTACAGCATTTCCTGCAGCACACCAAGCAAGGAGTCCAAGTAACTAGTGCTTAACAGGCCCAAATTCCTTGCGTGGTGCCCTGTAATAAACACTGCACTTTCCTTCACCACAATCTGATGTCGATAGATTGACTTGGAACTATTGTTTTCACTATCCTTAAAAAACATTTTGGTGTTCATTTAATTTTGTACTACTAAAGGACTTTCAATCTGTGAACTTCTGAAAGTCTTAAGTTTAAAAATTCTCTTTCTACTCTTGTATTGTGTGTTAGTCACTCAGTTGTGTCTGAGTCTTTGCAACCCCAATGGACTATAGCCCATCAGGCTCCTCTGTCTATGGAATTCTCCAGGCAAGAATACTCGAGTGGGTTGCTATCCCCTTCTACAGGAGATCTTCCTGAGCCAGGGATTGAACCCAGGTCTCCTGCACTGCAGGCAGATTATGAGTGACGAGAGAAGCCCACTCTTGTATATGAATATGCATGTATTTTTGTTTCCTCTGACTTGGTACAAACTCATCTCGTATGTGGAATTTGTGGAACTGGTTAGCCAAATGACCAGAGTATTTAATTTATTTCCTTCAGCATTTTCCAAAGTAAAGCAACTTTGTCAGTAAAAAAAAAAAAAAAGAAAGAAAAGAAAAAGAAAAAGGTAAGAAGAGGTAAAAAGAGATGTAGCTCTAAATGTAGGTCAGTCAGAAATCCAAGACACTGTATTTTGCCCGAGGATTTATACCTAGTTCCAGTTCTGGCTTTCTCAAGTGAAAATCCCCTCACTTGATTATGTCTTTCAATCAGTAAGACAAAAGATGCTGGGCTATGTAATCTCTGAGTGTTTTATTTTTTATCTTTTACATTGCTGAAATCATTAGCTGCCTTCATGATTAGTTACTTTAGATGCCTTTGAGCACTGATCAGTTATTCCAAATGTCTTAATTTGATGGAATATTATGATTTCTCCATTATAAGTTCAATTTATATATTTCTTTTGCTGACTATTACAAAGAAAGCTATTGACTTGGAAATGCCTCTTCTTCACTATGTTCCTAGAGTCTGGGCCTCATTTTCTCAAAAGTCCTTTAAAAAAGAAACAAAAAAGTATAAGACGCCAATAAGACATCTTAAAAATATCGAGAATAAGTAGTCCATGGAAGGTGGTAGCTTCAGAGGTTCATCCACGTGACTGCTAATCCTACATTACGATTGATGTGCTATTGTAAATGAGGTTTCATATTGACTACCTAACGTAGATTTGGTCTCAAATCAATCTAATCTGTTTAAGTAGAGCTACTAACTCTTTAGCACAAGTTTTATCTCCTCTAAAGGTCAATAAAACATAAAACCTGTGACGTCATTCTTTCTTAATGCATTTTGGCAAAGGATAAAACTTGTGGATGCTGTCTGCATAAAAGTGATTTATGTCATACATTATTGATTGAGTTTATCTGGGAGTGAAAGAGAAGAACTCGGCTATTTGAGATCCCAGATTATTTGGTGGCCAGGAAGGTGACCACTTAAAGACAGAATGCAGGAGTGACAGGCAACCATAAACCAAAACTGATATCCCAAGAATACAGTGGAAAAAGACTGTAAACTGGTAGCAAAGGCAAGTGAAGTGACAATGGGCAAACAGAAATACACAAAGAAATACAAAGGGAAAAATAGGCAGCCAGAAATAGGTGAAAACCAGGCACATTACCATAGGAATAAGGTGAAGGCACACATACAAAGGTCTGGGCCAAATCTGGTTTGACTGGTAAGGATTGTTCTAGCTCTCTGCACTGAGACTGCTGATTACTCCCCCAATATCCAGACTCTCCATTTGCCGTAACTAATAGGATCCTCCAAATTTTAGCTGAACATGTAGCCACCTGTCTACAGAATACATTTCCCAACCTCTCTTGCAGCTTTGCTATGTGACTCAACTCTAGCTAATGAGAAGTCAGTAGTACAGTGTGCACCTTTCTGCATACCTTTGAACAGAAGCTGTCTGGCCTCTGCTTTATTCCCTGCTTATGGACCAGAATGTGGATATTGTGATGCTGAAGATGCTGACACTGTGATATGAATGTATAGAATCGTCTCCTAAAGTAGGGTGGGATGGCAAGAAAGACACAACATGGGTCTCAGATAAGCTCATTTGTTGTTGTTGTTCAGTTGCTAAGTCGTGTCCAACTCTTTGGGACCCCATGGACTGCAGCATGCCAGGCTTCCCTGTCCTTCACTATCACCCAGAGTTAGCTCAGACTCATGTCCATTGAGTTGAAGATGCCATCCAACCATCTCATCCTCTGTCTTCCCCTTCTCCTCTTGTCCTCAATCTTTCCCAGCATCAGGGTCTTTTCTAATGCACTGGCTCTTCACATCAGGGGGCCAAGCTTCAGCTTCAGCATCAGTCCTTCCAATGAATATTCAGGGTTGATTTCCTTTAGGATAGACTGGTTTGATCTCCTTGCAGTCCAAGGGAATCTCAAGAGTCTTCTCTAGCAATTTTTCAGATGAGCTCATAGATCAGAACTTTTCTGCCCACTTGATATACCTATCAGGCTAGATTTCTACAGGAAAGAAAAGTAAAACCATTGAACTGCTATCCTAATTCACTCGAACTTTTTTTACTCCTCTTTATTCTGTGTGTGAACATATATGTCTAAAAGACATTTGATACATCATTGATCATTGAACATGGTTACCACAAGTCAGATGTCTTAAATCGCTAAAGATTAAGGAAAAAAATCTTAGGAATATGTAATTGCAATATATGTAATATGTAGCAAATCTTAGGAATATGTAACTGTAGCATATGTAATATGCTTCATCTGTGAAGCTATACAGGCTATTTTTAAACTGTTATCAGTTCAGTTCATTTCAGTCGCTCAGCCATATCCGACTCTTTGAGACCCCATGAATAGCAGCACGCCAGGCCTCCCTGTCCATCACCAACTCCCGGAGTTCACCCAAACTCATGTCCATCGAGTCAGTGATGCCATCCAGCCATCTCATCCTCTGTCATCCCCTTACCCTCCTGCCCCCAATCCGTCCCAGCATCAGGGTCTTTTCCAATGAGTCAGTTCTTCACATTAGGTGGCCGAAGTATTGGAGTTTCAGCTTCAGCACCAGTCCTTCCAATGAACACCCAGGACTGATCTTTAGGATAGACTGGTTCGATTTCCTTGCAGTCCAAGGGACTCTCAAGAGTCTTCTCCAACACCACAGTTCAAAAGCACCAATTCTTCGGTGCTCAGCTTTCTTCACAGTCCAACTCTCACATCCATATGTGACCACTGGAAAAACCATAGCCTTGACTAGACGGACCTTTGTTGGCGAAGTAATGTCTCTGCTTTTCAATATGCTTTCTAGGTTGGTCATAATTTTCCTTCCAAGGAGTAAGCGTCTTTTAATTTCATGGCTGCAATCACCATCTGCAGTGATTTTGGAGCCCCCCAAAATAAAGTCTGACACTGTTTCCACTATTTCCCCATCTATTTCCCATGAAGTGATGGGACCAGATGCCATGATCTTTGTTTTCTGAATGTTGAGCTTTAAGCCAACTTTTTTACTTTCCTCTTTCACTTTCATCAAGAGGCTTTTTAGTTCCTCTTCACTTTCTGCCACAAGGGTGGTGTCATCTGCATATCTGAGGTTATTGATATTTCTCCCAGCAATCTTGATTCCAGCTTGTGTTTCTTCCAGCCCAGCGTTTCTCAACTAGTGTAATCGTATTGACATTGATTTGGGGTATCTAAGTCAGGGGGATAAAACATTCCATGAGATATCATTTTATGGTCTGCAAATTCCTTTCTTTTAATGATATTAGAGTACCATAGATAGTTAGCGAGTAAAATAAGTGATTATTGAATTATCAACCTTGTGATAGGTAGATAGAACCTGGTTATGATATGGTTCTGAGCTAACGCACTTGATGACTGATTGATTGTGCTTACATGCGAGCAAGGTATAGAGTTTGGCTTCCCTCCACTGGGACACTGGTTGGTACTCTTATTGGTACTTAAAATATCTTTCCTAGAAGCAGATATAAACCATTATCAGTTCAAAACCAACATATCTATGCCATCCTGCAATATTAATGCCCTCTTATTGGCTTGCCTGTTGTCCCATAAAAAGTGATCAAGTCTTTGGATTCTGAAATGTGAGTTAAGTAACTATAGTCACTGGATTTTGATATTCTGTTTGTTCCTGAATGCCACTGTATTCATTTAATACTGTTGCCATAACAAATTACTGAAATTGAATGCCTGAAATAATACAAATTTATAGTATAGCTTTGTAGGTCAGAGGTCTGACATGGGTTTCACAGGGCTAAAATGTGTCTACCAGACTACATTCTTTTCTGCAGGTGCTAGGGCTGGGGTGAATTCATTTCTTTTGCCTTTTCCCATTCTAGAGGATGTCATGTTCCTTGTCTTATGGTTTGCCCCTTTCATCTTCAAAGGTGCCAATGGCACACTGAGTCCTCCTCACACCGTAACACTCTCCCATTGCTTCTCCTCCACTTTTAAGGACCCTTGTGATTTCATTGGCCAGAATAGTCTCCTCATCTTGGGGTCAGTTTATTAGCAAACTTGATTCCATCTGCAACTTTATTTCCCCTTTGCGTGTAAAGTAACACATACATAGGTTCTAGGAATTAGGACATGGACATTTTTGAGGTATTATTCTGTCTACCATAAGCATTTCTGAGTTAAATGGATTAATTTCTGAGTCTTTGATTGTAGCCAGCTGCTTCTTCCACTAGAGGCTTTCCAACACAGGATAGAGATTTACATGATTCTGAACAATTGGTGTGACAGCACACAGGACAGTGAAACATGGATCATCGTTGAAAACTGTGGGGAGAACCCACTGCAAATTCCTCCCCCTTTAACAATGTTTGAGGCCTTGTTGGGGAGGCAGGCGTTGTCCTTGTGTCTCCATTTGAATATCCTTCACCCCATATCTTCCCTGGTGGCTCAGATGGTAAAGAATCTGCCTGCAATGTAGAGAATGGGTTTGATCCCTGGTTGGGAAGATCCCCTGGAGAAAGGAATGGCTACCCCAGTATCCTTGCCTGAAGAATTCCATGGACAGAGGAGCCTGATGGATCTTCACTTTTCACTTCTGCTACATAGCAGGAGATTAAGGTTAATCAAATTCCAGCATAATTCTTTCACCAGAATTATCAGAACAGGGGTTAGATTTAACAGAGATACCACGAAGTCACTATGCATACAATATACTATGATCAATATGGTCAGATTATCTTCTTATCTCAAACTTTTACAAAGCTTTGTTTTTTTTTTTTGATTGGCTTTACCTCAGAGATAAGAGACCCTTATAATCAACTTATTTTGTGCTCTCAGTAACTAAGCCTTCTTTGGTTGGTTTTAGAGAAATCCCTGTACTGAGCCTTTTCTCTGCCACAGAAGAGCCATTCAGTGAAAATTCTATCTCAGCTCAGTTGGACTCAGACTGCAATGTACCAACAAAATATCATAATGCATAAACAGCTACAGCCACCCTTCACCTGAACCACCCGTGAATCAGCAGTAGAGTTAAGATGCAGTGCCTCAATATGCTAGACGACAAGAAGATCTAATCTTAAACTTATTAATATGATACGGGTAATTCAATTTCCTGTAGAAGTATCACATAATTTTCCATATTTCTTAGAAGAAAGAAAGTGAAGTCGCTCAGGCATGTCCTGACTCTTTGCTACCCCGTGGACTGTAGCCCACCAGGCTCCTCTGTCCATGGGATTTTCCAGGCAAGAATACTGGAGTGGGTTGCCATTTTCTTCTCCAGGGGATCTTCCCAACCCAGGGATCGAACCCAGGTCTCCCACATTGCAGGCAGATGCTTTACCCTCTGAGCCACCAGGGAAGCCCTCCAAAATGGCAGAAGGTAGTGGAACACTATCCGTGGTCTGTAGCCCACCAGGCTCCTCTGTCCATGGGATTTTCCAGGCAAGAATACTGGAGTGGGTTGCCATTTTCTTCTCCAGGGGATCTTCCCAACCCAGGGATCGAACCCAGGTCTCCCACATTGCAGGCAGATGCTTTACCCTCTGAGCCACCAGGGAAGCCCTCCAAAATGGCAGAAGGTAGTGGAACACTATCCGTGGTCTGTAGCCCACCAGGCTCCTCTGTCCATGGGATTTTCCAGGCAAGAATACTGGAGTGGGTTGCCATTTTCTTCTCCAGGGGATCTTCCCAACCCAGGGATCGAACCCAGGTCTCCCACATTGCAGGCAGATGCTTTACCCTCTGAGCCACCAGGGAAGCCCTCCAAAATGGCAGAAGGTAGTGGAACACTATCCGTGGTCTGTAGCCCACCAGGCTCCTCTGTCCATGGGATTTTCCAGGCAAGAATACTGGAGTGGGTTACCATTTTCTTCTCCATAAGCCTACAGCACCCAGTATTCCCAGGCAGTCTCCCATCCAAGTACTAACCAGGCCCGACCCTGCTTAGCTTCCGAGATCAGATGAAATGGGGCGTGTTCAGGGTGGTCTGCTGCTGTTGCTAAGTCACTTCAGTCGTGTCCGACTCTGTGCGACCCCACAGATGGCAGCCCACCAGGTTCCTCCGTCCCTGGGATTCTCCAGGCAAAAATACTGCAGTGGGTTGCCATTTCCTTCTCCAATGCATGCATGCATGCTAAGTCACTTCAGTCATGCCCAACTCTGTGTGACCCCCTGGACAGCAGCCCACCAGGCTCCTCTGATCACGGTATTCTCCAGGCAAGAATACTGCAGTGGGTTGCCATTTTGGCCATAGACTTACCTCCATTTGCATCACGAACTGAATATCCCTCATCCCCTGGCTGATTCTCTCAACCATGACTTGGGTGATCTCCCCCAAATTATTAGTATCTCTACAAGGTAACTCTTGCAACATGACTCTGATTCTAAGTACCAGAGTCCATAGGAAAAGCTGAAAACTAGGACATAATTGCAAGATGTGATGCTTAAAATTGGGTAAAGTAAGAAAACCTTTGTCATGTAGTTGAAAGCCTATTGAAAATAAGGTAAGGATTGAAAGTATACAATAATTCTGATTTTTACACAACACAATAATATCTTAAAATATTTAAATGTAAAATATTCACATTCCAAATGTTTCATGTAAGCTGAATAAAAGTAAAGACAACTTTCCTCTCAATTTAATAAAAATTTCTGATACCAGATTACTACTTATTTAATTGCTGACAGCATTAGTTTTCACCATAAATTCAAAATCCAATTAACATTTTATTAATGAGAGTATGTGTATGGGCACATAGTACTTATACAACAATTTACTAATACTCTGCAGATAAGCCTTTCTGTTAACATTCCCCCGGTGCTCTATTAGTATTAGCATTGCAATTTTCTTTATCAATACTCAAGTCTCATAGCTTCAAATTTAATTTTACAAGTTTTCAAAAACAAAATACAACGTTAATATTTCCCCTGAAGGAACTTAGAACCAAATTTCCTCTTTAAAAGCACAATAAAGAAATTCCTACGGAAATGAAAATATGTTGTACTTGTAAACAACTGCTACCACTTTTTATGTAAGACTTCTGAATTTTGCTTTTTTATATGAATATATTTTACTTTTTCTCCATAATTCTCTGTAAGGAGCACAACAGATTCTAATGAACATAACCAGATCTGTAAAATCATTGAATTGGCCAAATACCATTCTTTGGGAAATCTTCGTCTAATGAAGACCTTAGTATCTATTTAATCTTGAGTTGTTCCCAGTATTGGATTAGATGACATGCTTACTGGATTTATTTTATGAATATTAATTTCCTGTGGCTATTGTAACAAGGAACCACAAACTTGGTAGTTTAAAACAACAGAAATGTACTCTCACACAGTTTTGGAGTTCAGCATTCTGAAATTAAGGTGTCGGTCCGACTGCACTCCCTCCAAAAGTTCTATGAAATGATCTATTCTTTGCCTCCTCCAGCTACTGGCAGCTGTATGCATTCCTTGACTGTAAGCCGGATCACTCTTGTCTTTGCCTCTGTGGTCACACTGCTTTCTCTTCTCTGTGTCTTCTCTTCTGTCTGGCTCAAATCTACCTGTCTTTCTCTTACAAGGACACTTATCGTTGGATTTAGGCCTATCAGGGTAGTCCAGGATTATCTCAAGTTGAGATTCTTAACTTAATCACATCAGAAAAGACCACTTTTCTAAATAAGTTAGCATTCACAGATTTCAGAGATTTGGTGTAGGTATCTTTTGGGGGGCTATTATTTAGCCTTCGATGGCAGATATTTAAAACTTTTTTGCTTGAAATATTCTGATTCTTCTGCCTTATAATTCTACTGTTCTTTCAGTTTGTTTAAAGAACTAGAACTAATTCAAGAAAAAGCTTTGTATATATACTCTACTCGAATATTGAAAGAAATCTGTTCGATTAAGTTTGGAAAACATATTTTATTCCAAGAGTTAAAAGAAATCACTCACAAAATTAATGAAAAAGATGAAATACTTGTACTAAAATATGACAGTTTTCTGTCTTTGTATAATTGACTGTTATACTGAGGGCAGAGGCTGGCAAAAAAAAATTAACATGTTTGAGTTATTAAAAAAAATACTGTCTTGACTGTTGAATTAAGGAATATAAGGAATGAACTGGATCTTTATGTGTTTTCTGCAGTCTCACTACTGTTAGTCTTAAAGCTCTTCAGTTATGGTCATCTTACCCCAGAAATGTATATTGCAAGCTGAACAGTCTATTTTCTTGGGCTCCAAAATCACCGTCGATGGTGACTGCAGCCATGACACTTGCTCCTTGGAGGAAAAGCTATAACAAACCTAGACAGCATATTAAAAAGCAGAGACATTACTTTACTGACAAAGGTCCATATAGTCAAAGCCATGGTTTTTCCAGTGGTCATGTATGGATGTGAGAGTTGGAATATAAAGAAAGCTGAATGCTGAAGAATTGATGCTTTTGAACTGTGGTGTTGGAGAAGCCTCTTGAGAGTCCCTTGGACTGCAAGGCGATCCAACCAGTGCATCCTGAAAGAAATCAGTCCTGAATATTCATTGGAAGGACTGATGTTGAAGCTGAAATTCCAGTACTTTGGCCACCTGATACAAAGAACTGACTCATTGGAAAAGACCCTGATGCTGGGAAAGACTGAAGGCGGGAGGGAAAGGGGATAACAGAGGATGAGATGGTTGGATGGCATCACTGACTCGATGGACATGAGTTTGAGCAAGCTCCGGGAGTTTGTGATGGACAGGGAAGCTTGGAGTGCTGTAGTCCAGGGGTCACAAGGAGTCAGACATTACTGAGCAACTGAACTGAATTGAAACAGTTTATAAAAGTTTTTATTGATTTAAAACATTTAAAACTATTTAACTTTCTCATGAAACATGGCGTGGCTAATATTCATTGAATGTTAATTGAGTGCTAGAACTCTCTGGAGGTGAACATGAATGTCTAAAAAGGCAATGTGGATATTATGTGTTCACAAAAGCTCTCAAACATTATCTCCATAATTAAATGCTCTTCAAGGAACTCCCCAATTGCTCTGTAAAATATATGGAGCAAATCTCAAGGGCTGCTAGATGCTGGTGATAAGTGGATTCAGTTCTAGCAGATCTGTGTGATTCTGCACCAACTCATTGTCTGCTCACTAAAAGTCAGTCGGGTGTGTTTCCAAACCTATATGTGCCAAATGCATTTACTATTGTTACTGCTGTAACTTAGGAACTCTTATGTAGGATGGTTAAAATGAGTACTGAAATCCAGATAGCTGTTATTTCTATGAAAACGACGCTGAAATTTTTGAAAGATTCAAGACACATATATTGCTAAAAAGAATCCCTGTCAAATTAGGTTTAGGTTAGACAATTGTACTAGGCTAGGAAAAATTATATAATTCTAGAAGGATTCTGTACTCACATTATATCTTTCAGGTTCTCACTCCTTTTTATTTGAAGCACAATTGATTTATAATGTTTCAGGTATACAGCAAAGTGATTCGGTCACAGATAGTTACTAGGTAGATAGAGAGATATGATCCTTTTTAGATTGTTTTCCATTATAGGCTTTTACAAGATATTGAATAGAATCCCCTGTACTATACAGTAGGTCCTTGTTTATCTATTTTATATATAATAGTAGATACAGTAGTGTGTATCCTTAACCTCAAATTTTCAATTTATCCCTTCGCTTTCTTTCCCCTTTAGTAACCACAACTTTGTTGTCTGTATTTGTGAGTTTATTTCTGTTTTGTAAAAAAGTTCATTTTTAAGAGTACATATATAAATGATATCATACGGTATTTGTCTTTCTCTGGCTTACTCTATTTAGTATGATGATCTCTAGGTCTATCCATGTTGCTGCAAATGGCATTATTTCTTTTTCTCAGCGGCTGAGTAATATCCCACTGAATACATGAACAACATCTTCTTTATCCAGTCATCTGTTGATGGACATTTAGGTTGTTCCATGTCTTGGCTATTGTAAATAGTGCTGCTATGAGCATAGAAATATATGTATCCTTCTGAATTAAAGTTTTCTTCTTTTCTGGATATATGCCCAGGAGTGGGGTTGATGGATCATATGGTAATTAAAAAATTTTTTTTAAGGAATCTCAATACTCTTTTGCATAGTAGTTGCACCAATTTACATTGCCACCAACAGTATGAGAGTTTCCTTTTCTCCACACCCACACCAGCATTGATTATTTGTAGACTTTGTGATGATGGCCATTCTGACCAATGTGAAGGGTACCTCACTGTGTTTTGATGTGCATCTCTCTAATTAGTGTTGTTGAGCATCTTTTCATGTGCCTATTGGCTATCCATGTGTCCTTTTTTGAGAAATGACTATTTAGGTCTTCTGCCCATTTTGGGGGTTATTTGTTTTTCTGATATTAAGCTGTATAAGCTATTTGTATTTTGGAAATTAAGCCCTTGTTGGTCACATAATTTACAAATATTTTCTCTCATTCTGTAGGTTGTCTTATTTTGTTTATGGTTTCCTTTGCTGTGCAAAAGCTTTTAACTTTAATTCAGCCCCATTTGTTTATTTTTGCTTTTAGTTACACTACTCTAGGAAATGGAGCCAAAAAAGTATTGTTGTGATTTATGTCAAAGAGTATTCTGCCTATGTTTTTCTCTAGGAAGTTTTATTATAGTATCCAGTCTTATATTTAGGTAGGTGTTTAATCCATTTTGAGTTTCTTTTTGCAAATGGGGTTTTCACTCTATTTTTAAAAACACTAAAATTGGAAATTAGATATAAAATTTGAGCATGGTTTTTATAAGATAACATCGTACCCTAATCAGTGCATTCATAATAAAAAATGGTCTAAGGTTATATAGTTGAAACTAAATAAAATAAAATAAAACTAAAAGGTACATCATTTGTATCATTACCTACTGCAATTGAATTAGTTAACAAACTATCATTTGATTACTATTATATGATTACATTATATAGGAAGGTTCATACTAGATTTGGACTTGAATTACATGATAATTTTAGTTGATTTAAAATTTTTTCATTCAAATCCTGTAGAAAGAGTAACTAGTAGACAAATATTTACACAAAATAAAAATAAATACAGTTTATATGTACAATATAAACCTATGTTTCCTACTAGGTATGGTAGGAAAATACCAGATAAATATAAATCATGTTGTACACTTTTAGGGAAGTAGAATTTAGTTGCAGGTAAGACCACAACAATAACATAAAAAAGAACAACAGTCAATACATAGAGGGCGAAAGTCTGAGTTACATTTTTTCAAGCATAATAAAAAGAAGGAAAAAATAGAAGACATTGCGGGCTACTGGAATCAGACAAAGTTTCAAAAAGGAGATCGGATCTGAATTGGACAGTGAAGAAGGAAGACTGGGGAAGTTAGGGAAGACAGCTGGAGGGAATTGGAAAAGCAAAGGTCAAGAGGTAAAAGTGAGGATATTAGAGACTTCCCTGGTGGTCCAGTGGCTAAGACTTCACACTTCCAATGCAGGGAGTACAGGTTCAATCCCTGGGCAGGGAACTAAGACCCCACGTGCTGCCTGGCACGGCCCCCCATAAAAGTGAGGATAGTATATGAAAGAGCAGTAAGGGGCCAGCTTGAATGAGTGCATTTGGTTCAAGCTGTCATTAAAGTTCTGAAAATCATGAAAGCAGATCATGAAAGCTCATGAAGCTCATTTCCTTCCTCTAGGAAGATTTCACTGGGAGGTGAGAGTTGAAAAAATAAGAAAGTGCAGAGAGAAAGCAACTTGTAGGTGTGCACAGGAAATTTCCCCCAAAACACAAAGCTCAATAAAAATGAGTGGAAACATTGGAAGCACTTATCTTGGTTAGAGAAACAAGTCAAAGGGGGGAAAAAAAGGAAAGAAACAAAACTGAGTTATAAGGATTGCACTGGACAGAATCTGAACATATATTTATAATACATCATCTAAGAGAGGAGACTGAAAAGTCAGAATCACAGCAGGACAATTTAGAAAGGATTCATCTATAGGCTTAGAGCAATGACATTTGGCATGCTTTTCTGTATCCCTTGAGGATGACCTGTGTTCTTTAATTATCTTTAACACACACACCCACACACATAATGCTAATATTTTTCCATTAACCTTAAAAGTTCACTATTTCCTTTAAGGACTATTCCAACCACACCATGAATCTTAGGTCTTCACTGGCTAAAATGCCCAAGAAAAGTTTGAAATCCAGTGCTGTGCTTTGTGC
This sequence comes from Capra hircus, assembly GCF_001704415.2. Classification (NCBI taxonomy): domain Eukaryota; kingdom Metazoa; phylum Chordata; class Mammalia; order Artiodactyla; family Bovidae; genus Capra; species Capra hircus. The sequence continues at coordinate 42,166,548 of NC_030812.1, read as the reverse complement.
CTAGTAGTTCTATAAATGACCACATGAATAGAGCCTCGGGAGCTAAGAGAAAAATGGAAAGTAGAGAAAGAAAAGAAAGCAATTCACTTAATCTTGGCATCTTGCCCTGTGGAGTCAACATCACTGATGAACTGTCTGGTGGCCTAACTTTTCTATGATTTTCTAGAATAAGCTTATGAATCTGCCTCTGTTCCTGCCTCACCAAGAGATGAAACACCAATTAACAGGATTTGTCAATAATGGGCTTTAGATCTAATCCTCCTACAGCCATAATGCTTGGAAGCAGAGAATTTCTGAATTTCAAACTCTGTGGCTTCATGTACCGGATGGACATCTCAGGAGACTAGAAAGACTCAGCAGAACTGGGAAATTTGGCTGGATTTTCATTTTAAGAAGTATTTGTTCTATTTTTTTTCCCCAAGACAGTTTAGAAATAGTCGGAACATGTAATTTGTGTTACTTGATTTGCATAAACATAATGATTTTCAGTGAAGATAATTTGCAGTCAGTTGATTTTTGGAGTACTCCATCCTTTCACTGAGATTCTGAAGAGAAAATTATTTCAAATGAGTGTGATCATAAACTATTATTACCTAGAACTAAAAATGTATACGTGTCATGGGGTCATTACAATGAGTTACAAGAAATGCCCACTCATATTACATATAATGGGGAAAAAATGTCTTTAAAATTAACAGAGTTCAGATGTTGACTAGAGCAACCATCAAACAACTCTTAAAAATAAAATATAATGATTTAGTGTGTAGACAGCTGTACTGGCGCTGAGTAATCTCCATTTGCAATAATTACCCAGTTCTGTGATCAAATTTCCTTCTCTCAGTACTATTCCCTCTGGATATTGATATGCTCATCTGTGTTCATGCAGATTAATGGATATTAAATTGTAATGATCAGATTAGAGATTTGTCTGATAATTTAAGAACGGAAATGTACTTTGAATGCCATTTAGTTACTCTTAAGAGTTTGAATAATGTAAAATAATAATTTACAATTCAGATTATTTACAGTTACATCAAACACTGGGGCAGAATATGTGATAAATGCTTAGAATTATGATTTGAATCTGAGAAAATAATTTTCAAATAAATTTCTGTGTAGTGTCCATTCAACCAAATATAATTAACATTAAATAACCCTAATTGGAGAAGGCAGTGGCATCCCCCTCCAGTACTCTTGCCTAGAAAATCCCATGGATGGAGGAGCCTGGTAGGCTGTAGTCCATGGGGTTGCTAAGAGTTGGACACAACTGAGTGACTTCAGTTTCACTTTTCACTTTCATGCATTGGAGAAGGAAATGGCAACCCACTCCAGTGTTCTTGCCTGGAGAATCCCAGGGACGGGGGAGCCTGGTGGGCTGCCGTCTCTGGGGTCGCACAGAGTCAGACACGACTGAAGCGACTTAGCAGCAGCAGCAGCAGCAGCAGCAACACTCATGGGGAATTCTTAATTAGGTATTTCACAAATATTTACTGAATAAAGGCAACTTCTGACTATTTCATCTTGGTATAAGTTAAATAAAATTTTGTGACCTAGTCCACAACCGTAATCACCATCCATAATTTTGTGCTTATATGAAAATATGCCTTTAATTCTAAACAACTGACTCATCAATGAATTTTGGGGACATAACATACTTAGCCTGAAGAAAAGAATACACAGATATTATTTAATAGCTACTTCAATGGCACCCCACTCCAGCACTCTTGCCTGGAAAATTCCATGGACGGAGGAGCCTGGTGGGCTGCCGTCCATGAGGTCGCTAAGAGTCGGACATGACTGAGCGACTTCAGTTTCACTTTTCACTTTCATGCATTGGAGAAGGAAATGGCAACCCACTCCAGTGTTCTTGCCTGGAGAATCCCAGGGATGGGGGAGCCTGGTGGGCTGCCGTCTATGGGGTCACAAAGAGTCGGAAACGACTGAAGCGATTTAGCAGCAGCTACTTAATTATTTAGATGCATGTTATTGGAACACATGTATTAGTTATGACTTTAAAAATTTCCAAAGGTAGAAATTGAAACAGTAGTTGATAGGTATAAGAAGGAAATTTTTGATCAAATTAAGAAAATTTCCCATCAGGCAGAGCTGACCAGTTAGACCCACTGCTTTGGATTGGAGTGGCTCTCCCATTGAAGTAGATTCTTAAGAACAGGTCAGATAGCCTCTTAGCAATGACAATATAGAGAGAAACTGTCTGGAAAAAGCATTTAGATTTAGTTGCTAAGGCTTTGCCATTTTCAGTTGCCAGAATAAGCCTTTGGGATTGTCTGTGGATTTTATTCAACTCAACTACCAGTTATTTTCATTAACATAGCGTTGACACTTATTTGTGTGGTAACACATCACCACATTTGAAAAGAGGGACATCTGGTGGATGAAATAAGCAAAAGAAGAGGGGTTTTAACTTCATATTCATATTTTAACTATTTTTGACATTTCCACTGATTTTTTCCGGGAAAAAAATTATCAATCTATCTATATAAATATATAGTTGACAAGTTCAGTTCAGTTCAGTTGCTCAGTCATGTCTTCGTGGACTGTAGCACGCCAGGCCTCCCTGTCCATCACCAACCCCTGGAGTTTATTCAAACTCATGTCCATTGAGTCGATGATGCCATTCAACCATCACACTCTCTGTCATTCCCTTCTCCTCCTGCCTTCAATCTTTCCCAGCATCAGGGTCTTTTCAAATGAGTCAGTTCTTTGCATCAGGTGGCCAAAGTATTGGAGTTTCAGCTTCAACACCAGTCCTTCCAATGAATATTCAGGACTGATTTCCTTTGTAGCAATAACTATTTATAATCAGGTGATTTGGGTAAAATAATTGTTTCATCTAGTCCTTCAATATTTATCAAATTAATGCCTTTTTAGTAATTTTTCTTTCATCAATTCAGATTAGGCTCTTTGAAGATGAGTTTGCTTGTAAAACATAAGCATGTAATCTTCTTGGCTACCAATTAAGATTTGGTTTTTTTTTTTAAGCTCAGTCATTCAGCAGAAGAAATGGCATACACACAAACAGAAAATACCCAATTGTCTAAACTATAAATACAACTGTTTTATTTGTCTTTACCGAGATATTCATATGATTTTTTTGGCTCTCATAAATTTGAAATTAATTTAAATATTCAAATAGAGTAATACATTTCTCTATGGGAATAAGGTAATTTTGTATCCACTAAAGAAAGAACAAGATAGCAGCAATTTAGAGGCAGCTTGCCTGAATTAATAAAATGAATCCAATTCTATTGACTAAAATGACTACCCAATTCCTTAGCGATGTTTTTCATCATTAATATCTACACATATATAAGGAAGTGCTAGGAGCATCACTCTTGAGAGCAGTGTGCTATGTGCTAAGTTGTCTGGATCTTTGTGACCCCATGGACTATAGCCTAACAGACTCCTCTGTCCATGGGATTCTCCAGGCAAGAATACTGGAGTGGGTTGCCATGCCCTCCTCCAGGGGATCTTCCTGACCTAGGGGTCGAACCCCTGTCTCTTATGTCTCCTGCATTGGCAGGCAGGTTCTTTACTGCTAGCACACCTGGGAAGCCCCTGACATTCTATTCTCTGTATCCACAAGAGAGAATACTGAAGGCACTTAAATATATGGTGAGCGAATCTCTTCACATCCATCTTAGCTGGGAGTGATTTCACCCTTCCCTGAGCACTCAGAGCTCTATGACTGTACACTTTTTTGGGGAATAAGAATTGATGTACCTCTCCTTCCCATCCATTCATTCACTCACTCATTCATTCATCACTTTCAATGCCAGGCTCTGTGCAAAACACAAATGTATTTTGCAAGGTATCTTCCTTCTACAGATCTTCAGGTATAGGAAGGAAGATACTGTCCCTCTGTTGCTTTGGACAAAATACAACCTCAAATGTATTTTGTAGAATACATGCTGTTGCTGCTAAGTCGCTTCAGTCGTGTTCGACTCTGTGCGACCCCGTAGACAGTAGCCCAGCAGGCTCCCCCATCCCTGGGATTCTCCAGGCAAGAACATTGGAGTGGGTTGCCATTTCCTTCTCCAATGCAGGAAAGTGAAAAGTGAAAGTGAAGTCGCTCAGTCGTGTCCGACTCCTAGTGACCCCATGGACTGTAGCCTACGAGGCTCCTCCATCCATGGGATTTTCTAGGCAAGAGTACTGGAGTGGGGTGCCATTGCCTTCTCTGGTAGAATACATGGAAAATACATACTAACTTTTCTGAGTATTTCTTCCTAACATATTTTAACCTCATTCCCTCCCCTTTTACTTCAGTCTTATATACTGATTTCATAAAAGTTATAAAAATCATTTAACATTTGTTGGGCATTCATTATGGTCAGTCACTGTCGTAAATACATATGTCATTTGATTTAATACTCAAAATAACCTTATAAAGCAGAATTTCTAAAAACATTAAATACTTATTCTTTAAAATGAGGAAATGGAGGTTAGGTAATTTGTCCAAGGTAAGCGAGCTGGTAGGTAACCAAGCCAGTGCTTGAACTCAGGTAGTTTCCAGTCCCAGAGATGGCTCTTTTAACGACTGCATCTACCATAACTCTATTAATGGCCCTTTGGAAAAACACGCAGACACAAAACTACAAATTAATTAAGTAATTTTAAATACCAGTGAGAATGAAAATGGATAGTATAGTTATTTTACAAAAATATTTAAGTATGCTAAGAGACAATCCAGGAGATGGAAACAAGAAGAGCATTCAAAGTCCTATAAGAAAAGCCAGAAAAATGTAGCCGGTAGAGGTTAAGAATGCAGCCTTGGGAAGGAGTCTGGGTTCACATCCCAGATCCATTACTGACTAGATGTGGAACTTTATAGGCAACTACTTAACTGCTAATCTGCCCTTGTTTCTCTAATCTGAAAAGAGGAAGGATAAGAGAACCCACTCTGGAAGTATTTGTGAGGATTAAAGAAGTTAATATGTATCAAATACTCAGAAGATGACCAGCATGAAATGGCACTGATACTGTTATTGCTGTATTTCATCATGTTGAAAACACCCTCCATCACACAATGACATATTTTTTGTGTAACCTGATAGAAAAAGTGTTTATTATAAAATGCAAAATGCCATCACGTTGGAAACACATCATAATGTTAGAGATGTTGAAATGTTTTTTAAAAAAAGTATGTCTTAAAATTGATGAAACACCATTTTATTATTATAGACAGAATAGAGAAGAAAAAAGAAGCTATTTGAGAGAATTAAATGTTTGAGTACATTAACAGTTTCTTTTTTTTTCAATACTAATTTTTACTTTCTCTTCATTATTTTTTCAAATATTTTGTGCCTGATCATCAGCTTTTAGTCTCATCGATGTGGGAATACTACTTTTGCTTAGATTTAAAAGTTAGTTGCTGGTCCAGTGGTTAAGACTTCGCGCTCACACTGCAGGGGGCACAGGTTCAATCCCTGGTCTGGGAAGTAAGATCCTCCATGCTTTGTGGTGTGCCCCACTACTTCCCCACCTCCTGCCAAAATTACTTGCTGTACTCAATCCTCTGAAGAAAGATAGAAGGCTCTAGAAGGACCATAGACAATGTCTGAGTGTGCAAATATGAAGGGGTAAAGAGTTGAAGAGTGTGCGGATACTTAGGTTTTTCACATCGGTATCCAAAACTACCTGGCAAATATGAGAATCAGAAAAATGTAAGGGGTTGAAAAATTCAATCAGGTATCAAAATGAGTTGTCAGACTTAAGAAAAACCCATAAATCAAATTATTCATTTGATTTGAACTCAAGATGTTTTATGTGTTATGTGCAGGATATAAAAAGAACAAACAAACAAATAAGGCATTATCAATTACAGGAAGAAAAATACCTAAGAGAAATTTTAAATTAAAAGTATGTTTAAAAATAACATAGTTAACTGTGGCCATAACATAGCTTTCCTGTTGCTAGCATAATGCTTTCCTGATTAATAGTATATTATTTCCTTTTATACTGTGATTCCTATCAGAAATACTTAGCACTCATCCAGCAGAAATTGAGGACCTACTCAGGAGAGGCTCACTCCATATTGAAGTTAAGCTAAGGTCCTTCATGGAACTCAAGTCAGCCCCAGAGGAGGCGTCAGTTAGGTTGTGAGAATTGAGAAGAGGCAGAGTCAGCGTGACGGAGTGGAATAGATATTAGACTAGGAGTCCAAGTATTATAAGTAAATTCTAGGAGCAGCTTTATAACAAGCTAGTTGTGTGTCACTGCAAATTACCTTATCTTTCTGGGCTTCTGTCCCCTTGTTCATACAAAGCACAGACTGAATTTAGGACTTTAAATTACCTTCCATCTTGCACTCTTCAATTTTCTGATATTGTTTTACAGGATGAGAGAGGCAGGGAAGTGGCTGCTGTCAGATGCTAAGCTTGGAGTACATGCTTTATGATTTATCTGATTTATTGGTAGGATCTTAGGGCTCTTAAAAGAAGGTCTGTCCTCATGGGATATTACCTTGGCAAACACATCCTCTATGGACCTGATAACAATTCCTGACCACTGTTCTGGAGCCCGCTGCCTCCACGCCTTATCTCATTTATTCCTTGCTACAGCCCTCTGCGGTGTGTGTTATGACTTTCATTTTATAAAGGAGATGCAGAAATACAAAAAGATTATTAATAATGATAGTAACAATTATTTGTGCTTACTATCTGCAATGACTGCACTAAAGATTATTTGTATATTAACTCACCCAATCCTCACACCCACCTTATGAGGAAGAAAACTGAAGTCGCCCAGTCTTGTCTGACTCTTTGTGACCCCATGGACTGTAGCCTGCTAGGCTCCTCCGTCCATGGGGTTTTCCAGGCAAGGATACTGGAGTGGGTTGCCATTTCCTTCTCCAGGGGATCTTCCCAACTCAGGGATCGAACCCAGGTCTCCTGCATTGCAGGCAGACTCTTTACCGTCTGAGCCACCAAAGAAGCCTCTGAAGAAGAAGGGTCTTCTCTAATTTCCAGATTCACAGCTGAAACATCCAGTGATTAAATAACCTACTCATTTGAGACAGGCTGGGTCCTGGGACCTGGCACCCTTTACTGAATTGCTGGAGCCTGCACAAACATCTCTTGGAGCAACAAAATACAAAGAAATTATAAGGGACTGAAAACAACTGCTTGCATGTACAGTGGGGGCAAAGTATGAACAATAAGATACAAAAGGGCCAAAATCCACCTGCTTCTTCTCAGGTGCCAGGAGCAAGAGTCTGGTACCATGCGTGATTGTTGCACACAGTACCAGGAAGGTGGTGGGCAGACCACTTAGGCCAACCCTCTGTCTGACTGCCTATCACCCACCCTCACCCCCTTTAAGGGTCTTGTTTGCCCCCTGTCAAGGAGTGAGTGAGGGCACCTGTTACTTGATTCTCCTCCCTCGTGCTATAGCACGAGTCCAGTAAAGCCTCGCCTGAATTTCTCATCTGGCCTGTTAACAATTACTGCTGCATAAAGAGTCCAAGAACCTGGGTTGGTAACAATGTCACATGGTTGGTAGTAAAGAAACAGGATTCATACTTCAGCAATCCAAGTGCAGAATCTAGTACTTACCCACTGCACGTTCTTCTTACAAATAGGCAGACAACTAATAAGAAAAGTAGGGAAGCCTGTGGCTCAGATGGTAGAGAATCTGCCTGCAGTGTGGGAGACCTGGGTTTGATCCCTGGGTTGGAAAGATCCCTGGAGAAGGAAATGACAACCCACTCCAGTATTCTTGCCTGGAGAGTCTCATGGACAGAGGAGTCTGGCAGGCTACAGTCTATAGGGTCGCAAAGAGTTGGACACAACTGAGCGACTAACACACATGATAAGAAAAGTAGGAATTCAGAATTGACTCCAAAACATGGACTTTTAACATCTATTAAGCAATATTGCCTTGTCTCCTTGCCAGACCACATTCTTCTCCTAGTTTATCTGTGTCTCTGGCCTTCCCATATAAATTCCCCGGTAGCTCAGACAGTAAAGAATTAACCTGCAATTCAGGAGACCTAGGTTCACTCCCTGGATCAGGAAGATCTTCCAGAGAAGGGGATGGCTACCCACTCCAGTAGTTTTGCCTGGAGAGCCCCATGGACAGAGAAGCCTGGAGGGTTACAGTCCATAGGGTCACAAAGAGCTGGACATCACTGGGCAACTAAGCAGACACTCCGGGCTTCTCACCTACCTTTACTCAGTTTTGGTGTCTGACCTGACTTATGACGTAGCACCAAACCCAATTATGCTTTTGCTTCTTGTATAGGACTCTGTCGTCCATTGTGCTCACCCCAGAACAAGATGGCATTCTATCCTATCCCTGGCTTCTGTTTCTAACATAGCATGACAGTTCTTGGCTATCAGGATTGCTATAGGACCAAAGTCAAGTCAGCCAGCAATGCCCTTACCAAATATGAAACATATTGATCACATAGGCTTATGAACAAAGTTTACTATAGACCAACAAGGGGGAATGATAACAAGCATAACATTCCAAGTTTACAAGTGTTTCTATCCTTCACTTTTGTAAATCAGAAAGTAAAATATAGTGCTCACTCTCTCTCTCTCCATCTCTGTATTTTCAGAGTGATTCAACAATAAACCTCTAAAATTCCAATAGCTAAAATGTCATTACTATCACTATTGGAGTTAGAGTTCTATCAGATCTTAAAACTTGGAAACATCTGAATCATTTCTGTTCTTTTACATTCTATTAATAAAATTGCATACTGGTGATTAGTGATAATTATTTTTTAACCATATATTGGGAAGGAATTACTTATCCTCCCCTTCCCTTGCCTTGATTATATACAATTCCCCAGCTTGACTGGTAAGGATTTCTTAGGAATCTCATTCAACCTCTGTGTGATACTGAGTGATATTACAAGCTTGCAAAGAGAAGTGGAATTACTAACAAGGAAAATGCAGAGCAAAACCAGCTGCTCCTACCAATGTAATCTAGCAATCTACATTTTACAAAACCAGAGTAGCACAAGGACATACACTGTATTTCAATTTCATGGGTCTACTCTGTGCCAAGTGCCCTTTACATCTTTTTGACTGAAGTAGTAGATGCCATCTTCACGAGACCCTCAGAGTCTTCAATGTCCACAGAAGCAAGCATATGCTCACTGCTACATATGCAGACAAAGCACTCTCAGCTCATTTATTCAAGCTCCTTAGCTCACATTTCTTTGGTAAGGACTACCCACCGATGATTTGTTTGCTGTTTCCTTTTATGAATCATACAAAATCTGACATTGTATCTGGGCACTTGAGTGTAGCGCTCGCCTCTGGATCCAGAGTGCCTGGTCTGAATTTCAGCCCTGCCACTTGATGACTATATGACTGGGCAAGTTACTTAACTCTTGGTGCTTCCATCCTCTTATTTATAAAATGCAGATGGCGAGATAGCACCTCCAACTATAAGAGTCTGTTGTGAAAATTAAACAAAGTAATATTTGTAAAATACTGAAAAAAGCAGTACATAGATATACAGTACATAAATATTAGCTGTTATTTTTAAACCACGATGTTTACTAATACAGATGGGGTGCAAACTCAGACTAGTTCTGGGGCCGGAAACTTAAAATAAAGGACTTAGGATAGGGGCCCAGGGAAAAACTGAAGGGTACATACTCTACCTAAAATCTTCCAAATTCTAACTGTGTTTTAAAGCACTGTAAAATCCAAACAAAGCACATCTGCTGTTAAACTTGGCCTTGTATAGAGAAATGTGGGCTAAGAAATTCTTCCATGAGGGCTACAAAAAATATTCTAGCCCTCTGCAGAATTAAAGAATTTCAGTTTAAACTTAAAAAAAAAAAATTGTTGTGATGATTGTTTTTACATTCAGGAAGATGAAACTATAAAACCATCAAATGTAGGATTGCAGCTTAGACACCAACCCAAGAGCAATAATCATTATGTAATATCAGTAAAAGGGTTTGCTAGTGTAACTCGAGCTGGCAGTGCCAACCTTAACTAGGGCAGCTGGGGAAGCTGTTGAGGAAAAGCACTTTTGAAATGAAGTAACTTCTATAACATCCACAGTTGACAGTGACTGGTAACCTTGGGGCCATGAGAAACGCTGTAGGAATGCAAACTGATCTGGGGAGTGACTAACAGCCCACAGCTCTGTCTGCTCTGCAGAGAGAAACCACCAAGAAGGCTGCAAGGCTGGAGAGGAGGAACATGGGTTTAGCAACCAGAAGTCATGCATCCCAGCTCCAGTTAACGGTCAGTCTTGAGTAAGCCTCATTGCCTCTCAGAGCTTCTGTTATCTATAAAAAGATGATCAGTTTTGTCCTGACTACTTCATTGAGATACTTTAAATATCAAGTAAAATCAGGGTGTGAAAATGGTTTGGCGACTGTTAAGTACTGTATGAATATAGTTTTTTTTTTTTTTAAGGATTTCAGGCCAAATTCCATTTAAACAACAAGGAAGCACTGCCTGTGGAAACCTTCATATAACAATGTGTTCTAAGACACCACCGTGTCCTATTTGCACTGGAAATACTTGATACAATTGAAGCTATGACAGGCAGTTGGAGATAATCCTCTGAAGTTGCTTGTTATAGAATGAAATCTGTGTACTTTAGCAAAAAGAGGAAAATTTTCACCCATAACCCACAGTATTTTTCACTCCCAATATTTTTTTCTCTTCAGGCAACTATTTTCAAACAATTTAGGAAAGGACATACTTTTAAAAAATTATTTTCAAGACTCAGTTCTTTGAATTCATTTATATTCATGTGCTCGTTGAAACTCAAGTATCATGAGTCACTTAAAGGCCCAGGCTCTGGGAATATATTGATTAAAAGATGTAACCTTTGCATGTAATTAGTGTCATTTACGGTGAGGAGACAGACGTTGTTGGCTTTGCTGACAGTGGCAGGCCAACTGCAAACGCTACAGTGAAGGTGCGTGAAAGAAAGCGCAGGAGCACAGAGAAAGGCCATCTGGGGCACGAGGAGTGAGAAGGCATTTTCCAGGCTGGTAGATGCAGCCATGTATACAGAAGGGCAGGTAAGAAGGAGCGTGGTGGCTTCTCCCCATGAGTAGTTCAGTTCAAGCAGAGCACAGGAATCTGAGACTTAGAGGAGATGGAACTGGATACATTTTCAGAGCCGAAATGGTGGAAGACTGCACGTGGTATATAAGCAGTATTTAATGGTGAACTCCTGAAGACTTTCGAGTAATATGAACAGATTGCCCATGAGAATAATCTCTTGAGCAATAACAGAGATCACATCTGAAGTCAGGAATGCCAGTTTGAAGGTTATAGCTCTAAATGAGCAGGAAATTATAAGTCCTTAACCGTTAAAATTGCAGTTAGGGTGGCAAAGCGTATATGGATTAGAATTACTTAGAGCTGGTGTTCAATGTGAGATGGAGTCGGCAAGCAAGGTGGGGAGGAGAGAGAAAGAATCTACTGTCATTCTGTAGTTATGTTTTGGACAACTGAGTGGATTTTTTTTCTTTTTACCAAAACAGGGAATAATAATCAGGAAAATGGGAGAAATACAAGGGATATGAATTTAGAAATACATGGGATTGACTACCTTTGAGGTACTTGTGTAACATCTGAAGGGAAATTTCGATGAAGGAGTCGAATGACCAAATAATTGTAAGTGGTGGTTCATTCTGGGGCTGTAGAGAAGAATCTGTTGTGGAGATATACATTTGGAAAGCCATTAGCAAATAGGTATTTGATATCTTGGCTTTCCCTAGGTAGCACAGTGGTAAAGAATCTGCCCTGCTAACACAGGAGTTGCAGGTTTGATCTCTGGGTCAGGAAGATCCCCTGGAGAAGGAAATGGCAACCCACTCCAGTATTCTTGCACTGGAAACCCCATGGACAGAGGAGCCTGGTGGGCTGCAGTCCATGGGGTCACAAAAGAGTCAGACATAACTCAGTAACTAAACAAACTGTACATTTCCAGTGGCTCTATGTGCAGATATATTGTCGAGCAACTCTCACCATCATCCATCTCCCAGATTTTTCACCTTTCTACTGAAACTCTATCCTGACTGAGTGACTGAACACACACATACACACCCACACACCTTGAGTGAAAATGATATCGAATAGAGATATGTGTGTGTAGTAAGTTGCCTGAGTCATGTCTGACTCTTTGCAATCCTATGGCCGATAGCCCACCAGGATTCTCTGTCCACTGGATTCTCCCGGAAAGAATACTGGAGTGTGTTGCCATGCCCTCCTCCAGGGGATCTTCCCAACCTAGGGATCGAGCCCATGTCTCCTGCATTGCAGGCAAATTCTTTTCCGTCTGAGTCACCAGAAGTTTGGGAACACATAAAAGTCTAGTTAAGTTGATAAGACTTAAATTAGGGAGACAGAGAAAAAATCTACGCAAAACCTAGAAAGCAAGACCACTGTTTTTTGACAATAGGCTGCTAGACAAAAGCCTGTGGGGCACAGAAGAGGAGCCAGGAGGAGCCAGCAGAAGCCGGAGGTTGGTGGCATTTACTACATCACGGCAGCTGCGAAGCGTGCTGCTCAGATCTCCCTTTAAGAGAAAACCTGCTGCTGACCGTCTCCAGCTGCTGCGCTTTCACCAGAGGTTCATGCAGAGGTTATTTTCTGGCCTTACCACTCCAGTCAACCACCGGGCTCAGCAGGAGAAAAAAAGCCAGGCCCTTCCTGCCCGACACGGGACTCTCTAGACAATCTTTTCTATGGGTGCTCATTCCCCATCAGCCTGGCTGAGCCTTTCTCAGAGCTGCACTTCAGTCTGAGGCTCTTCTTAGCCAACCCTGCCTTATTACCCTCTCTCATTTCACAGGGGTGGTCCTACAAACTCCTCTGTTCTTTTACTCTAGTTTCCTAATTAATTCTCACTCCAATTTTCCACAAATACTATTTCTAAAATTCTTTTATTGTTCTCAAAAGTTCTTTTCTCATCAGTGATATTAAATCAGACAGAACTCGCCTAGAACCCCACTATCCTACCAGACTGGTGCCCTATCGCCCATTGTGGGCTCTCCTTGGTCTTTTATAGTGGTTCTCATTAAAATCATGTTCTTTCTTCTGCTGCTGCTGTTAAGTTGCTTCAGTCGTGTCCGACTCTGTGCGACCCCATAGACAGCAGCCCAACAGGTTCCACCGTCCCTGGGATTCTCCAGGAAAGAACACTGGAGTGGGTTGCCATTTCCTTCTCCAGTGCATGAAAGTGAAAAGTGAAAATGAAGTCATTCAGTCAGGCCCAACCTTCGAGACCCCATGGACTGCAGCCTACCAGGCTCCTCCATCCATGGGATTTTCCAGGCAACAGTACTGGAGTGGGGTGCCATCGCCTTCTCCAGTTCTTTCTTCTGCAGAGGAACAAACCCTCTGCCATGAGCGCTGGCTTCTCAGAAATGCTGCACTAGCCCCTTTCTCTTGATTCAGTCTTAATGTCTTCATCGCTCATGACTGCTTTCCTTTCTGTATTAGAACCTTGTTGGGAAAAACGTTTCCTCTACCCCTCTAGGTTCTTCTGGCTAGTTTAGTAATTAAATTGCCATAAGGCAGATTAGGAGGAGAAAAACCACACTTTAATTTCATATGTAGAAATATGAGACACAGAGAAATGGCCAAAGCAGGCAGCTTTTATACCTTTAAGACAAAGAAATAATACATTTGTCAAGAACTGACAAGATAAAGAAACTTAGGCTTGGGTACTCGTTAATGAAGAACCTAAGTGAAGTTCATTCACACAGCCTTCTGGACCTTGAACTCTCTATCTGTCTGGTGATAAGAATGCATTTCTATCTCCTGGTGAGGAAGAGTACCTTTCACAGGAGAGATTTATTTCCTACTTTCAGGGGGACAAGATTGGGGGTGGTCAGTGTATTCATCATGGCACTTAAAAATGTTTTATAAATATTCATCAAATAAATGAGACTCAGATGTGGTAGGATTTAGGACAAGACTATAGCAAACTAAGAAAGTTCCATACAAGAAGCTCCTCTTGGCCTAGTAGGAAATGAAAGGTGAGATATCCACATGAGGAGAAAATGCCAGCTAGAAAGAAAGACTGAAAGAGATCTCACAGCAGAGTCTCTAAGGGCATTTGTTAACATTACTGTTAACCAATTCCTTGCCATGGGTTTCTGTACAATTATTTTCACATGTGGTCTTTCCCATTCCTAGAATTGATAAGTATTTAATTTTGAAATTCCCAAATGTTTTCATATGTCTTTAAAGTTGAACTTGAGAAACTGCCCGGCAAATGGAAAATAGGATAAGCTTTTATAGAGGTCATGAGTCAGGTTGTGAAATCTATAAAACCATAAGGCTGGGCTGCTCTGCTCCAAATATCCTTGTGGAGATTGAATTCCAATGGCATCCATGCAGATCTCCCAAGGCCTTGTGGAATGAGTGGGATTGATCTCAGTCTGGGCTATGTTCTGGGTTACACTGTACCCCTTTAGGTCACACAGAGACCTTTGTTTAGTCTGGGGTTGGGTAAGCAAATTATGGTCCTCTGCCTACAGGAGTTATGATCCTGTTGAAGGGCCATCAATCTCTTTCATTGTACAAGAACTCCTCCAAACACATCACTGTGCCCATAACCAGGTGGCTTTAATTGGCTACTGCCTTCCAAATCTAGTTCTTAAGGAATGAAATTTGGATTTCAAAACCAGGATGTAAACTTAAATTCAGAATCAGACTGTCATGCTCTTTTAAGGAAGAATTTTAAACAGAATGACATCTGGCCAGAGGGTGGGGGCACAAGGCAAATAAATCAGGATTGCTCATGATCAGACCTTTCTTTCCCACACCAATCCAGTCAGCATGACAAAGTTCATGTTTAGTGATGGAGAAAGTAGGGCGATTGTCCACAGTCCCCGTGGGAGAGATGAAGCAGTGTGCAAAAATTTATAAGTGCTTGAAAACTCTCCAGGGCTTCCTTAAAAAGCAGTCTTTTTCAGAACTTCGCAGCCCTGGAAAAGTTACGTTTTGGTGACATACATAATTAAGCCTCAGTTTCTTCACCTGTAAAATGAAGCGAGTGTTGCCTTTTGTACAGATGTACAGGCATTACAACTAGTGCTGTTCGGTGCGCAATAACTAGTAGAATAATCATTTGTATTAGAGAAGGGAACGAAGATGGTTAGGGAATTCAAAGGGTAAAAACTAAAGAAATTATATAATTAACTTCAGAATAATAAAGTATACCAGCCAGTCTATCTGTTGCTTTATTTATCAAAGAATTTTATTATTTCTTAATAAAGTTAATTTTAATTAATCAATTAAAAGAGCAATTAATTGATCTTTTCTTTCTAAAAAAATCAATTAATTGATCTTTTATAATAGTATCTCCTTTGGGATATAAAACATGTTCAACTTTACTGCAGTAATTGATGAGTAAGTAAACATAAAAGGAAGATAGAAATATGATGGCATGAGGACTGGTCTTGTGTGGAGACTGCTACAGGATACGTCTTTTTGTCAACCAATTGACCTATGCCCTACTTGGGGTCTGGGCTTCCCAGGAGGCACTAGGGGTAAAGAATCTGCCTGCCAGTATAGGAGATGCAAGAGACATGGGTTAAATCCTTGGGTCGGGAAGATCCCCTGGGGCATGAAACGGCAACCCACTCCAGTATTCTTGCCTAGAAAACTCCATGAAAAGGGGGAGCTGGCAGGCTACAGTCCATGGGGTCACAAAGAGTTGGACACAACTGAGCACATGTGCTCATCTAAGACTACTTGGGGCCTAACACTATTTTTTTGTTTTGCTATACAGTTATGGCTCACAATAGCTTATACTGTATCTTACTAGCATTGATCAGAATGAAAGTAAAAGATAAACAATGTGCACTGACCAGAAGATGGCTATAATTAAATAAAGCCCCACGACTCAACATGACTGTGTATGCTTAAAAAACCAGGCTCTCAGCCTCCTAAAATTAATTAACTCCCTAATAAAAGTTGTCTGCTATCAGAATTACCAATTTACTTTTCTTCAACAATAAATCCATGCCAGTTTTCAATTAAGATTCAAAAAGTCAAGTCCTGATGAGCAAGGAAGTCATAAATGATTTACGAGTGTCCTACTTTCATGTAATGTTACATCTATTATTCTACTTTAATCCCCGAGCATGCTTTTTAATTCGTAAAAATTTAATGCCAAGGCAATTGCATAAAGATTATACCCACTCGGAAGGTAGTTATTCCAGGAAGCATATTAAAAAACCAAGAATGCAATCTTTACAAATTTAGCAAGCTGATTCCTAAAATGCCCAATTAAATATTAACAGTTTCTTTTTATTTGACATCCTTTTCAGTCCAATGAATCTAATGAACCAATTGCTATCATTTATTTTTGGTTAATGATAGGGTGAAGTACCTCCGGGTGTTTTCTTATTTTTTTTTCCCATTTAGAATGGAAGGATTCAGGCACATTCACATATTGAAAAACATTCAACAGTAAAAACTGTTGAGTCCCAGTTCTGTTCACTGGGAGTTTGTAGCACCTGAAGCTGGCAGAATTCTTGGTTCTTCACTTTGGCCACACGCTATTCGACAATCCCTCCTTCATTAAATCCTGCTGTCATGCTAGGATCCCAGACTAAGGCAACGTTCTGGGCAAGTGTTTTAATGATAGTCTCTCTGAGTTAAAGACAGATGAAGCAGTTGTAAGGGTACAACAGCTAATTTCAGAGCCCTCCCAAAATAGCCAAGCCTCAGTAAAATGTTAACTGGGAGCTGGAAACTCAGGCACTGAGGTTCTCCTCCATCTCTCAGCGGCTGCATTATTTCTGCCTAATCATCTTGCTTGTAGCCTGACTGGGAGTCTATCCCCAATCCCAGTATGATCCATTTGCTCCAGCATCTGCTGCCAACTGTAGAGAGACTGTTTCTCTTGATTTGAGTTCTCAAAACAAAAACACCCTAGAGGGCTAGGTTGATTTCTTGGGAATGCTCTTTGCAATTGGCCATGTCATAGGTTCCCGGTCAGGTTAAGGATAGGGAATCCTTGGCTTAGAAATCTTTCTGTGGTCCCATCATCTGTAGCCAGGAACAGAGCATCATATGATAAATAAGGTAGCTTTTCCAGGGCTTGTAGGAGGGCATGAACTTGTCTCTATCAGGACTACAATTGCTAACTCATTTAAAGATGCAACATTCATTCATAACTAAGTTCACATAAATGTTAGCTATCATCACCAATGCCACTCATTATCATCATTTATTCATCCATTCAGCAAATATTTATAAATCACTTATTATACACCAGCCACTCTCTGAGACTGTGGACATAAAGAGAATGACTGTCTTTTTGTGAAATAAACTAGATTCTAAATTTTAAGAAACTGATATACTTATGAAACAGTCTTAGGAAGAAGAAAAGGAGGGTCACTTTTCCCAGTAACAGGTAGAAAATTTTGCCTCCAGTGAAATCGAAATATTAAACTGATGATTAGGAATGCTTGGCCCAGGTGTTCATGTTAGGCTGAAAAAATAAACATCCAAAGGGAGGATCCAACCAATCTGCAAATGTCAGGATGCTGCTGTAGGACAAGATCATTCTCTACCTTGCATGGATACCCAGGGATTAACACAAAGTATTCTAGTACAAATAAAGTTACTTCCCTGCCCTAAATGACTGAACAGAAGTTCTCTGATATGCATGTTAATGCTGTGGTTTGAGAATCGTTATTGTACATTCAGATACTCAAACTGCACAGTCCAAGTGGTTAAAATAAATGAGTGAAAAGGCCAGTGTAATTCATGATCAGACAGTGACAGGGATTAAGAGGAATGGGAGAGACATACTCTGTCTAAAGTGGAAAAGTGGAAGCCATTATGCAGCCATTTGAAAACATGGCACTGTGATGCCAGATCTCCCAATTTTTAAATACTCAAAATGCCAATTTTTGTAGAGAACATCCAACTTAAGAAAAAAATGCACATTCAAAATTTATCTACGAGCTGCATCCAGATTGAGGATACCAAATTGCAAGTCCTGTTTGACAGCAAGAAGCCCAAATTGGCTTCGCCACTCACACTCTTGCCTTGGGGAGGTATGCACGAGGGCAACTCTGAATTCTGTGTCTTGCTAGATGCTGGGGCAGTCCTGAGCTGTCCAAAGTGGGATATCATTACCAGTGGAGCAATCACCAGGAACAGCGGCTGTGGTATGCTGAATAATGGACCCCTAGTGATGCCAACATCTTCATCCTATGAATGTGACTTTACAGAGCAAAAGGTTATTTGCAGATATGATTAAGTTGAATATTTTGAGATGGGAAATTATTCTGGATTTTCCAGATGAGATCAGTGTAATCACAAGAGTTCTATGAGAGACAGGCAGGAAAGTGAAGGATGGCTGGGTCAGAAAGATGCCATTGCCAGAAGAAGGTCATCAGTCAAGGAATGTAAGAGGCCACTAGAAGCTGGAAAAGGCAAGGAACTATTTCTCCCCTAGAGCCTCCTCTAGAAGGAACCAGCCCTGTAGACTCCTTGACTTTATCCCAGTAAGATTGATTTTAGACTTCTGACCTCCAGAATTATATGATAATACAAGAGTGTTGTTCTAAGCCACTATGTTTTTGGCGATTTATTGCACACCCGTAGGCAGCTAATACAGCAACATGGAACTTTCCAAAGAGTCAGGCATTCTCTTCTGGACCAAAGAGAATGCTGTGGGAGAGTTAGAGACAGAATTTTTCACAGATCCAGGCCATGAATTTCAGAGCTTCCTAGCACTAAGGGAACCTACTATCTATTAGAAAGCCCTTGATTTTCCTTGCACAAATAATTCTCTTGCTAGAGCCCAAGGAAGATAGTTACCAGTCATCTCCAATCCTGATCAGACCTTTCCCAAAGCCCACAGATGAGAGGAAACCCAGAGCCACATGGTGGAAAGAACACTATCTTTAAAAGTCAAACGAGATACGTTCTGTGTGACAACTTCTGTGAGCCTCGATGTCATTATCTGTAAAATGAGAATAATAATATGACACAGATTTAAGAACTAGAGGGATGAAAAGCCTCTACCATGGCCTTATGAATAGTGGGAGCCCAATACATGGTTATTCCTTTATTGTTACCCTATATTCTCTAGATTCACCATGATCACAATGTTGAGTTTTCTACATATCCTTAGTGAACTAGCAGCTCAATAGAACCAACAAAAAAACCTTTAATTCTGGTCTTCATACTCTATTCCCTCAAAGACAGGGGTAACAGATACTGCCATCACTGTGAACATAGTACATTTATAGTGCAACCTCCTGTCACTAGAATATTAGAAGCATGAGAAACTTCTAGAAAAGTCCACTGTCCTTAAGCCATCCTGACAACCATCATGTCCAATACACACAGTGTGTTACTGCTGCTGCTGCTTAGTCACTTCAGTCGTGTCCGACTCTGTGCGACCCCATAGACGGCAGCCCACCAGGCTCCCCCGTCCCTGGGATTCTCCAGGCAAGAACACTGGAGTGGGTTGCCATTTCCTTCTCCAATGCATGAAAGTGAAAAGTGAAACTGAAGTCACTCAATCGTGTCCAACTCTTAACGACCCCATGGGCTGCAGCCTACCAGGCTCCTCCGTCCATGGGATTTTCCAGGCAAGAGTACTGGAGTGGGGTGCCATTGCCTTCTCTGCAGTGTGTTACTAGCACCTGTTAAAGAAGGATTTAATTATTGCAGCTTCAGACTACATGCTTATGGCATTCAGCAGCCTTCAGGCTTTGCAAAGATTCACAGTGACATTTCCAGCAAGGTTTTCACAGTTTTATTACATTAACTGAGCAGAGGATATGTAAAGCAGGGTGCACTCACAGATTTGATGTTGGAATAAAAGCAGGTAAAGGACATGAACAAATTTTGGAACAGATTAAAAATACAACCAATACTTGGGATACAGAGGTTCAGTGGATCTGAAAATCTAAAATCAATGTTACAAACCCAAAAGATTTTAGAAGTCAAGCAGGAAACCCAAGGTGTTAAGGATGAGGGACCTGCCATCTGTAGGATTCAGTGCAGACTGAGCAGCAAGTCCTGCTTGAAGCTCTGCCCTGGGGAACCAACAGACTCCCTGTAGGCTGGCTTCAGTTCACAGACTTGGAGCATGTGCCCCCTGCGGCTAAGGGATGTTTGCTGAAAAAGTCAACAGTAACAAACTCAGTCTAAAGGAAAAGAAGGCTATGGAAGCTATTTGTTTTCAGAGCCACTCCTACAACAAATCACCATCACTCCTCTTAGGTGTCCACACCCTGTACTTCCCATTCTGATTCCTCAGACCTCCCCAGCCGAAGGCCCATTTTAGCCTAACCATGCTGCAGTGCATGGGGTCACAAAGAGTCAGACATGAGTGAGTCACTGAACAACAACACAAGAATATTCCAAGCCTAGGTCACTCTCTTGTGGACAAGATTATGTATCTGAAGCCTCATTGATTCTTTGAGGACAAGGCTGGGAATCCACAGCCCCACATGTATAACAGTATACATCATCAAGTCAGGATCAATAAGGCATGCTGCATAAATACATTATTTGGTGGTGCTGTCTAGAAAATGTATATAGGGAATATCTCAGTACCTAGGTATTGCTAAAATATCAAGACTTTATTCACCCCAGATATCCTGGGAATTCAGCGCCGTTATTTGAGAAAATTTTTTTCTACTGGCGGAAGTGTGGACTGTGTAGATGCTAGTGTATATATTTTGGAGCAGGGATTATTTTATCACCTTCTATCACCACCTTGGCTTCATTTTCATAAAGACAATAATAATGGTCAGTAGAGAAGCCTGAAAGAGTTCAGAGAGGTAACAGCAGAGCTTTCAGAGTGGTACATTTGAACTTAGTTTTGAAAACACAGACTTCATCTTTCTGAACAAAAATCAATGGATATAAATTGAATAATCTGAATTTTTAAAATTTGAATTCATATAGCTGCAACCCACTCCAGTACTCTCGCCTGGAAAACCCCATAGATGGAGGAGCCTGGTAGGCTGCAGTCCATGGGGTCACTAGGAGTCGGACACAACTGAGCAACTTCAGTTTCACTTTTCACTTTCATGCATTGGAGAAGGAAATGGCAACCCACTCCAGTGTTCTTGCCTGGAGAATCCCAGGGACGGAGGAGCCTGGTGGGCTGCCGTCTATGGGGTCACACAGAGTTGGACACAACTGAAGTGACTTAACAGCAGCAGCAGCAGCAGCTGTTTCATAAGGACCATAAACAGAATTGACTGGAGTGATATTTAAATTTTTTTAAGTTAGATTTATTTTTTAAGGTTATTTAAAATGTGGGTATAAGTAAAACTTTACGTTCAGACATAAACATTTGTATTTCATGTTTGTAAAATATTTACCCTTATTTCTATAGAAGGTCATTTAGTGACAGATAAAACAGGCTTCATGAAGACAGGTGGGTGCAGCGCATAGACACTGGAAAAGATCTGCCTGAATCTGACTCTTTTCTCCACGATATATTGCCCATCTTAAATGTCTTTCAGAAAAAATGATTGCAGAAACATCCTGATTTTAACAAATCAACTATCCCATTCCTTTTAGGCAAGGGTAGAGGTGTGACAATGTGTGTGTAGGGGGAAGGGGGTTTCATTCGTGTCCAATTCTTTGCACCCCAATGAACTGTAGCCTGCCAGGCTCCTCTGCCCTTGGAATTTTCCAGGCAAGTATACTGCTA
Source organism: Capra hircus (assembly GCF_001704415.2). NCBI lineage: Eukaryota > Metazoa > Chordata > Mammalia > Artiodactyla > Bovidae > Capra > Capra hircus. The sequence goes on along the minus strand of NC_030812.1, from coordinate 42,144,876 downwards.
CCCCAGGGGATCTTCCCAACCTAGGGACTGAACCTGTGTCTCTTGCTTGTCCTACATTGGTAGGCAGATTCTTTACGCACAACCTGGGGAGCCTTAGAGGTGTGACAATAAAAATCTCGAAATAAGTTTGGGAGAGGGTCTGTTCATAGATAGCATCTCAATAAATGGTGGCTATTATAATCCATCCAGAAATTCTTACTACAAGGAAGTCAGCACTCATCTTTAAAACAATTTTGTGGGAATCTTCCTGGCAATCCAGTGGTTAAGACTCTGCTTTCACTGCAGCAGATGTGAGTTTGATCCCTGGACAAGAAATGAAGATCCCACATGCCACATGATGTGGCCGAAAAATAAATCAATAAAAAATCAAAATAAAACAATTTTTGATATCTGACATTTGTGCATAACACAATTATTTCAAAATGTTTTCATACACATTGATTCATTTGCTCATCACCAAAATCCTTGTGAAGGAAACAGAACAGACATTAATATCATAATTTTTCATGAAAGAAATTGAGATTCAGATGATCTGGCTCAAGATGCTTTAGTCCTTGATAAGCTTTAAGTCTCCAGCAAGACATCTCATATTTCTGAACTATCTGCAAAATAAGTGTGTTAGACAGGTAGGTGGTGTGTAAGACTACTTCCTCTACTAGTACTTGTATAAATTTAAAGATCAAGTGGTTGAAACAACTCAGACTTCACTGGGTGGTAAACTGATCAGGCTGCCCACTTGTGGCAGAGATTTTACTTGAGATTTCACTCCCTCTTGCTAAGTGCCTAGATGTGATGGAACCATGAGCAAACGCATGCCAATCAAGAAGCCTGGGACAGCTGGGTGTCTAGTGATTTCATTTACAAAGAGAAGTGATTGCTGATTGCATAGGAACCAGAATCCTTTTTTTTTTTTTTTTTTTTTTAATAAATTTCTTGGGAACTAGAATTCTTAAAACCATTTTCTTTGGAGTAATCTCATCCTGTAGTTAAGCTGGATGAGAGGCCTAGTCTTGAACAGAAGTCAGTTTTGTTGACTCTAAAATCAAAGCAAAAAGAATTGAAATGATTAATGAAAAAAAGAAAAGTCTTTAAGATAGCTGAAGGATTTTCTAACTATGCATGAACCTATGGAACCAAAATATTTGGAATCTTTTGACAAAGACTCCATTCCATGGGAGACTATTGTGTGTATAGGAACACACCGAGCACGCCTTCTCTCTCCTTTTGTGAGCCACCTTTGCTATCTTCCACTGTGGTCATTTATCTAGGCTACAATTTTACCATGAGACTACCCCAGGGACATGACAGGAAAGAAAATAAATGTTCCCAGACAGGAACATTCAGAACATATAAAGACCAGAGTCCATAAATTTCAGTGATGCAGTGGCAGGGTGCAGGGAGAGTGAGTGACAAACAGAATTTGTCATTAAAGAAGCTGCCAGTATGTCGTGATGGAGGTGATCGCTGTTTTCTAAGCTGGTGACCTGAGGTTATACATTTTTCTTGCTATGTGATAAGAAGGTTCTGAGTTTATTAATACTCTAAGCAGACTGACCATGGTGTCCAACAATTTCAAATCACGGAATCCAAGCTTTTTAATTGACCCTCATTAACTAACTTTTTGGAAAATAAATTTTTCTGAAGAATTGAATGATTATGAAGTTAGACTAAATTCATAAATGGTATTCTTTGGGTCTTCACTGAGAGTTTATTGACTGATGTTTAAATATTATGGGCAAATACTCTTCTGGTTTTAAAATTAAACTTTTCAAACATATTAGAGACAACCCAGTAGGTGGGGTGGAGCCATGACCCCTAGAAGCAGGCACAGGCAGTGACTGAGACATTCAGAGAGGAATCAGGAAACTCACAAAGCTAACATACCACACCATGTAATCAAGGAAGTCAAAGGATCTGGAGTCATCCAGAAAGGGCAGGTTATACTTGATAGCTTCTTTAAGAACCAGAAGTAATAATGAGATATAAATTTATACCTGTCATTCACAATAATTAAGACTGATAACATTGTTGGTGACAAGGATGAAAGGTGGTACTTGTGCACTTATGGGTAGAAATGCAAATTACTATTGTCTTTTGGGAAACAAATCTTGCTATATAGTACTTCAGCCTGGCAATATCACTTTTGGGAATCTAGTCTGTAGAAATAAAAGGGCTAGCGTGTAGAAGCATATGTACAAAGATCTTTTTATAACATTATCCATAGGGCCAAAAATAAAGGTGGAACAATGTGAATTACTGTGAATAGAGGAAGCACTGAATAAATTATGGTATAACCACATCATGAAGTAGTATGGCCATGGAGTAGAAAAGTTTTTCATGAGTTATCAGTGGGAAAGAAGGGGAAAAAGAGCAAAGAAATATTTATAACATTATACCATTTTTGTGGAACATAAAATGACAAAAATTTCAACATAGGTATATGTCTCTATGTACATATATGTGTGTGACTGTGTATGTGCATGCCTATGTACGTGTGTGTGAATTCTATAAGTATAAAAAATAAATAAGAGGACACCCACTAAGTTCTTAGTATGAATAACCAGAAGAATAAGAGGGTTCAACAGGAGATGAAGTGGGAGAAAAGAAGGAGGAGAGGGGAAGGAAGACAGAAAAAATACTAAATAAGAATTATTACAATAAAAAATGAAATGATTTCTCAAGCAGATGCTTTAACCTCTGAGCCACCAGGGAAGCCTTTCCCTATGCATGCATAAGCTTATCCCATACAAAGAAACTAGGGAAAGATAAATGAACACATTAAACCTGCCTTGTAAAAATGACCATGATATATTGTTAAGTGGAAAAGAGAAAGCCACAAGAAAGTTACTTTTTAAAGAAGGCCAACATAAATGTTTGAACACAAAACAATTAAAAATTTGTACAGCAAAAGACATCATAAAAAAGAAAAATAAGAGTCTAGAAGGAAATCTGTGCAACCCATATGGCAGACAAAGGGATTATATCCCAATAAACAGACCTTCTACAAATTGTTAAGAAAAAGATAATTAACTTGATACACAAGTTACAAAAAAGCAATTGCATGAGAGGCAATCCAAATAATCAGTACACATGAGAGACACTCAATATTTTACACTGTCATGGAAATGCTAATGTAAGCAAAGCAGCCATGAGATGCAATTCTTTCCCCTACTGGTCAGCAAAAATTTAAAAAAATCAGCAACCAACTGCTACCAGAGATATTTTGAATCAGTCAGATACATTACTAGTTAGAGGGTAAATTGCTACAATTATTCAGAAAATAATAATTTGATAATATATTAACTAAAATACTTGTAGCAAAAAATCTCTCTTTTGAAAATCTCATATATATATATAAATGAACAAAATATATTTAAATACACACTATATAAGCACACATGTATTATATACATATTATAATAAATATATTATATACACACATACATATTATGTATTCTTTTTTCTCTAAGAGTGTATATTAAAGACATTTATTGCAGCAATTTTGCTGTAGCAAATACAAAACATATAAAGAACAACTGGTTGTACACTGAATCTGAGGCATAGTTTAAGAAAATATGGTAGATGCAACCTTCAAACTTTAGAATTATTTAGAATTTTTCTTCTAGTTAGAATATTTATTCTAATTAGTCAAATTTATATCTAAAGGCTTTGAGGTATATCTATGACCTGCTACTATTAAGAAAAGCAAATTGTAGAGTATGACCTAGTTTTTCAAAAAGTAATTAAAAGCACTATATACCCATTAAAAATAGAGAAATGCATAATATAAATTTTAAAAATTCACAATCTTAATAATTATAAAGGTAACTTTCAATTACATAGAGTATGTGTTTATATGTATGGAGTCCTTACTACCTGATCTTCCCTAATAAATTGGGAATAAATTATAAGGTTATTAATAAATTATTAATTTGTCAATAAATTATTCTTCATTTGGATTAATAACACCTTTAAAAATTTTTTTTCTGTAACAGAAACTACTGACAATACAGCAAATGTTAAGATCCTGAAGGCAATTAAAACATTATTTTCTTCAGAAAATTCTAGGCAAAAAGAAGTCACTGCATCTGGGAGCAGGTGATGAGAGGTGAACGTGGAGCAGGTGTTAGCACATTCTGGCTGACGGAAAAGATGGTGAGGCTTTCCGTAGATAAGAATAGAAGGTGGGAGTTTCATAAGACATGGCCCACGGCAACATGAAAAGCTACCAGCAGGAAAGAGGGGTGGGCTAGCTGTGAGATTGGAGCTGAAAGACAAACGTAGTAATACGACAGGTTTCCAGGCTCAGGGGAACTGAAGTACCGGTTGACTGAACAAGCAGATACTCAGGGAAGGAAGATGATGTTAAGAACTTAGGTAATTAGCAATGGAAGTTAAGGAGGGCTTTAGTCAGGGTGACCACATGTGGCTGTGTGGGCTGTGTGGTGCACAGCTTTGGGTGATGCTGTTGGCTTAAACTACTGTGTGAGGGATACCTTCTAGGTTTGTATAGCAAGGCAAGAAGCCCATTACAGTACTGAGGTTTTACCCCAAGATCAGAGTAGATCAGCAACAGAACTGACAACCTACTGAGTACCATCATCCCATCACTCTCATCACCATGACTGCAACAGCAGACATTATGGCAATGTGTTATGCTTTACACAATACAGTCACTGGTCCTGGAAAAGAGCCGAAGAAGGTAGCCAGGTCACATATTAAAACTGCCATTAAAATGAAAAATCAGAGACTCAGAAATGTTCATTGACTTGCCCAAGATCTCAATGGCAGTCAGTGGCAGAACAGTCGTGTGAACATAGGACATCTCTCCTAAGGGAGGAAGGGAGAGTTAGGGAGTTTGGGATTGACATGTACACCTGTCATGCTAGATTTAAAATGGATAACCAACAAGGATGCACAGTATAGCCCAGGAAACTCTGCTCAGTATTATGTAACAACCTAAATGGGGAAAGAATGTGAAAAAGACTAGATACATGTATATATATAACTGAATCACTTTGTTGGACATCTTAAAAATAAACACAACATTGTTAATTAACTACATTCTAGTATAAAATGAAAAGTTAAAAAAACAAAAAAGAAAACCATTGTGTTCCTACTGGCTCAAACCACTCACGATAAGAATGAATATTGGCCCATGACATTGGATTAGGCTGAGGCTAAGGGTCTGCTGAGCAGTGAGCCAAACAGACCATTATGCATATTGTAATTTTTAACATAAATTATATTTCCTTATATTTTCAAACCCAAGGGTTAAACAAATTCTCCCTATAAGGGAGAACATGTAACATTCAGACTTAACTTGTCCATACTGATTGGCTATTTCCTTGTACTGACTATTTGTTTAGAGAAAATATATTACACAAAGGATTTGTGGCAGCTTACAAAAACACAAATATCACAAAATAAAATTGAATAAAAACTAAGGAAATGAGGAAATTGAATTAGAAAACGAGTAAAGAAAAGTAAACATCCAGCCAAGAATGAGGTTAGTTCACAAAATAAATAAGGCACTCAATAAAGTTCTATTTGCTAGAGGTGGACCACAAATTTGGCTCTCTGCTTTCCAGCTGTCAAGGGAAAGAGGGAAATATGATTCACAGTATTTAAACGATAAAAGCCAACCAAGGGCTCAGGAGCAATACAAGTGTTCTTGGTACTGACTAGAAAGTTGTATTTTTCCACTGTCTCATATAATGCTAATAATGTGTGTATGTTAAGTCACAAAGAGTCTGACTCTTTGTGACCCTATGGACTGTAGCCTGCTAGGCTCCTCTGCCCTTGGGATTCTCCAGGCAAGAATACTGGAGTGGTTTGCTATGCCCTCCTCCAAGGTATCTTCCCAATCAAGGGACTGAACCTGCGATCCCTTATGTCTCATGTCTCCTTCATTGGCAGGTGGGTTCTTTACCACTAGCACCACCTGAGAAGTGCAATGCTAACTTCACGGCTGTAGTCACCATCTGCAGTGATCTTGGAGACCAAGAAAATAAAGTGCCTCACTGTTTCTATTGTTTCCCCATCTACTTGCCATGAAGTAATGGGACCAGATGCCATGATCTTGGAATGTTGAGTTTTAAGCCGGCTTTTTCACTCTTCTCTTTCACCTTCATCAAGAGGCTCTAGTTCCTCTTCATTTTCTGCTATAAGGGTTGTGTCATCTGTACATCTGAGAGTACTGGTATTTCTCCTGGCAATCCTGATTCCAGTTTATGCTTCATCCAGCCTGGCATCTCTCATGATGTATTCTACATATCAGTTAAATAAGCAGGGTGACAATATACAGCCTTGACGTACTCCTTTCCCCAATTTGGAACCATTCTCTTGTTCTATGTCCAGTATTAACTATTGTTTCCTGACCTGCATACAGGTTTTGCAGGAGACAGGTAAGATGGTCTGGTCTTCCCATCTCGCTAAGAATTTTCTACAGTTTCTTGTAATCCACACAGTCAAGGCTTTGGTGTAATCAATGAAACAGAAGTAGGTGTTTTTCCAGAATTCTCTTGCTTTTCCTATGATCCGACAGATGTTGACAATTGATCTCTGGTTCCTCTGCCTTTTCTAAACCCAGCTTGAACATCTGGAAGTTCTTAGTTCACACGTACTGTTCAAGCCTCACTTGGAGAATTTCGAGCATTACTCTGCTAGCATGTGAAATGAGTGCAATTGTGTGGTAGTTTGAACATTCTTTGGCATTGCCCTTCTTTGGGATTGGAAAGAAATCCCAAAGACCTTTGTCAGTCTTGTGTCCACTGCTGAGTTTTCCATATTTGCTGGCATATTGAGTGCAGCACTTTAACAGCATCATCTTTTAGGATTTGAAATAGCTTAGCTGGAATTCTATCACTTATACTAGCTTTGTTTGTAGTGATGCTTCCTAAGGCCCACTTGACTTCACACTCCAAGATGTCTGGCTCTAGGTGAATGAAGCATCTTACTGTGTGTCAGACATGATGTAAAGTGCTTTGAATGTTTTATCTCATTCAATTCCCACATGAATTCCGTAAGATGGGTATTGTTAGTATCGATTTTTTACAGATGAGGAAAGTGAAATATAGAGATGTTAAGTCACCAAAGGAAATACAATTAATAAGTACCTAATTTGGGATTTCAACCCCATTCTGTTGACTCCAAAGTTATGCTTTGTTGCAGCTTCCATTTGGGAGCTATACTTTGATCCAATCCCTAAGTATTTCTGGATATACAATAGAACCCCTGAATATCCAATCCAGTCTAGTCCCACCACTCTCTCCCTGCCACATAACTTCATTTTGTTTTATTCACTGCATTTATCACCATCTGAAATATGTTCAGTTGCTCACTTGTTTTCATTGTTTTTCTCCTCTCAGAATGCGAGCTATACAGCTGTAATGATATTGTTTATCTTGTCAACTCTTGCATTTCCAGAGCCTACTTTACTGCCTAGGACATAGGAAGTACTCAGTGATTTTTCTGAATGAATGACTATTTCAAGGAGCAAGCATTAGGTGTTCATTCAAACCTTTCACATGTCTGAGGATCCAGTTATCCCTACTTATTCTCATTTCCTTCTAGATACCACATACTCTTCTCTTGTCTCCATGACTTACCTATACTATAATAGTTATGAGAAATATATTGGTTTCTGTAACTGGCTGTTTTTCATAATCCAGTTTATCATAGATTTGATTTAATTAATTTGATCTTTTAATTTTAAAAATTACCTTTAAGTATAAAGATGATACCATCACCTGTCATACATGAAGAAATTTTGAAACATTTATTTGCCCATAAAAGGAAGACTGCTGATTTCCAAAAGTCTAAATTCAAGGAATTTGCCCAGAGGCCCATTTCATACACATTTTGCCATTTGTTGCTCAAAACTTTCTATTTAAAATACAGACCAGCTCTAAGCAACTTGATGGCTTAAAGCACAATAAACCAACATATTAAAATAACTTGTTCTGATTAAAGAACTAATTCTAGTTGCCATGTTTTCAGGCAGGAAAAATAGACATATTCTTAAACTGTGCAGCTTCACTAGGTCAATAATGAAAGCATGAGAAAATCAGAGGCCTTTTTGAACTATAGACACACAAACATACAAAACCCCAAGATATTCAAAATAATTGAATGACATTCATAAATACAATCCAGGAAATCTGGGATTAAGACTCTTAGCCATGATTATCTTGATGTATATCTCAGTGTTCTCTCTAGCTTTCTTGGAATTTGTATCGCGTGACTGCCATTTCCAGAAAAAAAAGGGCAGACAAATCTCACAAACACGTCTTTCCTGCAGTCTTAGGAACTGTGAACATCTGTCCTAGCCCTCAACACTGGGTCTTTTTCTTCTTATTTGATTGAAGTTTCTGTTGCTAACTTACTGTTTCAGTTAAATGACTAAATCATACGAAACCACAGGCTAAATTGAAAGATGTAAAGTTGATGGTTTCCTCTTGGTTTATTTTTCTGGATTCATATGGTCCAAGTACAGCAGATAGGTAAGGAAAGAGCAACTTGGGATATGAATACTGGCTGGGTTGTACTTTCACTCTTCAGAAAGAAAATTTGGAAACATGTATAAAGTACAAGATGAAAATGCAATGATAAATGGCTAAGGTGATGTGATATTGTGATTTATAATAAGAATAAGTATTTTGGTCTTCATCCACAGTTTCTGGCACCCTTACAGTTTCCTATATAAGAGCAGCAGAAACATCTTTTGTTACACAATTTAGTTTTTTTTAAATTTAAATTTATTTTAATTGGAGGCTAATTACTTTACAATATTATATTGGTTCTGCCACACGACAACATGAATCTGCCACGGGCATACAGGTGTTCCCCATCCTGAACCCCGCTCCCACCTCCCTCCCCTTACCATCCCTCCGGGTCATCCCAGTGCACCAGCCCCAAGGATTCTATTTAGTTTTGTCTCCAGTTCCTAAACTAACTCAAGTTATAAATGTGAAATGGGTATATTTTGTTATTCATATAAACCACACCTGGGTTTACATTAGTGAGGTGACTTTTGGACCACTCATCTTTCTAAAGATGAAGGCAGGTTGCCAGAAGAAATAACCTCAGGGAGAGATGGATAGAACTTTCAGTCCAATCCCCAAACCTCTGGGGCAGGGAGAGGGGCTAGGAGGTTCAATCAATTACCCATGACCCATGAATTAGTCAATCATGCTTACATAATGAAGCCTCTATAGAAACCCCGAAGAAAAGGGTTCAGAGAGATTGGTGCTTGGAGAACAGTGCACCCAGAGAGGGCAGAGAAGCTCTGCATTTCTTCCCACATTCCTTGCCCTTTGCCTCTTTCCAGTTGCCTTTTCACAAGTTATATCTTTTTATAATAAACTGGTAATCTGCTAAGTAAAATGTCATACTGAGCTCTGTGAGCCACTCTAGCAAACTGATCAAACCCAATAAAGGGTTCAAAGGAACTCCAATTCACAGACAGTTGATCAAAAGCACAGGTAACAACCTGGACTTGTGATTGGCACCTGAACTTTTATAGGACTAAGCCCTTAGCCTGTGGGATCTGATGCTCTCTCCAAGTAGAGAGTGTCTGAACTGAATTAAATTGGAGGACACCCAGCTAGTGTTGCAGAATTGCTTGGTATGGAAAACCTGCCCTCTCCTCAGATATGGTGGCCAGAAATGTCATAACTAGAGTACTGAGAATGTGAAGAGTAGAGGAGTAACAGAGGAGGATTTTTTTCCTTTGCATTTTGACGTTAAAAGTGGGATTTATGAGATTTTCCTGGCGGTCTAGTGGTTAAGACTTTGCCTTCCAGTATGAGGTATGTGTGTTGGGGGGCGGGGGTTCAATCCTTGGTTGGGGAGCTAGGATTACACATGCCTCTTGGCCAAAAAAACCAGAACATAAGCAACAGAAGCAATATTGTAACAAATTCAATAAAAACCTTGGAAATGGTCCACATTAAAAAAAAATCTTAAAAAAAGTGGGATTTTTCATTTCAGTTCTGGTTCACGAAAACATGTGATTTGTGGGTGGGTGGGGGGTATGGATCAAAGGGCAGGGGACAATGACCATTGATTCCCTGGTGGCCGTGTGGTCACCCACAGAATGAAGCAGCAGCTGTGCTGTGCTCAGTTGCTAAAGATAAAAGTTACCAATGAGGAAGCTTCATAACGCTGCTCAAGGAGACAACCTTCCAGAGGCTTTTAACTCATGTTTTCTTAAAACAAAAGAAAGGAGGAAATTGCTTCTACCCTCTGAGTTACAGGGATCATGGAGAAAGAACGAACTCATTTGCTAAATGGGGCCAATCTCATTATTCACTGGCAAGGCCAGATGCCCAGAAAGCCCAGTTAAATTATCCATCAGCAGTTAGATTTTAAATAAAGCATTGTACAGTAAAACAAACAAAACAAACACACAAATAAGCATGATATATAGGCATTTATAATTAGAGAGAAACAAACAAAGAAAGAAAAAGGAACTAAGTCGCTCCCAGAGAGTGCAAGACCACAATTCTTAACAATTGGTAACCTGAAGGGCAATTCTTAGAGAGAGACCTGACAAGTAAATATTTGCTCAAAAGAAAATATAAATCTCTTTGTTCATCCGCAGATTCTATTTGTTTTTACATTACTGAAAAATTTGGACTGACGAAAAGAGTTTTTAGGTTTCAACACAATGAGACACAGCACTTTCCATCTTCCTCAATGAAAAGTCCTGAAACAGAATATTTTTTAATATGCTCTTAACAGGACATCCTTTTTTTTGTCCTGCTAACTTCATTGACTGCTTTAAATATTTCCCTTGCTTAAGATTTAAGGTCTGTGGAAGACATAATTTGGCCAAGTGGAAAAAAATAGATCCTATATTACAATTATATATAGAGTTCATAAAGAAAGCAGTTTCCCTTAAGATGAACTCTCAAAATTCTCTCAAGACTATTAAGGAGGCAGTTGCAATGGAAACAAGTACTATATTTGATAGACTCAACATTTATTTCTCCTTTTGTCTTAACTTACTAAATGTATTGGGGATATACATCAATACATAAAAACTGTGAAATCTATTACACAATGGAATTTTTAGCAGGCCCTGATGCTGGAAAAGATTGAGGGCAGGAGGAGAAGGGGATGACAGAGGATGAGGTGATTGGATGGCATAATCAACTCAATGGACAAGAGGTTGAGTAAACTCCAGGAGATAGTGAAGGACAGGGAAGCCTGGCATGCTGCAGTCCATGGAGTTGCAAACAGAAATAACTGAGTGGCTGAACAACAACAACAACAAAAATAATGCTGTATAGTTAATAGTATGAAGATATATGATGGAATTTCATAGTTTATGCAATACAAACTAAGTAAAAATTTGACAAAATCTTACATATCCTGATTGCATATTTGGTAAAAAAAAATCTATATCCATATATATTGAAAAGATCATATAGATAGATACATATATCAAGACAACACTGTTATCTGCTAAGGATTATTTTTACTTCCTCTTTTTTCCTTCTCTATATTTCTAAATATTCTGAAATGCTATGAAAATATATTACTTCTGGAGTTAAAACAAAAACATTACTAAATATCCAATGTCCAATTAGTATGATAATTAAATCAGTTCTCATAAGACTTCCCATCATTCTAATGTTGGGTCTAAATGATCCAAAACAAACAGATGTACTGAGTGGCCCAGTGTTGAAACTGCACATAGATGTTGCCTAAGCTTGACCCCTATCATTTCCAAAATGTGTTCCAGCATTCTCCTTGCTGCTTTAGTAGCTAGAAATGGAGAAAAGCAACAGATGGTGACAGCTGTGACTGTCAGGGTGCCAACCTCGAGAATGGAATTTCTACTTCAAGATGATTTTGCAGGGGTACAATAATATCTGGAGAATCTAGGCAAAAAGCTTTCCAAAATGCAAATGTTTGGGATTTTAAAAGAAAGGCAATTATGTAAGATCTTATAGTTTAATATGAAGGCTTTTGTTTCAGAAAAGAGTAAAAAGTTAACTAAATATCTGAAGTAGACTGCAGAATTTCTTTTACTAGACTTTCTTAAAATCTAATGTTACATTATAATTCATTTTATATTATTATCTGTGGAGCGGATCTTTTACCTTTTAACCTCTGGCTCCAACAAGAGCATCTAGCTATCAATGAATGTATTTCCAGAGTATAAAAATTAACATTATCATTAGCTTAAATAAAATGTAATTCATAAAGTCACATTCTCTATTAGGAAAATTTACAGTGCTTTCCCAAAGCAAACCAAATAACTTCTGTTAAAAATGAAAATGTTTGAGTTTTAAAGTCAGGCAAATTTGAATTTTGCCTCTAGCACCTTTTATTAATTGTATAACTTGGAGAAACATTGATTTACGGTTTTGATTTTTTTGCCTGTAAATTGCCACCAATCATGAGGGCTTTTTTTAAGGCTCAAAGATTCTTTATTGACACAGTTTCTTCCCCTTTTATGATATACGATGCAATTTCTGCAGTAATATGGTTTTAGCACACAGCTACCTTTCCTGAAGTTTATATGTCATCTTTCTGGAAGTTTACAGGTAGAAGTACATAATAAGCAATAGCATAATAAAAAGATTCTCCAATTTTGCTTTGAAGATTGTGGCACCCACGCTCTAAGAGAGTCCCCAGTGATTTCAAGCCTTCTGCAGTTTCATCCATGAAAAGGCGGATAAGACCTAGCAACCGATTGTTTTTTAAAATTTATTTCATTAAAAGTCACATAATATAAAACATATATATTAACCATATGTAACTACATTTTGGACTTCCCAGTGGCTCATTGGTAAAGAATCTGCCTGCCAATGCAGGAAACGTAGGAGACATGGGTTTGATCCCTTGTCTAGGAAGATCACCTGGAGAAGGAAATAGCAACCCACTCCAGTATTCTTGCCTGGAAAATTCCATGGACAAAGGAGCTTGGCAGGCTACAGTCCATGGGGTTGCAAAGAGCTGGACACCACTGAGCACACACAGCACAACACAGCGCTACCATAAATAAAATAGATGGTAAAAATATGCTGTATGACTCAAGGAACTCAAACCAGGGCTCTGTAACAAACTAGAGGAGTGGGATGGGGTGGGCGGTGGGAGGGAGGCTAAGATGGAGGGGACATATGTATATCTATGTCTGATTCATGTTGATGTATGGCAGAAACCAACATAATATTGTAAAGCAATTATCCCTCAGTTAAAAATAAAGTAAAAAAAGCTCAACATTTAAAAAAAAAACATGGTAGAGATTTTTCATTGAGTTTTTTTATATTCATTTTCTTTAGGAACTTGGGACTAGTTCTCAGGACTGCATTGGAAGACGTTACATTGCATTAGGCTTATGTCTACATCTATTTAATATTTTGGACTTGGTACTTACTATCAGACCCTGAATATGCTTGACACACAATAATTCGTAATTTTCCCAAAGCCTGCATTTGCTTCCCACCTTCTGAGAGCTTGCCCACCATGACCATCACTCCACTGTCTGCAATCACTTAGCCCATGCATGAATGCAGCCATCTTGGTCCCCACCATATAAGCAGTCACTATCAAGAAGTATGGAGAAGGAAATGGTAACCCACTCCAGTATTCTTGCTTGGAGAATCCCAGGGATGGAGGAGCCTGGTGGGCTTCCATCTATGGGGTTGCACAGAGTCGGACACGACTGAAGTGACTTAGCAGCAGCAACAGCAGCATCAAGAAGTATGGGCTTCTCAGATGGTGCTAGTGGTAAGGAATCTAACTGCCAACCCAAGAGACACGAGACACGGGTTTGATCCCTGGGTTAAGAAGATGCCCTGGCGGGGGAAATGGCAACCCACTCCAGTATTCTTGCCTGGAGAATTCCATGGAGAGAGGAGCCTGACAGGCTACAGTTCATGGGGTTGCAAAAGACTTGGACACTACTGAGGAACCAAGCATGCATACACGCATCAAGAGGTATACAGGCTAGAGTGGTTTTCATAAGTTCAGAACCTTCTTGGGATAAAATATCCTGGGTCCAAAAGATTGCGCTAAATCATAGTCCTCATAGGCAAAAAATCTGAGTGTTAGGACATAGCCCAAGCACCTTTATTTAATTTTATCCTACATCAGTGTATTTGTTGCTTGTTTGGGCTACTGTCAGTGTGACTTTAGTCATAAATTTTTTGGTACAAGAATCATATTCTTGAGGACAAGTTGTAAGCTGTCATATCCTCATTATTTCTTGAAGGCACCATCATGTCTTAAAAAAACTGAAGTCCAGGTCTTCTGCTTTCTCATACATTTAGCTGCTCTCTGGCATCCATTCTGCCTTTACTTGTTAATAGTGTCCCAATTTTTATCAGGTAACCTCCCCTCTTGTAAACAGATGGTGGGTTTTTAGGGATGCTCTACGGGTGAGGCATATGGTTTTAGTTTGAGATAATGTGCCTTATTTCATTAGCTGGCCACAAACTGTTCAGGGATGAAGTAAGTAAGTAACTTAATTTAGTCAAGAGTCTGGGTAATGGTCTGGGTGAGTGGTGAGTGAGACAAGAAGCTTCGGGATTCTAGGAATCCCATAGAGACCATCTTGGGCTCCTGGAGACTCTCCATCATCTTATGTGCTCACAAAAGTCTTCCCACTGCCCCAAGAACTGCCGCTATATCTTCTCCTCCTCCTCTCTCTCCCTCCCCTCCTTTCTCCCTCCTTTTCTCCCCTCCTTTCTTCCTGTTACTCTTGGTTTCTTCCTCTCCTGTCCTCTCTCCTCCCCTTTCCTTCTTCATCCCCTTCTCTTCCTCCTCCTCCTCTCTCTTTTCCTTCCCTCAAATCCATTCTGTGGAGTAAGCCATAATCTTACTAAATAATCCCCACCCTTTATATTCCAAAACCTTCCTATTCCCCAGTCTTCTCATACTTTGCCCAAGCTAAAACCTTCTTCACTCAGCAATCTATGCTGAACTTGCTGAACTGGAAAAGCCTGCATCTTCTACGCTTCCATTTCCCCTCACACCCTGACTTCCCTCTTTCTTAATGTGGTAGCCTTGTGACCTGATGTATATTGATGGAATTCTCAGCACATGTTTGGCTAGAGCCACTTTTTTTTTTTTCTTTACTCCTACCACAGCCTTGACCTTGAGGATATTCATATTTCCTCTTTGTACAAAAATCTGAACAGCTTCTTAATTGAGCTTCTGGAACATAGTTAGCATGCTTTAGGATAGACATTCTAATTGTGCTGTCCTCTCCCTGGAATAAATAAACTACAGGTTTTCCTGATTATAAAAGAAAGAAAAAAAGGAAAAAAAAATCATTTGGGGACAAATGTTTTCTGAAATGCTTTGTGCCAACAATCGGGAATAAGAAAAATAAGAAGGATACATGCAACTTTCAAGACCTTGTTAAATTTTTTATTTTAAAATTCACGGTCTTAAAGACATCAGGAATAAGTGAAAGAGAAAGAAACAAGTGATCTCTCCCCTGAGCTAGGAAGTCTTAAAAGTTATCTACATGTATATTTTGGAAGTTGGGAGTAGGTTTTTACCCTGGTCGAAAAAAGCTACAATACTTTTACCCAATTCAGGAAATGAATACTCATTGATACTACTCATTTTAGTATAAATTAAGCCACAAAATAATTCTTTGGTATCACTGCAATATTTATATATATACATATATATATATATGCACACACACATATACATGTGTGCAAACATATACCAATTACTCCACCAAAGTCATTCAGCAGCTGAAATATCTCCCTTTCACTACATATGTTCCATTCCTAACTCTCCTTTCTGTATAGAATGAACCATCAAACCAGCTGATAGTTGATTAAATGTTGACACTCTGCTTTTTGAGCAAGCTGAAAATTATTGATTTATTTAAAAATAACCCTACTTCCTTGGTTTTCCTAGTAAATCACCATGTGCATAAGTAATGTAAGTGGATTACAGGAAACATTAGCACTAGCCATTGTTGTTGCCAGCTACCAGAGCCACAGCATAGTTAGAGTCTAGACCAAAAGAGGTTAGTGAAGGCTAATGCAGCAAAATTGCCTATTGCCTCCATGTCATCATCACCCCAAAGAAAAAGCACAGCTTCTTCATGGATCTCTAAACCACAGATGGACTAAATGTGAAATGACTTGCCAGAATTCCTCACTGATGCCTTTTATCCTCCATAATATTAAATTAACTCGACAGCACATGACATCAGAAGATAGAACAAACCTCTTGATCTGTAATTCACAGTGACTTTAAGAGTTGATAACGATGAGTGTATGATGGTCACTAGAGGAAACATCTCTCCCGAGTCCGAGCATTAGCGCAGGCATAGAGAGATCCAGCGACATCACTAACATCATTTGTCTTCACTCAATAGACACGGTGCATGGCTTTTACCTTCAGAACATCTGTTACTCATGCAAATGCAGAAACCTTGTCTGAATTTTTCAAGCAGCAAAATGACCCACATTTTTTTCTTAACAAAAGCTCATATTATGTTCTCAGTTTCTGATTTTTTTTCTTTGGTTACCAACATTCCTCCCAGACATTTCCCAACCAAAACAAGAGACTCCTTTTCATTTGTAGATACCTCAAATGATGGGTATTTCTAGATGCTCAAAACGATGGCTGGATCATAATAAATATTAAGAGCATGCTAGTTGAAAACATCAATGAATGGATCTTTGATCCTTCATACTTAGTTGTCATATATGTGGTAGATAAAAAAGTAAAGAAAAGGAAAAAAAAGCTTATTAATTTTCATTACATTAGGCTTATAGCTGCTACTGCTGCTAAGTCGCTTCAGTCATGTCTGACTCTGTGCAACCCCATAGACGGGGGTCCACTGTCTCTGGGATTCTCCAGGCAAGAACACTGGAGTGGGTTGCCATTTCCTTCTCCAGCGCATGAAAGTGAAAAGCAAAAGTGAAGTCGCTCAGTTGCACCCGACTCTTAGCGACCCCATGGACTGCAGCCCACCAGGCTCCTCCGTCCAATGGATTTCCCAGGCAAGAGTACTGGAGTGGGGTGCCATTGCCTTCTTCTCTCTCTAGGCTTATAGAGAGGTTGCCAAAATGCAAACATGGTTTCATTGAATCATCTTGCCTTAAAAGTCAACATATTTGGTTATGTTTGGAGACAGAAATGCAATCAACACTCATTTAGCTACTACTTTGTGGTTTTAATGTGAATCCTTCTATCGTAATTTTAAACTTGAGAGGGACTGTAGTCCAAATGCTCTGTCAACCTTAGCATAAGTTTATGATACTTCCAGAAATTGGGAACCTCTGGTGTAGGTTATAAATCTTCAGAATGCAAACAATGGACCCACTACATCACCTTGATTAATAAAAGGTGATGGTTGTTTAGTTATATTAGGAATATTATCCATCAAATACTTCCCAACCACTTTATCTATTCCAGTTAGAAAACTCCCCTCTTTCATCATCACTTCTTCCCTTTCAGGGTCCCTTCACTTCTTACCATTTGAGTCAAGTGAACCAGAATAAATACTATACTATAAATACTATGTATATATATGGGCTTTCCTGGTGGCTCAGTGGTGGAATCCACCTGCCAATGCATGAGATGCAGATTTGATCCCTAAGTTGGGAAGACCCCCTGGAGAAGCAAACAGCAACCCACTCCAGTATTGCCTGGAAAATCCCATGGACAGAGGAGCATGGTGGGCTATAGTCCATGAGGTCACAAAAGAGTCAGAAATGACTTAAGGACTAAGCAACAACAACAATTTATATATATAAACTGAGACTCAGTCTACTTAGAGCAAAGTATCACAGAAGGCAGGAGGCTTAGTGCAGGATATGATCCAAAACTGCAGGATACGAACCAACATAAGACTTCCTAATACAATTTTTTGTTCAAATTATTAAGATACAGACAGTTTCTTATTTAATGAGCCTACATTCAAGACGAAGCCAACAGATAATAATCAGTTAACAAAAAGGAAACACCAGAGAATAAGAAATGCTATGGTAAATAGTCATTGAGATCCAGTAACAACTCATCACCATTAGGCTTCATTTGTTTGAAAGCATCAACCACAGAGGAAAGCATCAGCATCAGTTAAATGCAGTACTTACCACCACAATCACATTTGCTGCTGGGACTGGGCGGTTTTCCACTTCAAGGTCTTGACCAGCCATGGCCAACAGATTGAGAGATGGGTCATATGCAGGTTTAGGAAATGCTGAATTAACAATTTGATGGTGTTTGCCTATTTGAGCTTCAGAAGAGGAACGGTAGTTATATTTGTGTATCTTTTGTGGAGCTATATCCAGGCTCTTCTCAATGCCTTGTGAGTGGTGATAAATGAATGCTGGCTTCCCATTCTTCCTCTGACGAATTGCCCAAAAGTGATCATTATTTCTTGCAAGGCATCCTGAAAGGGGGAAGAAGTAGAAGCAAAAATCAAAGACCTTCTTCACTGAGCTGAATAGACTATCTGATAAGGAGAATTAACCTGTTTAAGACTTGTGAAGGCTTATTAGATCAGTTGCTCTCATTTTCATCCCTACTCCATTATCCCCAATGAAGAGAACACACTTGGTGGTACGGAGGCATGTCAGAGCTTTTGGGTACACAGAAGGGTATAGTTTGAAGAAGTCCTATATTTCAGATATTCTAAAGCATCTTTTAGTCAGGAATTTCCTCCTTTATCTAAATGCACGGCTCTAACACCTTGTTGAGCAACTCTTCCTGGATGTCCTACCTATTCCTCAAATGACAACCCTCTATATCATATTCAAGCTTCCCTCCCTTTAATCAATAGCATTTCATACAATTCTTATTTCATACTTCTTTTATCCTGCTGATATTTTATAATCAACTATGTGTAATTTTTAATACTTGTAGACTATTTGAAGCTGACTAACGGCAGAAGTCTGAGTATACTCATGGTGGTAGCAACTCCCAGTTGTATAATAATATCCATTCTTCACTTCTTACTTAGTAATATGGCCATCCCGATAAAGTAATACATTCTCTTTTATTTCATCTGTTATGCAAATATCCATTGACTTGAATGGCTCTTTTATTCTTTTTATCATCAGCCACAGAAAGAAACAGATAACATATACATGTGAGTCTAAAGAGTATCACTAGGTCACACGCCAATTAGAAAAGCAAGCTTAAGATCTTCTATATAAGACGACAAGCAGATTGAACAAATCACAACATAATAATGCCATCCACATTGTACCTAGCAACCTAGGCACCACAGATTTTTGCTTAGGATGCCTATGGCAACAATAAGCTGTAAAAATGCTCTCCCCAGGAGATGACATCCCTCTTTTTATAAGAATTCTGGGGTGTCTTGAATTCTTACCAAATATTTATAGTAGAGAAATTGCTAGTTTTTATAGCTTTCTTTTCCATCCAGCCTCTGTGACCAGCATGTATTTACAGCACTTTCAGTAACGTTATTTTACCATTATGCTCTCAACTCTCACTTAGGGATAAGAAGACAGGTTATTTTTTTCAGTAAGCTCAACTGCATTCACCATGATGTAATTGTTCGGAAATATTGGGTCCCAGTGCCTTTAGGCTTTTAGATCATTCCAATCACAATTAAATTCCATGTGAATTCTGAGACAGTATAGAAACTAATCCTCCTATCTTCAATCCTCAGCATGCTGAATAGACTGTAACTTTTTAGAAAAAGAAATCAATTTACTATAATTCACCAACAATGATGATTAGACAGTATGACCTTGAAATAACTATCAACTTTGTTTCTCTGAATGAAGTAGGAATTCCTCAGATTTGGAAATGACACTGTCATTAGGAACATATATAAATGAATATGGTCCTTCACTGTTAATATTCTTGTTGTGCTTTATTAATGGAGAATGGTGATAAAATGTTTTAGAGATATATTAACTTTTTGACCGCATGTGTTTGTTTAAATTTTACTGAAAGTGATTTAAAAAATTATATAGTAGTGTCCTACAGTAGGGGTCCCCAGCCTCCAGGGTCTAATACCTGATGATATAAAGTAGAGCTGATGTAACAATAACAGAAATAAAATACACAATAAATGTAATGCACTTGAATCATCCCCAAACCATCCCCCACCAGGCCTGTCCATGGAAAAACTCTCTTCCACGAAAAACTGATCCCTGGTGCCAAAAGGCTGGGGGCTACTGTCCTACAGTGTTTCCATACTATAGGTGAAGTTTCCTCCCTCCCCTCTTAGAGGGCTGAGTCTGACATTGTAAAGAGCAACAACGGAGTGGTCACCTTAAGGTTAAGAAACAGAATGGAGATACTATTTTTATCTTAGCTGACTTTGTAAACTTGCCTCAGTTAAAGATGGTCCCTTGTTTCAGAAAAGGCATATTGCACACTTGAATGAATTTAGGTTTCTCACCTGAGGGATTTGTTCTCCTATCAAAAAGAGGGATTATAACCCTATCTAACAAGATAGTGCTATAGAAATAGGCATTTTAATTAAAAAATTAACATGGAAAAAAGATTGGAAGTCCTTGCAAGATTTGGGAAGAGAAAAAAGGGGGGAGAAAACATGGTAGGAGATGGCAAAGAGTTTCACTAAGAAAAAGAAGTAGCTCAGAAGATCAGAAAACGCAGATTTATGAGAAGGGGAAAAATTAATGAAGAGCTGAGAAATTTATCTTCAGTCTTTCTTTTTATATGATATCAGGCTTCCCTGATGACTCAGTGGGTAAAGAATCCACCTGCAATGCACAAGACACAGGAGATGCAGATTCGATCCTGAGAAGGAAATGGCAACTCAGTCCAGCATTCTTGTCTGAAAAACCCCATGGACAGAGGAGCCTGGCAGGCTATGGTCCAGAGGGTCGCAAAGAGTTGGACATGACTGAGTGGCTAAACACACAATATGTGATATCAATAGAATAGGTGAGTCCAACTAATAAGGTCTCTTGTACGAAAATAGGCCTACAGAGAAAGATGAAAAAAATTTAATTTTAAGTGCAATTGAAACACAACTAGAATCTCCCAGCCCTATCCAGTTATAAATGTGAAAAGACTCAGTCCTGCCTTGTCCCTGAGTAATGAGAACCAAGCTGGCATCACTATTAGGAATCCCACCAAAGAGATTAGGAAAGAAAAAGTTTTTCAAAGTGTTATGCTTAGATCCCTGCATCAAAATTACCTGGGATATTAAGACTCAGATCCCCATATCGCAGACTCTTTGGAAAGGTAACTTACAAATCTGGATTTCTAATCAAAATTTTCTCACATTCCAACTCTGAAGTTGAGGACCACTGAGTTAGTATTTGGGATAAGTTTTATTTTTTTGTCTTCAAATGTTACCTCTCTATCACCTCTTTCACTTCAACATTATGACTATATTCAGGTAAACATTTTGGAAATTTTAAGATTCAGATGTCTATTAAAGATCAAAGTGGAGATGTTGAATTAGAAATTTAATAAGTATATACTTCATGGTTGGAGAGAGACATATTTGTAAATCATCTAGTATGGATAAAATTTAAAGCCAAGTGACTGGAGATTCCTTGAAAAGAGAAGAGTATATAGGACAGAGCTCATGGTAGAATTACAATATTTAGAGTCAAGAAGCTGAATGAAATAGAGCCAACAATGACAAATGAGAAGGAATGGTAGTGAAGAAGGAGGAAAATCAAGGAAGAGTAATTCCTAGAAGATTAAGAAAGAAAATGCTTTAGAACCTGTATGTATTATAATGTCTTAGGAGCAACTGAAAAATCAATCTTATAGTGATGTCTCTAGAAACTTGAATATAAATGGAATTTCCATGTGTTTCCAAGTAACGTAAGTCCCACTGAAGACATACTTATTGACTTAAAAAAATTACAAAGCACATAGGGATTACTGCCATGAGAGAAGGTCAGAAGATGGAGAAGTGGGTAGATTCTTAACTAAGAAAGAAAAAATGAAAGAGAAAATTGAAGGGGGCTTCAAAATAAGTTAATTAAAACATCCAAATAGAAAAGAAAATAAGAATAAGGGATTTGAGGGAAAGAGAACTGGCATGTTTCAATTCAAGCGAAAATCATAGAAATGAAAAATATCGTAACAGAAGAAATGCAATACATCAGTTAAACAATAGACTAGATACCACTGAATAGAGAATTGGTAAGTTGGAAAGGTTTAGGTAATAATTCAGAAAGCAGCACAGAGAAATTAAGAGCGGAAATAAGAAAAAGAAGGTTCCTTTGGGACTGTAAGACCCATACCTACTGGCATTCATGCTCATTAAGAGTGAGTGAGACCTCGCTTGTGATGGAATGTCCTTTCTGTGATTCGGCTAAAAAAAGATGACTTCTGTGCTGCTGGGAGACTCCTTTTGACTTTGATGAAGCAAGTTGTTGGAGAGGTCCACGTGAAGAAGGAGGCTTGTAGCCAAAATCTGAGGAAGAACTGAGGCTGTCAGTTGCAACAGCGATTAAGGAACTGAATCCTGTCAGCAATCATGTAAATAAAGTGAGTGAGGTGAAGTCGCTCAGTCGTGTCGGAATCTTTGCGACCCCATGGACTGTAGCCTACCACACTCCTCTGTCCATGAGATTTTCCAGGCAAGAGCACTGGAGTGGGGTGTCACAAGCGTGGAAGCAAATCTGTCCTCAGGTGAGCCTTCACCTAGGAGCCTAGCTCAGGCCAACACTTTAACTGAAGCCTAATGAGAGACCTTGAAGCGGAAGTCTCCGGTAAGGCATGGCCAAATTTCTGCCTCACAGAAACTGAGAAATGCTAAATATGTGTTGTTTTAATTTGCTAAATTTTATAGCAATTTGTTATGCAGTGATAGGAAACTAATGCCAAGACACTGAGTGATTTTTGAGGATAACATGGTACATTGCAAAATACCTTTAATAGCATTTAAAAAATGAAACATTAGGAAATTGAACATTTTATAAAATTTAAAGAGGGAAGTGATAATGTAAAATTTATATTTCTCAGAGATCACTCTGGCTGTACAATAAAATGGACTGGGAGGAAGCAAAAGTAAGCGCAAATGTACTGGGTAAAATATCTTAAATGACAATAGAATAGCCCAGACAAGGTGGCAGGCAGTAGGAAGACAAAGCAGAGGTGAATTTCAGAAGCCTTAAGATATAGGAATTGATGAAAAAATAAAAAGGAATAAATTCAGTAATTGAGTTAATGTTGTAGGAAGGAACGAACAGTGGATATTTAAGAATAATTCTATTTCCAGTTGGCAATTCAACAAATAAGGGCGTCCTTTATTGAGACAGGGAAATGTGATTCTGTAGTGCATACAATATATAGAAATGGAAACATCTAGAAAGAAATTACATTTATATGGAACCCAGGAGAAAGTGCTGGACTAAAGATAAATACTGAAAAACCATAAGCATACTCAAGGAAAAGTGAGTGCCAGAATGATGAGACTACCTTGTGGAATGAGAAGAACTATGAGTCTACAGCAAAGATTCAGAAGAAGCCACATTAAAGGAATATTTGGCGGGAGAAGAAGAAAAATTAGAGATTGTGGAAGTATGGAAGTCGTGGAAAGAGTGTACCAAGGGGTCTGTGATTGGCAGTGTCCAGTGTCACTCACAGTCTGAGAGCTGAAACAACTCTGAACACTTGCATAGGATTTATTGACTGAAACTTCATCAATGGACAGCTGACCCTGGATATTCAGAGCACCAGACTCCACACGGAAAAGCTCTATAGCATTAGAAATACAAACCATTCTCCACTGTTGAGTCTTTGAAAAATAATAAAGTAATCTTTAAGGACTTAAAAGGTTAAGGAAGATTCTGAGCCTGGATAAGATGGAGCAAACACACTCTGTCTTGTTAACTATAATAAACAGAGCTATAAAATCTAAACAAAATGTATAAAACAGCTTTCTGAGGACTCTGGGAAGTAAACGGTAGCAGAGCAATTAGGGATGATGAACAGAATTCAAAATTTGTCTCTCCTTGCCTCCGGTATTCTCTAGCCAACCCACAGTGTACACCAGAGTATAGACAAGGATAGCTCCAGGAGAAAATACAACACCATAATTTGTGAGACACAGTCAAAGCAGTGCTTAGAGAAAAGCTTACAGCATAAATGTTTGTATTACAAAAGAAGAGAGGTCTCCAATCAATAATCGAAGCCTCTACTTTAGGAAACCAGGAAAAAAAAGAGCAAAATAAATGTAAAGTATGCAAAGGAAAAGAAATTAAGAAGTTAAAATGAGAAATAATTATACTGAAAATAGGAAACAATAAAGAAAATCAATGAAACAAAAGTTTATTCTTTGAAAACATCAATAAATTGATAAAACTCTAGCAAGACTGACAAATAGAGAAGACACAGATTGCCAACACCAGATGAAAGAAAGAATATCACTACATACCCAGTAGACATGAAAAGGATAATGAGAAAATAAATGCGTACAACTCTTTGCATCTATATTTAACAAGTTAGATGAAATGACCAATTCAAACCCTAGAAAATAATGAAACTCACACAAGAAATATGTTACCTAAATTGTCCTAAAATTATAACAGAAATTGAATTCCTATTTTTTTCTTATGAAAAAGAAATCTTCAAGATCAAATGGTTTCACTGGCATATTGAAACACTTAAAGAAAAAATTAACTTCATTTATATACAACCTCTCGCAGAAAATAGAAGAAAAAAGAACACTCCTCAAAGCACCTTCTGAGGCCAAAATTACTCTGATAACAAAACCAGAAAAAGACCCTACTAAAAAAGAAAACTAAAGATCAAATATTGCTCATGAATATATATGGAAAAATCCTCAACATATTAGCAAATTGAATGCAGAAATATAAAAGATAATACATAACCAAGTAAGGCTTATCCTGGGAATGTAAGGCTGCTTTAATATTTAAAAAGCAATCAACCTAATCCATCATATTGACAGTCTAATGAAGGAAAACCATATTATCATACCAACTGATGCAGAAAGAGCATTTGACAAAATTCATATCAACTTACAGTGAAAAAAAAATAAGCAAACCAGAAATAGAAGGGAACTTCTTTAAACGTGTAAAAGACACCTACACAAAAACTCACAGCTAACAATAGGTTTACCTTCCCTCTCTTAAGAATAGAGAACAAGACAATGACACTCATCGCTTCTATACAACACTATACTGAATGAAAATCCTATTTATTGCCAGTAAACAAAGAAAAGAAGTAAAAGGCACACACAGTGGAGAAGAAAAAATAAAATTGTTCTATTTGTGGAAAGGATGATTGTCTATCTATAAAATCCTAAGGAACTCATCAAAATTTTGATACCACAGGTGAGTTTAGCAAGTGAATAGACTGTAATATTAACCTATGAAATCAATGGCATTTCTATAGCAATGTACAACTGAAAACTGAATTTTAAAAAATATTTACAAGAGTTACGGAAAATAAAATACTTAGGT
The DNA here is from genome assembly GCF_001704415.2 of Capra hircus. Classification (NCBI taxonomy): domain Eukaryota; kingdom Metazoa; phylum Chordata; class Mammalia; order Artiodactyla; family Bovidae; genus Capra; species Capra hircus. The sequence goes on along the minus strand of NC_030812.1, from coordinate 42,119,482 downwards.
ATAATTCTAACAAAATATGTACAGGATATATATAGTGAAAACTACAAAATGCTGAGAAAGTAAAACAAAAAGAATTGAATAGACATACTGTGTTCATGAACTGGAAGGCTTTATATAATGAAGATTTAATTATCCCCAACGACAATAAAAATTCAAGCAAAACTCTACACATATAATAGATTGATTCTAAAGTGGAACAAGCAATTTTAAATGAAGAATAAAGGTGACAGAATACTACAGTCCAATTCTAGGACTTAAGATAAAGCTACAGTAATCAACATAATGGAGTATTAGCAAAGAAAAAGGTAGATAAATCAATGAGACAAAACAGAGTTCAAAAACAGATTGATGCATGGCAAAACCCACCACAATAGTGTAAAGTAATTAGTCTCCAATTAAAATTAATTAATTAAAACAGATCCAGAGAAATGTCACCACTTGATTTTTTTATAAATATGTAAAAACAATGAAGGATAGTTTTTTTCAAAATCATATTGGAACATTCGGACATTCATTTGTAACAAAATGAGTCTCTATACAAACTTCATAGAAATGAACTTAATAAAGATCACAGATCCAAATATAACGTACAACTATAAAACTTCTAGAAGAAAATACAGGAGAAAATCTTTATAACTAGGGTTAGGCAGAAAATTCTTAGAGGTGTCACCAAAATCACAATCCATAAGAGAAAAAGAATTGCTCAATTGGACTGGATTAAAACAGAAAAATTTCTGCTCTGTTTAAGACACTGTTAAGAGAATGAAGCAGCAAGCTAAAGAGTGGCAAAAAATAATCACAAATCATATATCCAACAAGGGACTTGTAATAAGAAAAAATAAAGAACTCAAGAAATTTAACAGCAGGAAAACAAACCAATTTAAAACTAGGCTAAAAGATTTGAACAGACGCAAAGGCAAAGATACATGAATAGCAAAGAGGCACATGAATATTACCCCAGTAATGAAATCCATATTAAAACTGTGATATGATAACACTACATATCTCTTAGAATTGCTAAAATGAAAAATACTAACAATACTCAGTAAACAAACTTTTGCAGCAACTCTATGCATAGTTGCATATAAGTGGAATATAAAGTGGAATCAACTCAAATGTCCTTCGATCGATGAATGGAAAGAAAACTGATACATCTATACAATGGAACATTGCTCATCAATTAAAAAAAATGAATTATTGATCTGCAAAACAATTTGGATTACCCTCAAAGGCATTAGGCTGAGGGAAGGAAGACAATTGCAGGAAGTCCATTTACAGAACATTCTTGAAAAGCAAAAACTAATACTGAAAAGAAAAAACTAGATAAATGATTATTAGGTTATCAATTGAGAAGCAGGGGGAGTAGAATGAAGGAGTTCTTTGGAGTGACTGAATTTTTTTGTATACAATATGATTACATGAATCTATAGATAGGTTAAAATTCACTGTACTATACTCCAAATAAAGGCAATAGATTATGCTATATTATGCTTTGTAAGCTACCTTTTTCACTCAATACTGTATCAAAACATCTTTTCTCATCACTAAATGTTCATCTATCTCATTAACAATGATTGATAATGTACAGAAAGTAATTTCAGAGTTGGGGGGGGAGAAAGCTAGATGTAATTGGATTGAGGATCATTTGGGAGATAAATGAGAAATAACATGTATAACAACTCTTGCAACAAACTTTAGTGTGATAAGAGAGTTCAGTTCAGTTCAGTTGCTCAGTCGTGTCCGACTTTTTGCGAACCCCATGAATCGCAGCACGCCAGGCCTCCCTGTCCCTCACCATCTCCCGGAGTTCACTCAGATTCACGTCCATCGAGTCCATGATGTCATCCAGCCATCTCATCCTCTGTCGTCTCCTTCTCCTCCTGCCCCCAATTCCTTCCAGCATCAGAGTCTTTTCCAATGAGTCAACTCTTCATATGAGATGGCCAATGTACTGGAGTTTCAGCTTTAGCATCATTCCTTCCAAAGAAATCCCAGGGCTGATCTCCTTCAGAATGGACTGGTTGGATCTCCTTGCAGTCCAAGGGACTCTCAAGAGTCTTCTTCAACACCACAGTTCAAAAGCATCAATTGTTCAGCACTCAGCCTTCTTCACAGTCCAACTCTCATATCCATACATGACCACAGGAGAAACCATAGCCTTGACTAGACTCTGGACCTTAGTGGGCAAAGTAATGTCTCTGCTTTTGAATATGCTATCTAGGTTGATCATAGCTTTCCTTCCAAGGAGTAAGCGTCTTTTAATTTCATGGCTGCAGTCACCATCTGCAGTGATTTTGGAGCTCCCAAAAATAAAGTCTGACACTGTTTCCACTGTTTCCCCATCTATTTGCCATGAAGTGATGGGACTGGATGCCATGATCTTCGTTTTCTGAATGTTGAGCTTTAAGCCAACTTTTTCACTCTCCTCTTTCACTTTCATCAAGAGGCTTTTTAGTTCCTCTTCACTTTCTGCCATAAGGGTGGTGTCATCTGCATATCTGAGGTTATTGATATTTCTCCTGGCAATCTTGATTTCAGCTTGTGTTTCTTCCAGTCCAGCGTTTCTCATGATGTACTCTGCATATAAGTTAAATAAGCAGGGTGACAATATACAGCCTTGACATACTCCTTTTCCTATTTGGAACCAGTCTGTTGTTCCATGTCCAGTTCTAACTGTTACTTCCTGACCTGCATACAGATTTCTCAAGAGGCAGGTCAGGTGGTCTGGTATTCCCATCTCTCTCAGAATTGTCCACAGTTTATTGTGATCCACACAGTCAAAGGCTTTGGCATAGTCAATAAAGCAGAAATAGATGTTTTTCTGGAACGCTCTTGCTTTTTCCATGATCCAGCGGATGTTGGCAATTTGATCTCTGTTTCCTCTGCCTTTTCTAAAGCCAGCTTGAACATCTGGAAGTTCATGGTTCACATATTGCTGAAGCCTGGCTTGGAGAATTTTGAGCATTAATTTACTAGCATGTGAGATGAGTGCAATTGTGTGGTAGTTTGAGCATTCTTTGGCATTGCCTTTCTTTGGGACTGGAATGAAAACTAACCTTTTCCAGTCCTGTGGCCACTGCTGAGATAAGAGAGTAGCAGTGTATTAATACACAGAAAGGGAAAGTAGGGTTGAGGGATTTTTTTTTTTTCACTATAGGAGAGGTCTGAATACATTTAATCCTTAAAGGGAAAGAGCTAGTTGAGAAGGAGTGGTTGGAAATATCACTAAAAGAAAAACAGATGGAAAAATCAGTAGACTGAGCCTCCCCAGCAGACTGGAGGAGTTGGGATCCAGAGTACCATCAGGGGGATGAGCCTTGGATTGGAGGGAGGTATTTTTTCCATTATAATATGGGGATTCAGTAGAGGCAGGAAGATGAAGGATGTTAATGGATCTGGCAGTGGAAATTGAGCAAGTTTTCTTCTGACAGTTTCTATTTTCTCCATGAAGGAGATGAAGCTATCTCATAAGAGAGAGAGGATGAGAGAGCGAAGACTGGAGATTCCAGGACAATTGAGAAGGACTGAAAAAACGTCTTGTAAGGAATGAAAAAGAAAGTAGATATAAGATGAGTAGTAGGATTCCTCATCTTCACTGACAGCTCAGTGACAATTTTTTCTATTTCTAAGGGACAGAGCTCCCTGACAGAATAGTGGCTAGCTTGTCGAAGATACTTAACTGCATTTAAAATAAAAGTACGTTTATCATAGGAACGGCATTTACAGGACAATAACCAGTTTTGATGGTCATAAAATTCCACAATTGAAATTTCATTCTGGATATGACCCTGATAATCTCTGAAGAGATCCATAACAAAGGAAAGAGAAAATATGTAAAATCACAATGTGATTTTATGATTATGTACATTATGATTCATTATTTCAAAATCAACTTTAGTAACTCTGGATGCATAAGGTAGAATGGCCTCACATACACTCTCTCAGAATAAATCCTATGGATGGCAGCTGTTTAAATCGGTGTTAGTGACTTGGGAAAGGAACAAAGGATGAAACAGTGGTCACCAAAGAGACCTAAAAAAGTGAACAATCAAAAAAGGGCAACTTTGTTTTCGATCATTTTGTAAAAGGACAATCATTGTTTTTCAAGGATTGCCAGCACTTTCTTCTCTAGAAAGGAGATGCAAATGGATAACATCAAGGAAGTCCCTTGGGAACTTCTACATGAGATATGACAAGGTTCTCATTTGATTTGTAAATGCCTCTCAGGAAAAGTTAAAAATAGATAAGTACCAGTAAAAGTTTACTTAGAAAATGCCAATTAATAGAATTGAGAAAGGAAAGAAACATCCTTTTAAAAAGAAGCAATGGTTTAAGAGAAAAGAGATGTAGACTGTATCTTTAACACCCACCATACCCTGTCTATCAGAACTTGAGTTACGGTCCTCAACCTCTCTGAGCCTCAGTTTTGATCCCTGGGTTGGGAAGATCCCCTGGAGAAGGAAATGGCAATCCACTCCAGGACTATGGCCTGGAAAATCCCATGGACAGAGGAGCCTGGTAGGCTACAGTCCTTGGGGTCGCAAAGAGTCGGACACGACTGAGCGACTTCACCATATTCACTATAACCTCTCTGAGCCTCAGTTTTCTCATCAGAAAATGAAGGTGGTTCTTGTATTACAGGTCTACAACCAGATTAGAAATGTACTTTACAAGAGAGCACAGTATATTCTTTAAGTTCAGTTCAGTTCAGTCGCTCAGTTGTGTTCGACTCTTTGCGACCCCGTGAATCGCAGGCATGCCAAGCCTCCTTGTCTATCACCAACTCCCGGAGTTCACTCAGACTCGCGTTCATTGAGTCAGTGATGCCATCCAGCCATCTCATCCTCTGTCATCCCCTTCTTCTCCTGCCCCCAATTCTTCCCAGCATCAAAGTCTTTTCCAATGAGTCAACTCTTCGCATGAGATGGCCAAAGTACTGGAGTTTCAGCTTTAGCATCATTCATTCTAAAGAAATCCCAGGGTTGATCTCCTTCAGAATGGACTGGTTGGATCTCCTTGCAGTCCAAGGGACTCTCAAGAGTCTTCTCCAACATCACAGTTCAAAAGCATCAATTCTTCAGTGCTCAGCCTTCTTCACAGTCCAACTCTCACATCCATACATGACTACTGGAAAAACCATAGCCTTGACTAGACGGACCTTAGTCGGCAAAGTAATGTCTCTGCTTTAAAGTGAGCCTCAATTCAGTTAGATTTCCCATGGTGCTGATTTTTCTCTATAAGGAGGATTTTCAGAAGTGCTATCCTTGGATGGAAGGAGTCTAACATTAAAACAATGGCAACCCACTCCAGTATTCTTGCCTGGAGAATTCCATGGATGGAGGAGCCTGGTGGGCTACAGTCCACGGGGTCACAAAGAGTCAGACACGACTGAGCGACTTCACTTCACTTCACTTCACTTCCAGTTGTTCTGTAATACTACTTACTACTGTTAATGCTAACCCATGAAGTCACCACGGCACTAATCTCCAGTTAGAAGCACCCACAGTACCAACACTGAATCTTCCTGGTGAACAAATACAGCCTTCCCAAGATGCGGCAACTGAGGTGTATTAGGATAACCTTCCAGGTATAACAGACACTCACTCGTACTAATCTTATCAGCAAGGTACACTAGTGTTTTGAAAATTCCATTATGGCTCTGTCTATATATATATAAAGCTAATTTTGCAAAATTCAGTTTGTGTCTTATTATGTTCTTACAACATGTGTTATATTATGTATGCATATATTTATATGTGCACACACTTGTTTTGTATCCTGATACCAAATAATCAATTTGATAAAAAAAAAGTTCATCTTCAGACCAGTAAATGAATCATAAAAAGTAAAATAATGCGTGCGTGCGTCCTTAGTTACTTAGTCGTGTCTGACTCTTTGCAGCCCCACGGAAGAGCCCTCCACACTCCTCTGTCCATTGGATTTCCTAGGCAAGAATATTAGAGTGAATTGCCATTTCCTTTTGCAGGCAATTTTCCTGATTCAGGGATGGAGACTCGTGCATACCGAGTCTCCTGCATTGCAGGCAGATTCTTTACCCACTGAGCCATTGTTTCTAAAAGAGAACAATTATAAAAATTTTAATTGAATTATATACATAAAAATTTTAAGCAATCATGGGCCCTCCCATAATTACCACGATTTACCAAAAGGCCCTCCCTTTTGGTAAAGGAGCTTGTTACCAAAAGAACACTCCCTTCCAGAAATGTTTTTTCCTAAAATCTAGTCTATGCCCTAGTCTTTAAGATATAAAAACATAATTCCATGAGGAAACTCTATGTCTTCTCCTAACATCATTTAAATGCTTCAAGTGTTTGACCAGTGATATGTCTAGTATATCAATAATAAAAATTTAAAAAAAAACACCACAGTAACTAGTCTTATTTTTATAGAACTGCTTCTATTTTTCTCTATGTAGGAAAGGGCCTGAATCTTACCACAATAAGGAAAGATTCTTATTAAGGCATCTTGTCAACTTTTCCTGCATGTTCTTTGAGATAAACACTCCTTCATATTTCCTCAAATATCCTGTTAGAACTAACATGGTTCCTACTCCCACTTAGAGCCCACTGTAACTACTCTGGGAGTCCCTCCATTCTTCCTATTTAACTCTTTCATCCAAAGTTGAGCTGCACGACAGAAAACTCTATCTGGAAGCCACAGAAATGGACAGTCATTTCAGCAAATATCCACTGTGTGCCACGTGCCGGTGGTAAAATTATAATGAAAGGATTTCATGTTTCCTGGGTTTTGCCAAGCTTTAGTAGTCATATGTTTCATCTGATAAATCAGTATCACAGAGTGAAATTTAATACAATTCGGGCAGCACCCTTGGGGCAGTGTGACTAGACAGAAGTCATAAAGAAATGAGATTAAGACCATGGCCTCAGACTCTGGGTGGAGGAAGTGAGATTTATATTGGCTCAACAGAAGCAGACAGATGCTCCCCATTTCCTGAAGAACTGAGTTGAAAGATGCTTGGAGGAGAGGTTGACAAGAGTGAAAGCTACTATCTCTTCAACTCTACACAGCAGTTAAGAGAAGATCTTCATCAAGATACGCCCTCTTGGGAAATGCAGAAGTGGGGAAAAATGATCATACAGCTAGAAAGCTAAGTAACACTAGCCTCTGCAGAAATCATAGAAATTGAGTTCCATATGCATTTATAGAGTGATAAAGCTCTAAATACACTTGTAAAATGTAATTTTTATGCCTCATTGTTATGCAAGCATTTAAAATATTGGTAGTATTTATAAATATAGAGATTATAAACTATTATCATCTTTTTTATAGCAGAATTCTCCAAATGACTTGAAAGCTGTACTTCAATTGCAAGGAAAAGAAAAATATCTGTTTTAAGAATAATTCTCATAGTAGATTAGGAATTATATTTAAAAATAGCAAAATGAATATTAGAACAGATAAAAAATTACAATATTTTCATAGTAATGACACTGTGCTGTGCTGTGCTCAGTCGCTCAGTCGTGTCCAACTCTTTATGACCCCGTTGACTATAGCCCACCAGGCTTCGCTGTCCATGGGATTCTCCAGGCAAGAATAACTGGAGGGGCTTGCCATGCCCTCCTTCAGGAGATCTTCCTGATTCAGGAATCAAACCTATGTCTCTTAAGTCTCCTGCATCGGCAGGCAGGTTCTTTACCACTAGCTATACCTGGGAAGCCCCAGTAATGATACTACAGAGGGTAAGAAAGGAGGTCCATGGTGGCCACTTGAAGAAATCTTGTCCTGGTCTCCTCTGCCTGTATTTAGGGATTTGAGGAGCACAGGGCACTTGGTAGGTCCTTCAGGTCAACACCTCTACTCCATCCTGTCCTGGTCCCTTCATCCATCACTTGAAATTAACACCACTGGTCAAAGGTACTGCTTTCTCAGCAGACACTGCTTTTTTTTTTTTTTTTTTTTCACTGTTCTTTGAAAAAAATGAACATTTGCTAGGGAAAGACCATACAGTTAACAGCTATTTTTATCAGGAGTAGATCACTGCATCACATCTTTCCTAAAATAGCGTTAGCGGAGGAGAGACCCCTCTTGAAATGGGAAGTAAGAAGAACACACTTTCATTGGGGTGGAGAGGAAGGAGAAGGCAAGAGGTTGAGATTCAGCCTGAGCACAGAGCTCCAGAGAGTGAGCTTCAAGATGTCAAGGGCAGGGTCGGGGGAAGGGAAGGGGCTGCCAGCAGCGGGGGCTGATGCCTTAGGCTGAAGTATGGGAGACCCAAAGCACTTTTGCTTCAGGCTCAGGGCAGGACTGGTTTGGAGGCACAGACTCTGTACCCATGGTGAATTTATGGTCAACTCAGCAGAACTTAACGCTAGGGGAGGTAGGTTGCTTGATCCACAGAATGCATATATGGCAACTCTGATTTCATGAAGCCCACTCCCTCCCCTCCCACATACACACCTCAAAGGTATATGGGCAAGGCTCTCACAGTGGAGTATGCAAATCATGCAATTCACAGAGTTTGCAAGGTGTCCGTGGACATGCAGAAGGTTCAACATTAGAAGTGGGATATTTTGGCTCCTGTTGGATGGTGCGAATTCAGGTAGTTTGTAGAGTGAGACAGCAGGAGGGGTGATACTACAAATTCTACCCCAAACTTAAGACTGAAGGTCTTTACCAGAGGTTGCCCATAATTGCAGCACCTCTGGTGGCTATGGAGTTATTTTTCTCTTATGTTCTCCAGTTTGGAAAACAGCATTCATTGCTTCCATCACTAGCTTACTAGTTATGAGCAATTTTTAATTCATAAGGCAAAAGTTTACTAGTATTTTCTTTTTAATGGAGGTACAAAAATTAGATTTTCATGGCAGGGACTCTTCACAAAAGAAGGCTTCAGAGTGAATTTCTTTTTAATGGGCGATAGTCAAGAAGGCAATGGCAACCCACTCCAGTACTCTTGCCTGGCAAATCCCATGGATGGAGGAGCCTGGTAGGCTGCAGTCCATGGGGTCGCTAAGAGTCGGACACGACTAAGCGACTTCACTTTCACTTTTCACTTTCATGCATTGGAGAAGGAAATGGCAACCCACTCCAGTGTTCTTGCCTGGAGAATCCCAGGGACGGGGGAGCCTGGTGTGCTGCCGTCTATGGGGTCGCACAGAGTCAGACATGACTGAAGCGACTTAGCAGCAGCAGCAGCAATGTGCACACTTTTTCCTTTTCAAGTATGGAATCTGAAATATTGGACCAATGAAAGTTTTCACATGCTAATATGATAATTCTCACAACTACTGCCATTGAATATATGCAGTGTTCCAGCCCCATGATGTGGGCCTTAAGAATTAGCTCCTTAAATCCTTAAACCACCCTATGAGGTAGTTACCATGGTATTAGCCTTTTATTCTGATAAGAAAAGGGAAGCACAGGGAATTTAAACAGTAAATAGCAGAGATGGGATTCAAGCCCAGGAAGTCAGATTCTACAGCTTAATTTTTCTATTTTTACTCTGCTACATGATTAGAGTATATTTTTGTTGTTTCTGTAGTACAAGCATACCATTTCAAACAAACTTTCTATCCTAAAGGGTGAGATGATTATACTATTGAAAGCATTAGGGATAGAGATTAGTATGTCATGAGGATTAAATAGACCTAGTGTCTCAGACAGTAGAGAATCTGCCTGCAATTCAGGAGACCTGGTTTCAACAGAAGGGAATGGCTACCCACTCCAGTATTCTTGCCTGGAGAATTCCACAGGCAAAGGAGCCTGCTGGGCTGTAGTCCATGAGGCCACACAGAGTCGGATATGACTGAGCAACTAACTTTCACACTTAGCACATCACAGGAATTTAGGAAATAGTCATTTGTATTTTCCTTCTTTTCTTATAATGAAATCTATTTGTCTCTTCCCTATAAATCCAATGTTTATCTAGAGAGGAGACCCTTCTGTTATATTTTCATAGCTTCAGTTAATGTTCAGATTTAGGAATAACAAACAACCTGATAAATGTTATAATCCAAGCTCTCTAAGAATCAGCCACTCCCATTTTGAGGAAATAAGTCACTCAGAAAAGACCAGTGGACACCTGGGGGGAATCTTGATGCTCTGGAGATACAGAGGGACCCAGGAATGCCAAGAGCCCTGCCCAACTGTACCAGACCTGTGAGAACCTGTGAGAATTCTCCTAGGGAGCTTCTTAACTGCCATGGAGTATTCAGAGGCACTGAAACAGCCAACCCACCACGAACATAACTTTGCATATTGGAGGTTAGCACCATGAAAAAATTTCCATAGTTGAATTCTGATTTTTCTGATGGGTTGCAGCTCTCCCAGGGAGCCAGACTGGAGCTATACATGGTAGGCCACCTGAGATAAAATCAGCAGGATAGAATCCTTAGATCAAGTGGGGCTGGGTAGCAAGGTCTGGGTGTTAGGGAGTGATGAGTCGTCCCTTGAACAGGCGAAGGCTGTGCTTGACAATCCCCAATAAAATGTCTCCCCGTCTCCATTTCCCTCCTTGCTTTCCCTTTAACTTCTCCCGTGCCCACAGAACCATGGGCAGCCTTCCATGTGGACCTGGAGCCCAGTGATCTAGAAGTTCCATAGGCTACAGATAGCAAGCAGGAGAGTGTCAGTCAGTCAGTAGAGGAGAAGTCTTACGAGAGCAGCAGTCCTGAAAGAGGTTCTTAGAGCTATGAGTTGCAGCCTTGGTCACACGTCTGAACTTCTCACTCTGCATCTGTGCCAGTGAGACTAGTTAGGGAGGCAGCTCCGAGGATAAGTCTGGGCTATCTGCTAAGCAACACAGTGAAATAAGAACTAGATATGTCAGACCTGTGGTGTTTAGGAAAAGGTGAAAAGGTGATCTATTTTCAATTACCATGAGGTAAGCCTAAGAAAAATTTGCATTTTACTAATATATTCACTTAAATAAGGATTTGCTGAAGACATGATAGATAGATAATACATTTAGATGCTTATAGGTAAGGCATTAGGAGAGAGACTTAGGGGAGAGGTGAATTTGGAGGAGGAGAAGTATGTTAAACTATTTTATTGAGGGGTTTGGTGTGGGGTGTTGAAGAGGGACTAGGAAAATGAGATCTGACATCCTGGGCCTGGCCAGGCTCTCTTCAGCCTCTCAGTGGCCAGAAGAAACAGGTGGATGCTTTGAAGCTTCAAAATCCATCACAGACCTGCTTAGTAAGGCTCAGACCAAAGAGAGAGGAATTATGCAGACAAGATCCAACTGAAAAAGAGATTGGAATCCAGAATCTCTCTTGCACATGTATACTTCTCTAGCATTGGCTCAAATACAAAAAGAATGAGAAATTGCTCCAAGATACTGGTTGATCATTTAGCATCTGACCTCTCCCAGCCCTAGTCAAATAACACCTAACACTTACATGGCACTTACTAAGACAGTACAGTCTATTTTACATTACATTATCCTATTTAACACACAATAACAACTCTATAATACATGGTCTCCGTTTTTAAAAGAAGAAATTGAGATGTGGAAAGATCCAGCAATTTACTCCAAGTTATAGAGAGACAGTAGGGATTCCCTCATAGCTCAGTTGGTAGAGAATTGGCCTATAATGCAGGAAACCCAGGTTCAAATCCTGGGTCAGGAAGATCCTCCCTGGAGAAGGAAATGACAATCCACTTCAGTATTTTTGCCTGGGAAATCTCATGGACAGAGCCTTGGGAACTGCAGTTCATGAAGTTGCAAGAGTCGGACACAACTTAGGGACTCAGCCACCAGAGAGACAGTAAGTGACCATGCCTGGATTTGAAACTGATCACCATATACACGCTCTTATCTGCTACAGTACTCCGCTAAGCATTATCTAAAAATACGGCATTTTCTCCTTTGTCTCAATTTTCGCCTAACTTTTCTGCTTAAGCTATTTCATTTTCTTCCAGGGAGAATAAAAATACTGTCTTGAATCAACAAGAGACCAAGAAAGTGAATTACTTTAAAATCACAATCTATAAATATAAATTTATAGATTGATGGCCTTGTGGACTAACTCATCATGATATAATATTTGGCATAGTTTGTATTGAGCCTCTTCCCCAGGTAAGTGAAAGTATCCCAGTACTGGGAGCTGACTTTGTGTAGTTATGTGCATCGCCTCATTTCCCCTCCAGTCTCCGTCAGGAATTGAATCAGTACTGTAGTGAAATAGCAGAAGAGTTTTACTCTGTACATGTTGCTGCATAGGCCAGTAAATCACTGTGAGATACTCTTACTCTGTGCTCATTCACTGCTCTTTTTCAAAGAAACAGTAGTTTAGGCTGTCTTAAGCTCTTCTGCACATTTAAGTCAGTAAATGGACATTGCTTCACGTCCGAACTAAGACAGAAAATAGTTCAAGCTCCTACTGAACTTAGCATCTACTTTAGTGTAATTAGACATATTGATCAGGTAAACAGTTTTGTTTTGTTGTTGGTCCCTGTGGTTGAAATTTTCATGGATGTCAACATCTTAATAAAATCAAATCAAATAAGGTTTGATTATGAGAAAAGTCTAGATTGTCATTATAAGTAGAAAATTATCTAAATGGAAAGTGCTACTATTCACAACATAAATTTGCTAATTGTCATTCTGTGGCAAATATCTCAGTAGTAGACACTTACAGCTACATTGTTTGGTGAGCAGGAATTAGGAAACCTGATCTTAAAATAATATTTTACCATTAAAATGTTTCAAGCTATTAAAATCCTTCGTGTTGAGAAATATCAAAGCTACTCTAAGTGTGTCAGCATTTGTAAGTGCTTTGAAGATGAAGAATGCATTTATGGCCAAGTAGGATCTTTAGAGGGAAAAATGGCTTTCTCTACCTTTTGAACTAGACTTTACAAACAGCTTTTAAGAGATTTAACAATATATTTACCATGAAACATAACATCCATGTTATCACTAATAATAATGGCAATAAATGAGTTTTTGATGTGACCCCATCATCTCAAAAGAAGTGACATTTTTATTATTCATCAACCACTCTCCATTCTTCAAGTAAAAGCACAGCTCCCATAAAGGTTTAATAAAGACTTTATCTATACATAAAAAAGAGAAAAATTGTATAAAACCATCCAATACTCAGAAATTTTCTGTGATGGTTTGGATTTTGGTAGGGGGAGCAAAGGAAGGTTAGATTATTTTTTATTTCTGCTTATTGAACCTACTGCCTCAAACTCCCACCTGATTTTAAATGTGTAGGTGGCTCATGTTTGTTATTTCAGATAGCTGATCAGTAATCAGAATTAATTAGGGGTTCTGGGTCCATTCTTTAATGCACAGCTATCATGTTATATATCTTGTCTAATTCTTTTCTCTCTTTAAAATGAACACATTCATCTCACTCCCATCCTAAAGTAGTACTAGAAAATCATATAGGAATGTCTATCCATCTAGGAGGAGTTCAGCACACAACACCACTAGAATAAGCCTCATGCTCACAGAACACAAACTTATCTTAAACAGAATATGTTTAAATGAAAGCTATTCTGTCCCATTTCCACTGCTTTGTAACCAGTAAACATACATTTGATTGAAAGGGCAGCAGTAAAGTCAATTCTACTCTTTATGATCATGAAAGTGAGATATAATCTCTTTGTAAATATAAATTAATCAAAATTTATTTTGCCAAATACATCCTGAATATATTTTTTGGGTGCAACATTTATTGATGGTATACTGGATAACAAGCACAGTTCTATTAATATATTATTAGTATACAGAGATAAAAGCTACAATTCTCTTGTTGTCCTCAAAAAAAAAAAAAAAAAAAAAAACAACTCAGGTTAAGAGCATTAATAGTGAAATACACAGGGCCTCAAAGGAAAACCTAGGAAAGCTACTTGGATGAGATGGGGTTTGAGGAAGGGTTCTCAAAGTAGGCAATGCTCAACTATGATTTAAAGTTGGAGAAAAATTATCTAGAAAATGAAGCGAATATGTGAAAAGGATGAGAATATGGCAAACCAGTGAAATTTGCTTTTAGTATGATAACAGTGGGCAAAGCAGAACATGATGATAGGAAATAAGGATGGAGTTGGGAAATACCTGATAGTAAAAGACTTCCCCATGCTAATGAGTCTGAGTTTACCCTAAGAGAAAAGGAAATGGCTGTATTAGAGAATACAAAGTGAGAATATGATCGAGTATGCTTTTTCCCAGTTGTACCAGGCTTGGGTAACTGTGGGGGACTCTCATGTTATTCACAATGATAGAATATATAGAAATCAAAGAAGTTGCTATGGGAAGTGCTGAGCATTAACAGCCAGATTGCTGATACTTGTGGGATCTCCAATGACTCCTAGAAAATTGTAGTGATAGGACTGGAGAACAGGAGAAATATCTGAGATAGAAATATAGATTTCAACTTTGCTATGTAGGCCTGGATATAAACATCCACAGAGAAAGTATACAGTGATAAGAGAAAAAAAGACCTAGGACACATAAATTCTACAGAGCACTAACCTATTAAAGAATGCTCAGAGAAAGACCTAAAAGTGCAACTGAGAAATGACTAGTTAGATAAGAGAGAAGCTATTGAGGAAACCAGTAGCCACTGGTTTTATCCATGAGAATCAGTGAGAAGAATTTTCAAAGTTAGATTCAATCTAATCTCAATATTCATTGATAAGGAAAAGAAAATTACCACCTTAACTATATGGAACCATAATTAGAGTTGGGGAATTTGCTGTATGACTCAGGGAACTCAAACTGGGGCTCTGTAACAACCTAGAGGGGTGGGATAGGGAAGATGGGAAGGAGGGAGGGGACGTATGTTTATCTATGATTTACTCATGTTGATGTTTGGCTGAAACCAACACAATCCTGTAAAACAATCACCCTTCAATCAAAAAATAAATAAATTTAAAATTAAGAAAAAAAGATTAGAGTTGGTAGAAAAGCAGATGAGAAACAGAGAAGAAGTCTGAATGATAGATAATACAGTCATCATTATCCGGGTTGTGGATAATACAATCCACAATTTTACAACGTGCTAGTCAGTGTGTCATTTCCAATAGAATAAGCAGTCTCCATGGTTCTAGGAATGTGCGGTCTCAAATATACATACATCTATCTTCTTAAGTGCTAAAGATGCAGACATTATCATAGCCATTCCCATAGGTATAAAGCACTTTACAAAGAATTAAAAATATAGCCAATCAACAAGGCATTTGGGCTCTTACAGCATCTGGCAATCAGTTGGAAGGACTTTGCCACTGAGTTCATCGATAGTTAAAGCCCATCCCCAGTTGCTCTTCATTTCCCAAAGTAGCAAAGTCTGCTTGAGATTGTATGTCCCCTGGGTATGTGAGACTTCTGGGGAGCAACTTAATTTTTGGGTAAACGAGCTCTGCTGAAATCCATTCTGGAAGTGGCTAAGTTAACTAGGTGCCTTGCATGAGGGCCAAGAAGAAATTAAATGCAAAAAGAGGAGACTAGAAATATTACTGTGTTGTTTTTATTTACTCAATGTATTTGTCTAATCTTTAGTAGCTTTTATGCCAGGCACTGCTTCTCTCCCAGTGCTAGGATGGGCAGGATCTGCTATAGAAATAGCAGTAAACAAAATAGACAAATAGCTGATAGCACTTATGAAAAGTGAAAGTGAAAGTCACTCAGTTGTGTCCACTCTTTGTGACCCCATGGACTATAGAGTCCATGGAATTCTCCAGGCCAGAATACTGGAGTGGGTAGCCTTTCCCTTCTCCAGGGGGCCTTCCCAACCCAGGGATCAAACCCAGGTCTCCCGCATTGCAGGCAGATTCTTCACCAGCTGAATCACAAGATAAACCCAGGAATACTAGAGTGGGTAGCCTATCCATTCTCCAGTGGACCTTCCTGACCCAGGAATTGAACCTGAGTCTCCTGCATTGCAGGCAGATTCGTTACCAACTGAGCTATCAGGGGTTATATGCGAATCTAAAATAGGACACAAATGAACATATCTAGGAAACAGAAACAGACATAGAGAACAAATCTGTGGTTGCCAAGGGGGAGAGAATTGAGAGCTTGGAATTAGCAGATGCAAACTAGTATGTATAGAATGGAGAAACAACAAGGTCCTACTATATAGCACAGGGAACTCTAACTATATATATTGACTATCCTGTGATAAACCAGAATGGAAAAGAATATGAAAAAGAGTATCTGTATGAGTTACTGAGTAACTCTGCTATACAGCAGAAATTAACACACCATTGTAAATCACCTATATTTCAATAAAATTAATAATAAAAATAAATCAAGGAAGGGTATTGGAAGATTTGAGGGGTGATGAAATATTAATTAGGATAGTCAATGAGGGCTTCACTGAGAAAGTAATCTTTGAACAAAGACTGAAAATTGAGGGATTGAGCCATGGAAATATGGAGAAAGGATAGTTCAGGCAAAGAAATAAAACTTTTTGGGAGGATGGGCAAGCACTTGGTGTCTTCTTGGAATAGGGAGCAGACCACTGTAGCTGGAGAGAGACAAAAAAGAGGAAAGCAGAGAGATATCAGAGAGGTAATATGGGAGAGAATAGAGCAGACCCCTGGCCAGTGTTAAGAACTATGTTGAGTGAAAAACTGATTCTGGAACTCTAAGGGACTCTTCATTGAGAAAAGATATCTTAATATATCATTTTCCTATCTGTCTACCCTTTATTTTTAAAAAATATTTTATTTATTTATTTTGGCTGCATTGGGTCTTAGCTGCAGTACAGGGGCTCTAGAGCACACAGGCTTCAGTAATCGCAGTGCATGGCTTAGTTGCTTCATGGCATGTGGAATCTCAGCTCCCCAACCAGGGATTGAACCCATGTTCACTGTATTGCAAGGCAGATTCTTAACCACTGGACCACCAGGGAAGTTCCTACCCTTTCTTTTGAGTATGGGGTTTCTGCCATGACTTCCCTGATCCTCTTAGTTCCATCACAGGAACTCTTGCTTCTCAAAGACTAGAAGACTAGGCACTTCTCTGAGAATGAAAAAGCATCATCAGAATATACATTGAAAGTAGTCTCTGTGTCATTCAGAAAAGCAGGTAGTAAGAACCATACAGAAATTTGAAAGAACCATTTCCAGAGCTCGAAGAGAGAGTAATGCATTGAAATCAACTTGTGTTTTTTTAGCAAGACATTCACTAGGAAAAAGAAAGCTTTTCCATGAGCATCTTCAAGATATCCCAAGACATTTACTCCTTTGTAACTAAAATATTATCAATAAATATAATCTCCCATAGTTCTTTGGGCAAAGAAAGAGAAGAAACACTGAAGGAAATAAGCTGCCTGTGGCTCTTCCACGTAATTATTTTACCATCCGAATCATTGAGTACCTTGTAGTTGCCTTCCTCGATATTCCTAAAGTGGTCTTTTCTAGTGAAGTTGATACGTTATGTTGCTTCACAGAGGTGTAAGGAATGAGGACAATTAGGGAAAAAGAATCTGGCACCACTATCTCAGCGGTAGCCTCCCAAAGAGTGTAGGATTTTACATAGAGTGCAATCACAGGCCTGGAAACATGGGGTTTTTACCCTGACTATACTGTTAACTGGCACTTTAAAGTAATAATATCTACTAGTTACTGAATCATAGTTTTCTCACCTGTATAGTAAGCAGCTGGGTGAATAATAACTATCACTTTTTCTGTTAAGAAGGTCTACAAAAATCAGCTGCCATGGATAGAGTTGAGTCCAGGTTCTCTGATAAACTCCATGCTCAGGAATTCATTACAGTTATCTTCTCTAGAGATGTTAATTACACAGCATTGTACCCCTCTTCCTCTTTTTGCTCCCATAGACATTGCAAACAGATCGCAATACTTTTCCCTTTTAAGTCATCAAAACTCAGGGTTGGTCAGAAGTTTGTTTTTTTTTTTTTTTTTTTTGCATAGTGACTCAGGCGATCATGACCAAACAGTTGGAGAGGGTACTCAAGGTGAAAACAGTTTGCTACTTTACCATTAGGAGAATGACTATGGAAGTTAACAGTTTTTAGTATAGCTACGAAGAGCACTCACATCCTGGCAGCCAATTTCTCGAATCCTGAAAGAGGTCTAACCTATCATTAGTTCTGCCAGCTTACCCTGGGCACAACCAAACAGATCAATTAGCTTTTCAGCCAAAGAGGCTTGGCTACACAGAATTCATTCTCCTTCTTTATAAAGCCCACTTTCCCCCTGAGAGGAGAGCTTTCTGTAAGAGAAGCCAAATGAGACATTCAACAAGTAGAGACTATCACTGACTTCTTGATCTTTGTCCTTCCACTCACTCACCTTTTTATTACCCAAATCTACAGGAGCTGAGATCAAGAAAGCTGATTCGTCTCAGTTCTAATGAAAAGTCCTAACAATGTTATTTAGATAACTGTGATGAATTTTAATCTGATGACAGCTTGTGACCCACAAATTGCTGTTTAAATTAAAATGCATTCAAAACGAAACTGGCAAGACAACCACAATATTAAACTTGCAATCTGCTGTGGAAAAAACACCTACCAAAAGCACTACATTAAAAATATGAATGTAATTAATTTCTATATGGCATCTTACAACTGAAATCTGGAGATAGCCTTCAATGCCTTGTGACTAAATTCAATTGATTAATCATCTTCCTTTTTCTTCCCCTCAAATTAAGAAGTCAAAGTAGAGTTGGATTGGTTTGTCTTGGTAATACACCCTTTGGCAGAGCTCCAGGTATAATCTAGGGCTACAGACTTCTAGGTTTCTCTTTTGATGAACAGAAGTCCTCTATTTCCTCATCCCAAATGTTCATCTACAACAAATTTATAAATGTTTTCCACCTGCTTCATTTTAAGGTTATTTATAGCTTTTAAGTTATAATTACTCAAGATACATAAAATGTTATCTTTAGAAATGTTATATATTAGTTTTAAAAATAACAACACTAATATTTTTCATAGATCAGTTCAAATCATTCCTAAATTTGATAGGAACTGAGGATATTTTTGGTAATAGCTATTTGTCTCAGGGCTATAATTAAACAATAATGTAAATAAAATTCAACCCAATGTGTATGTTTTCATCTCATATTTTGACATTAAAGAATTGTATGCAGTAATAAAAGGATTTACTACAACTGTTTGCAAATAATTTAATGACCATGTCATAGCTACATCCCGGTTTTCAAAGTGCTAAAGAACTACTGAAAATTCCACAATATAACATCATAATTATAACAATTAACATGGGTACTTAATTATAGCCTGAATGTTCCTATACATTACTTGTTCAAGAGATTCACAATACATGGCTAGAAATAAGGAAGTACCATCTTTCACTCTCACAATTGCCTACACAGAAAAGGACTCACCCACACTCTTTTTAAAAGATACCCCAAAATTGCAATTTTATATCCATTATCTTTATGCACTACCTCTGGGCTGTAGTATATACTCAATAAAATATTGCTTGGAAAAATGAATGAATACGTGTGATTGGATGACAGGCAAACTCGGGGAAAATATCTGTTCTTTGATTGCTACAGGGATACTGCACGGACAACTGCTGTCGCAGTAGGGCTCCCAAAATCTCTCTACCATATTTTATTTTGGTTCATGTGTGTGTAAAAATGATAAAGGATTCAGTCCAGCAAGTCCCTGTATCAGATCGAGGCTGCATGTATCCAAAAAGCAGGGTCTATAGCGACATTTTATATACAATTCCCCAGGTACTTCCTAAGGTTTGCTTCCAAACGAAACCTGATACTGGTTCTGATATCAACTATATTTATATCCGGGAATCAGTCTCACTGTCATGTCTTTCTATACCTCATCAAACCCGTCCCAGGGACAGTGCCTACCCTGCGGTTGTCAGCTTTGAAACTGTGATTGGTTTTCTGTCTGGTGCCCTCGGAACCTGACCATGATGCTGAAAGAGACGAGAGAGTCCTATTTTAAAGCTTTCGTCCGTCTTATTGGTTTAGAAAATTCGACTGACAAGAGCTGGGGCCAAAGGAGCCTGGAGTGGCATCGTTAATGGGAACCGTGTATTTCGATCTTTGGGGCAGAGATGTGGTCCATCAGGTTACAGCCAATGGATCCCTGTGAGCTCTCGCTAAACCGAGAGACCTTACGGAAGTAGCCGCTGCAGTAGAAAATATTACATACAGTAGGGAGTCTTGTCAGCCTCCTGAAAAACGGGCAGTCAAGTGCGGAGCTTAGAAACAAAATCTGGGAGTCTAGATGGAGGGGAGGGGTGGAGGAAGCAAACCTGTATTCGCATTGAAAATGTTCATACGAGGTCAGGAAAAATCACGGGCTGATTTTAGCTTAAGTTTTCGGCCTCCGTCTTCCAACAGGTGCAGGACTCCCTCGCCCCTACCGTGACAGCACTGTCCTGCTTTGCCTTTCTAAGGGTTTCCTCGCGAAGCCAGCTTTCCCTAGAGTCCTGGAGCATGTGCAGTCTCCCGGCGCATCCACAGCTCTGCCGGGCAACCCCTTACCTGCAGCGTGAAGACTAAGAAGCAGGCACAGCACCGGGAAGCCGACTGCTCTCCGCATAGTGCTTTGCATTGAGTGGCGGAGGAGCAACTCCGCCACGACCCCACTTCAGGCAAAGTGGTGTTGGAAAGAGCCCCCGCCGAGAGTCCTCTGGTCTCCGGGAGGCATTCGCAGGTCCTGGGCTGGGGCTGGCAGAGCGGTGTGTGGCGCGAACAGAAGCAAGCACCAGCTTCTCCACCTTAAGAGAGGAGGGGAGGAAGACGAGTGGGAGGCGGCCGCAAGCGGGGCGGCGCTGGGCGGGGGCCGAGATCGCGGGGAGCCGCTACAGCCCGGCCTTCTGGAAGCTCCGCAGCCGCGGGGGGGCGGCGGGGGGAGGAGGTGGGGGGAGCCAGCCCTGGAGCCCGGGGCCAGAGCTGTACGAGCAGCAGCCCCACCGCGCCGCGGCGACTGAGCATGCCCGGTGCTGGCCCTCGCGCCGCACGCAGAGTTTCAAAGTGGAATTCCACTCCTCCGGGTCTTAGCGGCTGCTGCGAGGGAAGCAGGCTCCACGGCGCGGGGGTGTGGGGGAAGCATGTTGAGACTGTCATCAGGGATCCAGTATCTGTCCAAAACCTGGGAGTGGGACCAGATGAGGGCCCGACTTGAGGAACCAGAGGAGACGGCCTAAAAAAGTGTCAGCCCCCCACCTCACCCTGTCCCTTCCCCAGATCTTGGTTTACACGTGGACATAGCTCATACATGGGAGCTGACGTTCTCTGGGCCTCCGAGTGCCAACCTCTCCAGGCTGCCCATGGGAACAGAGTGCAGGTGTTGCCAGGGGGAGAGGTCATGAGGCAGCCTGCTGAGTATAAGCAGTGAACACGCATCCTGAGGGTGCCTTCTTTCTAACATGATCCCCCTCTCCCGTGTCTTCAGCGGGGTCCCTGTTTTTCAAGCTCAAAGCCTATGACCACCGTAGTGGCCTAACTTAGAGACTAGTAGGGCATATCCATGTAACAGAAGAGAGGAAGACATCTTTTTGTATTTTGGAGATATTATCCTTTGTCTCCACTTTACTAAGGTAAAATGTAATGGAATCACCCCTGTAACTAGGCTCCTCCTGTCCAAGTCTGAGTCCCTAGGAAGGCTGTAGCCGTCTGTCTAATATAGGTGTTGATCCCCCTCATTGGGGACACTGAGTGTGGAAATCCTTCTATTAGCCCAGGGGCTCATTACTCCTGGTCATGAAGTCCCTTGGCCAGATTTCTCTCCCTTAATTAACCCAGGAGCTCTGACTTTTCTACCTCTGTGTCTTGGGATACTGTGGCCCTTCCCGGATTACTCCCACTTGCTTCACTACCACAGTCAAGCTTGCAAAGGTCTAACCTTGATCTCATTTTTCCAGAAAGCCCTGGGCTCACTCCAGATTACAGTATTTCTCTTCCACATGTGAATGTATATACAACCTTTGCTTAGCAACATCACATATTTTTCTTTTATATTCATTCATCTGTGGTTCATATTACAACACAGCTGAGGGGCCTTAAGAACGTCTGCATCTTTGTATCTCTGAAATTGAATAAAGTCATTCTGGGTAAATAAGATGTATGAATAAGTGCTTGTTGAATTGAACTGCATATGTCTTCAATGCTTTCTTTCTCCATCCTCTGTGAACTGGGACAACTAATGGGAAACATGCTACCCACAAGAGTTTCAATTAGAGAGGATGTCACAGGATCTGAGCCTGGGCAGTATCATTTCCTTTATAATTTATTTCATCTCTAGCACTGAGAGACAAGGCCAGGAACTGCACTCCACTAGTTGCAAAAAGGTGAGAATGAAATGTATTTTTGATAACTTGTCAGGACTTCTGTGCTGAAAATCGAGCTCTGTGCAGCTTTACTCTCCCCACTCCACCACTTCCCCACATGGGTGTGTTACATACCATTTCTGTGGCAAAACCATTTCACCCCAAACCTCCCTAGGCTACAACCTCTTTCCTTACTCTGGATTCACTTTTCCCCAGTCTCCTTTCCCATAGCATATATCTGTTTCTAACATATCAGAAGAAGTACTAATGGTATGGAATGGTCTATCATTCAATATCTCTTTCCTTAACCCCACCCCCTTCCCACAACAGAATCCAACCTCTACAATGGCAGTTATCTTTGACAATTGTATTCACTGATGTATGCCAACTGACTCTAACAGTGCCTCACACAAAACAAAGGATCAAAAATAAATTAATTAAACGCAACTAGTTGATAAAAATAGTGACAGTTATCCCAACTCTTTGGAATTCTTACTAGATATTTGAGATAACTTATTTATCTATGTTTAAAAATCAGAGGAGTAACACTTCTCATCTAACATCAGGTCCTAGAATTGCTGAAGGGCTGAGAGTCAGGAGGAGTAATTGCAGCCCGAGCACAATGGGTGTACTTCTATTATTCCTAATAAAAAAAAAATTACCAAACTCCATAGATCTCCAAGAAGAAAATGCACATTCGGCAAGGAAGCAATAGTACTGTAATGCCCCAAACCCCTTGCTTTCCCACAGATAATTTCAACATTTATTTGGGGGATATTTAGAGTTTCAAATAATATAATTCGCTGTGACTTTGCCAACAAGCATTCAGCTAGCTATTTATTTTGCCCACGGGTGGAGGTAGCTGAATTATTAAACTGTGCATGAAAATTCCCTTCACAGCAAAATTTCCAGTTTCTAATTCAAGATATACCACTAGAATAGTTCAGTACAGTAAAAATAACCTCAAGTGAGATGTAATTTTGGTGACTGGACAGTAATTATTAATTCATTTGAAAAAGATAAAGGAGAAAAACTTTCATATTCCTTGGTAAGTTGACCTAATATACTTTCAAGAGATTGATCCCATGACATGTGAAGTCAGAGTGTAATAAGTAAATCAGCCAATCAGTGAAAAGCCAACCCCTTAATTCTTTGAGACAGATTCACTGCTTTCCCTTGACTCGGCGATCTAACACCAGTCAAGGCAATTTGGTGTTTTAGAGAAGAGCCTCTGTTAGTAAACTACACCCAGTTTCAGAAAACTAGCTCCAGTTTAAAGAAGTATGGAAATTACTATGAGAGAGCCAGGCAAATTATTAATAATACTGGATTATAGAACTGTGTCCTAAAGGAAATCATTTACATTTTGAAAGGGAAACAGAAAATTACTCTCATGGGAAATCTTTTCACCAGAAGATGCACCATCTCCGTTTCCTATGAAGTGAGAGTCAGGAAGAATTTATACGGGAAAGAAGCCTTTCAGAACATGCCCTAAAACTGAATATAACCACTATGAACCTCCACATTAACATGTCTATAAATGGATGGAAACCATTCATACTGGCCATCTTTCCCTAGGACACTTAAAAGAAATTGGATCTACTGACTGTAAAAGTTTCTTCTTTAAATTATTTAGATTATGATTATTATTTAAATATGAGCGTTAACCTTGATTAGCGCTTCTGTGTGCCAGGCTGCATTCTAAGCGTATGGATTTCCCACTTAAACTTTACAATATCCCTGCAACGAGGTATTATCATTATCTCAATTTAGAGATGGTAGGGCTTTGCTGGTGGCTCAGTGGTAAAGAACCCACCTTTCAATGCAGGAGATGTGGGTTTGACCCCTGGGTTGGGAAGATCCCCTGGAGTAGAAAATGGCAACCTACTCCAGTATTCTTGCCTGGAAAATTCCATAGACAGAGGAGCCTGATGGTCTACAGTCCATGGGCTTGCAAAGAATCAGACACGACTGAGCACACTTAGACAAACATCAGAGAAGCACCTTGCCCAAACTCAAGTGGTAGGTAACCAACCAAAAGACAAATTGGTAGAGTTAGGATGCACAATCAGATAATTTGTTACCAAACCACTACAATATACTACTTCACATATAATCAGTGTAAATAGTAACAGTTGTAGTTGACTGATTAGAATTAGATCAGGGCCAGAGCAGAAGACACTGATCCTATATCTGGCAGTAAAGCTCTGTAGCGAGAAACACCCATAGGAGATTGTCTACAAATGGATGAGGCAATGCTGTGGCAGTGGACTCTAAGGTCAGCATCTAGTGAACAAAGATAGACAGCACCCATGCTTAGAAGAACCCGTAAGAAGTATGCTTACGGTAAAGTAGAGCAGGAGAGAGATGATCGCTCCTTGAAGGGTGGAAGTCGGGGCAGGGATGTGTAGCGGGCAAGAAACTATTAGTGGAAAGCAATAAATAAGCTGAGTCTCGCTGGATAAATGAGTTCTAACTGTTCAATATGAAGAGAGAGGTTGTGGGATTGTGTGAGCCGGGAAAAGAGGCATGAAATAGTGAAATGAGTGCAAGGAACTTCTGAGTGTGTACAGGAGCAACAAGTGACAGTGACCACGTGTTATTGAGACCTGTAATGTGTTTACCCTGCCCCATGCTTTATAGCCATTTTGTCAGTCACAAAGTTCGTTTCCTTCGCCTGAGAGATATCTATAGATGAGAGGGGGAAAGAAGAGTAGTAATTTATTTATACAAATTGAAGGACTGGAGGTGAATTAAGCTGCATTCAGAGTAGAACGGCTCAGAATCCAAGAGAAGGAAGTAGAAATTTGGGGGCAAAGGTACATTCAGATGAGTGGCTTCACCATTAATTTTTAAAAATAGTTTTCCAACTATGAAAAAGCAGAACAATCTACCCTTCTGTGTAAGCACACAGGGAAGAAAACAGCGAGATAGAAAGGGCACCAGGAGTGAAGACGAAATGACTAAAATTTACAAAATATATTTTTTCACACTCTTACAAGAGCTCTGGGAGATGTTAGTTTCCTTTTTGAGGAAAGAAGGAAACTAAAACTCAGTAAAGCTAGTAATTTGCCCATACATCCAGCTAGTAAGTGATATGGCTGGGATTAAAATTCACGACTGGTGACCCTAGTACTAGGCTTTAACAACTCTGTTGTACTGATTCCCTGATTAACGTAAAGAATTAACTTCAAGACTTAAATGGAAAATGTAGTATTTTCAAGGGGTTTCCGTGGTGGCTCAGATGGTAAAGATGTAATACAGGAGACTGGGGTTTGATCCCTGAGTTGGGAACATCTCAAGAAACAGACTTCATCAAGAGGATTAATGACAATTAAATTTTACAACTTAACAGAGGTCTAGTTTTTTTTTGAGTTTCAGCTATTTCAAGTGTTTGATACACACACACACACACACATACAAATACATAAAGACAGCAATATGTATTCTAAGAAAAAATTAGATAACCAAAATAAGATATATAGTCTTCTATAGCTGTCTTAGTATAATACGGGCTTCCCTTGTGGCTCAGCTGGTAAAGAATCTGCCTGCAATGCATGAGACCTGAGTTTGATCCCTGGGTTGGGAAGATTCCCTTGGAGGAGGGAATGGCTACCCACTCTAGTATAATACAAAAAAAATCATAGTAGAAAGGCTATAAGTACTGATAGATTCTGCTCTTGGTTCATCATTAAAATTTTATTCAAGATGAAGTATAAGCTTTCCTGGGAGCTAGCTAGTAGTCATCTACTCTGGCACTGCAAAGGTCAGATTCAGCCAAGATGTCAGTAATAGATTTGTAAACTGCTGACTCTCTGCATTAGCTCTCTGTCCATCCCAAGACACTAATCAGGATGCACTTACCCCATCCATCATCCTGAGCAGCACACAGATGTGAGAACCCCAGTGTTAGCTTAGACCAGCTACTTGGGGCCAGTCAAATACATTTTTTGCATTGTTTGATCATTCTTTAAGATTTCCTTGAATGAGGCCATTTTGGAACAATTCATTCACCCAAAAGCCCAAGACACTAAGAAGATTCAAAGAATGTAGCTATGGCTTGGTTAAATCATTTAATCTGACTCCATTCCTGTTGATCATTTTGTACCATAACTGTAAGATGATGTGAAAGAATATCTCCCAAACATGGGCCTCCATGCCTTTCTTATTGATCGCTCACTCTTAGAAATGAAAAGCCATGGTTCTCTCTGTCTTATAGTTCCTTATTCCCCTCATTCTTGCAGCTGTATGCCTATAGAAGAGAAGATGGTAATTACCAGTCTAAGATTTAGTGTGGAGAAACATTTTTAGATTAAGATGTTCCTTTGTAAAAAACCTACACCTCCACACATGGAGAGGAGAATTAGAGGAAAGCTTAGTAAAACTGACTGTAATATGACCATTCGTGTCCTCAAATAATTAAGCAGTCAGTCACCTGTCCATGGCCATGATTTTGACTTATACAACAGAATCCAAATGTGCCAGGACAACACTAGCATCATTGCTCAGAGAATATACTAGGAAACAGTATTTGAAGTCAAGTTACAATGGGATAGGCTACA
Source organism: Capra hircus (assembly GCF_001704415.2). Lineage (NCBI taxonomy): Eukaryota > Metazoa > Chordata > Mammalia > Artiodactyla > Bovidae > Capra > Capra hircus. The sequence continues at coordinate 42,092,690 of NC_030812.1, read as the reverse complement.
TTGCATTCATTCCCCAAATAGTGAAATAATCTGCTGATATTTCGTTGATACCTTATTTGACCTCAAATAATTTAAAGAAAACACACATTGAGTACCTGTGATGATCCAGGAAGTGTTTTTAGTTCTTAGGATGTATTCTTAAGCCCCAAAGACAAAGATTCCTGTCCTCAAGATGCTTGCATTCTAGGAGGAAGAATTACACATTTAACAGTAAATATAAGAAAGAAATAAATTATATAATATGGTGAAAGTTGATAAGTGCTTTGGGGAAAGGAAAATTACATGGAAGTATGGGAAATTAGGAGAGTGAGGGTGGGGTCAAAATGAGTACAAGGAGTTTACCAAATTAATAGGATATTCAAGATAAGCCACGTGTGAAGCTGAGCAAAGATTAGAGACTTGAAGCTGGTGAAAGAGTTATCAAACAGATACCTGGTTAAAGAACTTTCCAGGAGGAGGGACCAGCAAAAGGCTCTAATTCCATAGACAGCTTAACCAACCTGGAAAACCACACTGTGTCAAAAAAATTTTCCAGCATGCCTTTAAATATACTATGTATGTAAAGAGAAATACAGTAAGAAAAATGGAAAATTAAACTAAATGAAAATTTCTTCATAAGAATTTTTAAATTGATTCTAGTTGCATTGATTTCAAACTACAGTAATATAACTCTGCAAATTACAAAAACTCAAGAGATGGCAACTACCCAATGGACATAATCATATGAAATTCCACTCTTTATTTCATGCTATTAGTGTAAAATAAACATCTCATTAATTAGAAATGCATTAATTAGAAATTAATTAGTGCATTAATTAGAAATGCATGTGTTGATACTTTATTTATCCTAAGAGACTTAGAGAAAAAAATTTGTGAACTACCCTTATATTAAACTACCAACAAAAGAATCAATCCAATGTATTATGGATGAGAAATCTAAGCAGAAAAAGAAAGAGAAAAATACCCTAGCAAGCATTTTTGTGTTCTCAGTTTCTTCCTTGGCAAATGGTATCAAAATACTTGAGCTAAATACTATCCAAATGCTGGAGAATAAAGATTTTGCAAATGTTCTGTTTCTTAGAGTAGCTTAATTTTGATTTTTTGTTGTTTGGGATAGAACAGAAGGTAACCTCACTTTACATTTTAATAAAATATCTTTTTCATTCAAGTCCATATGACAAGGGCTCATCCAAATACTACTTCATGGTTAATACAAAAGGAGAAAAATATAAATAACCTCTCTTGAAAGAAGTCATCTGTATCCTCTGATCTTAGAAGTACTGTGCTTTAGAAAAGAAAGTAAAGAATCTAGCCTAGATTTTGACTGCAGAGCTTAAATCAAATTTTATATTTGATCTGTTCTAAATTGATAATCACAAAGATTGAAAAGTATACTCCTTTCAAAACCAAATTCAAAACCAGAAGTGCTGAGGTCAGGCGCTCAGCTGTGTCTGACTCTTTGTGACCCCATGACTATACCCTGCCAGGCTCCTCTGTCCATGGGATTCTCCAAAAAAGAATACTGGGATGGGTGCCAGTTCCTTCTCCTCTAGAGGATCTTCCTGACCCAGGGTTTGAACTTGCAGCTCTTGTGTCTCTTGCACTGGCAGGTGGATTCTTTTCTGCTGGTGCCACCTGGGAAGCCCTCAGCAACAAACGTGGAAATAAAACTAAATTTATCTTTGAATTAGCCATAATTAGATAACACTCTAACTTTAACACACTATTTGTTGTAAGTAGGCAAAAACAGATGCCATATTTCTGAAATTTACCAAATTTCTGAAATTTATTTAGATTTAAATAAAGTTTAAATTAATTGTCTTTAGAGTTGAACATTCTAAATTATGGAAGTAAAAGCATCCATTGTACAATAGACTATACAGAAAGAAAGAAAAAGGTGTAGTCATGGATTTCATTAAGTGGTGATAAACAGAGGTAACATTTTGGTACATAGAGTTCCCTTCCACTCCCACCCTGGGGAAATATGAGTCTATGCATCCATGTGTTTATAATTATTACTAACTTTAACAAAATTTCTATGTCAGTAGCATCAAACTATGGATTTGGATACTGTTTTTCCCCCTGATAGTATTCTGGGAGCATATTACCACGTGATTATTTTTAATTGTTGCATAGCATTGCACTATGACATTCCATTTTGACTTCTCAGTTTTTGAGTTCTTCCTCAATTATTGTGAGCTGCTTAGAGAGTAAGAAATGATACTCCCTTAACCGGCAAAATATTTGGAAACACGTATAGGAGATTGAAAGTTATAGTATTTCTAACATAGCCATGGCAGTACTAGCACTGGTGAAGCCGCTGCCCCAGTCAGAAAGGAAACTCTAAAGTGTCAAAGCCAGGTGTCAGGAATGGGACGTCACAGATTATGAGTCCTACCTCAACCTCCAGCAAATTAGGAAGAATCAAAATATGTACATTCCATTCAGACTACTGCCTTTCCTAAGAATGATGAATAAAGCAGGAGATGAATGGACAGTGTTTGTTCCTTTTTTCATTATCCCTGGATAACTCGATCAACTGACTCTGAAATTACCATAACAAAAAGTATTGTGGGGTAAAAAGACCCATAAAATGAATTGTATAAATAGGAGCTATAAGTAATTGTGTATTTCCTTTCTATTTAAGAATATTATTTTTGCTTCTGGTTTCTTTTTAAAATCTGAACAGTATAACTACCTTCTCACGCTTATTACCTTCCTGCTCAAATGTGATGACACTCATGATTTTGTAGTTCCTAATCAGAGCTTTAAACTTACTGTAATATCCATAAACAGTAGGCAGCATTGTTTAAATTTTAATGTTAGTTAACTGGCATTATATTCTATACTGTTCATGGAGTTCTTGAGGCAAGAATACTGAAGTGGTTTGCCATTACCTTCTCCAGTGGATCATGTTTTGTTAGAACCATATTCTGTGGGATTATAGTGAATATTTTGTCAGAATTAAATTCTATGAAGCTCAATTTTTTGCATTTTCCCCTCTATTAAAAACAAGTTTTAAAAAATGTTTCAATAAATCTTTGCATATGTTTTTCAAGCATGTTTACCACAGCTTGTCTAAGGCACACACATAAAAGTTAAAGTGCTCACGTATAGGCTATCACTATGTAGTGTTGATAGTAATTTGCATTCACAACAGCAACGTATGAGAATCAATTTTACTATAGCCATAGTTTTGCTATACCCATACATAAGTGTCATATTTAGCAATTGTTTTGCCCAATCAATACCTATTAAATAGTGTCTGATTTTTAAAACATCTTTTCTTGGTAGTTAGCACAACCATTTTATTATTCATTTTTTGTTTGTCCCAACCAACCTAGATAGCATATTGAAAAGCAGAGACATTACTTTGCCAACAAAGGTCCATCTAGTCAAGGCTATGGTTTTTCCAGTCGTTATGTATGGATGTAAGAGTTGGACTGTGAAGAAAGCTGAGCACCGAAGAATTGATGCTTTTGGAACTGTGGTGTTGGAGAAGACTCTTGAGAGTCCCTTGGACTGCAAGGAGATCAAACTCCAGTACTTTGGCCACCTCATGCGAAGAGTTGACTCATTGGAAAAGACTCTGATGCTGAGAGGGATTGGGGGCAGGAGGAGAAGGGGACGACAGAGGATGAGATGGCTGGATGGCATCACTGACTCGATGGACGTGAGTCTGTGTGAACTCCGGGAGTTGGTGATGGACAGGGAGGCCTGGTGTGCTGCGATTCATGGGGTCTCAAAGAGTTGGACACGACTGAGTGACTGAACTAAGCTGAACTGAAGCCTCTTTCCATCACCTCCACTAGCTTTGTTCGTAGTGATGCTTCCTAAGGCCCACTTGACTTCACATTCCAGGATGTCTGACTCTAGGTGAGTAATCACACCCTTGTGATTATCTGGGTCTTGAAGATCTTTTTTATACAGTTCTTCTGTGTATTCTTGCCACCTCTTCTTAATATCTTCTGCTTCTAATAGGTCCCTACCATTTGTCCTTTATCGAGCCCATCTTTGCATGAACTGTTCCCTTGGTGTCTCTAATTTTCTTGAAGAGATCTCTAGTCTTTTCATTTTATTGTTTTCCTCTATTTCTTTGCACTAATCACTGAGGAAGGCTTTCTTATCTCTCCTTGCTATTCTTTGGAACTTTGCATTCAAATGGGTATACCTTTCCTTTTCCCCTTTGCTTTTTGCTTCCCTTCATTTCACAGCTATTTGTAAGGCCTCCTCAGATAGCCATTTTGCTTTTTTGCATTTCTTTTCTTGGGGATGGTCTTGATTCCTGTCTCCTGCACAATGTCACACAGTGGAATTATTTCTCCACTGATCTCCAATAGCATATTGGGCACCTAATGACCTGGGGAGTTCATCTTTCAGGGGATGAAGATAGGGGAGTCCTATCTTTTTTGCCTTTTCATACTGTTCGTGGGGTTCTCAAGGCAAGAATACTGAAGTGTTTTGCCATTCCCTCCGTCCATAGTTCATCAGGCACTCTGTCTATCAGATCTAGTCCCTTAAATCTATTTCTCACTTCCACTGGATAGTCAAAACGGATTTGATTTAGGTCATACCTGAATGGTCTGGTGGTTTTCTCCACTTTCTGCAATTCCAGCCTGAATTTGGCAATCAGAAGTTCATGATCTGAGCCACAGTCACCTCCCGGTCTTGTTTATGCTGACTGTATAGAGCTTCTCCATCTTTGGCTGCAAAAAATAAAATCAATCTGATTTCGGTGTTCACCATCTGGTGATGTCCATATGTAGAGTCTTCTCTTGTGTTGTTGGAAGAGGGTGTTTGTTATCACCAACGCGTTCTCTTGGCAGAACTCTATTAGTCTTTGCCCTGCTTCATTTGCACTCCAAGGCCAAATTTGCCTGTTACTCCAGGTGTTTCTTGACTTCCTACTTTTGCATTCCAGTCCCCTATAATGAAAAAGATATCTTTTGGGGGTGTTAGTTCTAGAAGGTCTTGTAGGTTTTCATAGAACTGTTTGACTTCAGCTTCTTCAGCATTACTGGTTGGGGCATAGTCTTGGATTACCGTAATATTGAATGATTTGCTCTGGAAATGAACAGAGATCATTCTGTCGTTTTTGAGATTGCATCCAAGTACTGCATTTTGAACTCTTTTGTTGACCATGATGGCTACTCCATTTCTTCTAAGGGATTCCTGCCCAGAGTGGTAGATATAATGGTCATCTGAGTTAAATTCACCCAGTCCAGTCCATCTTAGTTTGCTGATTCCTAGAATGTTGATGTTCACTCTTGTCATCTCCTGTTTGACCACTTCCAATATGCCTTGATTCGTGGACCTAACATTCCAGGTTCCTATGCAATATTGCTCTTGACAGCATCAAACCTTGCTTCTATCAACAGTCTCATCCACAACTGAGTGTTGTATTTGCTTTGGCTTCATCCCTTCATTCTTTCTGGAGTTATTTCTCCACTGATCTCCAATAGCATATTGGGCACCTACTGACCTGGGGAGTTCATCTTTCAGGGGATGAAGATAGGGGAGTCCTATCTTTTTTGCCTTTTCATACTCTTCATGGGGTTCTCAAAGCAAGAATAGTGAAGTGGTTTGCCATTTCCTTCTCCAGTGGACCACATTCTGTCAGACCTCTCCACCATGACCCACCCATCTTGGGTGGCCCCACAGGGCATGGCTTAGTTTCATTGAGTTAGACAAGGCTGTGGTCCGTGTGATCAGATTTGCCTGTTGTCCGTGATTGTGGTTTCAGTCTGCCCTCTGATGCCCTCTCTCAGTGCCTACCATCTTACTTGTGTTTCTCTTACCTTGGACGTGGGGTATCTTTTCACGGCTACTCCAGCAAAGCACAGCTGTTGCTCCTTACCTCAGAGGTGGTTTTAGAAAAGGAAGAGGAAGCAGAGATCAAATTGCCTACATCCGCTGGATCATCAAAAAAGCAAGAGAGTTCCAGAAAAACATCTATTTCTGCTTTATTGACTATGCCAAAGCCTTTGACTGTGTGAATCACAATAAACTGTGGAAAATTCTGAAAGAGATGGGCATACCAGACCACCTGACCTGCCTCTTGAGAAACCTGTATGCAGGTCAGGAAGCAACAGTTAGAACTGGACATGGAACAACAGACTGGTTTCTAATTGGGAAAAGAGTATGTCAAGACTATATACTGTCACTCTGCTTATTTAACTTCTATGCAGAGTACATCATGAGATGAAGCACAAGCTGGAATCAAGATTGCTGGGAGAAATATCAATAACCTCAGATATGCAGATGATACCACTCTTATGGCAGTAAGTGAAGAAGAAGTAAAGAGCCTCTTCATGTACCACAATGTTCATCGCAGCACTGTTTATAATAGCTAGGACATGGAAACAACCTAGATGTCCATCAGCAGATGAATGGATAAGAAAGCTGTGGTACGTATACACAATGGAGTATTACTCAGCCGTTAAAAAGAATTCATTTGAATCAGTTCTGATAAGATGGATGAAACTGGAGCTGATTATACAGAGTGAAGTAAGCCAGAAAGAAAAACACCAATACAGTATACTAACACATATATATGGAATTTAGCAAGATGGCAATGACGACCCTGTATGCAAGACAGGGAAAGAGACACAGATGTGTATAATGGACTTTTGGACTCAGAGGGAGAGGGAGAGGGTGGGATGATTTGGGAGAACGACATTCTAACATGTATACTATCATGTAAGAATTGAATCGCCAGTCTATGTCTGATGCAGGATACAGCATGCTTGGAGCTGGTGCATGGGGATGACCGAGAGAGATGTTATGGGGAGGGAGGTGGGAGGGGGGTTCATGTTTGGGAACGCATGTAAGAATTAAAGATTTTAAAATTAAAAAAAAAATAAAACATTTAAAAAAATTAAAAAAAAAATAAAGAGCCTCTTGATGAAAGTGAAAGAAAGTGAAAGTAAAGTCGCTCAGTCATGTCTGACTCTGCAGCCCCATGGACTATAGCCTACAAGGCTTCTCCATCTATGGGATTCTCCAGGCAAGAATACTGGAATGGGTTACAATTTCCTTCTTCAGGGGGTCTTCCCGATCCAAGGATCAAACCTGGGTCTCCCTCAGTGGAGGCAGATGCTTTAACCTCTGAGCCACCAAAGTTGGCTTAAAAGCTCAACATTCAGAAAACTAAGATCGTGGCATCTGGTCCCATCACTTCATGGCAAATAGATGGGGAAACAGTGGAAACAGTGACTGACTTTAGTTTTCTGGGCTCCAAAATCACTGCATATGGTGATTGTAGCCATGAAATCAAAGGACATTTACTCCTTGGGAGGAAAGTTATGACCAACCTAGACAGCATGTTAAAAAGTAGAGACATTACATTGTCAACAAAGGTCTGTCTAGTCAAGGCTATGGTTTTTCCAGTGGTCATGTATGGATGTGAGAGTTGGACTATAAAGAAAGCTGAGCACTGAAGAATTGATGCTTTTGAACTGTGGTGTTGGAGAAGACTCTTGAGAGTCTCTTGGACTGCAAGGAGATCCAATAGTTCATCCTAAAGGAGATCAGTCCTCAGTGTTCATTGGAAGGACTGATGTTGAAGCTGAAACTCCAGTACTTTGGACACCTGATGCAAAGAGCTGACTTATTTGAAAAGACCCTGATGCTAGGAAAGATTGAGGGCAGGAAGAGAAGGGGATGACAGAGGATGAGATGTTTGGATGGTATCACTAACTCAATGGATATGGGTTTGAGTGGACTCCGGCAGTTGGTGATGGACAGGGAGGCCTGGTGTGCTGTGATTCATGGGGTCACAAAGATTCGGACACAACTGAGCAACTGAACTGAACTGAACTGAAGCCTCCTTCCCTTCTTCCTTTTGGATTACTGAACTATTTTTAATAGTCTATTTAAATTTTTAAAATTTAAACTCCTTTTGAATTTACCTATTGGCCTTTTAGAGTTTCCCTGGTGGCTCAGCATTAAAGAATCCACAATGCAGGAGACATGAGTTTAATCCCTGGGTCAAGAAGATCCCCTGGAGAAGGAAGCGGCAACCCACTCCAGTATTCTTGTCTGGGAAATCTCATGGACAGAGGAGTCTGGCGGGCTACAGTCCAAGGTGTCACAAAGTGTTGGACATGACTTAGCAACTTAACAACAGCACTGGCCTTTTCAGTTCAGTTCAGTTCAGTCGCTCAGTCATGTCCGACTCTTTGCGACCCCATGAATCGCAGCACTGGCTAACTCATTTTGTATCATTTCTTCAATAGTTACTCTAGGTAGTAAAATGCACATACCTTCCATTAACAACCTACTTAGAGTTATTATTCTGCTGCTATTTTAAGTAAAGAAGATTTATACCCAAATAGGTTCCTTGGACCTGCCCTTCTAATTATCATATATATTACTTTTGTATACATTGAAATCCATTATAAACATGATAATTTTTGCTTTTAACAGTAATACATGTTTTAAAGATCTTAAAAAATATAGGCCTTTATATTTACCCAGATACATACCATTTATCCTGCTTTACTGATGTTTAATTGGTGTACAAAAAACTGCTCATAGTTAATCTTCTAAGTAACGTGGGGTGTTTTTTTTTCTTGCTTTCAAGATTATTTTCTTTACTTTTGAATTTCAGCAGTGATGTGTCTTGGCAAAGGTGTTTTTGTTTGTTTTAGTTTATAGTGTTTCTTGAACCTATAAATTTATAATTTTATCCACACTTAGGAAAAATTTTGCCATTATTTCTTAATATACATTTTCTGCACCCATTTTCTCTTTCTGCGATTCCAATTACATGATTTTGATTTTGATCATTTCCCTGATAGAGAATCCACCTGATAAAGAATCAGCTGGTAAAGAGTCCTCCTGTAAGACCAGAGACCTGGGTTTGATGCCTGGGTTGGGAAGATCCCCTGGAGAAGGGAACGGCTACCCTCTCCATTATTCTGGCCTGCACAATTCCACGGACTGTTTAGTCCATGGGGTTGCAAAGAGCTGGGTATGACTGAGCGACTTTCACTTTCCCTGAAGTTCTACTCATATTTTTTTTCTCTCAGTTCTTTAGATTGTATCTGTTTTTCTACTGTAATTTTATAGCAGCAAACTCCACTCACTGGTTCTTTGTTCCAGAAGAACTGCATGTTTCTTAATGGAGTTCATGATGCCCTCTTTGCTAACTGCCACAAAAATGAGTAGTTTACGCTGTCTATGCCATTCCCTTCAAAATATCACCTCTCCTCCACAATATACCTAGTTTTATCTTTTCTCTAGTGCTGTAAGATCAACTTCTTTTGCATCTTTTTTCACTGTTAATATTATCTGTGAGAGTAGTGGTCCAGTAACACCTGAATCAAACCAGAAGCATAACTCAGAATCTTTACATTGTGTATTTATGACAGTCCTTCAGTGGTTCCAAATACATGTAATCTCTCACTTTTCAACTCATTGTCTTACTCAAGGTTTATTATTTGTCTATATTGTGAATTAAAGCCCAACTGCAGAATATAATAACACTCCTAATCTCCCTCTTACTCCATAGCACCATATCCACCATCATTCTAAACTTCTTTCCCAAAGTCAAGTTGTGCTTAGTACCTTGACTTCCATTTCCCCATTGAGTTTTGTTCTTTGGGGATACTTCTTTCTTAATTTTAAATTTGGCAGTACTTTAAATTTATTTGTCACAATTTTTTCATCACTTCTAGGCATTTTCTCAAAGAAGGCAATGGCACCCCACTCCAGGACTCTTGCCTGGAAAATCCCATGGGCGGAGGAGCCTGGTAGGCTGCAGTCCGTGGGGTCGCTAAGAGTCAGACATGACTGAGCAACTTCACTTTCTCTTTTCACCTTCATGCATTGGAGAAAGAAATGGCAACCCACTCCAGTGTTCTTGCCTGGAGCATCCCAGGGATGGGGGAGCCTGGTGGGCTGCCGTCTATGGGGTCACACAGAGTTGGACACGACTGAAGCGACTTAGCAGCAGCAGCAGCAGGCACTTTCTAACAGAATGGTTAGAAAGAAGTTAGTTTAATCAATCATTCTGTCAGAATGAGAACATGATCTTTGTCTTCTATCTTATAAAGCAGATATCTTAAAGATGTCTTATAAAGCAGAAGCACTATACATATATGTATATATATATAAATATATATATACATATGTATTTGTCATAATAGGCATTGTAACTTGGTAGAAAATATAATAATGATGATGTTAGTGATTATAACTTCTACTAAAGCAAAAGTCTTTGCCTCTATCCAAATGCTGTTTTACAAAAGCGCAACATATAAGGTACAGCTCAGTGCAATCACCGTGGTTTGCCACTAGTTCATATCATCAGCAGTGCGTTGTTACATAAGTACTAGCATGAAATCAGGCACAGGTCACTCCGTATTCGGCAGCTGAATCAGAAACTGTTTCTCTTCTTGAATTGTCCTCAACAACTCTAAATACACTGAACAAGCATATAAAAGTGAACTCAGTTAATCATTACCTTCTGCTTACTTAGTAGGCCTGAAATGGCTTCTAAAAATTAGTTATAAATGGCAACCCACTCCAGTGTTCCTGCCTGGAGAATCCCAGGGACGGGGGAGCCTGGTGGGCTGCCGTCTGTGGGGTCGCACAGAGTCGGACACGACTGAAGCCACTTAGCAGCAGTAGCAGCAATCGTAGTGGGCTTCCTAGGTGGCGCTAGTGTCTTCTGCCAGTGCAGAAGACTGGAGAGACCTGGATTCGATCTCTGGGAAGGAAAGACTCCCGGGAGGAGGACATGGCAACCCACTCCAGTATTCTTGCCTGGAGAATCCCATGGACAGAGGAGACTGGTGGGCTACAGCCCATAGGGCTGCAAAGAGTCAGACACGACTGAAGCGACTTGGCAGGCATGCAATCATAGTTATGTGTGTTTGGCTAAAAGAGGGGCCAAAGACTTTTTCAAAATTTAGAGCAAATAACTGAGAATGTTTATTTGGGGGATGGAAATGCTCAATAGCAAACTGTATTTCTTCCATAATTTTACCATTCCTGTTTTATTAAAAAGAGTGAAATTCCATGTCTATAAAATGCACCAAAATGCTGATCTCGCTTTTGGTGAATCAGGATTTGATCTTCTGACGCCCTACTCGCTGTCGGTGCTTGCCAGTGTGTTTCTCTCTGTCCTATCACCACAAACACAGCATTTGCCTTTGTCAGCTATTTCATAAATATGTGTGTTTCTTGCTACTGGGAGATCAAATAAGCAAGAAGACGTGGATCAACAAAATGTCACTTTGTTCTCAGAAGAGAAGAACATTTCAAAGCAGGGTAATCTCCTTACATAAAAAGTATATCCAATAAGTGGTTAATATCTAAAATATACAAAGAATTCATACAACTCAAAATAAATTAAAAAATTGGATTTAAAAATGGGCAGAGGACCTGAACAGACATTTTTCCAAAGAAGACAAACAGATGGCCAACAGGCACATGAAAAGATGTTCAACATCATTAATTATCAGAGATGCGTAAATCAAAACCACAATGAGACATCACTTCACATCTGTAAGAATGGCTATTATCAAGAAGACAACAAATAAAAAGTGTTGGTGAAAGTATGGAGAAAAGAAAGAGAACCTTCATGAACTGTTGGTAGAAATGTAAATTTGGTACCACTGTTACGTAAAACATATGGAGATTCCTCAGAAAGTTAAAAAATAACAGTACCATATAATTTAGCAATCCTATTCCTGGATATTTATACAAAGAAAACAAAAGCACTAATCCAAAAAGATCTATGCATCTTAAATGGTCACTGCAGCATCATTCACAGTAGCCAAGATATGGAAGCAATCTAAGTGCCTATCAGTAGATGAATGGATAAAGATATGGTGTGTATAATGGAACACTATTCAGCCATGAAAAAGAATGAAATCTTGTCATTTGTGACAAAACATGGATGGACCTGTTAGGCTAAGTAAAATAAGTCAGACAGAGAAAAATAAACCCTGTATGATTTCACTTATATGTGGAATCTAAAAATTAAAAAATGAAGAAACATAACAAAACAGAAATAGAATTGTAGATGCAGAGAGCAAACATATTTATTAGAAGGGCAGGGAGTAAGAGAAGAAAAGAAATAGAGGAGGGAGATAAAGAGATACAAACTTCAGGTTGTTAAATAAAAGAGCCATATATACGAAATGTGCAGTGTGGGGATTATAGTCAGTAGTTATATTTAATTAATATAATATCTTTATATGTTGACAAGTGGTAATTAGACAACATGACGATCACTTTAAAATGCATAGAAATATTGAACCACTATGTTGTGTGACATAAGCTAACATAGGGATGTAGTTCAAGTGGACTTCATAAACAAATAAACAAACTGACAAAAAATGAGATCTGACTTGTGGTTTCCACCTGTGGGAAGTAGGGAGGAGGGGGAACTGAATGAAAGCAGGTAAATGGTACAAACCTCCAGTTATAAAATAAATAAGTACTAGTGATGTAGTGTACAATATGATTAATACTGCTGGGTGTTAATATAGGAAAGTGGTTAAGAGAGTAAAGCCTAAGAGTTTTTAATCATAAGGAAATTTTTTTCTGTTCCTTTAGTTTTTTTTTTTTAATTTTTATTTTTACTTTATTTTACTTTACAATATTGTATTGGTTTTGCCATACATTGACATGAATCCACCACAGGTGTACATGCGTTCCCAAACATTAGTTTTTGAATCTATATGAGATGTTGGATATTTAGCAACTTATTGTGATAATAATTTCATGATGTATGTAAGTCTAGTAATTATGCTGTATATATCTTGAAATTACACAGTGCTGTAGGTCAATTATATCTCAATAAAGCTGGAAGAAAAAAGAGTAGCATGAGCCTTGCCTTGAGGTTAATGTATCTGACCATTGGCAGCCACCGTGATCTTCAGTGTGTAATGCAATAATCTACTGGTCATTTGGGAACACTTCACAAGTAGGCATTTGTTGAGTGTTACAATACACATTACTTGAAGAAGGTTTCTGAAGAAAGTTTTATCTTGAGTTTTGGTTTAAAAACTTGTCAAATGAGTAAAAGGACCATTTAACATTTTAATATTTGGATTAATGTTTTAGGGACTGATTTTGAAATTCTTGAAACGAGATCCTCAATGCTTTGTAAGTTTCATGGTTAAAATGTTGTTTTCACTGATCAGATGGAAAATGAACTCATGCCCTATGATTCTTTGAGATTTGCTGATGTGATGTTTTACAAAGTTCTAAAAAACCACAACCCAGGAAAAGTCTAACCAAGAAGTAGAAATACAAGTAGGTGCTGAGCTTCCATCGCTGATGTGTTGGGTATTTTCTTGATTTCCCCATCCTATCCCACCTATTGTTAAAGGATCATAAAGATAACCTCTTCCTGAAATTCTCATATATAAGATGGATTGCTGCACAAAATTTGCCAGAGGCAGGTTATAGTATTTCCCCATAATGAACTTTGAAATATTTCAACTATTCTTAAAATATCATGCATGATTTTTATAGATGAGTTTCATTTAGGAAACTTGACTGTGAGTGAAAGGAAATAACCGTATAATAGGCATAGCATAACAAGAAATTACTTGGGTTTTTCCCTTCTCAAAAGAAGAAAGAAAAATATATATTGCTATTTGATTACAATTATACCCTGTCTATGCTGAGTAATTTTAATGGTGTCTGATGAGTCAGATCATAGTCACCACCTAACCAATCCCTTAACGTCCAACTCAGTTTCCATGTCATGCATGAAATCTTTACCCACTTCTCAACATATAGTCACCCCTTCCTTCCTCAGCTCTTTTTGATCACCCCTGAACTGCATACACCATTCAATATACTAGTTCTCAAGTGAACCCCTCAAATCAAGGGCAAGTGCACTCTTTGATTCACCCATGTTCCTGGTGCACATAAAACCCTCATCACACTGCCTGATGAACCTGTGATCGCTCCTCAGTTTAACCCGAAACTAGACTAAACTCTTCGAGGGTAAGGTTCATGTCTTATAGCTGTAAAATTCTCAGTGCCTGTCCTAATGCCTGGTATACAATTAATAATCATACCTATCTTCTGAATGTATACATTATACATAATATTAATGTATATAAATTCACAAAATATATATGTGAATTTTGTGAAACATGCAATATATGCAATTAAATAAAGATTATGAAATATCTTATACCCCTGGTATACTGGTTGCACTAGTACGTTCCTTCAGATTAAGAACCATACTTTACCCTTCTTCTGTATCCTTACCCTAAAAAGTATCAGAAATAAACTCACTAAACACTTTGAAAATTGAATAATGACATATAATTATGAAAAACCTCAGAATTTAAGTCTTGATTCATGCGTCCATAATGATGTTCAAAATACCTCTCAGTTCACATCAGGAAACACTGAGGTCTTAACAGTTGTCAGGCGCTATGCTAGTCACTTGGCTAGAAGAATGAAGTCAAAGAATAAAATAAGCAGGTAGCTCCTAAGAAGCTTATATTAGGGTAAGATGACACATAGGATATTGTCATAATCACTAAGGATAATACAGATGTATACTTGATATTTTGTGAGCATGGAGGACCACTTATTCCAACCTTGGGTTAATGTATGACTCCAAGAAGAAAATAATACCTTGAAAGATGAGTACGTAGTAGCCAAGAAAAGAAAGATGGACATCCTTCTTAAATGGATCAGAGCAAACGAACACACAAAATGTTAAAGGAGCATAAAACTTGTTAATTAGAGTATGAAATATGAGCTTAAAAGTGAAAAGAAATTGCATGTAGAGCAAGATTGGATCAAGACATATAATTACTTACATGCCACTCTAACCAGATGGTGCAGTGGTAGAGAATCTGCCTGCCTATGCAGGAGACACAAAAGGCTTGGGTTCAGTCTCTGGGTCAGGAAGATCCTCTGGAGGAGGAGACGGCAACTCACTCCACTGTTCTTGCCTGGAAAATTCCATGGACAGAGGAGCCTGGTGGGCTACAGTCCATGGAATTTCCTGGCAGGTTACAGTCCATGGGGGTCACAAAGAGTTGAACATGACTAAGCGACTGAGCATGTATGTACTAAGGAACTTACACTTCATCCCACAGTCAATGGAGAGTTTGTAAACGTCTTGAGGGCTGGAGTGATGTGCTAAGGTGTACACTGTAAGGACATCACTTCAGTTGTGAGAGGGATTGATTATGGAGTTGGAGCATGACTGGGGTAAAAGAAAACAGGAAACCACTGAGATTGTATAGGAAGAGATGATAAAAGCCTCTACTTGGTTAGTAGAAGTAGGTATACAGTGGAACAGAAAGGGTGCACATTCTAGAAACATCTGAAGATATAATTGGTATCACCTGATGAAGGATTGAAGGACAGATATATAAGAGAGAAATGAGTCAAAAATGACTTCTGTGCTCCTGGAGAGGATCAGAGCACCTACCAGGAAAACAAGAGTAGAGACAGCAGAGATAATGGGTCCTGTCGAATGCAAGTGTACAGCCTATATTTAGACTTCTATGACTGAATCACAGGGAAGAGGCTAAAGCTGAAGGCAAGAGCATACAGGTAAAAGATAAAGACACCACACTGAATCAGGTAACTGATGAGCAGTATGTGAAGACCAAAAAGCAATGGATAAGACAATGAAGTCGAGTAACATCAATATTAAGGAGAAGAGAGTTGATGAGGGAAACGTTACCTGGCATGAATGCAAGGTGAATGTCAAGTCTTAGACAGCATCATTAACGAAAACCAGTATCACCAGGCAGTCACATTCCATGGGGTTGGACATGATGTAGAAGGTAAACAACGACAACCACTAGGCAGTAAGATTTTGTTTCTCAATGTGAGCATTTGTGACATTTCTCTGTTATACCTGGGATTCCCTCATAGCTCAGTTGGTAAAGAACCTTCCTGCAATGCAGGAGACCCCGATTCGATTCCTGGGTCAGGAAGATCTGCTGAATAAGGGATAGGCTACCCACTCTAGTATTCTTGGGTTTCCCTTGTGGCTCAGCCGGTAAAGAACCACCTGCAATGTGGGAGACCTGGGTTCAGTCCCTGGGCTGGGAAGATCCCTTGGAGGAGGGAAAGGCTACCCACTCCAGTATTCTGGCCTGGAGAATTCCATGGACTCTATGGCCCATGGGGTCACAAAGAGTCGGACTGGACTGAGCAACTTTCACTTTCACTTCCTGTTACACCTTGCCATCACACAGTTCCTATTTCTCATAAATAGCTTTATAAAAATGAGACTGTCTGTAAGTCACTAAGGGTGCACTAAGTCATAAGGCATCACAGAAGGAAGAAGAAGTAGGAGCATTTGTTCACAACTGCAACCTTCCAGTCATGCTGGGAAAGCAGAGAGCAGGCCTGTGGAGGTACACTTACCAGAGAGGTCATGCCATCGCAGTTAATGGAAAGTCACAGATGGTGAGATGTACATGATGGGCGTACTCTCCCTGAGACATTTTGGGCAAACTGATGCTCTTGTAGATGGCTGTTCTGACTATACCTGTGAGGACCTTAATACTGTGTCTTGATGCATATTTGATGTGAGTTTTTAATGTATCTTAAAGTCTCTGCACAGCTATACTCTTTTCTGTACCCCCAAAGGGATGTTATTTGCGAATCTTATTAAAAATTAACAACAATCTATTTCCCATGCTCTGTCTGTCATAGATGAAGAATGGCATATGTTGATAAGCACAAGGCAGTCATTGATTTCTGGGCGCAGACACACTGGAAAGCATCACAAATCGTATGATGGGGCCGGCAAGACTCAGTGATTTATCTAAATGACGTTCAGAAATTAACGTGTCAATAAAACTCTTTGAGGGCTATAAATCCAGAGAGCTGCATTTTTCTTTCAAAGGAGGAAATATATTATTCTATGAACTGAGTTCCAATTTATATATTTCTGAATGTATTTGCTTTTTATTCAGGCTTTGTATGTTAGAACAAAGCCACTCAAGTCAGCACCACACCAGTGATGGATTCAGAGTTTGAGAAAAGGCAGGTCAAATGAAAATTCACAGAGAAAAACTTCTAATGCTACAGAATCCTGGTTGCAACCGACTCTTGTTAAAGGTATTCAATTTATATCTTGCTACCTTATAAAAGTAAGAATGAGGCCCTTCCCATCAAAGTAGAAACAAAATAAAAGCTTTAGGAAACACTGCCTAAAATTCTGGGTTAATTTTTTCCATCACACTAATATCATAAAAATATTTGATTAATATATTATCCTCTGTTAACTTCAATATAATTCCCATAGAAAATGTGAAATTCAGGGCAAGAGAATGATAAAGAAGAAGCAGAAACTTTAAGAGGCATTGAATGAGTTATTTATTCTCTATAATCGCAATTTCCTCATCTGCAAAGTGGAATTCTCTGTTACTAGTAGGAGAACTACATTATATAATGAATATAAATAAAATTCAATATGCAGCTTAATTTACATAGAACAGATGATTAAGAATGGTTACAGGATTATTATTATTGTTATTATTATTATGGAGTTTGAATTTACACTGATTCACTACTTGTAAATTCATTTTGTCATTTACTAGCAGGTGACATGCAAAGAATCAAAAAGTGAAGGACGTGGAGACAACCTAGAGGTCCAACAAAGGAATGAATAATCGAGATGTATATATTTATACACATAATGGAATATTACTCCTCCATGAAAAGGAACAAAACTGGGTTATTTATAAAGATGTAGATGGACCTAGAAACTGCCATACAGAGTGAAGTAAGTCAGAAAGAAAAAACAAATAATTATATTAATGGATATGTGCAATCTGAAAAAACTGGTACAGATGATTTTATTTACAAAGCAGAAATGTATACACAAATACAGAGAACAAGCATATGGCACCAAGGAAGGATGGGAGGTGGGATGAACTGGGAGGTTGGGGTTGACATATATACATTATTGATACTATGTATAAAATAGATAATTAATGAAAACCTACTGTGTAGCATAGGGAACTCAAAACTCTGTGATGGCCTAAATGAGAAGGACATCCAACAAAGAGGGGATATATGTCTACATATAGCTGATTCACTTTGCTGCAGAGAAAAAACTAATACAACATTGTAATGCAACTCTACTCCAATAAAAAATTTTTTTAAAGTAAAGAATAGTAATGAGGGAAAAACAAAAAATGGACTAAATAATATTTATTAACTTTATTTTAAATTAGAAAAATATTGGAAAAATATATATTTTATATCTATATATTTATACATCTAGTCTATACTCAATTTAGTGGAGAAATATGTGTTTTATAGAAACATAGTATTAAAAGGCACTTCATAAGATATAGAGTAATTAACACACCCTGAAAGATACAAACTACCTTCCATCCAGACAGAAATTCTAGTCTTCCATAAGTATTAAGTCTTCACATATAAAAATGTAGAATATTTGCATTTATTTTTTTCCACAAGAAAGAAAGAAATAAAAAATAAATTACTGCAATAATTATTTATTATTATAGTTTGCCAACCTCATTCTTTTCCAAGGATATGTGTGTTCAGTGTTGTGGCTTTTCCATCATGTACATAGAATATAGCCACATTTTCTGTAAATTAAAGTGCTTCTCCTTTAAGTGAGAGTTCATTACATCAACATGCATCATTTTTCCAGGCGTTTTGCCACCTGAACAAAATTGAGAAACCCCAAGCTAATGTATGAGGATGGCTGATTTTAAGAGTAAACTATAAATCTCCAGCAATAATGGAGTACATTGAGTTTGAAGGACTCCAGTGGAAGATATGATAAAATTAGTAGGTAGAAAGAAGATATTGTCAAAATAATGGGTAAACAATCATGATACAGTCCTTGGATACTTTGAAAAATACTTTCCTCATATAAAAAGGTATTGACTGGATGCATGCTGGTAACCCACCAGAAGAGACAAATGCCAAAACAAGTGTTTATAACAACAACAACAAAAATCCCCAAAGCACCATGAAGGAAAAATCCAAATATTCACTATTTATTCTTAATGAAAACCTGAAAAAAGCAGGCAGCAGCAGGAAAATATAATTTAATTTTAAATGGGAAAGATGAAACATTTAAGGTGATACTATCCCAAGAAGGTGACCTTTAGCAATCAAGGAGCCATTGTTAAGAATGCATTCATGCACGCAACCCGCAACCCACACTTAATGAAGCATGCGTTTCGTTCCAGTCCCTGTCCTGGGCACCGAGGATGCAGAGGTGAACGTGATGTTGCATAAGGTGACAGCACTCTTAGCATATTTGGAAAACAGACAGGGAAGTCAGTTACTGAACAGGGACTTAACTGATGCGGGGTCACCGAGGATCACCTCACTCTTGGTGTGGCGAAGTCAGAATGCTGCCAAGAGGAAACGACACTTGAGCTGACTTTGAAAGACATGTACAAACCCCTAGACTGAGAAGACAGTATTGAAAACATTTTAATACACAAAGACTCGGAAGTATAATAGTAGATACGAGGTGAGGAGGATAACAATCTGTGTTTCATTGCAGAACATGCTGCGTTGAGTAGGAGAATGTCTGTAGGAAGATAACAGGGACCCACTTTGTATAAAAAAGTGATTCAAATATGTCTGGAGTCTAGCTCCTTCTGGAGGGCTTTCTCCAGGGTTCTCTGTTTCCTGGCACAGCAGCAGATGTCAATAGTGTCTTTTATCCGTGGCTTGCAATACTTAGGTCACAAGAATAAATGCCAGAATCATCTTTGAGAGGAAATGACCAGCAAATTTTGAGCCAGAAATTTGTCTAAAAGCAGAAAGAGATCTTGAGCCAATCATGAGAAGCCAAGATCTAAAGCCAAATGGGAATCAGAACTACACAGATAAGTGCAAATAGCAGGAGGGTAGAACAGGCAAATTGGTATCAATCAGGATCAGTTCTGGAGGAAGCTGAAAAATCCATGGTGGGATGCTTCAGCACTCTTGGCAGTTTGTTTAAGCATAGTTAACCTGATGATCCACAGTTGACAAATTATCTGGCACACAGAAGGGTCTCAATAGAGTGTGTGATTGTTACCTATGTGCATGCTCAGTTCTGCCCGACTCTTTATGATGCCAAGGGCTGCAGCCCTCCAGGCTCCTCTGTCCATAGAATTTTCCAGGAAAGAATACTGGAGTGAGTTGCCATTTCGTACTCCAGGGGATCTTCCCAACCCAGGGATTGAACCCACTCAATGCAGCAGGTCCTGCACTGGCAGGGAGATTCTTGTCTGTTTACCTCCGTGCCCATAGGCAGGGGTTCAACTTAGAACCAAGAATCTCTAAGGACAGGTGGTTTTTTAGAATAACTTACTAGCCATGCCAACCAGTCCATCCTAAAGGAGATCAGTCCTGGGTGTTTACTGGAAGGACTGATGTTAAAGCTGAAGCTCCAATACTTTGGCCACCTCATGCGAACAGCTGACTCACTGGAAAAGACCCTGATGCTGGGAAAGATTGAGGGCAGGAGGAGAAGAGGACAACAGAGGATGAGATGGCTGGATGGCATCACCAACTCAATGGACATGGGTTTAGGTAGACTCCGGCAGTTGGTGATGGACAGGGAGGCCTGGCGTGCTGTGGTACATGGGGTTGCAGAGAGTCAGACATGACTGAGCGACTGAACTGAACTGAACTGAACTAGCCATACAGGTATCTTATCCCTTCGAAATAATTATCTTTCAGATTGTCACTGTATATCAAGTCCTATTATAATACCCAGACTAGATATACTCTGAACTGAACTGAAATGAAAGAGCCCTCCAATGCTGCCTCCCTACCCTGCCCACCCCACCCCACCCTCTGGAAGCTCAACCAAAACTGTGGAAGATCAGTGATATCTATACATTTCTCAGTTTCGATTTTTAAATGGACCAATCGGTTTAAAAAGTGATAACAATATAAGCACCAGGCTCCTCTGTCCATGGAATTCTCCAGATAAGAATACTGGAGTGGGTTGCTGTTTCCTCCTGCGGGGGATCTTCCCAACCCAGGAATAGAACCTGGGTCTCCAGCACTGCAGTCAGATTCTTTACCAACTGAGTTATGAGGGAAGTCATATCAGCCATATATCAAAATTAAAGTAAATAGTCTTATGTAAAACAGTAAATTAAAATTAAGAATACAAACAGACTTTATAACAAGATTCTGATACCACCCTTAGCGCAGAAAGTGAAGAGGAGCTAAAAAGCCTCTTGATGAAAGTGAAAGAGGAGAGCGAAAAAGTTGGCCTAAAGCTCAACATTCAGAAAACGAATATCATGGCATCTGGTCCCATCACTTCATGGGAAATAGATGGGGAAACAGTGGAAACAGTGTCAGAATTTATTTTTTGGGGCTCCAGAATCACTGCAGATGGTGACTGCAGCCATGAAATTAAAAGACACTTACCTCTTGGAAGGAAAGTTATGACCAACCTAGATAGCATATTCAAAAGCAGAGACATTACTTTCCTGACTAAGGTCCATCTAGTCAAGGCTATGGTTTTTCCAGTGGTCATGTATGGATGTGAGAGTTGGACTGTGAAGAAGGCTGAGCACCAAAGAATTGATGCCTTTGAACTGTGGTGTTGGAGAAGACTCTTGAGAGTCCCTTGGGCTGCAAGGAGATCCAACCAGTCCATTCTGAAGGAGATTGACCCTGGGATTTCTTTGGAAGGAATGATGCTAAAGCTGAAACTCCAGTACTTTGGCCACCTCATGCGAAGAGCTGACTCATTGGAAAAGACTCTGATGCTGGGAGGGATTGGGGGCAGGAGGAAAAGGGGACGACAGAGGCTGAGATGGCTGGATGGCATCACGGACTCGATGGATGTGAGTCTGAGTAAACTCCGGGAGATGGTGATGGACAGGGAGGCCTGGCGTGCTGCGATTCACGGGGTCACAAAGAGTCGGACACGACTGAGCAACTGAACTGAACTTATAACAAGATACTGAGGAATGCTTTACAAAGCATTATCTTTATGACATTGAAAACAAAAAAAACAAAGTATATTCTATGATTAACAAATTGGAACAAAGAATTTTTATGATTTAAAATGGGTTTGCAGCCTTGCAGATTATTTGTATATGTAAAACAAAACCATGGAATTTTGAGAGCTGAAAGAAAAGAGATTATCTGACTCAATCCCTTGCTATTATGAATGGAGACCCACAAGATGGTTTACCCTAGAGTTCTTTTTGTGTAACTCTTTTTTCAGCACTTAATGATACACTAAAATCAGGTATATCAGAGTCTTTGTTTTCCTCAACTATTAAGTTCTTAAGTATAGGCATTGTGCAAAGGTGAATATCTTGGCATTGCCCTAATGCAGCATAGAGAGAAAGGCATTTGATATAAAGTCAATGAATATTTGTTGAATGAATGAGTAACTGAATGCATGCTGCTCTGTGTATGTAATCTATTTATAACACGTAGAATTGCGATCTCATTCACTAAACGCATGGGTTTCCCAGGTGGTGCTAGTGGTAAAGAATTTGCCTGACAATGCAGGTTAGATGTAAGGGATGCAGGTTTGCCCTCTGGGTCAGGAAGATCCCCTGGAGGAGGGCATGGCAACCCACTCCAGTATTCTTGTCTGGAGAATTCCATGGACAGAGGAGCCTGGCAAGCTGCAGTCCATAGGGTCGCACAGAGCTGGACACAACTGAAGCAACTTGGCATTCATTCATGGATCACTAATGTGTATCTATTCTGTACCTAATCTAGGCTAGACTTCATCCTAGAGTGCTTTGCTTACTGATGGATACCAGGTACCAGATTTTGTTCCATGTTTCTAAATCCAGATTTCTTAAGATTGAGAAGCTCCTGTGGTGTCAGAGGTCTCCCCATCTCTTATTCCTAGAAGCTTAACAAAGTTATTTATCCATCAGGATCTTACCTTTTTCAGATCAGTTCTGAGGATTGGTTGATTATGGTTTCATCCCAGCTTTAGGATCTTAAGCAAAGCTAAATTGTTTTATACATAGCCCTTCATATTTTTATGACAAAGGCTAAGAATTTGTTTTGAATGCATGAAATCGCCCTATGACGAGACATGCTATCAGCACTAACTTAAGTCGGTTTCTGGTGAACGTGAAAACTGATGAAGGTGGTAATCTGAATTCACATTTTCTTTGATTTGAATCCACCTCAAAGAGGCCAGATTGAACCATTAAGCCATTCAGAAAAACAGTCTAAAAGACATAATCCACTAGCCAATGTAATTTGTAAACAGATAACCAGAGATATTGGCATAACACTAAAAGAATAATCGACGGTTTATTTTTCATTAGATTTTCTTGCAAGAAGTCTTGATGTGAGGGGGTCAGTAGGGTGTTTATTCCTTAGAGTTTACAAAGAAATAGGGTTGTGTGGGCTAAGCATTACTGGGATCGTGAGTAAAACTCACAATATACTCTCTGCCAGTAAGAAAGGGAAGAGAAGCAGTTGTTAACAGTGGGAGTCATACATAATGGTACAGCAAATTACTGTCATTCCCTTGCTTCCATATTCCAGAGAATTCACTATGCAAAGCTCTGAGGATGCTGTTGAATAAATGCTATCAAGACAGAATTTTCAAAGAATTATCTCTGTGGTAGAAGACACAATGGCAATTTTTTTGATGCTTTCATTTTTTTTTCTTATTTTCAATAGAAAATGGAAATTAACAAAATTTTCATTCTTTTTACCACAATTTAAATTTCTTCCCTTTGAGTGAAACTAACCTCTGTACCTGTTGTTTATTCATACTGTATCAGAATAATTACAGAAAAAAACGCCCATCTGTCATTATGCAATGCTCTAGATGAAAAAATTAAGCATCTCTTTTTAAAGAACATAAACATATAAAGTATAATTGGAACATATTCTTTAAAGAAAAGCTTAAGTTTTCTCTAAGGCACCTGTTTTATTCTCCTATGAGATTGTATTCATGTTTGAAAAGTCTTATTCTTTGGAGTATTGAATAACTTGATAAGTTGCTATTATTTAAAACATTTATTAATTTAACAGATTTGTAATAAGTTGACTGAAGAATTTAAGTCCATTGAAGTATTATGATGAAATAGATTTCTTAGTTCTAGTAGCTGCCCTCCACTAGCCTATGCTGAACCTAACCTTCCCACTAGGTAAAAGAACTCTTCATAGTATCTTGGGTCAGATTCTATAACTTTCCTGATAACTATTGATGTTATAATAGTCTCATTTCAATATTTAAGCCAATATTTAAAACCACAACACCAAACTCTATAAAGTTTGTCTTTACCCAGTGTTTCATGCCAACAAGACATGATCTAGGCACTCTGCCAATGCTATTCCCTGACATAACACTGTGGAGTAAATACTTTTATCATCCGCACTTATAGATGAGGAAACTGAGGTTCACTGTCATGGGAAATAGATGGGGAAACAGTGGAATCAGTGTCAGACTTTATTTTTTTGAGCTCCAAAATCACTGCAGATGATGACTGCAGCCATGAAATTAAAAGATGCTTACTCCTTGGAAGGAAAGTTATGACCAACCTAGACAGCATATTCAAAAGCAGAGACATTACTTTGCCGACTAAGGTCTGTCTAGTCAAGGCTATGGTTTTTCCTGTGGTCATGTACGGATGTGTGAGTTGGACTGTGAAGAAGGCTGAGCGCCGAAGAATTGATGCTTTTGAACTGTGGTGTTGGAGAAGACTCTTGAGAATCCCTTTAACTGCAAGGAGATCCAACCAGTCCATTCTGAAGGAGATCAACCCTGGGATTTCTTTGGAAGGAATGATGCTAAAGCTGAAACTCCAGTACTTTGGCCACCTCAAGCGAAGAGTTGACTCATTGGAAAAGACTCTGATGCTGGGAGGGGTTGGGGGCAAGAGGAGAAGGGGACGACAGAGGCTGAGATGGCTGGATGGCATCACGGACTCATGGATGTGAGTCTGAGTGAACTCCGGGAGTTGGTGAGGGACAAGGAGGCCTGGCGTGCTGTGATTCAAAGGGTCGCAAAGAGTCGGACACGACTGATCGACTGAACTGAACTGAACTGAACTGAGGTTAAGTTACTTGCGCAATTTGCATAATAATGAGCAGCAAGTGACCTGAACTGCCGAATTTCCAGTAGAATACAATACTCAATTAGTAAAGGTTTCATATCATCATTTTATGACAGTTAGATCATTTTTTTTAAAAGAAAGGCACTGGTAATTATCTGGAGTAACATTCTTTAAACATGCATCTTATAATTTATATTTCCCATGAGGTTCCATACATTTACAATCTATAAATTTATTTTCTCCCTCAAGAAAAAAGATTATATCTCAATTTTTTTCAAAAAACTTTGATATGACCAATTTCTAACATCCAATAATTATATACATCGATAGATCAGCAATGTTGTCCATTATATTAAATGATTTAATATGTGAACAGTATTAACTGTAAGATTCCTTATTTACAAGTTGCATAGCTGAACATACTAAAGGCCCTTGGGCCTTTATTGACTCAGTTCAGTTCAGTCACTCAGTCGTGTCTGACTTTTTGCGACCCCATGAATTGCAGCACGCCAGGCCTCCCTGTCCATCACTAACTCCCGGAGTTCACCCAGCTCTTGTTCATCGAGTCGGTGATGCCATCCAGCCATCTCATCTTCTGTCGTCCCCTCCTCCTCCTGCCCCCAATCCCTCCCAGCATCAGAGTCTTTTCCAATGAGTCAGCTCTTCGCATGAGTTGGCCAAAGTTTCGGAGTTTCAGCTTTATCATCATTCCTTCCAAAGAACACCCAGGACTGATCTCCCTTAGAATGGACTGGTTGGATCTCCTTCAAGTACAAGGGACTCTGAAGAGTCTTCTCCAACACCACAGTTCAAAAGCATCAATTCTTCTGCACTCAGCTTTCTTCACAGTCCAACTCTCACATCCATACATGACCACTGGAAAAACCATAGCCTTGACTAGACAGACCTTTGTTGGCAAAGTAATGTCTCTGCTTTTGAACATGCTATCTAGTTTGGTCATAACTTTCCTTCCAAGGAGTAAGCGTCTTTTAATTTCATGGCTGCCGACACCATCTGCAGTGATTTTGGAGTCCCCCAAATAAAGTCTGACACTGTTTCCACC
This sequence comes from Capra hircus, assembly GCF_001704415.2. Classification (NCBI taxonomy): domain Eukaryota; kingdom Metazoa; phylum Chordata; class Mammalia; order Artiodactyla; family Bovidae; genus Capra; species Capra hircus. Next base: position 42,066,614 of record NC_030812.1, on the reverse strand, counting down.
GTTTTCCTATCTATTTCCCACGAAGTGATGGGACTGGGTGCCATGATCTTCGTTTTCTGAATGTTGAGCTTTAAGCCAACTTTTTCACTCTCCTCTTTCACTTTCATCAAGAGGCTTTTTAGTTCCTCTTCACTTTCTGCTGTAGGGGTGGTGTCATCTGCGTATCTGAGGTTATTGATATTTCTCCCGGCAATCTTGATTCCAGCTTGTGTTTCTTCCAGTCCAGCGTTTCTCATGATGTACTTTGCATATAAATTAAATAAGCAGGGTGACAATATACAGCCTTGATGTACTCTTTTTCCTATTTGGAACCAGTCTGTTCCATGTCCAGTTCTAACTGTTGCTTCCTGACCTGCATGTAGGCTTCTCAAGAGGCAGATCAGGTGGTCTGGTATTCTCATCTCTTTATTGCTTATTTGCTTCTTTTCCAAGTTATTCAAAGAAGTATAGCAGGATAGTTGATTTATTATGTTGTGTTAGTTTTATGTATATAGCAAATGGAATCAGTTGTATGTATACATATACCCACTCTTTAAAAATTTTTTTCCCATATAGGTCATTACAGAGTATTGAGTAGAGTTCCCTGTGTCATACAACAAGCTCTTATTAGTTATCTGTTTTATACACAGTAGTGTGTATATGCCATCCCAATCTCCCAATTTATTGCTGTCTGCCCCACCCCGTTCTCTGGTAACCTTAAACTTGTTTTCTATTTCGCCACATTGATTCTTTTTTTGAACCTGTGTTTTCCACTTCCCCTGGTTTTTGCTTGACTTCTAAAGCATTAGCAATTATTAGACATCCACTTAGCTTGTCATTTGACCCATTGTTTTTATTCCCTTGGCTATCAGTTAACCTTCAAAACCATGTCATCTGGCGTTGCTGATACATATATTTCCCATTTTTATTCAAGTATTCCCTTAGCAGATTTGTTGCAAACTGATCTATCACATTCCTTCTCAAAAAATGTTTTTATCTTATATTGGCATAGTTGATTAACAACACTGTGTGAATTTCAGTTGTATCTATTCTTTTTCAAATTCTTTTCCCAAGGCTACATGATACTGAGCAGAATTCTGTGGGCTATACAGCATGTCCTTGTTGGTTATCCAGGTTCTCTTTTGAAGACCAACGTAGAAGCTACCTGTGTATCTCCCTTCCAAAATTCTCATGATTTATTTTTTCTATTCTTTTGATAATACATTTACCTCTGTTTTACAGCTCAAGTCTACTTCAATGTATTTATGAAAGCCTTTCTAAGTATCCTTAGCATTAGATCATTTTTCGCTGAACAATACTTGACATTAAATGCTATATGACGTGGAATTCCCCAAAGAATTTAAGAATCTTAGCAAATATGAAAACTTTCATGTTTATCTTTGCCAAAATAGATCACAGGTATGTAACGAGATGGTTTCAACTAATGCCCATATGGTCATGCAAAGTTCAGATTACCTTAGCAAGTTTTTTTAGGGAAAACAAGTCTAACTGTTGCTATGACTAGGGGAATGGGACCCTCAAATTTAAGATCTACTTTATCTAAGATTTCAGTGTCACTACTTACTTGCCCAATCAATTTTCCAGATCATTTGATTAAAATGGAATCTTTAGAGCTTTGACTGTTAATCTCTATTTCACTTTACTTTTTGACCACCATCTGAATAACTGTCCTTCAAGCAAAGGTACACTCAAATAACTGTAACAGACATTTTTTAATTCCATGATTTTAAATGTGATTGGTGTAATATAGTTTTCCATGTAGAAGATATTGAAAAGGCAGATGGGAAAAATGAAAGTTGGCCAGGTTATCGACTTTTTTTTAATAGACTTTTTTTTTAAGAGCAGTTTTAAACTCACACCAAAGTTTAGTGGCAGATACAGAGATTTCCATACATTCCCTCCCCTCATACAGTCATAGATGATTCCCCCTTATTAACAACTCTCTCCAGAGTAGTACATTTGTTACTACTGATGCTCTTACATTGGCATATCATGATCACCTAAAAATCATAGTGCATATTAGGGTTCACTCTTGGTGCTTTACATTTTATCAGTTTGTACAGATTTATAACAGCATGTATTCACTGTTATAGTATCGCACAAAGTAGTTTCACTCCCTAAATATCCTCTGTACTCCACCTATTCATCCTTCCCTCTTCACTCATCCCTGGCAACCATGGATCTTTTCATTGTCTCCATAGTTTTGCCTTTTCCAGAATGTCATATAGTTGGAATCATATAGCACGTGGCTGTTTTCAGATTGGTTTCTTTCACTTTGTAATATGCATTTACGTTTCCTCCATGTATTTTCATGGATTGATGGCTCATTTCTATTTAGTGTTGAGTAATATTCTATCGAAATATCCCATGAAATTAAAAGACACTTGCTTCTTGGAAGGGAAGCTATGATGAGAAGAAGAGACATCACTTTGCTGACAAAGGTCCATCTAGTCAAAGTTATGGTTTTTCCAGTAGTCATGTATGGATGTGAGAGTTGCGCCATAAAGAAGTACTTCAATAAAACAGTTTAAGAAACAGTAACTCTGAGTAATCTAGATATTTCATTGTACTTCTATAAAAAGAACAGGAAATACGTTTTTAAAAAATTAGGCCTTATATTCACTTTGCTGTTGTTTGCTAAGTTGTGTCCAAATCTTTGCGGTCCCATGGACCGCTGCCTTTTCATACTGTTCGTGGGGTTTTCCAGGCAAGAATATTGGAGTGGGTTGCCATTTTCTTTTCCAGTGGACCACATTTTATCAGAACTCTTCACTATTGCCCTGTCTGTCGTAGGTAACCCTGCAGGGCATGGCTCGTATCTTCATTGAGTCATGCAAGACCCTTCGTCAGGGCAAGGCTGTGAAGTATAAAATAGACAACTAATGAGAATCTACTATATAGCACAGAAAACTCTACTCAGTACTCTGTGGTGACTTACATGGGAAGGAAACCCCAAAAAGAGGGTATATATATATATATATATATATATATATATGTATATATATATATACATGTGGCTGATTCACTTCCCTGTACAGCAGAAATTAACACAACAGTGTAAAGTAACCAACTATACTGCAATAAAAAAATGTAAACAAAATTAATGAGACTGTTGCATTTCTGTTTAAAGGCATTAGAATGAGCACAGCTCAGCTAGAGATACATGAATCTTCTAAAGCCTTATGAAGTACTCAAAGCATAATTCATGAGATAAGAAAATGATGAACGAGAAGATGGATATTAGCTGAGCCTACTGTGGCCATCATTTCACAACACATATCAATCTAAACTGTCATGTTGTATTCCTTAAACTTATACAGTAATGTATGTCAATTATTTCTTAATAAAGCTGAAAAGTGAGAAAATAAATTTCAAAATTAAGAAACAAAAAAATAGGTTTTTTGGAGTCATTTAGATCAGCCCCGTGAGAAGCCTTCTGCCTTCAGGGGGCTTCTAACACCAATCTTAAACACCAGTCTCCCTTCTGAAGTTTCAGTGTTTCCTCAGTTCCTATGTGCAAAATTCAAAGTCTCTGAAATGGTACACAGAAGTGCTCCTAATCTGAACCCTGTAAATTGCCCTCTCCTTCTCTTATACCCAAACACGTCTCCATCTTAGGCATGCAGAGTCATTTGTGATTATTTCTGTTCATCACCTCTGCCCACGTTGTTCTTTTCTGACTGCCTGGAAAACTCCCCAAATCCTCTAAGAGGTGACAGGAGTGTTAACTTCTCTAGATTGAATCCTAATCAGGGAATGCACTTGAGCACCTCCCCTGAAAGACTTTCTTCTTCTGGACCCTGGACCTGCTTTCCCTGCCCTGGAGCCTGGCCCAGCCTGGCGACCCACTACGCCGAAGCCCCACAGTGAGCTGTATGTGCCTTAAATAGTTTGTGTCATAACGGCGGACACCACTGAGCAACTGAACAAGGACTCACAAGGATAACTTTTACGGTTGCTATTGCACGGAATGGCCACAAGGCGGCAGACTTTTCTCAAGCACAATTGTGATTACCTGGGAAATGAAAGCTTTTGAGTTTTAATTCAGGGCTGTAATTTAATGCTGAATGTATCTGAACAAACACCCAAAAGTGTTTGTGCTTTTCCTGAGTATTCTTTTTCAAATTAACCTTTATTCCATATTATAGTAACATTGATAAACAAAGTGATGTTTGTGGCAGGTGAACTGAATATATTTTCAATGCTGCTGTTATGTTATTTCTGCTTTCTCACCATTGTACCCTGATTAAATTCTAGAGACATAACATCTATTTCTTTTTAATTTACCATCTAAACCACTGGGGAAACCCCTCATCTGCATTAGCAGAACAAAAATAATATCACCAAAGTTAGAAATCTGATTATGAAATAACATGCTCCAAATTATTTGGAAGTAGTTAGGTCTTTCTTTTTGAAGAACGATTTTGAAATAAACCAAACTTTGGCCCATCTTGCATTTTTGTGTTAAAATAGCAGGGGTATTTGAAACATTCTTTCCATTTATTTTGAACTCTTCTCTGAGAAACTAAACCATGCAGCGCTTTTGCCCATTAGGTTCAAGCAGTTTGATAAAGAGAATGAAAAAGAACGAGACACCTCAGATGTCTTAAGAAAGTCTGGTAAGTGATTTGTCTCACAAGAAACTGCGAGGCTTGAGCTCACTGCTGCTGATGCATAATATACCTCATAAGTATGGAAGGATCACTGATATACATACATGTCACTGAGCATAATCTTCTATCAACCAGCAACCAAGGGTTTCAGGAGCTGTGACAGGAACCTCTCGCCTCCCACTGACTCTGAATCTCTGTGACTTCCTGAGCTCCTTGAAAGTGAAAGTCGTTCAGTCTTGTCCGACTCTGCGACCCCACGGACTATACAGTCCATGGAATTCTCCAGAGCAGAATACTGGAGTGGGTAGCTGTTCCCTTCTCCAGGGGATCTTCCCAAACCAGGGATGGAACCCAAGTCTCCCGCATTCCGGGCAGATTCTTTACCAGCTGAGTCACCAGGTAAGCTGAGGAATAATGGAGTGGGTAGCCTATCCCTTCTCCAGGGAATCTTCCTGACCCAGGAATTGAACCGGGGTCTCCTGCATTGCAGGCAGATTCTGAGCTCCTTACTTTAATGAATTCTGTCCCCTTGCACATCCTCTCTGTTCACTGATGGTGACAATAGCCCACAGAGCAGAAGGTCTGGTCCAATAACTGACTACGGGCTCTTCTCTTCCCTTTCCAGTCCTGCCTTTTCACCTCTTTCTCTTTTCTCTGCTCATTGCTCACCTTTGCCAAAATCATTGGGAGGCGGTGGACAGGCATCATTCTTCATCCAAAAAAGAACAAGTGAAAATGCATTGCTATCCCAGTAGGAACAGTTTAATTTAGACATAAGAGCAGCTCACAATGAATATGGACTTGTAGAGTTTTCTGTAGATTTGTTGTTGTTCATTCACTTGGTTGTGTCTGACTCTTTGCCACCCTATGGACTGCAGCACACCATGCTTCCCTGTCCTTCATCATCTCCCAGAGTTTGCTGAAGTTCATGTCCATTGAGTCAGTGATGCAATCCAACAATCTCATCCTTTGCTGCCCTCTTCGCCTCCTGCCCTCAGTCTTTTCCAGCATCAGGATCTTTGCAAATGAGTCTGCTCTTCACATCAGGTGGCCAAAGGACTAGAGCTTCAGCTTCTAGCATCAGTCCTTCCAATGAATATTCAGGCCTAATTTCCTTTAGGATTGACTGTTGCAGTCCAAGGGACCCTCAAGAGCCTTCTCTAACACCACAGTTCAAAAGCATCAATTCTTTGGTGCTCAGCCTTCTTTATGGTCCAACTCTCACATCCATATATGACTACTGGAAAAACCATAGCTTTGACTAGACAGACCTTTGTCAGCAGAGTAAATGTCTCTGCTTTTGAATATGTTGTCTAGGTAGTCATAGCTTTTCTTCCAAGGAGCAAGTGTCTTTTAATTTCATGGCTGCAGTCACCATCTGCAGTGGGGCCCAAGAAAATAAAGTCTCTCACTGTTTCCATTATTTCCCCATCTATTCGCCATGAAGTGATGGGCTGCTGCTAAGTTGCTTCAGTCGTGTCCCACTCTGTGCAACCCCATAGACGGCAGCCCAGCAGGTTCGCCCGTCCCTGGGATTCTCCAGGAAAGAACACTGGAGGGTTCTTGGAATGGGTTGCCATTTCCTTTTCCAATGCATGAAACTGAAAAGTGAAAGTGAAGTCGTTCAGTCCTGTCAGACTCTTAGAGACCCCATGGACTGCAGCCCACCAGGCTCCTCCGTCCATGGGATTTTCCAGGCAAGAAGTGATGGGACCAGAAGTCATAATCTTGGTTTTTTGAATGTTGAGTTTTAAGCCAGCTTTTTCACTCCCCCATTTCACCGTTATCAAGAGGCTCCTTAGTTCCTCTTCGCTTTCTGCCATAAGGGTGGTGTCATCTGCCTATCTGAGGTTATTATCTTGATTCCAGCTTATGCTTCATCCAGCCCAGCATTTCTCTGATGAACTCTGCACAGACGTTAAATAAGCAGGATGACAGTAGACAGCCTCGAGGTACTCATTTTCCTGATATGGAACTGGACGCTTCCTCCGCCTCCCCCTGTGGCCCTTAGAGGGAAGTGGCTACCACTTGAGGGAGGACCCAGCAGCTCTGGAAAGGTACAGGTGATCCGGAAGTGGGGCCTCCCTCCCGCCCTCACCTGTGCGGCTGGACCACACAAAGGCAGATGCCCCAGCTCCAGCCAAGCCTTCCGATGCCCGCAGTGCCCATGACACTCCGCCTGCATTCTGCAGACGCCGAGCTCCCAGGTAACCTGCCCCAAGCGTCTCATTAAGAGAGAGAGTGAGAAAAACTCTTTCCTAAGCTTCTAAATTCCGTCAGGAGGCAGACGGTGATGATGGTAGCATCTTCACAACTGAGCTTCTATCCTCAGCCGCTCCCCTAAATGTGGGATTCTCCCTACTAAAGTGTGGGATTTTAGTTCTCCACTCAGTGATTGAACCCGAGCCCCCTGCCTTGCCAGGTGGATTCTTAACCACTGGACCACCAGGAAAATCCCTGAAAATTTCACTTTTAAAAACTGATAAGTTTGATTTGTGAAAGTGAAAGTGAAGTCTCTAATTCGTGTCCGACTCTTTGCGACCCCATGAACTATAGCCTGGCAGGCTCCTCAGTCCGGCCACGGCATTTTCCAGGCAAGAGTACTGGAGTGGGTTGCCATTTCCTTCTCCAGGGGGATCTTCCCGACCCAGGAATCGAACCCAGGTCTCCCGCATTGTAGGCAGACGCTTTTACCGTCTGAGCCACCAAGGAAGTCCAGAAATGTTAACTTGGTTTGCTGTGCCAGGTCTTCATTGCAGCGTGTGGGATCTTCTTCCCTGATTTGTGGTGATGCCTAAATGTACAGTTGAGTGCATTTGCCAAGTCACACGGCTATTTCAACAGGTTTTAGACACACACAGCACAAAGCACAAAGCGTGTCTTCATACATCTGCAGAAAGCGTGCACTCTTTCCAAAACTCTGGCTTACAAGTTTCAAAGTGATGACTGTAAAACTGCCTTCCACGACGTCGTGAGAATCACTACCAGATTCTCAGCTACACTTTGACAGCATCTTCATTGTTGCCTTGGGGCTCTTGCTAATGCTGAGCACGGAGCAGGTCTAGTTCTTCAGCAGACCATTCTTGTATGTGCTGAGCCCTGTCTCCGCAGCGCTGGGCAGAGACAGCAGCACGCCTAGTTCTTCTTACTTCTCTGAAAGGCATTATTACGGCCTTTCTCAATTGTGTCCTGATTTAAAATAATCTAAAATACTTCTCAAAATAAAGTCATAAAACAATTACCTGAAGAAGATGAATTTTTTTTCAAAAATGTACATTACAAAACCCTATTTAGTCATCCTATTTATGGATCAGTTGGTGAAAGTTCTTGTGAGATATATAAAACAGTAACTTAAACTGTTTTATTAATACTTAAACTGATTTATTAATACTTCAAATTAAAAGCTATGTACATTAGCCCTATTTTTGATTTGGATCAAATCAGCTTGAAGAAATCAGATTATTCTTTATCAGATTGAAGAAATTAGTAGACCGAAAGAGAAAGGATGCTTTTATCTACTAAGCCTCTGTACCTTTAGTTCTGATATTGTAAGAAAGTACTTTCTATATTAGCCAAAATAGTTCTTCATATTCCAGACTCTAGCTTTTTGAGCACATTAGGTATAACCTGTTTAAGAGAGAAAGAAGCAACAGAAAATGGATGGTCAGGAAAACTTGGAACAGCATGAATGGCTGTTGCATTTTGCTCTGCCCCGTTTTCCATAATTGTTTCCTGGGCTCTTGACTTCCTATTGGGAAATGTGGCTTTTGAAACAAGTAGACTTGCCTTTTCTGATTGATTAAATGAAGTGGAAAAGGAGGAAGAACTGACTCTTTGAAGGTAGACATCTGTGAAACCCTTGGCAACTCTCAAAGGTCTGGGTCTTTTTATTTGTTAATAATAACACTTGATTTATGTTTGTTAAGTCAGAACAATTAGGTTTCTATTTTAATGAAGGTACACAGTGCTCTTTGTACTTAATCTACACAGAATATTTGCAAATGGCCTGTTCAGTGATTCCAGTGGAAAATGTTGGCCAGAGGAGGCTCGGTGAGGCATGATGGGGGGAGGGGTGAGCTGCCCACTTGGTCTGTGCTGAGGAGGGGCAGGGAGATGGCTGTGGTTTCTATTTCAGCTTCCGCAGAAAAAAACAGCAGGCCAGTAACCTTGGCTTAGGGCGGGGGTGGGCAGGGGGGAGCTTCCCAGGTAGCTCAGTGGTAGAGAAACTGCCTGCCAATGTAGGAGATGTGGGTTTAATCCCTGGGTCGGGAAGATGCCCTGGAAAAGAGAATGGCAGCCCACTCCAGTGTTCTTGCCTAGAGAACCCCATGGACAGAAGACCCTGGTGGGCTACGGTCCGTGGGTCACAGAGAGTCAAACGTGACTGAACAACTGAACAGCAGAGAGCTGTCAGCTCAGAAGCGCTCACATGGTACCTGACAGTTGGCATGTGAACTCAGTCAACACCGTGAACTCGCTTATCATTCTAATGCATTCCAAGGGTTCATATAGTTAATTTATCAAAGACATTTCACTTTTAATTTAGTTTTTTGTTAAATTATAGAAATTTATCTTCAGAAATTGAGATACAAGTATAACTTTTAGAAAACTTTCAGAGAAAGATTACATATTTATTGTCAAAAAATATTACACTTTCTTTTAGTCCCAACTTTTTTCAACCTTGTTTTGTGTAGCTCTTGGCAATGCTTGTCAGTAGTAAGACGGTCTAACTTACTTTGAGGACATAAATGAATCAGAGGGAACACAATTTTAAAATTACCCTGAGAGGAAGAAAATTGAAGAGGACTGTTCATTTTCCTTTGAAGTCTGCTCTGTTATATATAAGATACTCAAAGAGACACAGATGTATAGAACAGTCTTTTGGACTCTGTGGGAGAGGGAGAGGATGGGATGATTTGGGAGAATGGCATTGAAACATGTATAATATCATATATGAAATGAATCACCAGTCCAGGTTCGATGCATAATACAGGATGCTTGGGGCTGGTGCACTGGGATGACCCAGAGGGATGGTATGGGGAGGGAGGTGGGGGGTTCAGGATGGGGAACACGTGTACACCCATGGCGGATTCATGTTGATGTATAACAAAACCAATACAATATTGTAAAGTAATTAGCCTCCAATTAAAACAAATAAATTTATATTAAAAAATAAATAAACATTAAAAAATAAAAATAAAAAACAAAACAAACATTCTGAAGCAATTATCCTCCAATGAAATAATTTGTAAAAAAATGATTTAAAAAAACATTCTGAAGCAATTATCCTCCAATGAAATAAATTTATTTTAAAAAAAGAAAAAAGACACTCACATGTAGAATGCTCTGGGGTGAAACTGAAAGCAGAAATAACTCATGACATTAATGGCGTGTGCTCACACAACCAGATTATGGACTGTAGCTCAGTAGACTCCTCTGTCCATGGGATTCTCAAGGCAAGATTACTGATGTGAGTTACCATACCCTCCTCCACGGGATCTTCCCAGCCCAGGGATCGAAACTGTGTCTCCTGCATTACAGCAGATTCTTTACCATCTGAGCCAACAGGAAAACCACAAGATTATCTACTGTCATCAATTTGTAGCTCCTGAGAATTTATGATCAAGGGGAAAGGCGCATACAGCTCACGGAGCTTGCTCAAACTCATATCCATCGAGTCGGTGATGGCATCCAACCATCTCATCCTCTGTTGTCCCCTTTTCTTCCTGCCTTAATCTTTCCCAGCAACAGCATCTTTTCAAATGAGTCTGCTCTTCGAAATAGGTGCCAAAGTATTGGAGTTTCAGCTTCAGCATCAGTAATTTCAATGAATATTCAGGACTGATCTCCTTTAGGATTGACTGGTTTGATCTCCTCGCAGTCCAAGGGACTCTCAAGAGTCTTTTCCAACACCACAGTTCAAAAGCATCTCTTCTTTGGCACTCAGCTTTCTTTATAGTCCAACTCTCACATCCATACATGATTACTGGAAACCATAGGTTTGACTAGGTGGACTTTGTTGACAAAGTAACGTCTCTGCTTTTTAATATGCTGTCTAGGTTGGTCATAACTTTTCTTCCAAGAGTCAAACATCTTTTAATTTCATGGCTGTGAAAGTGTTGCACTCAATATGCCAGAAAATTTTAATTATGCTGGCAATATGCCATCTTTTAATTTTCATCTGCAGTGATTTGGGAGCCTAAGAAAATAAAGTCTGTCATTGTTTCCATTGTTTCCCCATCTATTTGCCATGAAGTGATAGGACCAGATGCCATGATCTTAGTTTTCTGAATGTCGAGCTTTAAGCCAACTTTTTCACTCTTCTCTTTCACTTTCATCAAGAGGCTCTTTAGTTCTTCTTTGCTTTCTGACATAAGAGTGGTGTCATCTGCATTTCTGAGGTTATTGCTATTTCTCCCAGAAATCTTGATTCCAGCTTGTGCTTCATCTAGCCTGGCATTTCACATGATGTATTCTGCATATAAATTAAATAAGCAGCATGACAATATACAGTGTTGACTTATTCCTTTCCCGATTTGGAACCAGTCTGTTGTTCCATGCTCAGTTCTAACTGTGGAAAGAAGCAACTATGTTGCTTCCTGACCTGCACACAGATTACTCAAGAGGCAAGTCAGGCGGTCTGTTATTCCATCTCTTGAAGAATTTTCCAGTTTGTTGTGATCCACACAGTCAAGGCTTTGCATAGTCAATAAAGCAGAAGTAGATGTTTTTCTGGAACTCTCTTGTTTTCTCAATGATCCAATAGATGTTGGCAATTTGATCTCTGGTTCCTTTTCCTTTTCTCAATCCAGCTTGAACATCTGGAAGTTCAGGGTTCATGTGCTGTTGAAGCCTGGCTTGGAGGATTTTGAGCATTACTTTGCTAGCATGTGAGATGAGTGCAATTGTGCAATAGTTTGAACATTCTTTGGCATTGCCTTTCCTTGGGACTGGAATGAAAACATCTTTTCCAGTCCTGTAGCTGCTGCTGAGGTTTCCAAATTTGCTGGCATATTGAGTGCAACACTTTCACAGCATCATCTTTCAGGATTTGAAATAGCCCAACTGGAATTCCATCATCTCCACTATCTTTGTTCATAGTGATGCTTCCTAAGGCCCACTTGACTTCACATTCCAGGATGTCATGCTCTAGGTGAGTGATCACACCACTGTTATTATCTGGGTGATGAAGATCTTTTTTGTATAGTTCTTCAGTGTGTTCTTGCCATCTCTTCTTAATATCCTCTGCTTCTGTTAGGTCCATACCATTTATGTCCTTTATTGAGCCCATTTTGGATGAAATGTTCCCTTGGTATCTCTAATTTTCTTCAAGAGATCTCTAGTCTTTCCCATTCTGTTGTTTTCCTCTATTTCTTTGCATTGATCACTGAGAAAGGCTTTCTTATCTCTCCTTGCTATTCTTTGGAACTCTGCATTCAAATGGGTATATCTTTCCTTTTCTCCTTTGCTTTTTGCTTCTCCTCTTTTCACAGCTATTTGTAAGGCCTCCTCAGACAACCATTTTACCTTTTTGCATTTCTTTTTCTTGGGGATGGTCTTGATCACTGCCTCCTGGACAATGTCACGAACCTCTGTGACCTCCCCATACTTCTTCAGGCACTCTTCAATCTATGTGTCACTTCCAGCAGATAATCATAAGGGAGTTGACTTAGGTCATGCCTGAATAGTCTAGTGGTTTTCCCCACTTTCTTCAATTTAAGTCTGAATTTGGCAATAAGGAGTTCATGATCTGAGCCACAGTCAGCTTCTGGTCTTGTTTTTGCTGACTGTATAGAGCTTCTCCATCTTTGGCTGCAAAATATATGATCAACCTGATTTTAGTATTAATCATCTGGGGATGTCCATGTGTAGAGTCTTCTCTTGTGTTGTTGGAAGAAGGTGTTTGCTATGAACAGTGTGTTCTCTCGGCAAAACTGTTAGCCTTTGACTTGCTTCATTTTGTACTTCAAGGCCAAATTTGCCTCTTACTCCAGCTATCCCTTGACAGCCTACTTTGGCCTTCCAGTTCCCTATAATGAAAAGGGCATCTTTTTTTGGTGTTAGTTCTATAAGTTCTTGTAAATCTTCATAGAATGTTCAAGTTCAGCTTCTTCAGCATCAGTGGTTGGGGCACAGATTTCGATTACTGTGATGTTGATGGTGTGCCTTGGAAATGAATAGAAATCATTCTGTCATTTTTGAGATTTTCAACAATTAGGACTTTATTTTACCTCTACTGTTTAATTATTCTCTTTAATTTCAGTATGCTCTTATTTCTCTGCATGACTGTATAGTTGTAAAAAATGTGATTGCCATTAGTTAATAAAAGGTACCTGGTGCATTTTCAAAAACCTTCCCATGCAACTAGTACTTTTTAGAACTGTTTTATTTTAATCATAAATGAAGTTTTTAGTCTTCAGCAGTGAAAATGACAGCGATAATAACTTGAGAACTTAGGATTTAATTTTAAGCATACTACTTTACAACATAAATGGAAAATATGAAAATGAAGATGAAAATGAAGATTTTTGTTTTATTTTAAGCACGTCATTACTCAGATTGTTTTCGTAGTACTCTTGTGACTCATGAAGTACTTCCGTAATGAAGAATATCTGCTGTGAAATGGTCAAGTATTCGGTACTTATGTTTGTGCTATGACAGAGGACCTTTTCAAAGGTCAGCCATTTGAGGTTAGTATCTGAGGGCTACCTGGCTTTATCCTTCTTTATTTTTGTATTTACCTATGATTGTGTCACTGGACTACTGCAAGGACATCCCATGATGCCCATTATCATTATCAAGGCACTTTACATCCATCTTAGTGATGAGCTGCTTAGCAACTGACTGGTTGATGAAACCTATTGGATCTCCTCTTTGCCTTTTCAGAATATGTCGGGAACTAAATGGAATAGGTTTGATTTTTCACAATATTTTAGCATTCTACCATCTCTGAAGGTTTATAAGCAGTTTTATTTATCAGTTCAGTTCAGTCGCTCAGTCGTGTCCGACTCTTTGCGACCCCATGAATCACAGCATACCAGGCCTCCCTGTCCATCACCAACTTAATAGTTGAGGAAAACAAAGACTCTGATATACCTGATTTTAGTGTATCATTAAGTGCTGAAAAAAGAGTTACACAAAAAGAACTCTAGGGTAAACCATCTTGTGGGTCTCCATTCATAATAGCAAGGGATTGAGTCAGATAATCTCTTTTCTTTCAGCTCTCAAAATTCCATGGTTTTGTTTTACATATACAAATAATCTGCAAGGCTGCAAACCCATTTTAAATCATAAAAATTCTTTGTTCCAATTTGTTAATCATAGAATATACTTTGTTTTTTTGTTTTCAATGTCATAAAGATAATGCTTTGTAAAGCATTCCTCAGTATCTTGTTATAAGTTCATTTCAGTTGCTCAGTCGTGTCCGACTCTTTGTGACCCCATGAATCGCAGCACGCCAGGCCTCCCTGTCCATCACCATCTCCCGGAGTTTACTCAGACTCACATCCATCGAGTCCGTGATGCCATCCAGCCATCTCAGCCTCTGTCGTCCCCTTCTCCTCCTGCCCCCAATCCCTCCCAGCATCAGAGTCTTTTCCAATGAGTCAACTCTTCGCATGAGGTGGCCAAAGTACTGGAGTTTCAGCTTTAGCATCATTCCTTCCAAAGAAATCCCAGGGTCGATCTCCTTCAGAATGGACTGGTTGGATCTCCTTGCAGCCCAAGGGACTCTCAAGAGTCTTCTCCAACACCACAGTTCAAAGGCATCAATTCTTTGGTGCTCAGCCTTCTTCGCAGTCCAACTCTCACATCCATACATGACCACAGGAAAAACCATAGCCTTGACTAGACAGACCTTAGTCGGCAAAGTAATGTCTCTGCTTTTGAATATACTATCTAGGTTGGTCATAACTTTCCTTCCAAGGTGTAAACATCTTTTAATTTCATGGCTGCAGTCACCATCTGCAGTGATTTTGGAGCCCCCCAAAATAAAGTCTGACACTGTTTCCCCATCTATTTCCCATGAAGTGATGAGACCAGATGCCATGATCTTTGTTTTCTGAATGTTGAGGTTTAAGCCAACTTTTTCACTCTCCTCTTTCACTTCCATCAAGAGGCCTTTTAATTCCTCTTCAGTTTCTGCCATAAGGGTGGTGTCATCTGCATATCTGCAACCACAAATGCCAAAGAAGCTGAAGTTCAACTGTTCTATGAAGACCTACAAGACCTTCTAGACCTACAAGACCTTTGCTTTTGAATAGATCTTATTTTTGTTCTTTAAACCCAGACTTCCTTGAATAGGTTTTGTTTTTGTTCTTCAACCCCAGACTTCCTTGAAAATTCCATTACTTGGAAGTTAATTATAACTTTTACTATATCTTCAAGAGATATTATTCTTAATACTAGAATATTTGTTTCATATATTAGCTATTAGAGAGCTCAATCTTGATCAGTCTTTGTAACTAGCCAATTAAATTATGCTATGTTAGATTATTGGTAAATAGGTGTGATTTCTATCTCCAGCAAAAGGGTTTAAAATTCATCTGGAGCCACACAGCTTTATACTACACTTGGTGTCTCAGTTGGTAAAGAATCTGCCTGCAGTGTGGCAGATCCAGGTTTGACCCCTGGGTTGGGAGGATCTCCTGGAGAAGGGAATGGCAAGCTACTCCAGTATTGTTGCCTGGAAAATCTCACTGGCAGAGAAACCTGGCAGGGTACAGTCCATGGGGTCACAAAGAGTTGGCCATGACTGAGAGACTAACACTTTAATTTTCTAACAAAGAAAGGCAGTGTTTGATAAGTGACCAGCAAGTACGGAGAGTTCAGGAGTTCAGGAAGGAAGCAAAAATCATCTCCTTGATGTTATTCAGGAAAGGATAACCTTGATAGATTTCTTGGATACCGTACAGGGATAAGAGAAGGCAGATTTTTCTAGATGGAGAAAATACAGCATTCCTGAATTCCTCTTAGGTGTGCAGAAATGCATAAAGATGGCAACATTTGTAAAGGCATTGATGTTTTTCTCTTAAACCATTCTAATGTGATTAGTATGTAATTTAAAGTAGAATGCCTATCTTTTGCATGTGTTTTACATCAATGGATGGCATACCTCATTAAATACCACACACAAAAAAATGTCTATAGCAAAAAGACTTATAATGTTATAGTCGGAGTTATAGATATTTTCTACAAAGAAAGAATGTGATCCTTCAATTCATATTTTGAGTTAAACCACTGTTTCATTCAGTTAACAAGTGGTTAGTAAGTACCTCAAAGAGACATGGCTGAGCACCCATTCACACTTCATAAACAGAAATGGAGAAGCAACGTAATACAACAATGCTTATGGCATATTTAATACTCCCAGGTTGTTAGTCATATGATTCCATGTTTCACTTTTACACCTGGAATACACTGGACATTGATATTTTTTTATGCTGGGTTTCAAGGCATTTTGTTCCCCTATAGCGAGCCAATCAACCCAGAACCATCATTAAAAAGTCACTCTTTCCATTACACTGTCTCTATTATCATAAATCAGGTAATTCTCTGTTTGTGTGTATTTCCTTCTAAATTCTCAATTCTGTTCCTTTAGTTGGGCTTTCTTTCCCAATTTCCTACTGTGTTAATTATTTTATAATAAAAATTCTCCATAGATGATGACATAAATTCTCCAGCTTTGTTCTTGCTTGAACATGCTAAACCCTTTGACTTGCCGTATGATTTTACAGCCATCTTGATAATTTCCACAACAACTTCTACTGGGATTAAAAAAGAATTACTGGAGTATTCTACAGGGATTTTAATTAAGATTAAGCCTATGGATCAATCTGGGTACAGCTGATAGCTTTACAATGTTGAAAAATTTAATCCACAAACCTGATATATCCATTTATGTCTTTAAATGTTTCCCCTTTAATTTTCTTAGTGCAAAATAGTATTTTGTAGTTTGCAATCTAACTTGTACTAGATTTATTCCTGTTTGGTCTTTTACACATTTTTGGTAAATCATATTTAAAATTCTTTTGTTTTCAACTTCTTTTTATTTTTATAAAGGAACACAATAGATCACTGACCTATGACCAGGGATCATCTTAAATTCAAATTTATTTAAAAAATTGTTTGGATTTTGGGCATCATCATATTGTATACGATACATGATGGCTTTGTATTTCTTACTTTTCAATTCCTATGACTTTCATCTCCTCTTTGTAGCCTAATTACACTGGTTCAAGTGTAATTCTTAATAGAAATTACAGTGGTTTCCCCCTCTGATCTTTAAAGTGATAAATCGCACTGGTTGCATTCCTAAAGATAAGCCACTCACTTGAGAAAGTGAAGAGAAACTAAAGAGCCTCTTGATGAAGATGAAAGAGGAGAGTGAAAAAGCTTAAAACTCAACATTCAAAAAGCCAGGATCATGGCATCTGGT
The DNA here is from genome assembly GCF_001704415.2 of Capra hircus. Taxonomy (NCBI): domain Eukaryota; kingdom Metazoa; phylum Chordata; class Mammalia; order Artiodactyla; family Bovidae; genus Capra; species Capra hircus. The sequence continues at coordinate 42,049,565 of NC_030812.1, read as the reverse complement.
CCCATCTGTTCAGTTCAGTTCAGTTGCTCAGTCATGTCTGACTCTTTGTGATCCCATGAACCGCAGCATGCCAGGCCTCCCTGTCCATCACCAACTGCCAGAGTCTACCCAAACTCATGCCCATTGTGTTGGTGATGCCATCCAACTATCTCATCCTCTGTTGTCCCCTTCTCCTCCTGCCCTCAATCTTTCCCAGCATCAGGGTCTTTTCAAATGAGTCAGCTCTTCGCATCAGGTGGCCAAAGTATTGGAGTTTCAGCTTCAACATTAGTCCTTCCAATGAACACCCAGGACTGATCTCCTTTAGGAGGGACTGGTTGGATCTTCTTGCAGTCCAAGGGACTCTCAAGAGCTTCTCCAACACCACAGTTCAAAAGCTTCAGTTCTTTGGCACTCAGTTTTCTGTATAGTCCAACTCTTACATCTATACATGACCACTGGAAAAACCATAGCCTTGACTAGACAGAACCTTTGTTGACAAAATAATGTCTCTGCTTTTTAGTATGTTGTCTAGGTTGGTCATAACTTTCCTTCCAAGGAGTAAGTGTCTTTTAATTTCATGGCTGCAATCACCATCTGCAGTGATTTTGGAGCCCCCCCCCCAAATAAAGTCAGCCACTGTTTCTGACTGTTTCTCCATCTATTTGCCATGAAGTGATGGGACCAGATGCCATGATCTTCGTTTTCTGAATGTTGAGCTTTAAGCCAACTTTTCCACTCTCCACTTTCACTTTCATGAAGAGGCTCTTTAGTTCTTCACATTGGCCATAAGGATAGTGTTGTCTGCATATCTGAGGTTACTGATATTTCTCCTGGCAATCTTGATTCCAGCTTGTGTTTCTTCCAGTCCAGCATTTCTCATGATGTACTCTGCATAGAAGTTAAATAAGCAGGGTAACAATATATAGCCTTGACGTACTCCTTTTCCTATTTGGAACCAGTCTGTTGTTCCATGTCCTGTTCTAACTGTTGCTTCCTGACCTTCATACAGGTTTCTCAAGAGGCAGGTCAGGTGGTCTGGTATTCCAATCTCCTTTAGAATTTTCCACAGTTTATTGTGATCCACACAGTCAAAGGCTTTGGCATAGTCAATAAGCAGAAATAAATGTTTTTCGGGAACTCTCTTGCTTTTTTGATGATCTGGTAGATGTTGGCAATTTAATCTCTGATTTCTCTGCCTTTTCTAAAACCAGCTTGAACATCTGGAAGTTCACGGTTCACGTATTGCTGAAGCCTGGCCTGGAGAATTTTGAGCATTACTTTAGTAGCGTATGAGATGAGTGCAATTGTGTGGTAGTTTGAGCATTCTTTTGCATTGCCTTTCTTTGGGATTGGAATGAAAACTGATCTTTTCCAGTCCTGTGACGACTGCTGAGTTTTCCAAATTCGCTGACATATTGAGTGCAACACTTTCACAGCATCATCTTTCAGGATTTGAAATAGCTCAACCGGAATTCCATCACCTCCACTAGCTTTGTTCATAGTGATGTTCCTAAGGCCCACTTGACTTCACATTCCAGGATGTCTGGCTCTAGATGAGTGTGAGAATTCTTTCATTCTCCAGAAAGAATGAAGGGATGGAGCCAAAGCAAAAACAACACTCAGTTGTGGATGGGACTGGTGATAAAAGCAAGGTTCGATGCTGTCAAGAACAATATTGCATAGAAACCTGGAATGTTAGGTCTATGAATCAAGGCAAATTGGAAGTCACCAAATAGGAGGTGGCAAGTGTAAGCATCGACATTCTAGGAATCAGTGAACTAAAATGGACTGGAATGGGTGAATTTAATTCAGATGACCATTATATCTACTACAGTGGGCAGGAATCCCCTACAAGAAATGGAGTAGCCATCATAGTCAACGAAAGAGTCCAAAATGCAGTACTTGGATGCAATCTTAAAAATGACAGAATGATCTCTGTTTCCAAGGCAAACCATTCAATATCATGGTAATCCAAGTTTATGCCCCAACCAGTAATGCTGAAGAAGCTGAAGTTGAATGGTTCTATGAATTCCTACAAGACCTTCTAGAACTAACACCTTGAAAAGATGTCCTTTTCATTATAGGAAACTGGAATGCAAAAGTAGGAAGTCAAGAAACACCTGGAGCAACACGCAAATTTGGCCTTGGAGTACAGAATGAAGCAGGGCAAAGGCTAATAGAATTCTGCCAACCAGAACACACTGGTCATAGTAAACACCCTCTTCCAATAACACAAGAAAAGACTCTACACATGGACATCACCAGATGGTCAACACTGAAATCAGATTCATTATATTCTTTGCAGCTAAAGATGGAGAAGCTCTATACAGTCAGCAAAAACAAAAACAAAAACAAAAACAAACAAACAAACAAAAAAACAAGACCAGGAGCTGACTGTGGCTCAGATCATGAACTCCTTATCGCCAAATTCAGACTTAAATTGAAGAATGTGGGGAAAACCACTAGACCATTCAAGTATGACCTAAATCAAATCCCTTATGACTATACAGTGAAAGTGAGAAATAGATTTAAGGTACTAGATCTGATAGACAGAGTGCCTGATGGACTATGGTTAGAGGTTCGTGACCCTGTACAGGAGACAGAAATCAAGACCATCCCCAAGAAAAAGAAATGCAAAATAGCAAAATGGCTCTCTGAGGAGGCCTTACAAATAGCTGAGTAAAGAAGAGAAGGGAAAAGCAAAGGAGAAAAGGAAAGATATACCCATTTGAATGCAGAGTTCTAAAGAATAGCAAGGAGAGATAAGAAAGCCTTCCTCAGCAATCAATGTAAAGAAACAGAGGAAAACAATAGAATGGGAAAGACTAGAGATTTCTTCAAGAAAATTAGAGATACCAAGGGAACATTTCATGCAAAGATGGGCTCTTTAAGGGACAGAAATGGTAGAGACCTAACAGAAGCAGAAGGTATTAAGAAGAAACGGCAAGAATACACAGAAGAAATGCACAAAAAAGATCTTCACGACCCAGGTAATCATGATGGTGTGATCACTCTGATCCCATCACTTCATGGCAAATAAGAGGGGGAAAAGTGGAAGGAGTGACAGATTTCATTTTCTTGGGTTCCCGAATCACTGTAGATGGTAACTGCAACCATGAGTTTAAAAGATGCTTGCTCCTTAGAAGAAAAGCTGTGTCTAACCTAGACCACATATTAAAAAGCAGACATCACTTTGTGGTGAGCAGAACAATCTGGGACTCAATAAAATCCCTTTGGGTTGTAAATCAGTTCTTTTTTCACTTTCATTTTGTTTTGCCTAGAAGGGACATCTTGAGTTATTGTCTTGCTCTGTCTGGCTGAGTTCCCTTAGTGTGTGAGTATTCTAGATCTGTCCCTGTGGCTACTGTAACGAAAGTGCAGGCAGAGAAAAGAGAGCACACCTGCAACCAGGCAAAGAAAAGCGAAATTATTGGAGGGAATCGAGGGGGTAACTGACCCTTAAGGAGAACCATTGTCCTCCCTTTCTGATAGAGTATTTCTTACACCCCACCAATGAAAAATTCCCTGAAAGGAGGTGGATTTTTGGCCTGTAGTTGAGTCCAGTGGGCACATAGGTGGAAGTCTGGAATCCAGTGGTCTCATAGCCTTGAGAATGTAGGTGTCAGAAGGAAAACAGAATGCTGTTTGGGCAATTTGGTCGGTCTCAAGGGTCACTGCAATTTTATTCTTTGTTTGCAAGGTCAACATCATGAGCTTTATCTACCATGAGCCCCTATGTGGACCCTGTCATTCAGCCTTTTTGATTTGGGACAAGGGCTGAAGGTCAATCTTCTGTAACTGCTTCCCGCGGAACAGGGGTGTCATGGAGGTGAGATGAGAAAAGCCTGGAATGTGGGTCAAGGGGATTTGTGTGGGGTCAAGGTTTTTGTTAATTTGAGCGAGTTAAAAGTAACTCATGGATAGTTCGGTTGGTGAAGGCTCATAAGTGGTCCTGAAGATATTTTGAAAAAAGATGCATGAAACATGCGCTAAAAGTTAAAATAAGGGTAAGTAGAAGAGGAGGGCCTAGAAGAGGTAGGACCAAGGCATCCAATTCCAATTGCTTAACCAGTTTTCCCATGAATTACTGAGGTGTTGATGTATTCTTGAGGCCCTGTTTGTTAGATTTCTGGCTGTTTCCTTTACAACCTGGCAGCTCAGCTGGTGAAGAATCCGCCTGCAATGTAGGAGACCTGGGTTTGATCCCTGGGTTGGGAAGATCTGCTGGAGATGGGAAAGGCTACCTGCTCCAGTATTCTGGCCTGGAGAATTCCATGGTCGCAAAGAGTAGGACATGTCTGAATGACTTTCACTTTCTTCCTTTACAATGCCTGATTTGTTGGCCTAGAGGCAGCAAGCTTTCTCCAAAAATAGACACAGGCCCCCTTTTTCTGCCATGAGAAGGTCTAATCCTCTTCTTTTTTGGAGGACCACAACTGCCAGGGAATCTAGCTGGTTCTGAATAGTGATAAAACTGGTAGCTCTTTCTTTTAGCTCTCAGTGAGGTCTTTAGAAAGGCTTTGGTAGTAATTTAAAGAAGTTATGAGTCCTGCTCATAACTCATTGGAGTTCCAATCCAGCCGCTATTCCTATAGTTAGTAATAGAGGAACGAATTGAATCGCCCATTTAGGTCGATTATGAATTAGTCGTGTATGGATGTGAGAGCTGGACTGTGAAGAAGGCTGAGCGCCAAAGAATTGATGCTTTTGAACTGTGGTGTTGGAGAAGACTCTTGAGAGTCCCTTGGACTGCAAGGAGATCCAACCAGTCCATTCTGAAGGAGATCAACCCTGGGATTTCTTTGGAAGGAATGATGCTAAAGCTGAAACTCCAGTACTTTGGCCACCTCATGCCAAGAGTTGACTCATTGGAAAAGACTCTGATGCTGGGAGGGATTGGGGGCAGGAGGAGAAGGGGACAACCGAGGATGAGATGGCTGGATGGCATCACTGACTCGATGGACACAACTCTGAGTGAACTCTGGGAGTTGGTGATGGACAGGGAGGCCTGGAGTCCTGCGATTCATGGGGTCGCAAAGAGTTGGACACGACTGAGTGACTGAACTGAACTGAACTGATGAATTAGTCGGATAGGGAGGGTCTGTAAGGAATATGTAGTTTCCAGGTTATGCCAAGGGATTGGGTTACTTGTTAAGTGATTTGGGAGATAAAAGCTAGCCCATTATCAGATTGGAGAAAGAGAGAGAGGCCAAAGCGAGGGATGTTTTCTCATATGAGAATCTGTGTTACTCAGTTTCTGGGGCAGTTTCTGGTCTCGTAGGAAAAACCTCAGTCCACCCTGAGAAAGTGTCTCTGATAGTGAGTGTGAGCTTTAATTTTCATGAATGAAGTCAATTGGCCAGTCCTCTTCTGGGATATGCCCTCGAGCCTGATGTGTTGGAAATGAAGGAATAGACTTTAGGGTTCCCTGCGGGGAGACTGAAGACCAGATAACGCAAGAGGGAGTGATTTGTTGTAGGAGTGAAAGAAGGTTAGGATGGGTGATAAGAGGTCTTCAGTTCAGTTCAGTTGCTCAGTCATGTCTGACTCTTTGCGGCCCTATGGACTGCAGCACACCAGGCTTCCTTGTCCATCACCAACTCTCGGAGCTTGCTCAAACTCGTGTCCTTCAAGTCGGTGACGCCATAAGAGGTCTTAAGAGATGACAAAGAGGTTTAGTGCCTGATGAATGTCCATAAGAATCTGTGTGGCCTGAGATTGGGGAGGGACATAGCAGCCCTGTTTTGTAACCAGTCTCCTTGTGGCTGTGCTCCCTTTGGTAATAATTGTGTGTTTTCTTCAGGGAGGTGAAGTGGCTTTATGCTGGGGATTACTATGAGCTGTTGTGCTGATAATCGGAGTGAGGCTCACTTTGCTTCTCTGTCTGCGGTGTTGTTGCCCTGTGAAATGAGCTCTGAGGCCACCTGGTGACCTTAGCAATGTATGATGCCTACTTCAGTTGGCATGTTGGCTGCCTTTAAAAGCTGGAGTATAAGCGGGAGTGTTAGTTATGGGCGAGCCTTTAGTAGATAGGAGGCCTCGTTCCTTCCAGATGGCAGGATGGAAATGTATGATGTGGAAAGCATATTTAGAATTAGTGTATGTGTTTGCCCTCTTATTAGCTGTGAGGGTAAAGGTTCTAGTGAGTGCAATAAATTCTGCCTTTTAAAATTTTTATTTATTTTTTATTGAAGGATAATTGCTTTACAGAATTTTGTTGTTTTCTGTCAAACCTCAACATGAATCAGCCATAGGTATACATATATCCCCTCCCTTTTGAACCTCCCTCCCATCTCCCTTCCCATCCCACCCCTCTAGGTTGATACAGAGCCCCAGTTTTGAGTTTCCTGAGACATACAGCAAATTCCCATTGGCTATCTATTTTACATATGGTAATGCAAGTTTCCAAGTTACTCTTTCCATACATCTCACCCTCTCCTGCCCTCTCCCAATGTCCATGTCTATTCTCTATGTCTGCTTCTCCATTGTTGCCCTGTAAATAAATTCTTCAGTACCATTTTTCTAGATTTCATATATATGCATTAGAATATGGTATTTATCTTTCTCTTTCTGACTCACTTCACTCTGTATAATAAGTTCTAGTTTCACCCACCTCATTAGAACTGACTCAAATATGTTCCTTTTTATGGCCGAGTAATATTCCATTGTGTATATGTACCAAAACTTCTTTATCCATCCATCTGTTTAGGGACATCTAGGTTGCTTCCATGTTCTAGCTATTGTAAAGAGTGCTGCAGTGAACAATGGGATATGTGTGTCTTTTTCAGTTTGGTCTCCTCAGGGTATATGCCTAGGAGTGGGATTGCTGGGTCATATGGTGGTTTTATTCCAAGTTTTTAAAGGAATCTCCATACCGTCCTCCATAGTGGCTGTATCAATTTACATTCCCACCAATAGTGCAAGAGCATTTCCTTTTCTCCACAACCTCTCCAGCATTTATTGTTTGTAGACTTTTTGATGATGGCCATTCTGACTGGTGTGAGGAGATATCTCATTATAGTTTTGATTTGCATTTCTCTAATAATGAGTGATGTTGAGCATCTTTTCATGTGTTTGTTAGCCATTTGTATGTCTTCTTTGGAGAAGAGTCTGTTTAGGTCTTTTTCCCGCTTTTTGTTTGGGTTGTTTATTGTTTTGGTAAAGTTCCACCTTTTGGGAAGAGGTTCCCAAGGAAAGAGGTTGGGATTCAATAATTTTGGTGTCAGAGACAATTGCACATCCAGCTACCTTTTTCCTTTTGATGTCATAGAGGCGCTGCCATCAATATACCAAGTAAAGTCAGGGTTATTTAAAGGGGTTTAGGAAATGAGGGAGAAACAGGGCATCAGGTCTTCTTATGCCTCTTTGCAAGTATGGATGGGGAGGCTCAGAAGAATTAGGGATAAGGGTGGTGGGGCTGAGAGTAGGACAGCGTTCAAAGGAGAACTCGGGAGATTCAAGAAGAGTGACATGAATTAGTTGGATGAGTGAGAGAGATAGAAGGGTCATGGATTTGTGGGAAAGTAAGTCTCTAAAGTCATGTGGTGAAAAAATGACTGTGGGTGCTCCAAAAGTAAGCTTTTTATTTTCTTGAGTGAGGAGTGCAGCTGCTGCCAGAGTATGTAGGCAGGCTGGCCATCCTTGAATTGTGGATCTAGTTGCTTTGATAGATAAGTGACAGGGGTGAAGGAGGGCCCTGATTTTGTCCCAAAACTCCTAGGGCAATTTTCTCTCTCTCAGTAGTGTAGAGTATAAAGGGCCAAGAAAGGTCAGGAAGTACGAGAGCTGGGGCTGAGAGAATGGTTTGCTTAAGGGTCTTAAAGGCTGAATGGATATTTGATTTTAGCTCTAGGGATGCTGAAAGATCTCCTTGGGTGGCTTGATACAGGGGTTGTGCCGAGAGGGTGAAATTAGGAATCCAGAGGCGTAGATATCCAGCTAACCCCAAGAAGGACAGGATCTCTGTTTTGATGTTGGAGTGGTAGGGTGGATATAAGGGGCTTTCTGTCAGTAGTAGTATATATTTTGGTTGGTAATAAAAGGACTCTAAGATGGGTGACTCTAGGAAGAGAGAGCTGAACCTTGGTGGGAGACACTCAATAGCCTCAATCGGCTAGAAAATTGAGGAGTTGTATAGTGTGTTGTTGAGAGTGTGTAAGCAAAGGACTACAAAGGAGGAGCTCATCCACATATTGGAGGACAGTACTCAGAGTAAGGTCAGGAAAGGTTAGGTCTGATGCTAGAGTTTGGCCAAAGAAATGAGGGCTACCACGAAAATCTTGAGGGAGGACTGTCCCTGTCAAATGGTGGGAGCAATGATTGTCTGTATCAGTACAGATAAAGGCAAAGAGGTCTTGAGAGTTTGGGTGTAAAGGAATGGTAAAGAAGGCATCCTTGAGGTGTAGAACTGTGAAGTGGGCAGTGGAAGAAGGAATGAGAGAGAAAAGAGTATAGGGATTTGGAGCTATTGGGTGTAGGGGGATAAAAGCTCCATTGATAAGTCTCAGGTCCTGAACCAGTTGATAGGAGCCATTTGGCTTTTTGATGGGTAAGACAGGGGAGTTATAGGGAGAGTGGCTTGGGCACAAGAGGCCCTGAAGTAGTTTAGTGGTGATAGGCTTTTACCTTTAATGTTTTGGGGAGATTGAGTACTGTGGTTGATTGGGGGATTTAGAGGCCTTTTTGAGGCGGATGTGAACTGGAGCATGGTGAGAGGTGACAGATGGGTTGTCTGTATCCCAAACTATGGGGTTTATGGATGAGGAGGCAATGGGGTGGGGGAAAAGAAGTTGGGGTTGAGGAGCAGTAGCCAGGCTACAGATCAGAAGGTGGGTTTGTGATAGTAATAGAGGCTTTGAATTTTGAGAGAAGGTCTCTCCAAGAATAGGAGTGGGGCATTTGGGGAGTATGAGAAAAGAGTGGGAAAATGGGGTACCTTGAAGTGTGCAAAGTAGAGGCTTGGTTATTTGTAGTGTATTAAACCATCAACCCCCATAACAGAGACCTGAGAGACCTTGGTTTTTCCAGAGTAGGCAGGCATAGCAGTGGCCCCCGTGGGTGATAAGAAAAGAGATTGGCTTAACTGCCACTATGAGAGTTACCCTGGACTCCATAGAGGTGATGAGCATCAGGGCCTGGGGTCCTGGGGACCTTCAGTTTTCAGCAGCGAGTCTGAGGAGGCTGGGCAGAGCTGGGTCGGAGGACTCCTGCTCAGGACCAGGAAAGGATGTTCAGAACCCTAGAGGGAGATTTGGGCAGTTGGCCTTCCAATGTCGCTTTATGCCAGAGCTGGGACACAGACCTGGTGGGGGCCTCAGCTTTAGGCATAAGTGGGCCCAGTGACCTTCTTTGCTGCATTTGAAGCAGGGCCCAGGTGGCTTCCTGTCTTTGTTGATGGAAATGTGGAGCCATGTAGGAAAGTGGCTTTTAGCCAAAGATGGTATTTAGCTTGATCTCCTTGGTCCTTCTCTAGATTTGCCTGTTCTTCCTGGTTATTGAAAATCTTAAAGGCTAAATTTGAAAGGTCTCATTGAGGGGTTTGAAGGCCTTCTACCTTTCTTAGTTTCTTTCTGATATCTGGGGACTATTGGGAGATAAAATGGGTGTTAAGGACAATGGTGCCCTCTGTTGAAGTGGGGTCCAATCTTGTTTATTTTTGTAGGGCTTCTGTTACCCTGGCTAAAAATTGTGCCCAGTTTTCGCCTAGTTCTTGAATTATTAGCCAGAGCTTATCAAAGCTGTCGGTTTTATGTCCTGCCTTTTGAAGGTCCACAATGAGGCAAGCAGCCATACGATTATGGCCTGCTCTTCCAGGTCTCCCTCCCTGATAATCCCAGTTGGTGTCATCTCAGGGCACAGCCGTGGCCCCTATGGGCTTACTGTCATCAGTCCTGTGCATCTCATCAGCATGCACCTGCGAGGCTTGCCATACTCCTTCCTTCTCTTCTTAGGGAAGAGTGGAGGAGAATATGATGTAAATATCACGCCAGGTTAAGCTGTAAGACTGGATAAGGCACTTGAGTTCTTTTAGATAATTATCAGGGACTGAAGAGAAAGAGTCAAGCTGCTTTTCGATTTAAGATAGATGGGTGAGGGAGAATGGGACATGACCGGAACAATACCTCCTGCTCCAGCTGCTTCCCTTAAAGGAAGGAGCGGAGCAGGGAAAGGAGCGCAGTCCTGCTGCGAAGTTTCCTGTTCTAAAGTTGTTCCCAGGTATGCGGAGGGGCTCTAGGGAGGTTGGGGTAGAGCCTTGGGACCCTTGGGGTAAAGGGTGGGGCTGAAGTCTTAGGGCTGGGGTTGGCAGCAGCATCGACCTGCTCTAGAGGAGGGAGGGAGGAGGGGACAAAAGGTGGAGGTCGTGGAACTAGATCTGGAGCGGCCGCAAGGGGATTGGGAGCGATAGGGAAGGGTCGAAGGAAGAAGAAGGAAAGTCTGAACAGGGATCAGGAGATATTGTGTTAGGAAGATGTTGCCCAGAGTGGGCTGAGAGTATTTGAGAAGTAGATTCACAGAGCGAAGAGTGAAGAAAACCTGGACACGAGGGATCTCTGACCACTTGCCGTTCTGACGGCAGAAGTTATTGAGCTCCTGCAGAGTTTTAGAAATCCAGAGTTCTGTTTTCTGGCCATTGAGACCTATTATCAAGTCTGTATTGTGGCCTGACAGTGTTAGATTAGTAAATAAGTCTTTTTCATCTAATCTCCCCCTTGGAAGCCCGAGGCTCTTAGGTTTTGGAGAAGGCATCCTAGAGGAGTAGATTTTGAGGGCAGGGACTGAGAATTTCCCATTGCAGCCGGATACGGAGGTTAGACAAGTGCGAGGGAAAGCGAGGAGAAAGGTCCGAGAGAAAAGGTGTCTCCATTCTCAGGACTCTTGAGAGTCCCTTGGACTGCAAGGAGATCCAAACAGTCAATCCTAAAAGAAGTAAGTCCTGAAAATTCATTGGAAGGACTGATGCTGAAGCTGAAACTCCAATACTTTGGCCATCCTGTTGCTGTGGAAGATTGAAGGCAGGAGAAGGGGATGACAGAAGATGAGATGGTTGGATGGAATCACTGACTCAATGGACAAGAGTTTGCACAAGCTCTGGGAGATGATGAAGGACAGGGAAGCCTGGTGCTCCAGTCCATGGGGTCCCAAAGAGTCGGACACGACTGAGCGACTGAACAACAGGACATTTGAAGTAGAAGTTCCAGTAAGCCCAGGTGGTGCACCGTGTCTCCACAAGGCGGTGGCGGCACTTTCTCTTGCCTGCCTCTGGTTCCTCAGACAACCAGAGCCTTAGGGAAAATGGGCTTCCTGGGCTGTGAACTGGAGTGGAATGTGCCAGAGCAAAATACCTGCAGCCTTGCGTCTCACTGCTTCTTCCCACTAAAGCTTCACACGTGACCCCCAGACTAATCCCAACTGAGGCCACAGAACCCAGCTGAAGGTACTTAGGTGCTAGGAGGCTACACTCTCAGGAAGGAGGCTTGGACTGGGGACCTCAGCACCAGGAGATGTGCAGGCTAGGTGACTATCGCCTCCACAATCCTCCAGGCTTTGATCCCACTCGGACTCTGGTCCCAGCCAAGACAAGCAGACAGTGATTTTCAAGGGGCTCAAAAAAAAAAAAAAAAAGAAAAGAAATGAAAACAAAACTTAAAAGGGACTCAATGAAGGGCACCCTATCAGGCTGTCTGGACCCCATCCCAGTCCAGCTTGGGACTCAAGCCGACTCAGGCTCCCGGGGTGCCATAGAAGCCCACATGCGGGAGGTTGGAAGGAATAAAGTTGGACTGATTTTCTCTCCTTTGCTTTGACTTCATTCTGATGCTGTGTAGGAGTAGAGTCAACCCGCCCCCCTGTGCTTGTCAGTGTACAGTCAGCTGATTCAAGTATGACGTATCCACGGGTATATCTAATCTTTTTTGGGTTCTCTTCCCATAGAATTTATTGCAGAAGGTCAAGAAATGTGCTGAGCATCTGGTCCTTGTGGGTTATCTATCTCACATACAGTGTTCTGTGTATATGAGGAAGGAAGGAAGAAAATAGTCTGTGTGTAGTATTTCTTAGAGATGCACATTTCTGTTTACAGGTGAGAGATAGAGATTTCTGCGTGTATGTGGAAGGGAGGAAGGAAGGAAGGAAGCTGATAATTCTTGTGGATTACTATTACAGATACAGATTTCTGTGTATCTATTAGTCCCAACCTCCTAATTCAACCCAAGCCCTTCACTTTTTTCTTGAACTCTTGGTCTGAATTTGAATTCTCAGCCTGTCTTCAGGTTGTAAACTCTTTCTTTTGTTTAACTTTTTTGATTTTGCCTGGAAGGGACATTTTGTGTTATTGCCTTCCTTTGGCTGAGTTCCTTTAGGGTATGGTCCTTCTAGATCTATCCCTGTGGCTACCAGTGACATAGTTTCCTTACTTCAGTTTTGGTTTCTATGGCTAATAAGTCCATCGTTTATATGTAGCACATCTTGTTTAAGCTTAGTCTGTCGATAGAGATGTTGCTGTCTCTCCGTGTGGGCTACTGTGCGTAGTGCTGCAGTGCTAGTCCGGGCGCATGTGCCTCTTTGAATGATGGATTTCTTGGGATCTAGTCCCAGACGTGGGAATGTCAGATCCGAGACCTCGCCTCTCTTGATAGTATATTTTTAGGCATTCAGAGACTGTCCGTTATACTAGATGTTGTCAGTGTGCCTTCCCACCTACTGTGTAGGGGCGTTCCCTTTCCTCATGCTCTCCTGCCCCTAGTGTTTGTAGCCTCCTGAGGATGCTCTCATGGGACCTGATTTCTTGTTTTCATTTTGATTGGCATTCCTGCAGTAATTAGGGATGCTGAGCATCTTGTCCTGTGGTGGAGATTTGGGTCTTTGTTTTTTTCCGTGAATGGTGTGAGGAAAATTTACCTGTGGCAGCTGGCTTCCTGAAAGCCGGTTGTGTTTGGAATTTATTTCTGCAATTCCTGCCCCAGGGCGTGTCCTGAGGACAGCTGAGAAATAGAGGTGCCAGTAAGCGCTGGCAGCAGCAGCAGCAGCAGTAAGCGCTGGAGGTGCAATTGTAGTTACAGAATGTGTCCACAGGATGGCAGCACTTTCCCCGGGCCACCTCTGGTTCCTTAGGCAACCGGAGTCAGGGCAACTTGGCTTCCTGGGCTGTGAATTGGAGTGGAATGTGCCTGAGCAACAAATTAAGGGATTGTGTCTCACTTCTTCCCCCTAAAACTTCACCCCTTCCCTCCAGATTCATTCCAACTGGCGCCACAGCACCCTGCTGAGGGGCCTAGGGGGCTGCACTCTCAAAAAGGAAGCTTGAGTTGGGAACCCCAGCACCAGAGGTCCTGGGGGCTAGGTAACATTTCCAAGATGCTGGAAGATAGAAGTCTGGGTCCCCATTATTTGGGAGCACTAGGGACTCTGGTCTCAGTCAGGAAAACCAGAGACAAGAGGTTTAAGAGGGGTCTCAATTAAGGGCTCATTGCTTGGCTGTCTCGACTCCACTCCAATCCAGCGATGGGACCCAAGCCTACTCAGGCTCCAGGGATGGAATAGCAGTGCAGATCAGGAAGGTGGAGTGAATAAACAAAGCGATGCTTTTATTTTCTTTAATTTCATGCCTATGCTATGTTGGAGTATATTAATTTTGTGGTTTCCTGTTTTCTGTTTGCCTGATTCATTTATGACATATAAGTTCAGTTCAGTCGCTCAGTCATGTCCGACTCTTTGTGACCCCATGAATTGCAGCACGCCAGGACTCCCTGTCCATCACCATATCCCGGAGTTCACTCAGACTCAGGTCCATAGAGTCCATGATGCCATCCAGCCATCTCATCCTCGGTCGTCCCCTTCTCCTCCTGCCACCAATCCCTCCCAGCATCAGAGTCTTTTCCAATGAGTCAACTCTTCGCATTGAGACCAAAGTACTGGAGCTTCAGCTTTAGCATTATCCCTTCCAAAGAAATCCCAGGGTTGATCTCCTTCAGAATGGACTGGTTGGATCTCCTTGCAGTCCAAGGGACTCTCAAGAGTCTTCTCCAACACCACAGTTCAAAAGCATCAATTCTTTGGCACTCAACCTTCTTCACAGTCCAACTCTCACATCCATACATGACCACAGGAAAAGCCATAGCCTTGACTAGACGGACCTTAGTCGGCAAAGTAATGTCTCTGCTTTTGAATATACTATCTATGTTGGTCATAACTTTTCTTCCAAGGAGTAAACGTCTTTTAATTTCATGGCTGCAGTCACCATCTGCAGTGATTTTGGAGCCCAAAAAGATAAAGTCTGACACTGTTTCTATTGTTTCCCCATCTATTTCCCATGAAGTGATGGGACCGGATGCCATGATCTTTGTTTTCTGAACGTTGAGCTTTAAGCCAACGTTTTCGCTCTCCTCTTTCACTTTCATCAAGAGGCTTTTTAGTTCCTCTTCAATTTCTGCCATAAGCGTGGTATCATCTGCATATCTGAGGTTATTGATATTTCTCCTGGCAATCTTGATTCCAGCTTGTGTTTCCTCCAGTCCAGCGTTTCTCATGATGTACTCTACATATAAGTTAAATAAGCAGGGTGACAATATATAGCCTTGACGTACTCCTTTTCCTATTTGGAACCAGTCTGTTGTTCCATGTCCAGTTTGCACTGTTGCTTCCTGACCTGCATACAGATTTCTCAAGAGGCAGGTCAGGTGGTCTGGTATTCCCACCTCTTTCAGAATTTTCCATAGTTTATTGTGATCCACACAGTCAAAGGCTTTGGCATAGTCAATAAAGCAGAAATAGATGTTTTTCTGGAACGCTCTTGCTTTTTCCATGATCCAGCGGATGTTGGCAATTTGATCTCTGGTTCCTCTGCTTTTTCTAAAACCAGCTTGAACATCAGGGAGTTCACGGTTCACGTATTGCTGAAGCCTGGCTTGGAGAATTTTGAGCATTACTTTAGTAGCGTGTGAGATGAGTGCAATTGTGCGGTAGTTTGAGCATTCTTTGGCACTGCCTTTCTTAGGAATTGCAACGAAAACTGACCTTTTCCAGTCCTGTGGCCACCGCTGAGTTTTCCAAATTTGCTGGCATATTGAGTGCAGCACTTTCACATACATACAGCATATCTGTATTCTTTTCCCATAGAAGTTTTTTGCTGAAGGTCAGCATAGTTCCCTGTGCTGGTCATCAAGTCCTGGTGGAGTATCTAGTATAGACACAAATTTCTGTGTATGTATTATGCCCAACATTCTAATTAATTTCTTGGCCTTTCCTTTTTTAATTTTTTAAAATTCCTGTGTTTGAATTCTCAGAGTCAATTTTTGTGTTGTAATTTAGTTCCTTTTTATCACTTTAAATTTTGCCTAGAAGGGACATTATATGCTCTTGTCTTCCTCTGTCTGGCTGATTTCAGTTAGTATGTGATTCTCCAGCATCCATTACTACTGCTACAAGTGGAATAATTTCATGATTTCATTGCCAGTTTTTCACGGCTGAATAACCGCCCATTGTCTATAAGTACCAGGCCCTTTTTAAGCTTAATCTATCAGTGGACATTTTGCTGGGTCTTTGTCTTGGCTCTTGTAAGTAGTGTTGAAGTGAATGTTGGGGTGATGTGAATTTTGAATAATGCGTTTCCAGGATATAGGCCGAGATATGGGGATGTCAGATCCTAGGGTTAGCTCTCTTAATTTTTTTTTTCCTGCTCTGCAGAGGCTGTCAGTTCTAGTGGCTGTTGCCAGTGATCGTTCCGCCAACCATATGAGGATTTCCTGTTCCTCTCTGCTCTCTCCCACATATATCATTTGTAGACTTGTGAGAATGGCCATTCTGACTGGTGGAATTTGATTTCTTGTTGTTTTGATTAGCATTCTTGCTGCAATAATTAGGGATGCTGAGCATCTTGTCTTGTGGTGGTTAGTGTATTTTTTTTTCTTTTTCTTTTAGTTAGGCATGTGTGGAAAATTTATGTTTCTATTGGCATCTTGCAAGTTGGGCATGTTTGCAATTTATTTCTCTAATATTTACCTCAGGACCTTTGTTGAGGCAAGCTGCCAGTGACAGCATCCCCACCCCCTTGTGAATTGGAGGACTTTGGTCAAGTTGTAGTTACAGAAAATGTCCACAAGGTGGCAGCACTTTTGATGCTTACTCTGGTTCCTGGGGCAAACAGCGCATTAGGGAAAGTCGGCTTCCAGGGTTGTGAAATAGGGTGGAATGTACCTGAGTGAACATTTAAGGGCTTGTGTCGCACTACTTATTTCCCCTAAAGCATCACACACACACACACACACACACACACACACACACACACACACACACACACACACACATCGCTTCCACACTAATCCCAGCCGGAACCACAGCACCTTGCTGGCTCTGCTTCAGTGCCTAGGAGTCTGCACTCTCAGAAAGAAGGCTTGCGCTGGGAACTCCAGCATCAGGAGACGGGGAGGTTAGGTGACTATTGCCCTCAAGGTCTCCGAGGACTTTGATCCCACGCGGGTCTCTGGTCCCAACCAGAGCACAGCGGACTATATAGGCTTAAAAAGGGCTCAACGAACACCCTGCCAGGCTGTCTCAAAAACATAACAGTCTAGCCTGGAGACCCAAGCCTGCACAGGCTCCAGGATGGATCACGCCCAAAGTCAGGGAGATGGGAGGGAATAAAGCAGGCACTGCTTTTCTTTTCCTTTAACGTCATGCCGATGCTGTGTTGGAGGACAGCAGATTCGCAGTGTTGCACTTGTCCTCAGTGAACAGCCGCCCGATTCAGGCATAACATACTCACGGTGTATCTCTATTGCATTTTTGAACTTTTTACCATTGAAGGTCGACAAGAGTGCCAAGCATCGGGTCCTTGTGAATTATACATCTCAGATACACTTTTCTGTGTACATAAAGAAAGGAATTTAGGAGATAATTTTTGTGGATTATCTCTTAGAGATACAGATTGCTGTCTTTAGAGATACAGATTGCTGTCTATATATGGAAGATAGAAAGGATGGAAGGGGACAAACTGTAGATTATATATTACAATACAGATTTCTTGTGTATGTAGGCATGGACATCCTGATTCATTCCCAGGCCATCACTTATGTTTCTCTGGAACCCTTCCTTTGACTTTGAATCCTCAGAGTCTCATTCTGGGTTGTAAGTCTGTTGCCTCGTATGTCTTCTTTTATTTTGCCTGGAAGGTACCTCACATACCATGGTCTTCCTCTGCCTGACAGACTTCCCTTAGTGTGTGATCCTTCAAGGACCATCCCTGTGGCTACTACTGTCATAATTACCTAATTTCAGTGATGCTTTTTTATGAGTGAAAAATAGTCTTCTGTATATATGTACCAGACCTTGTTTCAGCTTTAATCCCTCAGTGGAGATTTTGCTGGTAGTGTGTCTCAGCTATCAGAAGCAGTGCTGAAGCTTTGCTGGGGTGTCCAAGCCTTTTGATCAATGGTTTTCTCAGGATATAGGCCAAGGTGTGGGAATGTCAGACCCTAGTTTTAATCTGAGACTCTTTTTTCAGGCATTCAGAAACCATCCATTATACTGACTGTTGCCGATGTATACTCCCAGAGACAGCTTAGGGGGATTCTTTTTCCTCCGGGCTCTCTCCCACGTTTATTGGTTGTAGATTGGTTATGATGACCACTGTGACTGGCGGGATTGATTTTCCATTGTCGTTTTGAATGGCATTCCTCCAGCAATTAGGGATCCTTAGTGTCTTGTCCTGTTGTGGAGGTTTGAATTTGTTTTGGCTTTTTTTTTTTTTTTCTTTTTTCCCTAAAAGTTGTCAGGAGAATTTGCTTTTAACAGTTGGGTTATTGAAAGTCAGCTGTGTTTGGAATTTCTCCATTATCCGCCCCAGGACATTTCCTGAGGTGGGTAATGTTAATTTCTGTCATCAACAGAAATCCAGCCCTCGTGATTTGAGTTGCCAGTGAATACTGGAGAAAATGTAGTTACAGAAAATGTCTACAGGGCAGCAGCATTATTCAGGCCTACCTTTGGTACCTGGGGTAACCAAAACCTTAGGGAAAGTTTGCTTCTTGGGAATGAAATAGGGATGAGTGTTCATGAGCTAACCTGAAAGGGCTTGAGTCTCAGTAATCTTTCCCCCTAAAGCATCACACAAACAGCCTGCCCTGGCTAATCTTTCCAGGACCACAGTATGCTGCTGATGGCGCTTAGGTGCTAGTGCTAGGAGGCTGCACTCTTAGGAACGAGGCTTGAGCTGGGATCCCCAACATTAAGAGAGGTCGAAGCTAGCTGAAAGGTGCTTTCAAATCACTTGAGGCCTCGATGCCATGAGGGACTCTGGTCCCAGCCAGAATGTAGGAGACAGTAGACCTTTAAAAGGGTCAACCAAGAGCACCCTGCCGGGTTGTGTCAATCACCTCCAGTTTAGCAGTGGGACCCAAGCCTGTCCAGGCTCCAGGGATGTGATAGCATCCCAAGACAGGGAGGTCAGAGATAAGAGAGTAGGCACTGCTTTTCTTTCCTTTTCTTACCATCTTGTTGATGCTGCAGTGCAGTACACTGAATTTGAAATCTTGTGGTTATTGTCAGCGTACAGCCTCCTGAAGCAGGCATAAGTGTTTATGGCATGGTGTATTTCTCTCTCTTTCTTTCTTTTTTTTTTTTTGGCCATAGAAGGATAAGAAGAGTGCTGAACATCAGGTCCTTCTGAATTATCTATCTCAGTTATACTTTTCTGTGTATACATAGAAAAACTTCAAATGAGTCAGTTCTTCTAATCAGGTAGCTAAAGTATTGGAGTTTCAGCTTCAACATCAGTCCTTCCAGTGAATATTCAGGATTGATTTCCTTTAGGATGGACTGGTTGGATCTCCCCGCAGTCCAAGGAACTCTCAAGAGTCTTCTCCAACACCACAGTTCAAAAGCATCAATTCTTCAGCACTCAGCTTTCTTTATAGTCCAACTCTCACATCCATACATGACTGCTGGAAAAACCATAGCCTTGACTAAATGGAACTTTGTTGGTGAAGTAATGTCTCTGCTTTTTAATATGCTGTCTAGGTTGGTCATAACTTTTCTTCCAAGGAGTAAGCGTCTTTTAATTTCATGGCTGCAGTCACCATCTGCAGTGATTTTGGAGCCCCCCAAAATAAAGTCAGCCACTGTTTCCACTGTTTCCCCATCTATTTCCCATGAAGTGATGGGACCGGATGCCATGATCTTCGTTTCCTGAATGTTGAGTTTTAAGCCAACTTTTTTCACTCTCCTCTTTCACTCTCATGAAGAGGCTCTTTAGTTCCTCTTCACTTTTTGCCATAAGGGTGGTGTCATCTGCATATCTGAGCTTATTGATATTTCTCCCGGCAATCTTGATTCCAGCTTGTGTTTCTTCCAGTCCAGCGTTTCTCATGATGTACTCTGCATAGAAGTTAAATAAGCAGGGTGACAATATACAGCCTTGACATACTCCTTTTCCTATTTGGAACCAGTCTGTTGTCCCATGTCCAGTTCTAACTGTTGCTTCCTGACCTGCATACAGGTTTCTCAAGAGGCAGGTCGGGTGGTCTGGCTTTCCCATCTCTTTTCAAATTTTCCACAGAATTTTTCAAATGGACTATGTTATAGGTCTTATACAAATCAGTGTTACATCTCTATTTTATTTAGAAGACAGCAGGACAATCCATCTTCGAGGTGTGAGGGCACGTTGATCCAAAGATGTGAAGAGAAGAGCGCCCCAGTGCACGGGAAAGAGAGAGAGAGCTAGCTTTGGCTCCTCTTTTTATACGTTTTTCTCTCCCTGAGCCTGTCCTGTGTAAACTGGGTCAGCCAGGAGTGTTGTTTGTTTTACCTGAGGTCCTCACTCCGGTCCTTGGACCTTCCTCTGTTCTATTTTCACGGGCTTTTCCCTTCCTTATCTTTTAGCCACCACCCTTTTGGACTCCTTTTCCCTATTCTACTTACCTAACCGATGGAAGGGGAGAAAAGAATATTCCTTGTGGATAATCTATTACAGATTCACATTTGTTGTCTATGAGGCCATTCACATATTTTATCCCCCTGGAATCCTTTGTTTATCTTTGAATTCTCTGAGTCTCTTTTTGGATTGTAAAATTTTGGCCTTGTATGTCTAATTTTATTCTGCTGGGAAGGTACATCCTATACCATAGTCTTCCTCTGCCTGACTGACTTCCCTTTGCCTATGATCCTTCAAGGTCCATCCCTGCGGCTAACAGTGTCTTAATTCCCTAATTTCAGTAGCTGTTTTTAAAGAGTGAGAAATAGTCCACTGTATATATGTACCACGTCTAGTTCCAGCTTGAACCTCTCGTTGGAGATTTTTCTGGTTGTGCGTCTTTGCTATTGGAAGTGTAACCCAGAAGGGTTAATTTTCTGTTTGCACTACATCTGCTTCTGTGACTTTAACCCGTTTTGTTACTGTAAGCAAACAAAATGGCCTGCAACCTGAGCCGCCCTCCTGTGAAGGACTGGAGGAAATGAAACTAATACATTCCCCTGCCTGAGGCTTGCCATTCTGCGAGACATTTGCAAAGACTGAATAGTCTTCTTTCTTTATTACCTCACCTCCCTGCCATCTCTGTTGCTTTAAAGGACCTGGCAACCAGGCCCTGACAAGATGGTTATTTTGGGGCACTAGCCTGCCTTCTTAGTCAGCTGGCTCCCTAATTAAAGTCTCTTCTTGCCTCAACACCTCATCTCTCAAGGAATTCATTGGTCTGTGGTGCAGTTATGAGAGTAAGCTTGGACTCAGTAAAAATTTGGCTTAGCCTGCCAGAAGCCTTGTTACTTGTGGCTAGCTGGCCCCGATCAGGGAATATTGGGGCAAGACCCTGGAAGCTGCTGGGACCATTTGTTGTCCTGATGTTCTTTCCTTCAAGATTCCCTGAAGAAGTGCCACCTGTCCCCAGTGCTAGGCAGTTGAGACAGGAATAGACCGACTTCTAGAGTCAGACTCGGCTTGTAAGGTAAGCCTACCCAGTTCGATAGACAGTCCATCTGTTTAGTGTATCCTTCTGCGTTAAGAGCCTATGGGCTCGATTCCAGAGGGTAAGCTGTGCTGGTGTGCACACCATGAACATTGTTTCCTCCTCAATCTGGGTTCTTCTCTTTACAGGACAAGCCAATTTGGCTGGGTACCCATTTACAGAGGAGAGGTGTTGTTGGACTCCACCCTGAACTGATTCACTGGGAATGAGTTCTCATGGAGCAAGCCCACCTTCAGTTCAGTTCAGTTCAGTTCAGTTGCTCAGTCACTCAGTGGGGTCTGACTCTTTGTGACCCCATGGACTGCAGCACACCAGGTTTCCCTGTCCATCACCAACTCCTGGAGCTTGGTCAAATCCCTGTCCATCTAGTCGGTGGTACCATCCAACCGTCTCATCCTCTGTCGTCCCCTTCTCCTCCTGCCTTCAATCCCTCCCAGCATCAGAGTCTTTTCCAACGAGTCCACTCTTAGCATCAGGTGGCCTAAGTATTGGAGATTCAGCTTCAGCTTCCGATGACTATTCAGGACTCCTTACCTTTAGGATTGACTGGTTTGATCTCCTTGGTTTGATCTCAAGGAAATCTCAAGAATCTTTTCTAACACCACACACAGTTCAAAAGCATCAATTTTTGGCACTCAGCTTTCTTTATAGTCCAACTTTTACATCCATACATGACTGGTGGAAAAACCATAGCTTTGACTACACGGACCTTTTTTGGCAAAGTAAGTTCTCTGCTTTTTAATATGCTGTCTAGGTTGGTCATAACTTTTCTTCCAAGAAGCAAGCATCTTTAATTTCATGGCTGCAGTCACCATCTGCAATGATTTTGGAGCCCAAGAAAATAAAGTCTCTCACTGTTTCCATTGTTTCCCCATGTATTTGCTATGAGGTGATGGGACTGGATGCCATGATATTAGTGTTCTGAATGTTGAGTTTTAAGCCAACATTTTCACTCTCCTCTTTCACTTTCATCAAGAGACTCTTTAGTTCCGGTTTGCTTTCTGCCATAAGGATGATGTCATCTGCATATTTGAGGTTATAGATATTTCTCCCAGCAATCTTGATTCCAGCTTGTGCTTCATCCAGTCTGATATTTCGCATGATGTACTCTGCATATGTTAAATAAGCAGGGTGACAATATACAGCCTTGACGTACTCCTTTCCCAATTTGGAACCAGTCTGTTTTTCCATGTCCAGTTCTAACTGTTGCTTCTTGACCTGCATGCAGGTTTCTCAGGAGGCAGATAATGTGGCATTTCAGACTCTTGTTGACTATGAGGGCAACTCCATTTTTTCTAAGTGATTCTTGCCTAGAGTAGTAGACATAATCATCTTCTGAATTAAATTCACCCATTCTGGTCCATTTTAGTTCACTGATTCCTAAAATGACAATTTTCACTCTTGCCATCTCCTGTTTGACCACTTCTAGTTGTTGACTAAAAAAGATGTACAACTTGAGAGTTGTGAGTTAAGTTTTATTTGGGGCAAAATGAGGACTGCAGACCAGGAGGCAGTATCTCAGATAGCTTTGAGAGCTCCAAAGCAGCAGTGGGGGAAGGTCAATATATAAGGCTTTGGTGAAGGGGAGGTTCAATACTCTGAAGCATTCATTTTACAAAAACTATTTTGTTAGTGATGAGGATGTGATGTTGGGATTTAGTGCTTCTCTAGATGAGAAGATGCAAGGATGGAGATCATAAAATCTGTTCCTAAAAACATCCAGCTATCTAAAGACCTGCCCCACCAGATTCCCTGGAGCACAGAGGGCCTCACTCCACCCTGAACACCCTCTTGGGTTGTTGAAGGGAAACAGCTCCAGCAGCATGGGGGCTCAGTCTCCTTAGAGGCAGACAGCAAACGCCGTTGCTGTTCACTTGTTGGCAGTGCTCTTGGTAAGCGCCGGTTTGTAGCTGACACAGTTTACCTTGATTCATGGATCTAACATTCCAGGTCCTTATGCAATATTGTTCTTTACAGCATCATCAGACCATTCAATCACTCAGTCGTGTCCGACTCTTTGCAACTCCGTGAATCACAGCACGCCAGGCCTCCCTGACCATCACCAACTCCCGGAGTTTACCCAAACTCACATCCATCAAGTTGGTGATGCCATCCAGCATCTCATCCTCTGTCGTCCCCTTCTCCTCTTGCCCCCAATCCATACCTTACTTCTAACACCAGACAGATGCAACGACACCAAATGGCCAATACTCAAATCAAACTGATTGTACTCTTTGTAGACGAAGATGGAGAATCAGCACACAGTCAGGAAAAACAAGACCTGGAGTTGACTGTGACTCAAATCATCATCTTCTCATATCAAAATTCAGGCTTAAACTAAAGAAAGTGGAGAAACCCACTAGGCCATCCATGTCTGACTTAAATCAAATCCCCTATGAATATGCAGTGGAGGTACCAACTAGATTCAAAGGATGAGATCTAGTTAACAGTGTGCCTGAAGGACTATGGCTGGAGGTCCACAACATTGTACGGGAGGCAGCAATCAAAACCATCCCAAAGAAAAAGAAAAGCAAGAAGGCAAAGTATTTATTTGAGGAGGACTTAACAAATAGCTAAAGATGGAAGAAAAATGAAAAGCAAGGATGAAAGGGAAAGGCATATCCACCTAAACGCAGATTTCCAAAGAACAGCACAGAGAGACAAGAAGGCCTTCTTCAAAGAACAATGAATAAAACTAGAAGAAAAGAGCAGAAGTGGAAAGACCAGAGATCTCTTCAGGAAAATTGGAGATTTCAAAGGAACATTTTGCCCAAAGATGGGCACAATAAAGGACATAAATGGTAGAGACTTAGTAGACGCAGAAAAGATTAAGAATATATGGAAAGAATACACAGAAGAATGGCATAAAAAAGATCCGAATGAACTGCATGGTGTGGTCAGCCACACAGAGCCAGACGTTCTGGAGAGTGAAGCCAAGTGGGCCTTAGGAAGCCCATGCTGCTAATAAACCTAGTGGATGTGATGGAATTCCAGTAGAACTATTAAAAACCCTAAAGAAGGATGCCATCAACGTGTTGCACTCACTATGTCAGCAAATCGGAAGATCCAGCAATGGCCACAGGACTGGAAAAGATCAATCCTCATCCCAGTTGCCAAGAAGGGTAATACTAAAGAACGTGCTAACCATCGGACAGTTGCACTCATCTCTCATGCTAGTATGATCATGCTTAAAATGTTGCATGCTAGGCTTCAGAATTATGTGAACCAAGAACTTCCAGATGTCCAAGCTGGATTTAGGAAAGGAAGAGGAACCAGAGATCAAATTGCCAACATTCACTGGATTATAGAGAAAACTAGGGAATTCCAGAAAAACATTTACCTCTGTTTCATCAACTATATCAAAGCCTTTGACTGTGTGGACCATAATAAACTGTGGAAATCTCTTAAAGAGATGGGAATACCAGACCATCTTAACTGTCTCCTGAGAAACTTATATGTAGATCCAGAAGCAACAGTTAGAACCCTGTATGGAACAACTGATTGGTTCAAGATTGAGAAAGGAGTACAAGAGGGCTGTGTGCTGTCACCCTGTTGGTTTAATCTATACTCTGAGCACATCATGAAAAATGTCAGGGTGGATGAGTTACAAGCTAGAATCAAGATAGATGGGAGAAACATCAACAACCTCAGATATGCAGATGACACCACTCTAATGACAGAAAGTGAAGAGAAACTAAAGAACCTCTTGATGAGGGTGAAGGAGGAGAGTGAAAGAGCTGGCTTAAAACTAATTATTAAGAAAAACTAAGATCATGGCAAAAACAACACACAGTGGTGGATGTGACTGGTGATGCAAGCAAAGTCCTATCTACAAAGAACAATATTGCGTAGGAACTTGGAATGTTAGGTCCATGAATCAAGATAAACTGGAAGTGGTCAAACAGGAGAAGGCAAAAGTGAACATCGACATTATAGGAATCAGTGAACTCAAATGGACTGGAATGAGTGAATTTAATTCAGATGACCATTATATCTACCTCTGTGGGCAAGAATCCCTTAGAAGAAATGGAGTAGTTCTCATAATCAACAAGAGTTCCAAATGCAGTACCTGGGTGCAATCTCAAGAATGACAGGATGATTTCTGTTCATTTCCAACGCAAACCATTTAATATCACAGTAATCCAAGTCTATGCCCCAACCACTAATGCTGAAGAAGCTGAACTTGAACAGTTCTATGATGACCTACAAGACCTTCTAGAACTAACACCATAAAACAATGCCATTTTCATCATAAGGGCCTGGAATGCCAAAGTAGGAAGTGAAGATACTTGGAGTAATAGGCAAGTTTGGCCTTGGAGTACAAAATGAAGCAGGGCAAAGGCTTACAGAGCTTTGCCAAGAGAATACAATGGTCATAGCAAACACCCTCTTCCAACAACACAAGAGACGATTCTACACATGGACATCACCAGATGGTCAACACTGAAATCAGATGGATTATATTATTTGCAGCCAAAGACGGAGGTATTCTATACAGAGAGCAAAAGCAAGACTGGGAGCTGACTGTGGCTCAGTTCATGAACTCCTTATTGCCAAATTCAGACTTAAATTCCTTATTTCCAAATTCAGGCATAAATTAAAGAGAGGAGGGAAAGCCACTAGACCATTCAGGTATGACCTAAATCAAATCCCTAATGATTATATGGTGGAAGTGACAAACAGATCCAAGGGACTAGATCTGATAGAGTGCCTGGAGAAATATGGATGGAAGTTTGTGACATTGTACAGGAGGCAGTGATCAAGACCATCACCAAGAAAAAGAAATGCAAAAAGGCAAAATGATTGTCTGAGAGGGGCTTACAAACAGCTAAGAAAAGAAGAGAAGCAAAAGGCAAAGGAGAAAAGGAAAGTAGAGACTTTCTTGCAATGCAAAAAATTGAAGAAAACAAAAGAATGGGAAAGGAAATTCTCAAGAAAATTAGAGATACCAAGGGAGCATTTCATGCAAAGATGGGCACAATAAAGGACAGAAATGTTATGGGCCTAACAGAAGGAGAAGATATTAAGAAGAGGTGGCAAGAATACACAGAAGAACTATACAAAAAATTCCTAATGACCCAGATAACCACGATGATGTGATCACTCACCTAGAGTCAGACACCCCGGAGTCTGAAGTTAAGTGGGCCTTAAGAAGCATCACCATGAACAAAGCTAGTGGAGGTGATGAAATTCCAGCTGAGCTATTTCAAGTCCTGAAGATGATGCGCTGAGTGCTACGCTGGTAAAGTAATGCTCAAAATTCTCCAAGCCAGGCTTCAGCAATATGTGAACCGTGAACTTTCAGATGTTCAAGCTGGTTTTAGAAAAGGCAGAGGAACCAGAGAGCAAATTGCCAACATCTGCTGGATCATCGAAAAAGCAAGAGAGTTCCAGAAAAACATCTATTTCAGCTTTATTGATTATGCCAAAGCCTTTGACTGTGTGGATCACAATAAACTGTGGAAAATTCTGAGAGAGATGGAAATACCAGACCACCTGACCTGCCTCTTGAGAAACCTGTATGCAGGTCAGGAAGCAACAGTTAGAACTGGATGGAACATCAGACTGATTCCAAATAGGAAAAGGAGGGCGTCAAGGCTGTATATTGTCACCCTGCTTATTTAACTTCTATGCAGAGTACATCATGAGAAATGCTGGACTGGAAGAAACACAAGCTGGAATCAAGATTGCCAGGAGAAATATCAGTAACCTCAGATATGCAGATGACACCACCCTTATGGCAGAAAGTGAAGAGGAGCTAAAAAGCCTCTTGATGAAAGTAAAAGAGGAGAGCAAAAAAGTTGGCTTAAAGCTCAACATTCCAAAAACGAAGATCATGGCATCTGTGGGAAATAGATGGGGAAACAGTGAAAACAGTGTCAGACTTTATGTTTTTGGGCTCCAAAATCACTGCAGATGGTGACTGCAGCCATGAAATTAAAAGACGCTTACTCCTTGGAAGAAAAGTTATGACCAACCTAGACAGCATATTCAAAAGCAGAGACATTACTTTGCCCACTAAGGTCCGTCTAGTCAAGGCTATGGTTTTTCCTGTGGTCATGTATGGATGTGAGAGTTGGACTGTGAAGAAGGCTGAGCACCGAAGAATTGATGGTTTTGAACTATGGTGTTGGAGAAGACTCTTGAGAGTCCCTTGGACTGCAAGGAGATCCAACCAGTCCATTCTGAAGGAGATCAGCCCTGGGATTTCTTTGGAAGGAATGATGCTGAAGCTGAAACTCCAGTACTTTGGCCACCTCATGAGAAGAGTTAACTCATTGGAAAAGACTTTGATGCTGGGAGGGATTGGGGGCAGGAGGAGAAGGGGACAACAGAGGATGAGATGGCTGGATGGCATCACGGACTCGATGGACGTGAGTCTGAGTGAACTCTGGGAGTTGGTAATGGACAGGGAGGCCTGGAGTGCTGCAATTCATGAGGTCGCAAAGAGTCAGACATGACTGAGCGACTGAACTGAACTGAACTGAAAGATGATGCTGTGAAAGTGCTGCACTCCGTATGCCAGCAAATGTGGAAAACTCAGCAGTGGCCACAGGACTGGAAAATGTCAGTTTTCATTTCAATCCCAAGGAAAGGCAATGCCAAAGAATGTTCAAACTATCACACAGTTACACTCCTCTCACACTGTAGCAAAGTAATACTCAAAATCCTTCAAGCAAGGCATCAACAGTACATGAATCAAGAACTTCCAGATGTTCAAGCTGGATTGAAAAAAGGCAGAGGAACCCGAGATCAAATTGCCAACATCTGCTAGATCATAAAAAAAGCAAGAGAGTTCCAGAAAAACATCTGCTTTATTGACTACACCAAAACCTTTGACTGAGGGAATCACAACAAACTGTGGAAAATTCTTAAAGAGATGGGAATACCATACCACCTTACCTGGCTCCAGAGAAACCTGTATGCAGATCAAGAAGCAACAGTTACAGACGTGGAACAATAGACTGGTTCCAAATTGGGAAAGGAGTCCATCAAGACTGTATATGCCACCCTGCTTGTTTAACTTCTGTGCAGAGTACATCATGCAAAATGCCAGGCTGGATGGAGCACAAGCTGGAATCAAGATTGCTGGGAGAAATATCTATAACCTCAGATATGCAGATGACACCACCCTTATGGCAGAAAGTGAAGAGGAACTAAAGAGTCTCTTAATGAAAGTGAAAGAGGAAAGTGAAAAAACTGGCTTAAAATTCAACATTAAAAAAGCAAAGATCATGGCATCCAGTCCCATCACTTCATGGCAAATACATGGGGAAACAATGGAAACAGTGAGAGACTTTATTTTCTTGGGCTCCAAAATCATTGCAGATGGTGACCGCAGCCATGAAATTAAAAGATGCTTGCTTCTTGGAGGGCTTCCCTGGTGGCTTCTTGGAAGAAAAGCTATGACCAAGCTAGACAGCATATTATAAAGAGACATTACTTTGCTTATAATGGCCTGTCTAGCCAAAGCTGTGATTTTTCCAGCAGTCATGTATGGATGTGAGAGTTAGACCATAAAGAGAGCTGAACGCCGAAGAATTGATGCTTTTGAACTGTGTGTGGTGTTGGAGAAGATTCTTGAGAATTCCTGGACAGCAAGGAGATCAAACCAGTCAATCCTAAATGCAATCAACCCTGAATATTCATTGGAAGGACTGATACTGAATCTCTAATACTTAGGCCACCTAATGCAGAGAACTGACTCATTTGAAAAGACCCTGATACTGGGAAGATTGAAAGCAGGAGGAGAAGGGGGCGACAGAGCATGAGATGGTTGGATGGCATCACCGACTCAATGGACATGATTTTAAGCAAGCTCCGGAAGATGGTGATGGGCAGAGAAGCGGTACGTGCTGTGTCTGTTAGGTTGCAAAGAGTCAGAGAAGACCGAGCAACTGAACTGAACTGAACAACAGAAGGGAGCAATACTTTATGGAACGCACTTTATTGAAATATTATGACAATGTGAGCTTTTTGTTGGTTTTGGAGATGAAATGCTTGTGAGTATCTTGGTTGGCAAATGTTTCTTTGCATTCTGGGTTGCCTTCTTCATTCCTGAAGGTTTCCATTTTTGGACACCTGCTTTGAAATCGAAGTAGGTCACATTTTCCTGGTTTTGTTTTATTTCTCATTGCTCTAGGAGATGGATTCCAAGAGACTTTGCAATGAAACCAACCAAACCCCAAAAGATCTTGCAGTTTATATCCTCGTGTGTCCTGTCTATGTTTTCCTTAAGAGTTTCATAGAATCTCTCCTAACCTTTAGATATTTATGATTTGAAGTTTGTGTATGGTGTTAGAGTGTGTTCTAACCTCATTTTTGTTTTGTCTTAATTAGCCTCCCACGATCCTTCAGTGTCTCTTACCAATGTCTGTTGCCAGCACGAGGGTAGGAATATTCCCTTTTGTCCACACCTTCTCCATTCTTTAGTGTTTGTCAAGTTTCTGACAATGGCCATTCTGAGGGCTGTGATATGATTCCTTCCTGTGGTTTCTTTCGATTTGCATTTCTGTTATTTAGCGAAACTGACCTCTTTTCATGTGCTTTCTTTCCAAGGGTGAGTTCATGTTACCTCTTAATGCAGCTTCCTGTAACTTAGCCCTGTTTTAAATTCTTTTCTGATAACCACCCCTGTAAGATATAGTTCGGACCGAAGCAGAAAAGGAGAGATGACCTCAATGGAGGTAGGTTACCTTTATTCAGGTAAGGAGGGGCGACAGTCAGCCTAATGGCCAAGCTGAGTGCGAGAGGGATCAGAGAAGCTTCATATTTAAAGGGAGGTTTGTGGAAGCGATAAGGGAAACGTTAGTCAGGTGGGACATTTTGGGTAATCTTTAGTTGAGATGGCATTTGTAGTTGAACAGGGAGTGGGAGGTTTTGGGCAGGGGGTGATAAGTCCCAGGTAGATGTAACAGGCTGGGAGCATCAGGGCGGGACTTAAAGTTCGGTTTTGTTTTCTCTGAAGTTAGATGATTCAGCAAGGGCTTTTGAGACCGTTTGTTTTCTTTTCTAGGCCCAAGGACTCCTTCACATCCTTTGTTCAGATCAGCAGTTTTTGACTTCCAGACCCTTTGGCCTTGAGAATACTCAATGCTCATCAGCACAGGTTTTCAAGCCGTTGTTACAGAAAATGGCCACAGGGCGGCAACATTACCCAGCCCCACAAGTTTCCCCGCCCCCGGCCCTGTCATTTCAGTGTGATTTTATATTGGAATAGAGGTGATTTCTGATCTTACGTGTGCTTCAGGTGTACAGGAAGTTGATACATTCATGGATGAACATTTATCCGTTTTCTTTCAAGTTCTTGTTCCCTTCTAGGTGAGTACACTGTTCAGTAAACTTCCACCTGCTGTTCAGTAGGTCACTTTGGATCATCTATTGCGTACCCGTATGTGTGTCTACATTAATTAAAATTTCTTCAGATATTTTGCCTGTACATAGAGATTGAAGGCTCCTGCAGAGGGCAAGAGGCACCCCAGGAACATCGTGCAGTCACATAGCCTGCCGCATCCTTCCCGGATCCAGAGCCCAAAAACAATCCAGCCTTGGGACCCAAGCCTGCCCAGTCTCCAGAGATATGATAGCAGCCAAATTAACCATGGGATGAGGGGAATCGAGTCAGCATATGTTTCCATATTTACTGTGTTTACCCAGTTATTTGAACTTGAGTATATAGGTGAATTACAAGGCAGTGGATTCTTTTTGTAATTCATAGTCACTTGATTCCCTCACACATTGACGTGTATATGATGTATTTCAGGAACTGTTCCTGTACAGATTATGATAGAAAGTGGAGTATCATTCCTAGTGTTACCCAGTAGGTCCTTGGGGCTTATTTTCTAAATAGTAGTGTGCACATGTCACACAAGTACCTTATTTCTATGTGCCCAGCACCTTCTCTGCTAACAGTAAGGGAGACAAGTTTCTTCTAAGTCTGTGAACTGTTTATCTTGGCTCAAAGAACGCCTGTGTAGCCGTTATTAGATGCCGCCTACAAGTGACATCACACTCTGCTTGTCGCCCCCTGTCTCTCTTACTTCACTGGCTGTGATCGTCTCTACCTTCTTGCCTATGCCTGGACCTGGCACTGTTATGTTCTTCCTCATGGCTGACTCATTCACCATTGTGTGATAGAACCCATTTCCTTTTCTCATTTCTGTGTTCTTGTGCACTAAGGTTGCAGCAGTGTCCTTCCTTTGGAAACTGGTCCTGCAGGGATGGCATGAGTACCCAGTTCTTCAAAAATGTTTCTTTTCCCTACCGTATGCCCAGGCACGCAATTGCTGCTTCCTCTGGCTCTTCCATGTTTTGTTTTCAGAAGATCCTCCATACTGTGCTTTCTAGTGGATGGACCAAGAGATTTTAAGTAATCCCATCCAAATTAATTTCTTGATGGGAGTTTTATTCCTAAACTTTTCCCATTTTTATTTTGTGAACCTTCATTCTTGATAATTTCATGTGTTTGTAGCCATCCATCCACTCTTTCTTTTTCAGCTGAGCTACAGTTGATTCACATTACTCTGTTTGCTTTGGGATACAACAGGGTGATCAGTATTTTCATGGAATATATACCATTTAAAGATATTGAGAAGTCATGGCTATATTTTTCTCTGCTGCATACAATACCCTATTATTTTTCTTACATTATACACAATGATTTTCATTTCTTCATTTCTACTTCAACCTGGCAACACCCACAACCAAATCCCCACAGGCATCTGTTAGTTTCTGGATTTGTGAGTCTCTTACTGTTTCATAGGTAAATCCATTTGTGTCTTATTTTAGATGGAATTTAAATGTGATTTCCTATGGTAGTTTTCTCTATATTTCTGACAACTCTGACTTAGATGCGAATATTTATGTGAAATAAATTTTCCTGGAAGAAGTACAGTTTTCAGGAATAGTATATGTGAAATGAACCAGTGTTCACCTTTCAGCCTGCAGAGTTGCCGGCCTGAAATAGGAACATTTCCCTCTTTCAGCCTGGGAAACTGGAGCACAAAGTTTCGGTGTATCTACTGACTGATTTTGTTTGTTTGTTTGTTTTTACAGTTTATTTACTGACTGGAGACAATTAAGAGGTTGTTTATTTATATCCATAAAAACAGAGTGTAGCCATGACTCAGAAATGAATGGCTGTTGTTGAAGCATTACTTACACATAGCCTTTTCTCCTTAGTTGAATGGGAGACTTGCTTGTGATTCAAATTATTTTGTGAGGCAGATTGTTTTCCCTGACAGTAAGCTCATTATCACATGAGAAGAAAGACTACTTGTTAAAGCAAGCTGTTATTTTGTTAGATTAAAAATAAATGGGGCAATGCAAAAAAAATTCTCAACAGCAAAGTGATGGTTCCATTCAGGCTGAGACTGGATCAGTAAACTCCGACATCCACAGAGTACAGTGCAAGGCTGGTTGGAGTGTCCTTAGATGGAATTACTAGAGTGTGTGTGTCGGAGAAAGGAGGGCAGATAACCACAGGATTTGGCTCAGAGCAAGAGAAAACTTCACCAACATTAGATCTGGCCTGTTTTCATTATCTCAAAATACTATAACTCCATTGAAAGCACCATCTCGGCCATGGCTGACATTGTAACTTAAGACTCTTCTATGTACAAGGTCTTGGTTTGGAATGGTGGGTTTAGAATATTTTATGATTAATTATCCTTTTCGGTCAAGTTTTTTGTTTTTCAAGTGTAGTTATTGAATAGGGTGGTATATACTTCCTTTGGAATCCCTCAGGATTTTGATGAAGTTTTGTGAAATGAGTACATCAGTGACAACCATCACCAAGTAATACACTCATGGGAGGCTGCCCAGTGTTAAGCTGGGCATGCAGTACTCCTCGGTGTACAATTCATATGTTAGTGGCATTCTGTAAGTAAAGTAGGAAGTAGCCAATACTATTCCAGAGAAACGTGGTGCTCATCTCATTACAAACCGTGGTGCTCATTATCTCATCTCCATCTGTGTTAGTCCCAACATGAGTAAAGACGTCTGTGAGAAGAGCTTTAGCACAAAGCAAACCCTCACATTGACTCTCAATCTTCGCAGCAACCAAGAACGCTACTGAAATTTCAGATGAAAAAATAGGCTCAAGAATGTTTTAATTCCTCCCGGATCACAAACTGGCAAGTGGATGATGTAAACATCACATTTAGTGAGTTTTTTTCAGACATTTTTCTTGTCTAGCACTTGAGAAAGACAGAAAGAAGTCAGGCAGGCATATTTGTCTCTTCTGTCTAGAACAAACTTCTTTCTCATGTATAAGTCATGAGGACCTTTCTACATCATTATGTAATCTTTGTTCTCTAATAACATATACTGAATTAACTGTCTTCTGTTTAATGTAATACATTGTATGGGATTGATATAAGAACCAATTCATTTATGATAGATGTGTAAGATACCCAGGTTAGTTCTAATTTCAACTGTTGAAAATAGTCCTGCTATACATTTACCTGAATATGCAAAAAATAATGATCACACTTGTCTGATGAAACATTTCAGAGGTACAATTGTTGATAAAAGAATATTGTCAAATTGTACATATCTATTCACACACTCACCAAAAATGAACACTCAGGTGCTTTTTTCTAACCCACCCCAAATCATTTTTAAGAAACTTCAATATTCTCATAGTTTAAAATGATCTTTGTGGTCATAATACATTCTTTTCAAGGTAAGATCTTTTCACAATTTATTGGCCCATTTTTAATCACTTAAAATTAATGATATTCTTAGGGTAATGTAGTTTATTCTTTGAGTTTCCACTTTGCTTTTTTTCCTGTTTTTCACAATATCTCTTTGTAAATCAAGGATATTAATTCTGTGTCTGGCATATTTAATGCACTTATGTCAGCTGATATTTTCCATCTTGCTTGCCAGTGAAGGGGATTTTCTTCATCCAGTTGTAACATACATGAGTCTCTCTCTTATTTTTGTTTCTGTTTCTTTTGTGTCATGTCCTTTCCATCACGCTCAGCTCAGTCATCTGCAGACCAACCTGATATTTGCTTTGCAAAATCAGGTAAGTACAGCATACAATGCCTTTCCAGCTTGAATTTCCCAAAGTAAACCCTCCCTTTTAAGTCCAGATGATACTTGATACACTTGAAAAGGAAGAAAACAAGGATTAATCATAACCTCTTCTTTTATCATAATGTAAATGTTATTTCTCCTAGTTAGACAGTAATGCTAACTTGCCTCAGTCACGTCTGACTCTTTGCGACCACGGGGACTGTAGCCTGCTAGGCTCCTCTGTCCATGGGGATTCTCTAGGCAAGAACACTGGCGTGAATCCAGTATTTATGCATGCCCTCCTCCAGGG
The DNA here is from genome assembly GCF_001704415.2 of Capra hircus. Lineage (NCBI taxonomy): Eukaryota > Metazoa > Chordata > Mammalia > Artiodactyla > Bovidae > Capra > Capra hircus. The sequence continues at coordinate 42,015,296 of NC_030812.1, read as the reverse complement.
GATCTTCCTGACCCAGGATGGAACCCACTATCTTATGTCTCCTGCAGTGGCAGGTGGGTTCTTTACCACTAGCAACACCTGGGAAGCCCCAGACATTAATGGTTAATTCTTTTAAAAATTTGTCATTCTTTGGAGTTTTCCATTTACAGTTAAAATTGAAATATACAGACTTGAACTTCAACTAACAAATTCTGTCTCATTTTGATCTGAAAAACTAGTAAATTTAACACTAAATTTATAGGTTGAGTATCCTTTGTAAAGGGGGGACACATGTATGAATTACTTCAGAGCCTACATTACGTGAAACTCACTGTATCACAGCTACTGTCTCTTGTGTATCACGTGAGGCCCTTTAATGCTCAAGTTCGATAATGAATTAGCACAGAAGCAAAGGGTTAACTTGCGAAGAGACTATGAAGGGACATCTGGAATCTCTCTCAGCGTATGCAGGGTGGTTACCATGGCCTTGTGAAGAGTCTAGCCCCACTCTTACAGTGCAGTGTGGTCTGCACCTAAGCTTTCGTGTGTCCGGGAGGAACAGACTGTCGTTCCTGGACAGGTTCTTCCTCATCTCAGAGATGGCTTTTTTTCATCAGATGATGAAGGGGTGATGTGGCTGGCTGAGAGGCCCGGACGAGGGCCCTGAGTTTTCACGGTGCAGACAGGACCCAGGTTGCCTTAGAAGGAATCCCTCTGTTAGTGCCCCCACCTCTGTGCAGACATGATGATTAGAAAACCCTCCAGGAAGTACTCACGTAACCATCCAGTCCCCAGTTGCTGTCCTCAAAGTTGCTGAGGAAGATATCCACTGGGCCTTTAATCTGAAAAGCTTTCAGAAGTAAGTGGGCCTCCTCCTCCTCATAAACACCTAGGAAAGGATCACAGGTTATTCTTATATCATAGGAACGCTCATGATTAGGAAAGCATGTACTTGCCCATTTTGTGGAATATGATACAGAGAGGACAGTGTTTTCAATAACAGAGATTAATGTTTTTATTTTTAAAGTTGTAGTCCTTTTTTCCTAAAATCACCTCTTACTGAAGTCTTCATCTGTCTTGAGTAAGTATCATCTACTTCACTCAATTCAACATCTTTATTCTACAGAAGGAACAAAAGTAATATATGTTCAGTTACATTAATTTTTTAATTTCAATGTTTTTATTCAGTTTCTACTCACTTCTGAGGACAGGGGTATGTATTGTAGGGAAGAAAAAGAGACATAGTCTAGGGGATTAAACTACTATGTATGAAATAAACAAGCTACAAGGACATATTATACAGCACAGGGAATATAGCAAATATTTTACAATAATATTAAATGGAGAATCATCTATAAAAATAGTGAATAACTAAAAAGAAGTCTTCATAAAGACAGCTATGTCAAAAATGTGGAGAGTTTGTACAAAATTCTTATAAAATTTAAAACAAATATTTCTCAATATAAAAAAAGAGAGACCATAAAAATAGCCCCAAATATAGCTACTTATACAAATGAGCTGCACTTGTTAAAATGAAATGAATGGCATGGTGGACAAAGGTCCTCAGAATGACTGCTGAATGGTTTTGTCTAGGGTGTGTATCAGTAGAGATAAGATGCATGTATTCAGAAGGTTTTTATGATGATTAAATTATAGCACCCCACAGGACACCAGGTCCTGGCTGGTCCTCCATGAGTGGGACTTCCACTTCCTCTTCTATGATCCTTCCCAATCAAACTGTACACAGCAGGGGGACTTCTGTCCACTGGGACTCAATCTGAACAACTCTTGATCCAACCGCTTTCCCAAATCTAACCTTAATTGCATCAGAGTCACACTGGAGAGCATTTCCTTTGGGGGAAAAAAAATCCTAACTCCATGAAGAAACATATTATCCAAAGGACCTAGGTAAGCTTAAGAAATCTGAATATTTTATAAAGTCTCAGCTTATTCCGACACAGGATTAGATCTGAGCACCTGGTCTGTCTCATTTACACATTCACAGGGTCAAGGTGCAAGATAATTTTGGGGACCCTAGAGCATGATGCCAAGATGTCTGGCTCTAGATGAGTGATCACATCATCATGATTATCTGGGTCATGAAGATCCTTTTTGTACAGTTCTTCTGTGTATTCTTGCCACCTCTTCTTACTATCTTCTGTTTCTGTTAGGTCCCTACCATTTCTGTCCTTTATTGAGCTCATCTTTGCATTCTAACTCACAGAAAGATAATTCTTTCTTTCAGAATTGCGAAGTGAGAACTGAAAGAAGCTCTAAGAAGCTACCACTAAAGGCTTGGGCTGTGTCACACTCTGTCATGTCTGTTTCTGCTGCTTAGCTATCAGGTATAAGCGTGGCTTGGTGGAGAAGCTGAAGGTGTGATGCTGTCAGCTCTGACTTGGTGTTACCTTTATTTGCAAATACACGACTTCATTAGTCATTAGTGCATCATTCTGGTGTTCATAGATTTGTAAGTTTAAAAAGCAGAACCAATGTCAAGGACACAAACTTATATTCTACCCCTAAATAGCTATGGTCTCAAAAATAACAAGCCTATGTTATATATTCACCAACACTGGTGATATTTGCACATTTTCATTAAAAAATACATTTTCCAAAGACATACTGTATTTTATTTTCCTTTTAACTCGTAGTGGGTTTCTCTTTGATTTAAAATGTGATTTACAAATAAGGAGATCTGCACCTCTTGTTAGCCTGTGCCTCCTCTGCCTCCAACACAGAGTGCACACATATTCACACACAGTTCACACACAGCAAGCACTGATTTGAGCTGGTGGGGGATTGCCGGAAAAGAGCACCTTCAAGAGGTTACTACTTGGGGGTCTTCCACCTGGGCATGAGCCTGGTGGGCAACTGACACTCATCCTGCTCTGCAGGGACCCACTCTCACTTCTCAACAGTGACTTACTTTTATAGACAGGGGGCTTCCCTGTCCATTTCATGTCTGCTTTACACGTCCTGTGCTCAAATCCACCTGACAGGAAGAATCCCAGATGGCAGGTGTACACCATGGTGTAGCCAAAGGAGGGAAGGTCAATGGCTCCCAATGTCTGTGTGAGCTGGTGTTTCAGGCTCACGGCAGGCATGAGGTGAAATGGGATTTAGTCCATTAGTAAGTCCATTGTAGCCTGAAAATGTGTGTCTGAGAAAATAGAGCAAAAGAGTTGGAAATGACTACAAAGTTGGTTTACTACTTAAAATTGAGAATACAGGAGCTTTATAGATCACTGACGTTCTGCTCTCTGCAGCTTACAGCACAGTGAAGCCTTGGTGTTGCCATTCCTCTCTCCTCCTATCCCCCAGCCCGCGCTGGCTCTCTCCTCCTACTCTGTTTCTGCCTATCATCTATTTATCATCTGTCTATCTATCATCTATTTATTATCTAGCTACTCTCTTCTGCATGCATGTATGTAATTATGTATAGAAATTTAGAAATCATAGCTTTAAAATAAACATACTGACATGCTACTAAGGTAATATGTTAAATTTCCTTAAAAGAGTATTCCTTTAAACTAAAATACACAGATTAATGTGTATTAATTTTAAAATATGCTTTGATTTTTATCCAATGGCAACTAGAAAATTTACTGCCCACTTAAATGAATAATTAATTTTGGTCAAAATCCAGTGTATGTTTAGAAAATTAATTGAGATATAGATTCTTACTTCCTCTAAAAATATTATTTAGGAGTAAATAAGGTTGTAATTGTTTTTGTTGTTTGGTTGCTAAAGTGTGTCTGACTCTTTGTGACCCTATGAACTCTGGCCTGCCAGGCTCCTCTGTCCATGGGATTTTCCACAGATTCTGGAAACAAACTAGTGTTTCCCAAATGGGCAAGGCAGGCAGGGGAGGAATAAATTAGGAGTTTGAGATTAACATACATATAAACTACTATATATAAAATAGATAATCAATAAGGACCTACTATGTAGCACAGGGAACTCCACTCAATATTCTGTAATTACCTATATGAGGAACAAATCTGAAAAAGATGGATATATGTATACGTATCCTTGGAAGAAAAGTTATGACCAACCTAGATAGCATATTCAAAAGCAGAGATATTATTTTGCCAACTAAGGTCAGTCTAGTCAAGGCTATGGTTTTTCCTGTGGTCATGTATGGATGTGAGAGTCGGACTGTGAAGAAGGCTGAGCACCAAAGAATTGATGCTTTTGAACTGTGGTGTTGGAGAAGACTCTTGAGAGTCCCTTGGACTGCAAGGAGATCCAACCAGTCCATTCTGCAGGAGATCAGCCCTGGGATTTCTTTGGAAGGAATGATGCTAAAGCTGAAGCTCCAGTACTTTGGCCACCTCATGCGAAGAGCTGACTCATTGGAAAAGACTCTGATGCTGGGAGGGATTGGGGGCAGGAGGAGAAGGGGACGACAGAGGATGAGATGGCTAGATGGCATCACGGACTCGATGGACGTGAGTCTGCGTGAACTCTGGGAGTTGGTGATGGACAGGGGGGCCTGGCGTGCTGTGATTCATGGGGTCACAAAGAGTTGGACACGACTGAGCGACTGAACTGAACTGATACCTGAATTGCTTTGCTGTATACCTGAACTAACATAACATTGATAACAAACTATATCTGAATATAAAAAATTAAATGAAAAAAAACTGCCCCCAAATTCCCAAATCATTATATTCTTTTAACTTTGATATTGTGTGTTAAGTCACTTCAATCATGTCCAACTCTTTGCAACCCTATGTAGCCCACCAGGCTCTTCTGTCCATGGGATTCTCTAGCCAAGAATACTGGAGTGGGTTGCCATTCCCTTTTCCAGGGGATCTTCCTGACCCAGGGATTGGACCCACATCTCTTAGGCCTCCTGCATCAGCAGGTGGGTCCCTTACCACTAGCACCACCTGAGAAGCCCAAACATTGATACTGTTTTATATTCTTTGGGCTTCCCTGGTGACTCAGATGGTAAAGAATCTGCCCGCAATGCAGGAGACCTGGGTTAATAATGTTCTTTTACCTTCAGTAGCAATAGTTTATTTACAGGTAAGCCAATTCTATTTAAAATATGCATCAATGCATGCACAATTGGAATCAACATTATTCAACACATTCTGCTGTTACAACTAGCAAGAGTTGTGGAATTTAGTCATTTTATGTACACTGAATTAATTACTGTCAGTAAATAAGTATATGCTCCTTAGCGGCTAAAAAATAGCTTTGAAAAGCAAAAAGACATAGGGTGGCTGACTAAACTGAAAAAAACAAGACCCTTCAATAGGCTGCCCATGAAAGACTCATTTCATGCTGGAAAACACAGAGACAGAAAGCAATAGAAAAAGATTTCATCCAGTGGAACCAAGAAAGCGGGAGTAGCAATACTCCTATCAGAAAAAATAGACTTTAAATCTAAGGACAAAAAAGACAAAAAGAGCATTATATAATGATTGAAGAATCAGTGCAAGAAGAGAATGTTTGTTACTAAAGACGCGTCTAATATGAGATCATGTAACAATAAAAGGGCTTCCCTAGTGGCTAAGTGGTATAGAACCTGCCTGCCAATGCAGGAGATGCTGGTTCGATACCTGGGTTGGGAAGATTCCCTGGAGAAGGAAATGGCAATGAAGAAGGAATTCATAGGGCCTGGACTCCATCTTAGGCCTGTTCATGCTGATCATGCTCAGCCACCTTTCCAATGGACTCTGAACTCTGTGTTTAGTGCCTATGAAAACGGATAAGACCCCCTCCAGACAAAGGAACCTTGAAGATCGTATCTAGGTAACTCATTGCCTCCTGGGAGCCAGCACGAGGAGTCCCGCCCATGGCAAAGGTCATTTGGTTAAGGGGCCCAACAGGCAAAGGTGAGTTGGGCCTTAAGGGAGCCTTGCTGGATTTTCTCGAACATCTACCCCCAAAACCAGAGCCTGCCTGCTTTACTGTGTTATGCTTTCCACCTACTCTTCTGACATTAACAGGGGGCTGTCCCCCCACCAACTTTTTCTGGAAAAAGTTAACTTAGAACTTTTAGATAATAAATCTCCTGGGCATAATAAGAGTGTTTCAATCTGAAAACCCCTCTGATGGCTTTCTAGCCTGCCTGCCAGACTCTTATAGCTGTGCATGTGATTGTTTGTAGCTGCACATGTGATTGTTTGTGGCCTCCCGACCACAAGAGGCACAGGAAGCTTAAAACATCCTAGGAATGCAGGGGCTTCCAAGGAGTCAAAATCATTAGAAAAGGACTGATTACGGGTTTCATTTGTTGAGCCAATACTTGCTGCCAAGTTTTCATATCTTTTATTTGTTGATATAGTTGGTATGTAGAAAAAACAGGTACTAGCCATGGTATTAGCAACATTAGATCTTTGAGTTAAGTACTTTCTTTGTTATAACCCACTGCACCTTTGTTCTACAGGAATGCAACTTTATTTAGTACTTTGAGGGTGATGCAGATTAAAGAAAAAAACACTTCAAGGGAAAAAGAGTTTTCTGGTTGATAGACATTTATCTAGGAAAAGAGCCATAAAAATTTTATCAGGCCCCTTGCCAGAAGATGATGTAAAACCACCTAAGACCTTTTGTATATGGGAAGGTATGCAAAAAGAAAGCCTGGTCTCAATAAGAGTCAGGACTGCTGCCCCTGCATAACTCTGCATATTCCATTATTTCTTTATGTACAACTTGGTGTATATAAGCTGCTTTTGAAAATAAAGTTGTGGGTCTGGCACTGATGCTTGGCTCCCTCATGTCGTTCTTTTCTCCCTTTTCTGGCTGAATTCCAATCTGGAGCGTGAAGGCTCACCATGTCTACTTACTTGCCCTGGCTTCAAAGACCCACGTGGGAGGGAGCCCAAGGCGGGGCACCCTCCACTATTCAAGTGGGCACTGGTGGCCTACGTAGACAGTGCAAATTCCTTGTCCCGGAGTTTTATTGGTTTTCCACATAAACCAAGTTATTCAGCCTCTTTTCTCCACTAATTTTTCTACTACACTATTCTTTCCTAATCTCTCTTTATATTTCTAAATAAATAAGTTTTTCCTCACCGACTCTGTCCCTGCTTCAAATTACCCTGGATCCACTGGGGCTCAGTTCAGTTCAGTTCAGTCACTCAGTCATGTCTGACTCTTTGCAGCCCCATGAATTGCAGCATGCCAGGCCTCCCTGTCCATCACCAACTCCCGGAGTTCACTCAGATTCATGTCCATCAAGTCAGTGATGCCATCCAGCCATCTCATCCTCTGTCGTCCCCTTCTCCTCCTGCCCCCAATCCCTCCCAGCATCAGAGTCTTTTCCAATGAGTCAACTCTTCGCATGAGGTGGCCAAAGTACTGGAGTTTCAGCTTCAGCATCATTCCCTCCAAAGAAATCCCAGGATTGATCTCCTTCAGAATGGACTGGTTGGATCTCCTTGCAGTCCAAGGGACTCTCAAGAGTCTTCTCCAACACCACAGTTCAAAAGCATCAATTCTTTGGTGCTCAACCTTCTTCACAGTCCATCTCTCACATCCATACATGACCACTGGAAAAACCATAGCCTTGACTAGACGGACCTTAGCCGGCAAAGTAATGTCTCTGCTTTTGAATATGCTATCTAGGTTGGTCATAAATTTTCTTCCAAGGAGTAAGCGTGTTTTAATTTTATGGCTGCAATCACCATCTGCAGTGATTTTGGAGCCCCCCCCAAAAATAAAGTCTGACACTGTTTCCACTGTTTCCCCATCTATTTCCCATGAAGTGATGGGACTGGATGCCATGATCTTCATTTTCTGAATGTTGAGCTTTAAGCCAACTTTTTCACTCTCCTCTTTCACTTTCATCAAGAGGCTTTTGAGTTCCTCTTCACTTTCTGCCATAAAGGTGGTGTCATCTGCATATCTGAGGTTATTGATATTTCTCCTGGCAATCTTGATTCCAGCTTGTGCTTCTCCAGCCTAGCGTTTCTCATGATGTACTCTGCACTTAAGTTAAATAAGCAGGGAGATAATATACAGCCTTGACGCACTCCTTTTCCTATTTGGAACCAGTCTGTTGTTCCATGTCCAGTTCTAACTGTTGCTTCCTGACCTGCATACAGATTTCTCAAGAGGCAGGTCAGGTGGTCTGGTATTCCCATTTCTTTCAGAATTTTCCACAGTTTATTGTGATCCACACAGTCAAAGGCTTTGGCATAGTCAATAAAGCAGAAATAGATGTTTTTCTGGAATTCTCTTGCTTTTTTGATGATCTGGCGGATGTTGGCAATTTGATCTCTGGTTCCTCTGCCTTTTCTAAAACCAGCTTGAACATCAAGAAGTTCATGGTTCACATATTGTTGAAGCCTTGCTTGGAGAAATTTGAGCATTACTTTACTAGCGTGTGAGATGAGTGCAATTGTGCAGTAGTTTGAGCCTTCTTTGGCATTGCCTTTCTTTGGGATTGGAATGAAAATTGACCTTTTCCAGTCCTGTGGCCACTGCTGAGTTTTCCAAATTTGCTGGCATATTGAGTGCAGCACTTTCACAGCATCATCTTTCAGGATTTGAAATAGCTCCACTGGAATTCCATCACCTCCACTAGCTTTGTTCATAGTGATGCTTTCTAAGGCCCACTTGACTTCACATTCCAGGACCAGGGCTGGACCCTGGCAATTGCCTTAGAGAAAACGTACACTAATTACCCCTTCCTCCAGACAGGCCATAAATTTTTCTGTATTAGTTGGAGTGTAACCTTGGGTTTATTGATTATTGGCTAATTGTTTGACTGTTTGAGCACATGAGCACATAGCATGTGAATGATGGGGTTATTGGGATTGTATTTTCCTTGGTTTATGTAAGTCTCAAGGAATTTGGAGTGGTGGGTTCAGACACGTACATATGGGGTATAAAAGATTTTCACACATGCTGGTCAGGGTCCTTGGCTAAGAGGAGACTCTGCCTTGGGCCCACAGGTGTAATAAAGTGCACTGCACTCTCTGCATTGCCCTTCTGAGTGAGTTTGTTTCCCCGAACACATGGGTACAATAGCAACCCATTCCAGTATTCCTGCCTGGGAAATCCCATGGACAGAGAAGCCTAGCAGGCTACAGTCCATGGGGTTGCAAAGAGTCAGACACAACTTAGCAACTAAACATCAACAACATAGATAAAGCAAATATGAATAGACCTGAAAACAGGTATTGACAATAGGAGACTAACAGTCCAGCAACATAAAAAACAAACAAACAGATAGTGCAATTTAAAAAATTAGTAAGTCAATCATAGTCTTAAATGATACAACAGATCAGCTGGATGTACTTGATATCCATAGGTCATATCATTTAACAAAGCAGAATTTCAATTTTTTTGAAGTGCACATGAAATATTTTCCAGGATAGATCATCTACTAGGTCAAGAAATAAGCCTCAACAAATATAAGGGGATAGAACTTATATCAAGCATTTTTCTGATTGTTACATCAACTGAAGATAAAACACTGAAAAAAGAACAAACACATGGAGACTAAACATGCTTCTGAAAAGAATAAATGTGTCAACAGTGAGATCCAAAAAGAACTGAAATACCTCAGACACATGAAGATGAAAACACAACTCTATATAATTTACTGGACTCTGTCAAATTAGTTCTAAGAGGGAAGTTCATAGCAATACAGACCTTCAAGAAAAACAAACAAACACTTAAACAAGTTAACCTACCAATTAAAAGAATTAGCAAAAGAAAAAAACAACACAACATGAACAGAGGAATGAAATGAAGATCAGAGAGAAAATAAAAGATCAAAGAAAGCATGCAGTATTTTAAGAGTTAAAACTGATAAAAATTTTCCACCAGACCCACAAAAAAGAGAAAAGACCCCCAAAAAAAGACAAATGAAAGGGTACATAACAAGTACCATGAAAATCTAAAAAAAAAAAAAGAAAAAATCATATTCTTTGAATAGACCAATAAATTGGACAACTTAGAAAATGGAAAAATCCAAAAACTGAGTCAAGCAGAATTGGACAGCCTGACCTGATCACCCGAAGTGACTCTGAATCTGTAATTTAAAAAAAAAAAAAAAACCCACAAAAATCTTCCAGCAAAGAAAAGTCTAACCTAGTCTAGTTCACAAGGGAATTCTACCAGGTACACAAAGGACTTCTATCTATCCTTCTGAAACTCTTCCAAATAACTAAGGACGGAATAGTCCCAAATTCATTCCATGAAGCCACCATCATCCTGACACCAAAACCAGATAAAAACACTAAAAAATAGGAAAATTACAGGCCAACACCTTTGATGAACATACATGCAAAAATCCTCAACAAAATATTAGCAAACCAAATCCAATAATACACAAAAAGGATCAAATACCTCTCTCAAACTGGATTCATTTGAGGGTTTCAGGGATGGTTCAACATATGCAAAATGAAAACAAAAACACAGGGTGATAACTATACTAACAGAAAGACTGAAACCTAATCTCCATTTCAATAGATGCAGAATAGCTTTTGATAAAATTCATCATTCATCCAGGCTAAAACCTCTCAAAAAAGTGGGTATAGAGGGAACATGTCTCAACATAAAAAAGGTTACTAAAGCAAACCCACAGTCAACATACTGCTCAATGGTTAAAAGCTAAAAGCCTTTCTGCTAAATTCAGGAACAAGACAAGAATGCCTACTGTCACCAGCTCTATTCAACACAGTATTGGAAGCCCCAGCCAGAGCAAATCAGATACAGTAAGAAGTAAACGGTATCCAGCTGGAAGCAAAGAGGTGCTAAATGTTCAGATGGCACTGTATCAAGAACCCTAAAGTCTCCACCTAAAAACTGTAAGAATTAATGAATTCAGCAGGCTTGTTAATATACAGAAATAAGTTGCATTCCTATATGCTAACAATGAAATATCAGAATGGGAAAGTTAAAAAAACAACAACAACAATCACCACCGATCTTGTTTAAAATTACATTGAGAAAAATACCCTGTGAATAAACTTAACCAAGGCAGTGAAAAGACTATATGCTAAAAACAATATAAAACATTGTTAAAAGATATAGAAGACAATCAAAAGAAATTGAAAGATACCCCATGCTCTTGAATTGGAAGAATATTAAAATGGCCATAATACCTAAATCAATCTATACATTTAAGTCAATCCTTATCGTACTGTGAGAATATTGTCCACAGAACTAGAAAAAAAATCCAAAAACTGACAGAGAACTAAAAAACACTCCAAATTCCCAAAGCAATCTTAAAGAGAGCAAAGCTGGAAGTATGATACTCCAAGACTTCTGTCTATACTATGAAGCTCAGTAATCAAACCAATGTTGTATTGGTAGGAAAACTGCATCAAGCAGAATTGGACATCCTGACCTGATCACCTGAAGTGACTCTGAATCTGTAATTTAAAAAAACAAACAAACAAAAAAAACCAAAACCCACAAAAATTCTTCCAGCAAAGAAAAGTCTAACCTAGTCCAGTTCACAAGGGAATTCTACCAGGCACACAAAGGACTTCTATCTATCCTTCTGAAACTCTTCCAAGTAACTAAGCAGGGAATGAGTGCAGAGTGCAGTTGCTCAGTCATGTCCGACTCTTTGCGACCCCATGGACTGTAGCCTACCAAGCTCCTCTGTCCATGGGATTTTCCAGGCAATAGTACTGGAGTGGATTGCCATTTCCTTCTCCAGGGGATCTTCCTGACCCAGGGATCGAACCCGGGTCTCCCGCATTGTAGACAGATGCTTTACTATCTGAGCCACCAGGGAAGCAGGGAATACTCCCATATATAGCAATGTCACAGAGTATAGAGCCCAGGAATACATGGGCATACCTACAGTCAATTAATCTACAAAGGAGGCAAGACTATACAACGGAGAAAAGACCATCTCTTCAAGTGGTGCTGGGAAAGGTGAACGGCCACATGTAAAAGAAAGATTATTCTACTATGTGGGGTGACAGAACATTCTAAACTCAAAATTATTTTAAAATCTAAATGTAAGATATAAAACCATAGAACCATATAAGAGAACATAGGAATCTCTGACATAAATGGTGGCACTACTTCTTGATTCATTTGCTTAATGCAAAAGAAATTAAAGTAAACAAAACAAACTAATAAAAAAATGAAACTAAATTACACATAAAAACTTTTGCACAAAAGCCATCAACAACAAGGAAAAAATGCTGAATGGAAAGTACTGTTTGCAAATGGCATGGCCAGCAAGAGGTTGATATCTAAACTGCACCAACAGTTTTGGTACAACTGCATACCAAATAAATAAATAAATAAAAATCCAATCCAAAAAATGTGCAGAAGACTCCAACAGACATTTTTTCCAAAGAAGACACACAGATGACAAAGAGGCACATGCAGAGAGGCTCAGGACTGGTAATTAACAGAGAAATGCAAATCAAAACTACAGTGAGGTATTATCCCAAATCAGTCAGAATGGCCACCATTGAAAAGTGTACAGATAATAAATGTTAGGGAAAATGTAGAGAATAGGGAACACTTGTAGTCTTTTTATGAGAATGTAAAATGTTGTAGCCACTATGTAAAACAGCACAGAGGTGCCTTAAAAAGCCAAAAATGCAACTGCCACGTGATTCAGCATTTCTACTCCTGGGCTCATTTCAAAAAAAAAAAAAAAAAACCACACAAACACTAATCTGAAAATATATGTGCACCACAATGTCCATAGCTGCACTATTTACAATAGCCAAGCTATGGAAGATGTGTACATACACACAATGGAAAAAAAGACAAAAATAAAATGAAATAGTGCCGTATAGCAACATGGATGGATCTAGAGAATATTATGCTTAGAGAAACAAGTCAGAGAAAGACAAATACTATATGGTATCACTAATGCAAAGAACAGCAAGGAGATAAGAAAGCCTTCCTAAGTGACCAATGCAAAGAAATAGAGGAAAACAATAAAATGGGAAAGACTAGAGATCTCTTCAAGAAAATTAGAGATACCAAGGAAACATTTCATGAAAAGATGGGCACAACAAAGGACAGAACGGTATAGACCTAACAGAAACAGAAGATATTAAGAAGTGGTGACAAGAATACACAGAAGAACAATACAAAAAAGATCTTCATGACCCAGATAACCACAATGGTGTGATTACTCACCTACAACCAGAAATCCTGGAGTGTGAAGTCAAGTGGGCCTTTTAGGAAGCATCACTATGAACAAAGCTAGTAGAGGTGATGGAATTCCAGCTGAGTTATTACTAATCCTAAAAGATGCTACTGCTTAAGTGCTACACTCAGTATACCAGCAAATTTGGAAAACTCAGCAATGGCCACTGGACTGGAAAATGTCAGTTTTCATTCCAGTCCCAAAGAAAGGCAATGCAAAGAATGTTCAAACTACCACACAACTGCACTCATCTCACACGCTAGCAAAGTAATGCTCAAAATTCTCCAAGCTAGGTTTCAACAGTACATGAACCAAGAAATTACAGATGTTCAAGCTGTATTTAGAAAAGGCAGAGGAAGCAGAGATCAAATTACCAACATGCACTGGATCATAGAAAAGCAAGAAAATTCCAGAAAAGCATCTACTTCTGCTTCATTGACTATGCTAAAGCCTTTGACCCTGTGGATCACAACAAACTGCGGAAAATTCTTAAAGACATGGGAATACCAGATCACCTTACCTGCCTCCTGAGAAATCTGTATGCAGGTCAAGAAGCAACAGTTAGAACCAAACATGGAACAAGGGACTGGTTCCAAATTGGGAAAGGAGTACGTCAAGGCTGCATATTCTCATCTTGCTTATTTAATTTCTATGCAGATTACATCATGCAAAATGATAGGCTGGATGAAGCACAAGCTGGAATCAAGATTGCCAGGAGAAATATCAATAACTTCAGATATGTAGATGATACCACCCTTATGGCAGAAAGCTAACAGGAACTAAAGACCCTCTGATGAAAGTGAAAGAGGAGAGTGATAAAGTTGACTTAAAATTCAACATTCAAAAAATGAACATCATGACATCTGGTCCCATCACTTCATGGCGAATAGATGGGGAAACAAGGAAACGGTGAGAGATTTTATTTTCTTGGGCTCCAAAATCACTGCAGATGGTGACGGCAGCCACAGTACTAACAGATGCTTGCTTCTCGGAAGAAAAGCTATGACAAACCTAGATAGTGTATTAAAAAGCAGAGACATTATTTTACCAACAAAGGTCTGTCTAGTCAAACCTATGGTTTTTCCAGTAGTCCTGTATGGATGTGAGAGTTGGACCGTAAAGAAAGCTGAGCATTGAAGAATTGATGCTTCTGAACTGTGGTGTTGGAGAAGACTCTTGAGAGTCTCTTGGACTGCAAGGAGATCAAACCAGTCAATCCTAAAGGAAATCAGTCCTAATTATTGGAAGGACTGATGCTGAAGTTGAAATTCCAATTGCTCTGGCCACCTGATGCAAAGGGCTGATTCATTAGAAAAGATCCTGATGCTGGGAAAGATTGAAAGCAGGAGAAGAGGGCAACAGAGAATGAGATGGCTGGATGGCATCACCCATTCAATAGATATGAGTTTAAGCAAACTCTGGGAGACAGTGACTGGTGTGCTGCAGTCTATAGCATTACAAAGAGCCAAACAGGAGCTGGTGAGCTACTGAACTGAACCCAGAGTGGGTCACCCACACATGGGAGAATAGTTACAGTTGCAGAGGTTCTCCCCAAGGAGCAGGAGGTCTGGGTCCCCATCAGGTTCCCCAGAATTCAGGTCTTGTAATAGGAATACAAGACCCTACACAATTTGGTTTTGAAGGCCAGTGGGGCTTACTTTCAGGAGACTGGTTGCCCTGGATTTACAGCCACTGGCAATAGCCATTTGGGATCTCACTGTACTGCATGGAAGCATGATGGCCAGCACTGCTGCGGGATCCGCCCTCTAGCTGGTTAGCCTCAGGACCCAGCCCTGCCCCTATCCAACAGCCTGTGGGCACCATGACTGGTATCCTCAGGCTCTGCAACCAACTGAGAAAGGATAAGCCCCACCCACTAGACAGGCTGCTTTAAGTTCCACCCCGTGAACCCCACCCACATATGGCCTTGGACCTGCCAACCACAGGCCCCAGGACCTGGCCCCATACTCATACAGCACACATTCCCTAGACCATGGACACCCAGAGCCCTGTATCCAGAGACCCCAGACCATGTCCTGCCCATCAGCAAGCCTGCTCTAGCCTTGAATCCATCCTCACTCACAGTGCACCAGACACCAGCCCCAGGAAAACCACAGCCAGCTGTGACAAGACCCAGCCCACTCACCAGAAGGCCAACACAAGCTTCAGGATGCCTGTTCTTAACCCATCAGCAGTCTGACACCAGCCACTGGACCCACGGGCCCTCAGCCAGACCCTTTCTGTGAGTGGGCCAGCACTAGCCCAAGGACCTGGTGTCACCACCTAGACCCCAACTCATCTCATCTGTGAGTGAGCACTAGCCCCACGGACCCCCTGTGATTCTGCAGCCACTTTCTCAGGACCTCCCCTTCCAACCAGAATCTAGCAACCTCTGTGCAAGGCAGGGCCTGGCAACCGAATGGATGGGATGGCCAGCCAGGTCTACCAGACCACCCATAGTGTTCAGCCTGTGAACACTATTCACAGGACCAATGCAGCCCTCAGAGGGGACCCTAGAGCAGACAGCTCTGGCCACAAGACGGGAGTGTGCTTCTTGGACGTGTAGGGTGTCTCCTGCAGAGGCCACTTGTCCAAGTTCAGGAAACTGACCCAAACATCACAGGCACAAAGGGCAGCAACTTAGGCAATGCGAGGAGACAGAGGAATGTGTTCCAAATGAAGAAATCAGTTCTTCTTCGTAGAAGTGACGTGAAGACAGGGAATCTGCCTGAGGATGATGATCATAGAGCTGACTGAAGAACTAAGGAGAAGAATGGGTCAGCTGAGTAAGAAGACAGAAATTTTAAACAGAAAATGTTAAAAACCCACCAGAGGTGAAGAATATAACTGAAATCAGTACAGGAGAGGACATCAACAGCTTATAAATAGAATCTGTGAAATGGGGAAATTACAGAAATGGAGATAAGGATGAATGAGGTAGCAGGAGGGACAGGAGGAAAGCAAGTGTAGCTGTTAAAAGGCAGGCAAGAAACAAGATCTTTGTGGGCTCTGAAATATTCTGTATGTGACTGTATGGTAGCGTTAGTGGTAAAGAACCTGCCTGCCAATGCAGGAGACGTAAAAGACACAGGTTCGATCCCTGTGTCAGGAAGATCCGCAGAAGTGGATGGCAACCCACTCCAGTATTCTTGCCTGGAGAACCCCACGGACAGAGGAGCCTGGCGGACTGCAGTCCAGGGGGTTGCAAAGAGACGGACATGACTGAAGCAACAGCATGTGACTGTATCAGGGTCAATATGCTAGTTGCTATGTTTAACTACAGATTTTCATGGGTCTTATTATGAGGGAAATTGGGTAAAGGGCATACAGGATCTCTGTATTATTTCAACTGTTCAGTTTCAACAGTTATCCACAAATACAAAGATTAATAAAAGAAGTTCTCCACATCAGCCCTTTCATCCACACACCTCTATACTCTAGACAACCTCACTCAGATTAAAGTGTATTTTCTTAGTTTGTATAATTTTCTTAGAGCTGATGCCTTAAGGTGTTTGGTGCCACTGGATTCATGGTCTCTAAGGGAGATGATTTAACTCTGGAACCAAAGTCGGGTCTCAGTCACTCAGAGCTTTGTGCAGATTTTTATTTAAAGTGAAAGCGACAGAAAAAGCTCATGACATAAACATCAGAAGTGGGTAGGAGAATATCCACCCTCACTAGTTAAGCAGGACATTATATACTTCTCAGCTGGCTACTGAGAATAGATGAAAAGAATACCTCAGGGTTGTAGGAGCTCTACCAGACCCTTTCACAAGATATACATCCTGAGATAACTTTGGCACAACATTAGCCAGGGAGAACAGGTTCCGGGCAATGTCTCTGGGCAAGATACACTGTTGTGTAATCATGGGTACAAGTCTTGAGAAAGAGATTCCCAGGCAAGATTTGTTACAATTATAATTATTAATATAGAGCCTAAGAAAAGCATTTCCATGAGTAAGACATTAAGCTATGTGATCACCAGTTCCTAAAGAAAAGCCACTTCTAGGGCAAGATCCATTGGTGCACAAGGTTTAAGGAAAGCATGAGCCAGAATGTTCACCTCCGCCTTAAAGGGCCTTGGACTGCCTGACTAAGCTTTAACTCTTTCAGAGTTGAGGGGCATATTCAGTTTATTACCATTTTGGATAACTGTTTCTTGTACAGAACCAGTATCTGGGGCCATTTTTTATCACCAATAACCCAGCAGCCAATTCTCAACAGTTAAGACAATCAAACATAGACATGAACACAGGAGACCAAACACCGGTGCCTGGGCCTCCACCCCCGGCGCCTCAGCAGCGGTGTGCTCGCTCAGTCGTGTGCGGCTCTTCGTGACCCCATGGACTGTAGCCCGCCAGGCTCCTCTGGAGTCTATGGGGATTCTCCAGGCAAGGATACTGGAGTGAGTTGCTGTTTCCTTCTCCAGGGGATCTTCCCGACCCAGGGATCGAATCTGGGTCTCTTGCCTCTCCTGCAATGGCAGACGAGTTCTTTACCCCTGAGCCTCTGGGAAGCCCCTCAGCCGCCAGACCTTCCCCAGTTGTCTCCAAATCCCTCCAGGCGGCCTCCAGCCCTGCCGCTGTCAGGACCATCGGACGACTTGGCACAGGAGCGTCTCTTTAACTAGGCTATGCACCCAGAACATGTCTTCCTACCAGAACCCCAAAACTGCTTTTCTGCCACAAAACAAACATGAGCACAGGAGGTCAGGGTACCGGGTAGGAATCTGGGGAGCCGCCCTGGAGCAGAGAGACCCAAGGCTCAGGCTAGGCCTCTTGGTCCCCATGAGGGGCCAAGCCCTTGGCCGAGGTCCCCTATAACCCCTCCTTCTCAGCCTGCTTCCAAATTCATCACCAAATGAATCACCAAGTTAGTTTTGTTCGATGCAAACAGGCGAAGCACGGAAAGGGGCTATTCACAACTGGACAACGAGAAAGGATGACAAGCTTCCAAAACACCTCAGTGAAGCCCAAGGATTGACCGGAAACAGGTGGCTGACAGCTGACAAGGGCTGTGTGGATGTGGGAACGCAGAGCTGGGGGATGGCAGGGCGTGGGGAACCTGGGGCGCATAGGTAGCCGGGGGAGGCTCGGAATCGTGACTGTAAAAAGGTGCCTAGTGGTCCTTGTGCACACGAGCAACTAGGCTCTAGGCCTCCAAACATCACAAGGTCTCCAGGTCTGTGCTGCTGCTGCTGCTAAGTCGCTTCAGTAATGTCCGACTCTGTGCGACCCTATGGACTACAGCCTACCAGGCTCCTCCGTCCATGGGATTTTCCAGGTCTGTGCAGACCTAGCTAAAGTGTCAGTGATTCTATCCAGGCTCAACTGTCTCACCCCAAACCAGGTAGCTGAACCCTCAAGGAGGTGTTAGACATGGCATTGATCAAGGGATTAGAGCACCAAGAGACGTTGGATTGTGGGGCTGAGACCTGGCCTCACTACTAACAGGCTCTGTGAGGGAACAGACTGTGTCTTCTGCCTGCCTTCTTCTATGGCAACCCAGAGCAACGCCTCAGAAGAGTTCAGTTCAGTCCCTCAGTAGTGTCTGACTCTTTGCGACCTTATGGACTGCAGCAAGCCATGCTTCCCTGTCCATCTCCAACTCCCAGAGCTTGCTCAAACTCATGTCCATCCAGTAGGTGAAGCAATACAACCATCTCATCCTCTGTCGTCCCCTTCTTCTGTCCTCAATCTTTCCCAGCATCAGGGTCTTTTCAAATGAGTTAGGTCTTTGCATCAGGTGGCCAAAGTATTAGAGTTTCAGCTTCAGCATCAGTCCTTCCAATGAATATTCAGGACTGATTTCCTTTAGAATCAACTGGCTTGATCTCCTTGAAGTCCAAGGGACTCGCAAGATCCTTCTGCAACACCGCAGTTCAAAAGCATCAATTCTTTGGTGCTTTTCTTTATAATCCAACCTCAGAGGAGTACTGAATGAGTTGGAACTGAATATACCGAGTCCAGTACTGAATATAGCTGGACTTAATCTTTTGTTTTAAATTGACAGCCAGCATTTCTGACGATCAGAATCTCAGGAACAAAAGTGGCCTTAAAACTCATACAATCAAAGTTTGAAATGTGTTTTAGAGTGTCACATAAGTAAGCAATCTGACTCAAAGGAGTTTAGAGGAAGAAGAAACCGCCAGGCTGTGGGGGCTACAAAGCAGATAAGACTTAAGTCTGGAGTTAGATGGGAGCCCCAAGGGCACAGGTCTGGCCTGTATGGATGTGCAGATTGTTGACTACACAAGGGACTTGCGGCAGATGAAATCCAAGAACTCCACTCACCAAGCCCTGTACTTCCACTCTGCGGACTGCAAGAAGGACAGTGATGAACCTTGTATAAGGAAGAGACTCCATAAGCGTGGATTTAGGGAGAAGGGCTGGACCATGCTCCAGAAATGGAGGCTTCACGGAGGGAGAAGGGTGCAGACTGGGGAAATGGACTGGAGGCAGCTTCAGCAGAAATGAAATAGGAACCCGCATCACTTTGCTGCAGTGCCTGGCAAAATGGAATCTCTCAGCAAGTCCTTGGTGAAAATGATGGTGCTACAAGCAATAAATAGTGATACAAGTAATAAATAGTAGCACAAATAAAGGAGAGAAATGTTTCAGAGTTTAGAAAGTGGTACTGTTTCCCCACCTCAAATTAGCGTCTTCATTTTATTCATCATCTTCAACACAGTGCTCTTGTCCTAAGTTTCACTTGGGAAGGAAACAGGAAAACAATAATATAGTGAGCACACACTGAATCATAGTTTTTCCACAAATGCTTTCAAATCTTGGCTGGAGTTGACCCACTAGGGGCCAGGAGCTAGAAATGGGGGGGCTCTTTGTTTTTGAGAATAGATTCTTTGTTGTCTGCTTGTTGACAAATTGAGTCAGATTAAATCTGGGGACAATTACATGAAATCCAAAAAGGTAAAAAAATGTTAAAAGCTAATTAAAGGTCTGGTTTTGGATGTAGGAGAAAAACTGAATCTATTGCTACTGAGGCTTGCCAGAGGACTGGCACCATGTCGGGGAGAATCTGATGGACTGAGTGTCCCTAACCTGAGAGTGGCTCCTGACACAGAACTTCACATCCCGAGCCTTAGATAAAGTTAGGATCTGTGACAGTATTGCTCTGATTATTGCCTTCTACCCAGGCAAGCTCACAAAACCTAACAAAGCCTAATAATACCATGGGTTTAGAACTATAATATGAAACATACTGTTTCTATACACACAAGTAAGCCAACGTGAAAATAATTGAAAATAGTAGAACTAAACATGAAATTATTCAAATTTTATATTAAATGTTACTGCCCCCCACAAGTAAGTTTAATTAGAGAAGACAGAAGGAGAGCCTTGAGAGTCTGAAAGAACCCAAAGGAATGATGGATTTGAACATTCACAGTATTTTTTGATCACGTCAAAACTTACTTCAAATTCTGCTTCTTCTTTACCTTGATACCCAACTCCTTCGGAAAAAAAAACCAAACTCTCTTGAGGGACAATATGCATACTATCAAATGAATGAGCCCCTTTTAAATGCACAGTGAGATGAGTTTAAAAAACACAAACGTTCCTATTATCAGCTGCCCAACCAATAACTCCAACAGCCAAATGACCTCAGGGCTCCTCCCAGGCCTTGCATCTCATCCTAGGCTTCACTGAAGATTATTTTTGCCTGCTCAAGAACTTCACATACATGGGAATAGAGTCTAGGTATTTTATTTCTTTCAGATTTATCAACATTGTTTTTTTAAAAATACCAGGTAGCAGAGGAAGTCATGGTAACCCACTCCAGTATTCTGTCCATTCAGTATGGACAGAGGAGCCTGGCAGGCTACAGTCTATGCGACTGAGCTACTAAACAGCAGCAACAGCATTCCACTGTATGGATGTAACAGGATTTGTTTATTTAGTTATCTCTGTTGGGGTGTCTCTCCATAGGTGCTGTTTTGAATAAAACTCCCTAGAACACTCCTTGTACAAGTTTTGTGGATGCAAGTTTTTATGTAGTCGGGATAAATACCTAGTGGAATTGCTGGATCAGATGGAACTTACATGCTTAATTTATGAGACTACAGATGATGTTCCTGATAAAATGTTCTATCTGCACCCCCAAAATCAACGTGAGAATTCCAGTCACCGCCCCCGTCCTAGCCTTGCTAGCACTTAGTGTTGTCAGAATTCACCACCTTCTCATTCTCGAGAGCAAATATCTCCTTTTAAATAAAGACTAGGGTCATTTTTTGGAGAAGGCAATGGCACCCCACTCCAGTACTCTTGCCTGGAAAATCCCATGGATGGAGGAGCCTGGTAGGCTGCAGTCCATGGGATCACTGAGGGCTAGACACGACTGAGCGACTTCACTTTCACTTTTCACCTTCATGCATTGGAGAAGGAAATGGCAACCCACTCCAGTGTTCTTGCCTGGAGAACCCCAGGGACGGGGGAGCCTGGTGGGCTGCCGTCTATGGGGTCACACAGAGTCGGACACGACTGAAGCGACTTAGCGGCAGTGTTTACTAAGGCCACTTCTGAGCTAGTTCCTTGTTGTTATGTTATACTGCTAAAAGATTTAATTAAGTTATTAAAAAGGACACTCTAAGTTTGTTTCTAAAGCTTATCTCAGTAACCAATCTTTGGATAAAGATCAGATGCTCCATGATGTACAAACGGGAGATTAACACCAGGCCATAGCTATTTAACAAACAAAGTCAGATGACCTGGGATATACTGGGCTCTACCCAGTGAAAGTTCTTGACTTATAATCCTTACCTGTGGCCTTACTAATAACCGCTAGCTGTATTATTTTCTATGTTGCTTGTTTCAGAAGATTGTTTCTTACATTACCAAATGTGTGACTGAGCCTGTGATAAAATGCTGATATGCAGTTTCATATGAGGTCAATGATTATAATAATGTAACTCTAGATATGGGAAGAAGCAACAGGAGGGAATATTTTCCTGGACCAAGAGGCTAGTAAGATAGGTATGGTCCAGAGACTTTTGCTACTCACAAGGCCTGATCCAATAACTGTACACTGAGTGGCCTGTCAACGGAATCTTCATTAAACCTGAGAATGAGCTTTCCCAGCACCATGGGACACAATGGCCATGAAATGCCCCCAAAGCATGGTCAAATAAGTGGCTATGAAGGGACCCTGCTGACTGGAAGTTGGCACTTGCCAGCTGCCTCTACAAGGATTACATCCTGACTACTGCAAGCTGCTGACCTTCAACATCCCCTGAAAGTAGTTCAGGGTGGAGATCAGAAATAAGGCACTGAGCCACGAGAACTGGCCTTCAGGTAATCAGATGCTTTCAGGTGAAGATTTTTGAGCCCAAATTCTTGCATCTTCTCATACTTAGAGAAACACTAATGTCACAAACCCATGTCTAGTTCTGATTCTCCTGACTCGCTGCTCAGCAGCTTTTCTACTTCTATTAATCTTTGGCCCATCTACTTTTAACTTCCTTGTTAAGTTTGTTTCTTCTAGAATACAACAAATCTCCAAGTGGTAGTACAACAAGAATATTCCCTGGCCAACGCCCAGACAATGCTGAAACAAGCCATCTTATCATTCCATGGACTCTCATCTCCCTCTGTAAATGCACCCTGACAAAGAGCGGGCAAAGGGAACCCAGAGCCCCACAAGGCCTCTGTACAGTCTGAAGAAGCCAGAGTGGTCATCGCCCCTTTCCCCCTGAGACTGGGTTTCCAAATGCCTGAGAAGGGAAATAGGGAGATAGTTAGACATGAGCAGGGTATCTAAAGGGGCCAAAGAATTGGCCTTAAAAATAAAGAGAGGGAAAAAAGAGCCTATAAAACCAAGGAGGGTCTTGGAATGCAGGGACAGAAAAACCAGACCCTATCATCCTTCCCTCCCCTGTGCTGTAACTATTAATGGATTTCAGGTCCTCCTGAGCAGTATAACCTGTCTCCCCTCCTACCCTACAGGGAGGAGGTATTAGCCTTACTCTTCCCCCACCCAGTATACGTGCCTCATCCAATCAGCAAATGACCCACGAGACCCCTGTCCCACTCCTTGAGCCCTGCATATAAAAGTGACTCAGGACCCCGCATTCAACGTCAGTTCTCCCTTGAGCTGGCCTGCTGTTCTAACAGCGTCTCCCACTCTGATAAACTTCATCCTTCTTTCATTCTGTCTCCTATCTGGAAATTCTTTTCCAACCCATGCCTGGCCACGACGGAAACACCTGAGGAACGCTGGCCAGGGTTACTCTCTGGTGTGTTCTAAAGGCCCACAGCCCACTGTGCCCCAGTAACTGCCACCCAAGCAGGGGATGTCCTGGCATACTGCAGTCCATGGGGTCCCAAAGATGGACTGAGTGACTAAACTGAGCTGAAGTAAGCTGTGGTGGTTAGATTGTAGTTGCAGGAAATGTCCACAAGTCGGCAGCAATTCTTCATGACCAGCTTTGGTTACTGGGGCAACCAGAGCCTTAGGGAAAATCAGCTTCCTGGCTGCGAAATAGAGTGGAATGTGCCTGGGCTGGTGTCTTACTATTTCTTACCCCTAAAGTTTCACACCTTATTTGCAGGTGCATTCCAACTGGGGCCACAGCACCCAGCTGAGGGTGCTCAGGTGCCGAGGAGGATGCACTGGCAGGAAGGAGGCTAGAGCTGGGAACTGAGGGTAGGCGACTTTCCCCCAAGGTCCTTAAGGCCAGAGGGTGGGGGCACCATCCTTCAGGTGCATTAGGTACTCTGGTCCCAGAGAGGTAATCAGACAGTACAGGTTTAAGAGGGAGCTCAACCAAGTGCATCTAGCCTGACAGTTGACACTGTTAGGTAGAATAGGGAAAAGGAGTCCAAAATGGAGGTGGCTAAAAGACAAGGAAGGAAAAAGCCCATGAAAGTAGAACAAAAGAAGGTCTGAGGACCGGAGTGAGGACCTCAGGTAAAACAAACAACACTCCTGGCTGGCCCGATTTACACAGGACAGGCTCAGGGAGAGATAAACATATAAACAGAGGAGCCAAATCTAGCTGTCTCTCTCTCTCCCGCGTGCTGGGGCACTCGATGTGCCCTCACCCCTCAAAGATGGATTTTCCTGCTATCTTCTAAATAAAATAGAGCTGCAACATTGAGCTGTAACACTGATTTGTCTAAGAGCTATTACATGGTCTGTTTGAGACCTGAGAGCTATAACACGGTCTATCCAAGACCTGAGAGCTGTGACACGCCAAGGGGGCTTTAATGTCCGTCACTCCAAATATTTGTTGTGACGAGACAAAGAACCGAGGAATATACACTCGCGTGACATCTATGGTGTCAGGAGTGGGATTCTATGGTGCAGTGACTCAGATGTAACCTGGCTGAAACAACCTCGTACAGAAGAGGCCAAGCACAGCAGGAGCCCAACTCAGTGAAGCTCCTGCGGTAGAGGCGGAATGTGAAGAAAATCCAGTGCCGGGGAAGGCCCATCATGCTGGAAACCGGGACAGTGAAAAACAAACTCAGCAGAAAGGTCACGCAGCCCAGTCTCAGATTCCAGAAGACCTCCAGTTAAGGTAAGAGGTCCTCACTCCTTTGGCTGGAGGGACATGCCTAACAAAATCTTAATTCCTTTACAATCTCATTTCTTGTTTCCTCGAACCTCCCACGAACAGGCTGGTGGCAGGGGGCACAATTGAGGGACTCTGGAGAGGCTACTCCTTAGCATGTCCCAAAGGCGCTATATGCTGAGTCCCAGTAGCTGTTACCCAAGCCATTGGGGGTTCTTCTGTCCTTTCTCTTCTCTGTGCCAAGGATCAGACCAATGAAACTGAGCACTGGTCAGATGTTTAGCAAAATTTCCAGCAGGCTATGAAGGGGATTCCCATTTTTCTCACTGCTTTTTTCTCCTGTCCTTCAGCCCTCTCCCGGGACTTGAGCCCAACCAAAACCCAGAATGGCTTCGGGTACCTAATAAAGCTCAGGCTCTGAGGTCTCATTGCAAAAATTCATTGAGAGTCAAAGCAACAGATAAGAGGTAGACTTGTTAAGATTCAGAGAGAAGCGTCCACTCCACAGGGTACTGGCCATGGAATGCATCCTGGCTAGGTTTTGTGAGCGGGGTGAATTTGTATGCTAATGAGTGAGAGGATCATCCCAGCCATTGGGGAACCACCCACTCCTCCATCTTTTGATAGTGCCTTGGAGCTGTCCTGCCACCTCTGGGTGTGTCTGTTGGCTTATAGATTGGAGATTAAGGTTTACTTGAATTTGACTTGTCATCTTAGACCCAACTGATTTTAATTGGTTTACATTATACCCTTGTGCTATGTCATTCTTTCAAAGGTTGTGCTCTGCCCCCTTCCCTCCTGTTTCATGCTCTTTTCCTGAGCCCCATCAAGACTCACAAACTTGCCTCTACAATCTTCTGGAGAGACAATCAGAAAATAGCTGGCCTTGGGAGGGAAATACTCTATAATATCCAGTCCCTTAATCCTACCCGATACTGGCCACAATGGAGATCTTGGGGACCCCCAACTCCAGTCCGGGGGTCCCAGGAGGTCATCACGCCTTGACCTGTCCAGGGATCTGGTCCTCGAAAGGTTGTCATGCTTCAACCTGCTCGGCGATCCAGCAGTCCCAGGGGTCCCAGGAGGCCATCGCGCCTCGACCTGCCCGGGAATTCAATCTCTAGGAGGCTGTCATGCCTCAGCCTGCCTGGGGATCTGCACCCTGACCCGAGGACACCTGGCTCTCAGGTTGCAACAGTTCTGGGTAGGATAAGCTTCAGAAAGACTCACCCCTAAGGAAGTCCACGCATGGAAACAGAAGGAAGTCTATTACTTGTGGGACTGTGCCCAGTCTCAGCAATAACTCAGGAGCCCAGTGAGAACCCCATTGCCTTTCTGGAAATGCCAAAAGAGGCACTCCAAAAGTTTACCAATCTAGACTTAGACTCTTACGAGGGCAGGTGATTTTTAAAGGACAAATTCCTGTCCCAATGTGCATCAGATATCAAAATTAAGTTACAACAGCTAAAACAGCAGAACCCTGCTGCCTCTTTAGATGAGATGGTCCAGACAGCCACCAATACCTTTTATAACAGAGAACAGGAGAAGGAAGCCAAGGCCCAGGAGAGGGAGAGAAAGAAAGAGACAAGGCATGCCCAGATGCTGGCCACCCTCCAGGGAAGCCCTATGGAAAACCTCGAGTCCCTGAAGGACAAGGCACGAGACAAATGCCTGATCTGTAGACACGAGCGGCATTGGGCCAAAGAGTGTCCAAACCATGACAAGTCTCCTAGAACAGCCACAAATGCCATCAACTGGGACATTGGTCAGGACTCGGGACCTCGGGACCCAAGAGCCTCAAGGTCAAGCGCCAAGCCTACCCTCATGATGGTTCAAGAGGACTGAAGCAGCCCGCTCCAGCCAGCCCGCCTGTCACAGATAACCATCACAGGGCTGGAGCCAAGGGTGCAACTGGATGTGGCAGGTAGGTCCGAGAATTTCTTGGTTGACACAGGGGCTACCTACTCTGTCTCGATCTCCTACTCCGGAGCCTTCTCCTCCCAAACCTGTACATTTTGGGTGCTACAGGAAAAGCAACTACTAAAAGATTCACCCACACACTTCTTTGTTGCTGGGATGGACAAATATTTTCCCACCGGTTTCTGGTGGTCCCTGAGTGTCCTACTCCCTTACTGAGAAGAGATATATTCACTAAACTGGGGACCACCCTTGTGACGGGAAGTTTTTCAGCCCCTAGAGCTCTACAGCTCCTGGTTACTACTGAAGAACCCATTACACCTTCAATAGAGAGGGACCAAAAACCATGGGAAGACAAAATTAACCCCCAGGTGTGGGACCAAGGGGTTCCTGGACGAGCCCACCAAGCTGAACCTGTCATCATTGTCCTCCGAGATCCCACTCGGTTTCCTAACCGGAAACAATATCCTCTCAAAAGAGAGACTCGGAAGGGACTACAGCCTTTAATAAATAAATTCCTTGCTTGTGGGCTATTGGTCCCCACCAGTTCACCATGTAACACCCCAATCCTCTCAGTAAAGAAAAAAGACAGAACCTGGCGAATGGTTCAAGATCTCCGGATCATAAATGAAGCTGTAGTCCCCTCCATCCCACAGTACCCAATCCCTATGTAATCTTGGGAGAAATCCCACCCAGTGCCAAGTGGTTTACAGTCTTGGATCTCAAAGATGCATTTTTTTGCATACCACTGGCTAAAGTATCCCAATATCTTTTTGCCTTTGAGTGGGAGGCCCCAGGAGAAAAACACCAACAGATAAGTATTATCTCAGGGGTTCAGAGATAGCCCCCACTTGTTTGGATAGGCCCTTAGCTGGGATCTCTTAGATCTGGACCTGGGACCTAATGGGAAAATATTACAATACATAGATGATCTACTAATCTGCTCTCCAGATGAGAAAAGTGCCCAAGAATATGCAATTCAGGTTCTAAACTTTTTGGCAGAAAGGGGATATAAAGTCTCCCGTGCTAAGGCACAGATGGTCGAGACAAAGGTCACTTACCTGGGAGTTCAGATTACACACGGGTCCAGGAGGCTGTCCTCTGATCGGGTACAAGGAATCCTCCAGTTGCCCTCCCCCATGACTCGAAAACAATTGTGAGCTTTCCTGGGGCTAACTGGATATTGTAGAATCTGGATACCCAACTATGGTCTAATTGCCCAGCCCTTATATGAAAGTTTAAAGGGATGAGATGATTCAATCCCACTGATGTGGGGAACTCCTCAAAAGAAGGCAGAGGCTCCACTAAAACAGGCCTTAACTCAGGCACCTGCCTTGAGGTTGCCAGACCCAGAAAAAGCATTCCAACTTTATGTCCATAAAAGAGAGGGAATAGCCTTGGGAGTGTTAACTCAAAGGTTGCTATCTGAGCCCCAGCCTGTAGCTTACTTATCCAAAAAGCTTGATCCAACTACCGGAGGCTGGCCCCCCTGCCTTCGAAATCTTGCAGCTATTGCAATCATGATAGAAGATGCTTTAAAACTCTCCTTTGGGGATAAACTAACTATTTTTACCAGCCACCAAATGAAACAACTCCTAAATGGGAGAGGCCATTTATGGATGTCTGATCAAAGAATCCTCAAATATCAAGTAATGCTGATGGAAAATCCAGGCCTCACTATATCCCCTTGTGAGGTTCTTAACCCAGCCATCCTCCTGCCTACCCCCGAGGGCTCTCTCCCCTTTCACTCTTGTCTAGAAACCTTGGACCACTGGACAAAACCCCGAGAGGGATTGTCAGAAGATCCTCTGACCAATCCTGAGAAAATCTGGTACACTGATGGAAGCAGCTTTGTCTTGGATGGAAAAAGAAGAGCCGGGTATGCAGTAGTCTCCAATTTTGAGACCATAGAGGCTAAGCCTCTGCCACCAGGTACTTCAGCCCAATTAGCTGAGCTCATAGCCCTGACTTGAGCTTTAGAGCTGGGAAAAGGAAAAAGAATAGCCATCTACACTGATTCCAAGTATGCCTTCCTGGTGCTACATGCACATGCTGCTATTTGGAAAGAAAGGGCCACTTGACCACCCGAGGGTCCCCAGTCAAATATGGTGATCAGATTCTTTGACTCTTGGAGGCAGTCCATCTGCCCACCAAGGTTTCAGTCTCCCACTGTAAAGGACACCAAAAAGGGAGCACAGAAGTGGCAAGAGGGAACCAAGCAGCTGATCAGGCAGCTAGGAGAGCAGCATTACAGAACCATGACCTAATAGGGATTGCCACCTTAGTTCCACAGACTAATTTGCCAGAAACTCCTACATATACTGAAGGTGAAACTCTTAAAGCTAAGAGCGAGGGCTTTCAAGATCATATGGGGTGGTTCCAAAAGAAGGGACTCCTTTTTCTGCCTGGGAACCTCCAATGGAAGTTGGGTAATTCCTTACATGCCACCACTCATTTAGAGTAAAAGGCCCTCCAAAGATTACTAGAAAGGTCCTTCAGAGGAACAGGCTTCCAAACAACTATAAGACAGGTGGTCTCCTCTTGTCCCACTTGACAATTGAACAACCCCCAAGGAGCTCTAAGACCCCAGCTGGGCCAGCCTGTCCAACGACGTGGGACCTACCCAGGAGAGGGCTGGCAGATGGACTTCACCCAGATGCCAGTTTCTCAAGGGTATAAATACCTACTAGTCATGATAGATACATTCACAGGATGGATTGAAGGCTTTCCCACCTGGACTGAGAAGGCTGAGGAGGTGGCAAAAAAAAAAAAACTGCTCCATGAAATCATTCCAAGATTTGGTCTGCTCAGGTCATTACAAAGTGACAATAGGACATCATTTACTTCTAAGATCATCCAAGGGGTCTCGAAAGCATTGGGCATTACTTATTATCTCCATTGTGCCTGGAGGCCTCAATCTTCAGGAAAAGTAGCCCTAGCCCTAGGAGACAATCAATTCTTAAAGTCATTGATAAAAAAGATAACCCAGGAGACCTCCCTGGGATGGAAGGAGGCTTTACCGATAGCTCTCCTCTGCACCCGCATGGCCCCTAAGGAACAGCTTGGTCTTAGTCCTTATGAGATGCTATATGGGAGACCTTTTGTTTATGTCAATGACCTCTTCCTAGATCCAGAGGTTCAGACCCTCCAGTCTTATACCATGGCCATTGGGCAATTCCAACAGGATATACGCTTGTGGAGTATGAACCAGGACCCAAAAGATTCTAAGGAGTCACCACTATATGCTCCAAGGACTCAAATCCTAATTAAAGTCTGGAAAGATGGGTCCCCAAAGGCTCAACTCCAGCCCGCATGGAAGGGCCCCTACCCTGTAATACTTTCTACCCCCACAGCAGTCAAGGTACCAGGACATGACTCCTGGATTTACTACTCACAAGTGAGGCTATGGGAGAAAACAGAAGAGGACACTCAATACACCTGTGAGCCCCTGGGAGATCTCAGATACCTATTCAGGACTACCATTCTAATGAACACCCCCCAAATCTGGTTTCTGGAGATAAGATTTCTCAGGATAACTCTAAAGAGCCAACACAGCTTGGCAGATGACTCCAAAACAGACAGGAGATAGATCTTCTGATCCCTGAGCAAGGAGGAACTTGAGCCATCCTGGTGATGTGAATTTAAAATTGACTAATGCCCCTACTAGTCCTTGTTATGCTATATTGATGATGCTTATGATTATGCCATGTACTGTGAATTGTCTAACCTGTTTTGTCTCTGCCCAGGTCAACCAGCTACAACATGCAGTGCCAGTTCAACAAAGATGTAAAACTACAGCCAACCACGAAAAGTATCACACACCCTTAGATGGACACCACTATAAGGACTCTGAGGCTTGAGATTAGCAAGAGGGGGAGGCCCAATACCCCTCGCCATCCCAGTTCAGCAGGAAGTAGCCAGAAAGACCTTGATGCCCCTATTCCCAAAGAATTGGGCCTCTCATCTCTTGAGGGGGGAATGTTAGGTAGGTAGAATAGGGAAAAGGAGTCCAAAATGGAGGTGGCTAAAAGACAAGGAAGGAAAAAGCCCGTGAAAGTAGAACAAAAGAAGGTCCGAGGACCGGAGTGAGGACCTCAGGTAAAACAAACAACACTCCTGGCTGGCCCAGTTTACATAGGATAGACCCAGGGACAGATAAACATATAAACAGAGGAGCCAGAGCCAGCTCTCTCTCTCTCTCTCCCGCGCACTGGGGCGCTCTTCTCCTTGTGTCTTTGGATCAACGTGCCCTCATGCCTCGAAGATGGATTTTCCTGCTGTCTTCTAAATAAAATAGAGCTGTAACACTGAGCTGTAACACTGATTTGTCTAAGAGCTATAACATGGTCTGTTCGAGACCTGAGAGCTATAACACGGTCTATCTGAGACCTGAGAGCTGTGACACGCCGAGGGGCCTTTAATGTCCGTCACTCCAAATCTTTGTTGTGACAAGACAAAGAACCAAGGAACATACGCTCGCGTGACACCACCCATGTGCAGCCTTGGGACCTAAGCCTGCCCAGACTCCAGGAATGGGAGAGCAGTCCAAGTCAGGGAGGTTGGAGATAATAGAGCAGGGACCGCTTTTCTGTCCTTAACATTATGTCGATGTTAGGGAGTATAACTGATCTGCAATATTGTGCTA
The DNA here is from genome assembly GCF_001704415.2 of Capra hircus. Taxonomy (NCBI): domain Eukaryota; kingdom Metazoa; phylum Chordata; class Mammalia; order Artiodactyla; family Bovidae; genus Capra; species Capra hircus. Next base: position 41,984,123 of record NC_030812.1, on the reverse strand, counting down.
GCCACCCAATTCAGGTATCATTTTGTTGTAGCCACGCGTTCCGGGAAACAAACTCATTCAAAAGGACAATGCAGACAGTGGAGTGCAGTTTATTACACCGGCGGGCCCAAGGCAGAGTCTCCTCTTAGCCAAGGACCCTGACCAGCATTTATGAAAATCTTTTATACCCCATGTGTATGTGTCTGAACTCACCACTCCAAATTCCTTGAGACTTACATAAACCAGGGAAAGTACAATCCCAACAACCCCATCATTCACGTGCTGTGTGCTCATGTGCCCATACAGTCAAACAACTAGCCAATAATCAATAAACCTGAGGTTACACTCCGATAGATACAGAAAAGTTTATGGCCTTTCTGGAGGAAGGGGTGATTAGTGTATGTTTTATCTTAGGCGATGAGTAACCTAAATATGATCTTCAAGATTGCCCTGTCTGGAGAGGGTCTTATCCTTCTGTTGTTGTTTTCATAGGCACTAAACACAGAGTTCAGAGTCCATTGGAAAGGTGGCTGAGCATGATCAGCATGAACAGGCCTAAGATGGGGTCCAGGCCCTACGAATTCCTTCTTCAATTTATCCATGGGACAGCCTTTTTTTGGACTTTTTGCCATAGAAGGTTGAACAGAGTGCTAAGCATCAGGTCTTTGTGAATTATTTATCTCAGATGCACTTTTCTGTGTATACAGTGGAGAAAGGAACAAAATAATTATTGTAGATTATCTCTCAGAGATACAGATTTCTGTGTATAGGTAGCAATACAGATTTTTGTGTATATGTAGAAGGAAGGAAGAAAGGAAGAGGATAATTCTTATGGGTTATCTGTTACAGATACAGGTTTCTATGTTTATGTTAGTCTGGAGATCCTAATTCATTCTAGGCCCTTCACTTTTTTGGGGGGAACCCTTTGTTTGACTTTGAATTTTCAGAATCGCTTTTTGGATTGTAAATTTGTTGCCTTGTATGTACCTTGCCTGGAAGGTACCTCACATACTATAGTCGTCATCTGCCTGACTGACTATGCTTAATGTATGCTCCTTCAAGGTTCATCCCTGTGGCTACCAGTGTCATAATTCCCTAATTTCAGTGGCAGCTTTTTATGAGTGAGAAGTACCTCACTGTATACATGTACCACATCTAATTTGAGCTTTAATCTCTTGCTGGAGATTTTGCTGGTTGTGTGTCTTATATTGGATATAGTGCTGTAGTAGTGTGTTCCTTGGGGTTCATGTGCCTTTTCATTGATGGTTTTATATAGGCCCCAGTGTGGGAATGCAAATCCTAGGCTTTGTTCCCCTTGATAGTTTTTTTTTCCCCCCACCCCCCAGGCATTCAGAGACTGTCCATCACACTGGCTGTTGCCACAGACACTGTAGAGATTCTTTTCCTCCAGGCCTTCTCTCCCCTATACTGTTTGTAGACTTGTGAGTATGTCCATTGTGACTGGTGGGTTTTGATATCTCATTGTCATTTTGTTGACATTCCTACAGCAATTAGGAATGCTGAGCATCCTGTCCTGTGGTGAATGTTAGAGTTTTGTTTTGTTTTGTTTTCCTTAAAGGGTTTGAAGAAAACTTACCTTTGGCAATTGGCTTCCTGAAAGTCAGTTGTATTTGGAATATATTTCTGCAGTTCCCACCCCAGGACATTACCTGAGAATAGCTGTCGTTAACAGAATTCTTGAGGTGACAATAGGAGAAGGAAATGGCAACCCACTCCAGTACTCTGAAAATCCCATGGCCAGAGGGGCCTGGTAGGCTACAGTCCACTGGGTTGCGAAGAGTCAGACACGACTGAGAGACTTCACTTTCACTTTTCACTTTCATGCATTGGAGAAGGAAATGGCAACCCACTCCAGTGTTCTTGCCTGGAGAATCCCAGAGACAGAGGAGCCTGGTGGGCTGCCGTCTATGGGGTCGCACAGAGTCGGACACAACTGAAGCGACTTAGCGGCAGCAGCAGCCACAGCAGAGGTGGCATGAGCCTTGGTGGTCATGTTGTTGTTACAGAGAATGTCCACGAGGGGCAACATTTTTATGTCCACCTCTTTTCTCAGGCAACCAGTTCAGTCGCTTAGTCCTGTCTGACTCTTTGCAATCCCATGGACTGCAGGACACCAGGCCTCCTGCCCATCACCAACTCCGGGGGTTTACTCAAGCTCATGTCCATTGAGTAGGTGATGCCATCCAACCATCTCATCCTCTGTCATCTCCTTCTCCTCCCGCCTTCAATCTTTTCCAGCATCAGGGTCTTTTCCAATGAGTCAGTTCTTCTCATCAGGTGGCCAAAGGATTGGAGTTTCAGATTTGGCATCAGTCTTTCCAATGAATATTCAGGACTGATTCGTTTAGGACGGACTGGTTGGATCTCCTTGCGGTCCAAGGGACTCTCAAGCGTCTTCTCCAACACCGCAGTTCAAAAGCATCAATTTTTCAGCACTCAGCTTTCTTTATGGTCCAACTCTCATATCCATACATGACTACTGGAAAGATCATAGCTTTGACTAGATGAACGTTTGTTGGCAAAGTAATATCTCTGCTTTTTAATATACTGTCTAGGTTGCTCACATGGAGAAGGCAATGGCAGCCCACTCCAGTACTCTTGCCTGGAGAATCCCATGGACGGAGGAGCCTGGTAGGCTGCAGTCCCTGGGGTCGCTAGGAGTCGGACAGGACTGAAGCGACTTAGCAGCAGCAGATTACTTAGCAGCAGTCATAACTTTTCTTCCAAGGGGCAAGCATCTTTTAATTTCATGGCTCTGTGATTTTGGAGCCCCCCAAATAAAGTCTGTCACTTAGGTTGCCCTAAGGCAACCAGAGCCTTAAGGCAAATATGCTTCCCATCGCTGTGAAATGGAGTGGAATGTGCTTTAGCAAACATTTAATGGCTTCAGTCTCACTAGTTTTTCCCCCTAAAGTGTCACGCAGACACCCTGTCCAGATTAATCCCTTCCAGATCCACTGCACCCTGATGAGTGTGCTTAGGTGCTAGGAGGCTGCACTCTCAGGTAAGAGGCTTGAGCTGGGGACCCCAGCATCAGTAGAGGTGGAAGCTAGAGAATCTTGCCTTCAAATTCCTCCAGGCTTTGATGCCACATGGGACTCTGGTTGCAACCAGAACATAACAGACAGTGGACCTTTAAAAAGGGTCAATGAAAGGCACTGTGCCAGGCTGTGTCAACCACACCCCAGTCCAGCAGTACTGGGAACCCACTCAGCTTCCAGGCGTGGGATAGAGTCTGAAGTCAGAAATTTCAGCAATAATAAAGTAGGCACTGCTTTTCTTTCCTTTTCTTTAACATCATGCAGTATAGTTGAAACACAATGTAATGATTGTTGTCTGTGTACAGCCACCTAATTGGGGTGTTACGTATCTATGGGGTATCTCTATTCTTTTTTTTTTGCTGTACATTTTTGATCAAAGTGCTGAGCATCTACTTTCTGTGTATATTAGGAAGTTCAGTTCAGTTCAGTCCGTCAGTCATGTTTGATTTTTTGCAACCCCATGGACTGCAGCATTCCAGGCCTCCCTGTCCATTACCAATTCCCAGAGCATGCTCAATTTCATGTCCATCACCAACTGATGCTATCCAACCATCTCATCCTCTGTCGTCCCCTTCTCCTCCTGCCTTCAATCTTTCTCAGCATCAGAGTCTTTTCCAATGAATCGGTTTTTCTCATCAGATGGCCAAACTATTGGAGTCTCAGTATATGAGGAAGGAAGGAGATAAACACTGTGGATTATCTATGTACATATAGCAAGCAGGCAGGCAGGAAGAAATGAAGGAAGCAGATAATCCTTTGTTGTTGCTGTTAGTCACTCAGTCACATCTGACTCTTTGTGACCCCATGGACTGCAGCATGCCAGCTTTCCCTGTCCTTCACCATACTAGAAACACTGATTTTTTTTCAAACAAAATATTAAAAAAAAAAAAAGAATTTGTTATCTTGGAAGAATAGAACAAGTCTCTTTGCAAACAATAGGCCGAACAACAACAAGATAGTAGAGTGCGCTCATCTTTTCCTTCAAGAACTCTAAAATTGCAATGCACTGTTGAACAACTATCAACAGGAGAATGTTGGATCCCACCAAAAAAAAAGATACCCCACATCCAAGGGCAAAGGAGAAGCCCCACAAGATGGTTGGAGGGGTGAAATTGTATTTAGAATCAAATCCCATACCTGCCAGAGATGCTCATCTGAGGGCTATGTGTTCATGCTCATCAAGTAGTTAATTCCTTCATTCGGTGTGGGTTTTAGCATCTGTGAAGCAACTCAAGGAATGTGCATCATATACAGTTACCTCTGTACCTCAGAGAGGAGCTATAGCAGAGGATTCAGGATGGGGTCTATCCTGGGAAGACCCCATAGGCTCTTGCTTGGTTACACCAGGTGTCTGAGCTCAGCAACCAGGGAAGGTGGGGCTGCCTCCTGGGTGTGGGGAACAACAGGATCACAGTCCTCCGAGGGGCCTGTTAGCCCCCAATGTGAGATGGGGAGGCAGTGGATGGACAGATGTTTCTGGCCTGGGGAAGGGATCCAGGCTGGAAATGTCACTGGAATCATCACTGGGAGGAAGACAAAAGGCCGGAGGGTGGCAGTGGGCAGGTGGGCAGGTGGGTTACGGCCAACCCCATTCAGGTGATGGTGGTCCCATTGGAAGCTACTCAGAGCTGGAAGGACTAGCCCTCAGGAGCACAGCTTCATTCTCTTGTTCTTTTGTGTAACACTGTGTCAGAGTTTGAGACACCATCAGGAGACTTCTGAGCCCAGTGCTGTTGTGGCTTCATCAAAGGGGCTCAGGTCCTGCCCACGTCCCCACTGGGGATGAAGCCCATCAGGCTAATGGGGCCCACAGACTTCAGGGAACCCCTGCGCTCAGGATTTATCTCCCTTCTTCCAACCAGCTGCTGGTCAGAGGCCCACATTCTCCAATACTGATTCCACCCCTGAGGAGTCGTCCAGTATATAGATGGACCACTCAGACTTCATGTTCCTGTTGCTTGATGTTTTGGTGGACTCTACATCTTGACTT